>NC_133970.1:26882380-27525246 GCF_031877795.1 Strix aluco
GTCGATCAAAGGCCTATCTGAACAAGTCCAGAGGAGCACAGGGGCACAAAATACCAGACGGGAACCCAAATCAAGGACTCCTGAGGAATGAACACCTTCTCCGGGCCCCTCCCAGGGCTGTCCCAGCAGAGCCATCAGATCCATTGTCCAGGCATGAAACCCATCGAGATGAGTCATCGGGAGCAGCTCTCCAGATCACCTTTCAGACTAAGGGAGGTTGCTGACTAGGGGTGGGACTTTTTATGAGATGCAGGGGAAAAGCAGTTCGGACTTACTGTGGGATGTTTAGGGGAGGAACCAAAGGCAGGACAAGAGAGTGGTTTAGGTGATTTGGGGAGGAACAAGTGTGGACAAATAGAGGGGTAAGGGGATAAAAAGGGCCAGTCGTATGTAAATAGTTTGCTGGTCAGTACGCTTGTCTGGCTATGCCCTGTGCCTGATCAGCACAGTCTGTCCTATCTTATTAAATTCCTTTCTAACTCCTTCCTGGCTGAGGGCTCTCTATTCTGTGTGTATGCGTGTGTATGGGGGTGTGAGTGCAGCAGCTGGAGTCAGACCATGAGTCAGAGGGCCATGAGTATCCGTGGTGCCAGCGACTGGAGCAAGTGCAAGTGTGTGAGTGAGTGTGATCACTGGTGAAGATCAAGCTGGACTAGCTGGGGAGTAGGTGAAGTGGACTGGGAGCAAGGGGGTGAGTGAGTCTCTTAAGGTCCAGGTCTGGATGTGAGAGCGCCTCTGTATCTCTAAGGGTGAGAGCATTGGGAAGGGTCAGCTATTGGGACCTGGGAAGTCCCAGCCAGCTCTGTGTGTGCGTGCGCCTGCACGCACAATGGTCTGTACCAGCAACTGGAGCGGGACTGCAGCCTCGGGGGCTCATATATCCAGGTGCCAGCAGCTGGAGAGACTGGGATCCAGGGGCCAGCTATGAGTAGAATGAGGCTGTTGGTGCTGTCTCGGTTCACGTGGGTGCTCTGAGTGTCTGTCAGTGATCTGTGTGGCCGGCCATGTATGTATGTATATATGTGGTGTGTATGTGTGCTCTGTGCGTGTCCCTGCCGGGAATGCGTTTTCAGCCTTGGTACTGTTTGGACCTAGGGACATGGAGCAGCAGCAGCCTCGCCTCTCTCAGGCTGTTGTGTCCAGAATGATATATTTTCCTCTAACCCTCTCAATTGCAGCCAGTTCTCTTGAGCACCCAAGACCAAAAAGGGAAGCTTTTAGTTTTAAGAATGAACACGCTGTTTAACAGAGCTTCAGTTCTTCCAATGTTTGGTTGAAAAAAACATGGTGTCATAATTGTTTCTCGGTGGTCCTATTTTGTCTGTGTTTTCAAATACATCTGAATCGCATGGATCTTATAAAATGAAAATCTTAGGGAACCTGTGTTCTTTTCACTGTGTAGATAAAAGTCCTGCACAAATGTGCTGTCAGAATATATGTTTTGTGCAGTAATTAAAGATTTAGATATGCTTAGCTTTCATCCTTCCTTCTCTGTTCAGGCCATGTCTTTAATATTTGCTTAAAGATACTTTTAAGTGTCCTCTTTAACAGAAGATAAAGTTCTCAGGATCTAGTTTACCCTGAAAGATTCTTAAGAAATTTGTAAATCTGCATGTTTTATTTAGAAGTCAACAATTTCATCTACTCTGATCATGCAAGATCATCGATCTTTTAAAAATCTTGGTAAACTAAAATATGTGATTGTTGTGTTCTGCATGGGGAAATGATTGCATTTGTTTCATATATATATCTTTATCAGTCACCAATCCCAATTTTAATATGTCTACTAGTGATAGCCTATTTATTTGTAGAACTCAGCAAGGACACTGCTGTTACTGTCTTTTGGATATTTCATCTACTTGATTGATAGTTTCATTATGCCAATAAAGAAATGAATATTCCCATGTTTGCCACAAGAAGTCAGACTAATCATGTTCTAAAACTAATCAGAAGTTTTATTTAAGTTCCATTGTACAGTGGGATATCTTATCACAGTTTCAAGGTCTAAAATAGGAATTGGTAACAGTTTGCTGCTTCATAGCGAGAGAGGTAAATCTTCTTCTCTATGACAGTGATAAATGAACTGGAATAGAAAGATGCAATTTAATTTAACATCTCTCCTTTTTAAATATTTTAAAGTTTACTTTTAAAAATGAGTGTATTAAATTTCAGAAATAAAATAAATTATTGATGTGAATCGAATTGTTATATTCCTCCATAGCACAAAGAAATTAGCATGGACAGCTCAGAACTGCTAAGACATTAAGACAAACATCTGTTTTGGTTTGTGGTTTTTCTCTACCTTTCCATTAGACACTGGGTGGAACTACTCTTACTGTTTGCCATAGGTCCTGCTGCTGTTGCTTTGCCAAAGAGGCTGTTTTTACATATATACGTGTGTGTGTGTGTGTGTGTGTTTGTATAAAGTGAGAGAGAGACAATTACTGCAGATCTCATTTGACAATGATTATTATTGGAAAACAGATTTATTTTTTTTCTAAACCCCCAAATTGCAAGAGCAAGCTAAATACTTAAGCCAACCTATACCAATAGCAGGACAGGAAGCTCAACAGATAGGAAAAATTAGATTTCTGAGAGGAAAAGAAACACTATAAAATATCTGAAGTGGTGGCTAATGGCTAGTCATTTTAAAAGGTCACATAACAACATCCAATACCTACAGGCTACAATAAAAGGTATTAGAAAGCTGTTTTGGGTCTTATCCTATCCTATTACCCCTATTCATGCCAGACTCCTGTTAAAGTCACTGAGAATTCTGTGCTCATAAAAATGTCCAAAGATATAGAAAGATAGTTAGAAAAAGGAAACGAAAGAAATGGGAAAAAAGGCAAGGAAATTCCATTCTATAACAGTATTTTGGACTCAAAGCATATTCTGCACAAGATCTAGGAGTTTTTAGAAAGCACTAAAGGAAGCAGTCTTGTCCAAGCAAGTGTATATATATGCTGAATATCTACACAGAAAGATGCCATTCAATGAAAGCAGAGTCACAGTAAGAAAAATACATTTCCAAAATAGATTAAAAGAAAAATATTGTCTGTGAGCAAAAAAAAGCAACAATGAAACAACATTAAAAAGGGGGTAGTATTTAGCATTTTGAATTATTTTAAAAAGGTGCGATGTGATTTTTGGTAAGAGCAAAGATGGTTAAGACCTTGCAGCAGTAGCTTGGCTGGGTGTTCAAATATGAATTTCCAAATGATGGTGTACGAAATCTTTTCCACAGTGTTGTACCTGCCAAAATAATCCTTACTTCCTTCAGGAAGTCCAGGATTTCACTTGGCTTTTTTCCTTCTGTCCTCATCTCTGGGCATTCAGCTAGAAATAAAAAAGGGAATAATTTCAGATTTTCTTCCTGCTTTCCCACTTGAGAATGGGCTCTCATGTTCTGGGTGGCACCCATGGCAAGTTGCTCATCAATAGTCGGTCTAAAATCTCCTAAACTGATGTCGTCCAGAGACCAAGGGTGAGGCCAGACTTTCCCATGTGGGAAAGAGAGGATGAAAACCTTCAGTTACCTTTTCCATTGCTCCTGAGTGAATAGAACAAAGCAAGGTGAAGTTATGGAAGTTTACAAACAAAAAGCTTTCTGTAACAGAAATGCTATGGTGTTTGTCGTAGTATAGTAGAAGAAAGCAAGCAAAAAGCTCAGATAAAGCTGTTGTGTATCCAAAATGGGATAATTCATTATCTGTGTTGAAGAATAGCCTCTATACTTCATTTAATAAGGATAAAAGAAATTGTGGGCTTTTCTTTCTAATTAAAGACATGTTCACGGTACAGTGGATAAATGACTCAAACATCAAGGAAGGGGATCTTGAGAATACGGACAGAGTTAGATGGGAGAAAAAGTAAGTGACATAGTGGCATTCAGTCAGATATCTTCTGGTGACTCATCCAAATCCCATTGAAATCAGTGGTTTCTGTAGGTTTTTACATTTACCTTTTTAGAGGGTGAAATATTTTTACCCTAGGAAAAATGCCTTTATAGATTATAGAAGCCAGCCCTCCGCTGTAGATAGCCCCAGTTTCATAAAATGTAGGCAGTTGCTGCCTCTTGAAAATCAGTTAAACTTCTTGTCATCACTATTCCTGTTGAGGGGCTTCTCTAGAAAATTATTCCTATAGTATTGAAGAAAGCAACCCACCCCCTCCCTGCACCTATTTTCTGACTGGGAAAGCTTTTTTTATTAAATACAAAAGCAACCAACGTGTATAGATATGAAGTAGCTTGAATCCTCCATTTTTGTAAATAATCCAAACTAAAATCTTGAACTGAAACTTTCACAGACTCAAAAGTTCAATTTGGATGCAGGTTGATCACCTCTGTTATTCAAATATAGAACTGACATTTAGTGGTAATTTGGTTTAGAAAAGCTAGATGTTTGTTTAACCTGTCATTGCACTTTGCATAGACATATGAGTTATTTGAAGTGTCAGATATACACAGTACCTATCCAAAAAGTCTTTGATTATTTTTTTTTCTTTTTTTCCTGTTTTGTTTCCTTTTATGTGTAACGTGGCTGACACATAGGACATCAGGGACTTTCCGAACTACTTGCATAAACTGCTGATAAGGTTTGAAATAACATTTTGTAATTGGTAGCTCTAACAACTAGCATCTTCTCTGGATAAGACACAGAAGGGAACCCTCTAACATGCTAACCGGTGGGTTACACGTTTCTTTTGGCCAAAGAAACCTCAATGTGTATACACGATATGTACCATAGCTCTTTCAGTTTAGGATTAAAGTTAATCTCTTACAGCTGTTTCATCCGGAATTGAACTGGAGGGTCTGGCTGGGATGGAGTTAACTTTCTTCATAGCAGCCCGTATGGTGCTGTGTTTTGCATTTGTGGCTACAGCAGCAGTGGTGTGTCGGTGTGCCCCCCCCCCAACCTGACCTGTATTTCCCATAACCCTGCTCAAGTGATAACCATCAGTGGTGGTCATAATGGATGCTTCTGGTCGTGTGGATTCAGGGGAGACAGATAACAACACAGTAGCCAAGGGCTAATTTGAGCAATGCACCCACCTAACCACAGTGCTGGTCAATGTCCAACTCAAGCCAAATCTGGAAGAAACTAACATCTGTAGTCGGTACGTAAATGTGACTATAAGTCAATTATTTACTCCATAAATAGTGGACAGCCCAGGGCCCGTTGAGCTCTCCTGCACGGCAGCGGGCTGCATGCCAGGATCTCTCCTTGAGTAGGGACGCCTCTCAAGGTTACTCCTCGAGGTTGAGAGAGTCTTTGCCACAACAGATTCTCGGTAAGTGATTAATAGCACGCTAAACTTTGAAATCCTAACTAAGTGATATAGAGGATTGATTGTGCACAGATAATCCTTTAGACACAAACCGTTGACCAAGTCTGGGACTAAGTCTGGATCCAGCTGCACCTAAACTCCCCTCTGAGAAGGAGTTTAGAAAGCAAGGGGGTCCTTTCTGAACCTCGTGACTCAACGGGAGGGTCTCCCTGACAGTTTTGTCTGACCCTGTCCTCTATGCAGTAAATAATCAAGTGTACCTTGCCATCGAATCTTGTTAAAGCACTGTCACATTGTAGCGGAAATCTATTGAGCAATGATTGATCACTGCTTATGAAAAAGCCTTTAATCAAGTATATAATTAGTAACTGCTTGACTCGAGCGGTGAGCTCAAGGACAAGTATAAATTGCATTTAACAGATGGTATTTGTCCTGGGCCTTCCGCCCAGGACAGATAGGATGTGAGCGGGACCATCCGGACAATAATATATTGTGCGCAGCTGTGTCGTGACAGTAACTCAACCGCGCTCGGACGTCTGGCCAACGTCCTGGGCGTGTCTGGACCTTATGGATCATGAGACAGTGCACGCCTGCTTTTGGCACGAATTCAAGAGCTTACATACACTAGGTATGTGAGTTGTTTGTTACTGAATATAAAGGCGGGAAAGCTCCGGGACTGGGTCAGAAGCCTCACCTACAGGTGGACGTACCACGTAGGACCTTCCCAGTTACCGAGAGACTCCTGGTACCGGCTGCAACGGGGCTTCCCAGCCAAAGTGTGGGCCCGGATGATGTTATTAAGGTGGTAATTGGTGATGTATCCTTTTCTTAATCACTGTAACGCTTTGCAGTAATGAATTGATGCATCCGTAGCTAGTATTGTTTCCTCTTATTATATTGCATGTTATTCTCTTTTATTATATCATATACTTATTTTTATTTTTAATTTGGAGTCTGTTTTTACTTGGTATCCAGCCATTCAGCAAAACACGCATTTACTGTCAAACTTTGTTAAATTGCTGGTTTATAATCAATAAACATATTGCTACTTCTGTCTTACGAGTGAAGTGTGTCACTCCATCCGTGACAGTTGGTAACACACCACTGTTTTGGCTATTGCTGAGCAGTGCTTGCACACTGTCAGGATTTCACTCTCTTCCCCTCCCCAGCAAGTAGACTGGGGGTGGGCAAGAGGTTGGTAGGGGACATAGCCAAGACAGCGGACCCCTGTGAGAGACAAGAAACCAGGCCTGCGAGAAACTAAGAAAAAACGCCTGAGAAAGCGAAAGTTGAGGCTGATCGAAGGAATGCCTCAAACACTCGCAAGACAAAACTATGAGTCACAGGGTGGATAGTGTGGAGGTCGAAGCTGATAAGGCTGCCCCAATAACACAAGATGCAGCTGGAGGAGGGAGCCCTGTGGAGACAGGACAGCTCTGCTCTGGTGCACCTGGACAAATTTCAAGGGCCATCTGTCCGGTGAATGACCTTTGCTTCATTATCCACAAAATGCATATTAAAGTTAACACCCCTCAATATGCTAACGAGGGCTAACATGATCATGCTAATTACATCATCCCATGAAACACCTTACCCCTCCCCGTACATGGGATACGTAGGTATGTGGGTCGACCTAGGGGACGGACCCAAGGAAAGTGGGTATAAATCAAGGGGGGGGGGGAAAGAAAGGGGGGGGCCTGGAGAGTGCAGTGAAGCGAAGAAGACGGATGCCTCCTGGAACCCTCGCTGGTGGGATCGACGCAGGAACCCAGACCGCTGATCTGTATTTCCCTATTCCCTCTATCTCCCTCTTTTCCCTTTCCCATTAAGAAATGCAAGGCATATTGTATTGCTTGCCACAACTTGCTATATACTTAGCCAATTATCGTGTGTTCAATTAGTACATTGTGGGTAGTTGATAAATGTTTGGACTTTGAGACTTGTCTCACTGTTGTCCGCTCCGTTGGGGATTTGCGAATCTGAGTCACTTGTCTCCCTCATCTGAGCGGGACGTGACAACCCCAACTCACCAATATGATGTCACACTCAGCAATAAAAGCTCAGGGGAAAGAGGAAGATGGGGAGACATTTGTGATTATGGCATTTCTCTTCCCAAGCAACTGTTAAGCGTGATGAGGGCCTGCTTTCCAGGAAGTGGCTGGACATCTGCCTGCCAATGGGAAGTAGTGAATGAATTCCTCTTTTTGCTTCGCTTGCATGAACAGCTTTTGCTTTCCTTATTCAGCTGTCATTATCTCAATCCACGAGTCATCTTGCCTTCTTTCTATTTTCTCCCCATCCCGCAGGAGAGGAGAATGAGCGAGAGGCAGGGTGGGTGTTTGGCTGCTGGCCAGGGTCAACCCACCACAGGGATTCAGTGCTGAAAGTACGGACTGCTATAGCTTGGGGTAAGGAGCTAAGGATTTTGTAGGAGGGGACCAGTGTGAATGTTCACTGTCTGCTTTATACCAGTTGTGGATATGGACCACAGCACATTTCATTAAGATAGTTCCTAGTTGTACAGTTTGGAAATAACATGACTTTAGAGTGGCTGCTTTAGCAGATCATTAATAATTGGTGAAAAGGCTGCCTCTGTACAATTCGCTGTAACAAAGAGCCAAGTGTCAGTTGTGAACTGAACCTGCTCTTTTATAAAGGAAAAGGACTGTTTCCCCTCTCTCCCTGCTTTCTTTCTCTCCTCACCCCCCACATCACCCCTTCCCCATCCCATATGGTTTCCCTGTAAGACTGGGATCTGGCTCTGAGGGATCTTCATTGTGCAGTGGCAGGGCTGGGCAGCATGAATTGGAAGCCTGACATGCAGCTGACTCTGCTGGGACCTCCTCTCCCACTTTATTGCTATTCTAGCATGCCCTAATCAAACTCTCTCTCTCTCTGCCTGGGATTCATATATCATATAGGGATTCTGTTGTCCCTCCTTCTGCAGGTGGCAAGGTGAGAACTGCTGTCAACTTCAGTGCCTCTGTGAAGCCCACACTGGCTGAGTCTCGATATTGCAAAACTTGAGCTTGATATCTGCTCTTAGGCACAAAAACAGTACGAACTCAGAAGCTGTGGTAGGAAGGCGATTTTGTTACCACTTGCTCCTTAAATTATTAAAAGGATACCCTCTTTCTGTCGTGTGTATATTTCTGAGATAAAACGGCTCTGGAGTAGGCTGTGAGGGATGATGTGGATGAGAGAAAGGGACATCTTATGTGTCTTGACCTTGCTGTGAATGAGCTGGTGCTCTCTGTCAGATGTGCTGTGAGGCACAGAGCATATTTGTGGCTGCCACTTGCACAGAAAGCATGTGGCATAGCAGGGCCCTGAAGCTCAACTTCCTGATCACCCTAATTCTTGAACTTCTTTTTAAGAAGATGCCTTCCCCCCGGCCTGCCCTGCTCCCTCACTGGAGGCAGCAGGACAAGCCCTGGTTGGCGAGGCCCATGCCCTACTGGCCTGGGGATTCCCCCTCTGTGACCCCCAGGGAGCTGTTGGCCCTCGCAGTGCCCTAAAATTACTGATCAGCCTCATCCAGACTTCATTTTGCTGTAGCACACTGTATTGGGTTTATGTGACAAGGTTGGGGGAGGGAGGTGATGCAGGGGTGGCCTCTGTGAGAAGGTGGCCAGGGGCTGCCCCGTGCCAGACACAGACAGTTCCAGCTGGCTTGGCAATGGACCAACCGCTGGCCAAAGCTGAGCGAAGCTGGTGGTGCCTCTGTGAAAGCATATTTAAGAAAGGGCAAAACGCTGCATGGCAATGTGAGGAGTGATGGGGAAAAAATGTGAGAAACAATCATGCGAACACCAAGATCAGAGAAGAAGGAGAGGGAGGAGGTGCTCCAGGCACGGGAGCAGAGATTCCCCTGCAGCTCGTGGAAGAGACCATGGTGGAACATGTGTTCCCTGCAGCCTGTGGAGGACCCCACGCCAGAGCAGGTGGATATTCCCTGAAGGAAACTGCAGCCTGTGGGCAGGCCATGCTGGAGCAGGCTCTCATGACAGGAACTGCAGCCCATGGAGAGGGGCCCACACAGGAGCAAGTTCTCCTGGCAGGAACTGCGGCCTGTGGAGGACCCATGCTGGAGCAGGCTTATACTGCTTATACTGAAGGACTGCAGCCCATGGAGAGGACCCACACTGGAGCAGGGGAAAAGTGTGAGGAGGAAGGCATGGCAGAGAGGAACTGTTACAGATTATATTAGTAAGCTGCTCAGCTAATAGAAAGTTTTCTGAAAGGTTAGGATGTTATTGCTGTCATAACATCCACCAACATGCAGCAGAGACCGAAGAGGGTGGGATTTTTGTCTTCCTAGGTGGCTATTGTTCAGAGACTGGCTGGGCATTGGTCTGCTTGTGGGAGGTGGTGAGTGATTGTTTTTGCATGGCTTGTTTTGTTTTTTTCTTTCTATTTCCTTCACTTATTCAACTGTCTTTATCTCAACCCACAAGTTTTCTGGCTTTTGCTCTTCCTATTCTCTCTCCCATCCTGCTGTGGGGGTGAGGGAAGCGAGCAAGTGGCTGTGTGGGTGCTTAGCTGCTGGCCAGGGTCAACCTACCCCACGTTCACCCCGGCAACTTGTCTCACTTATTTATATGTTCTAATTGAAATCCCACCACTGCTGGACCTGTGCTGATTTCTAAGACTTTATGATACCCGTTAAACGATTTCACCAGACTGCAGGTACCTCTAGGCTTGCTTTATTAACAACTGGCCATCACCTCAGTGAGTGGCAACAGCTAACAAAAAGCGCCTTCTATATATATATGATTCTACATAACATGCAATACAAAGAGTCTTTGGTGATTTTCCAGGAACTTTCAGCTCTCAATTCATCATCGATTTCAAAAGTCCATTGTATTCCACAGTTTCGGCTAGTTCTTATCGTTCCGTTCCAATTCCTCTTCTGACATCACTGCTCACTGATGCAGTCTTCGGTCATCACGGTTGTTTATCTTCTGAACAATCTTAAACTGTCAGTATTGTTCCTAGAGCACCTGTGCTCTATTAATTAAACCTATAAAACAATATCTATTTATTAATTGTTCCTGCTATTAATAATATCCTAAGAGAAAAGAGTTTTTCTAAAGCTTGTTCCTTTTACAATACCATTCCTCAGTAGTGGAGGAAGGCGAAGAAATGCCAAATAATTATTCCACACAGATAGCACAATTACATATTCAGAAGGAGGCATGCTTTACAATTTCTACTTTTTGTGATAGACAGTAAACTGTTTGTTCATCAAATTCCATAGAAGATACTGGGAGCTCGTGACATGTTATTCCATAAACTATGTAGGCCTAAGCTTAATCTTAACTATTACACTGTGTAACGACTAACAGACTGTAAGTGCTTATCTAAGTTGAAATGCTGAAGCAAGGACTCCTACTAGGCAAAAGACTGAAAAGAGGGAGAAAGGGGAGAAGGACAAAGGGGAGAACAAGAGAAAAAAAAAAAAAAGAGGGGTAGTGCTTATATTCTGTAAGATATAAACAAAAGCTTTGTGAGCCACTCTCAGGAAAGCAGGAAATACGAGGAGCTGGTGATGTGAGGAAGACCCGGATGGAGCGACCCCCTGGCTGCAAAGTGCGCAGACGCAGGATACACCTCTCAGAGAGACCCGATACCGGAAGGCGGAGGATATAAAAAAGACGGACCCTCGGGAAGTGAGTGCGCGCCGTTGGTGGAGCAGGGACTCCCCGGCCGCCCAGCGCTGTTTTGCTTATTGCCGCTTGCTAAATAAACAATTTAAATTTAATTAGTCCTAACTTGCATCATTTTGGCAAGACAGTCTATAACAAAATTGGTGCCGTGACTCGGATAGAGGCAATCTGGTGGGAAGCCCCATATAGGGAGGCGCCCCGCTGAGTTCAGCGGCCCCGGCTGAGTGCTATCACATCACACCCTCTACCGACGAACTCCAAAACTCGGCAACAAGCAAAAGAATACCGGTAACCCCGTAATCTTTGTGCACGAAGCCCTGGACGAAGACGCAGGGTTGCGTGAGTATAGGCCGGTTACCGTTCGGTTGGGGTTGGGTTTCCCGGAGCGTGGTGTGTGAGACGCCCAGCAGGGCGAAGCGAGCGCGGACCCCTCGGTAGTGCAGTTCCCATATCCCGCGAGGGACTGGGTCACGAAAAGGGGGGAAAAACGAATTGTGTGAGTTTGTGAAGGCGCTCCGGAAGATGGGACAGAAGAAGAGCAAGCCTTCTGATCCCATGGGTGATTTGGGACCCGAGGTGAGGTACCCCCAAATACCACCAGATAGCCCTTTAGGCTTGATGTTAAACCATTGGGAAGATTACCCCTCTAGGTGGGGTAAGGACAAAGCAAAAATGATTTATTATTGTATGGAAGTTTGGGGAGGGAAACAAATCAGAGGCGACCATCTCTATTGGCCTGTTTTTGGGTCCTTTGAAGAATGGGTCTGCCAAGCCCTAAACATTTATGTCAACTCAAGGGAACCCTTTAATTTAGAGGAGAGTGAATATGCACAGGTATGGATAGCATCAGATACCCGAATAAATCTATATCCTCTAAAAGAAAAAGTTAAGAAAAAGAAGGTACGTGATGAGGACGAACCTCCCACCTCTCCTCCTCCTTACATACCTCCACCCCCACCGCCGGCGCCTTCACCTCCTCCGACTGCGCCGGAGGACCCAGAGAATTCAGACTCCCCACCTGAATCCCCGAAAGAACCAAGACGAATAACCCGTAGTCAAACTAGAATGGGGGGGGGGGTGACAGTAGCTTGTACCCCCTAAGGGAGGTTGCGATGGGAGGACCCGAGCCTGGCATGGGATATGTGACTGTCCCTCTTAATTCAGGGGACATCAGAGAATTTAAAAAAGAGATGGGGAATCTATTGGAGGATCCTTTAGGTGTGGCAGAGCGGGTGGATCAATTTTTAGGACCAAACATCTATACCTGGGATGAAATACAAGCCATAATGGCTATACTATTCACTGTTGAAGAAAGGGACATGATCAGGAGAGCAGGAATGAGAATTTGGGATCAACAGCATCAGCAAGGTCCGGCAGCAGATGTAAAATGGCCTCTAAATCGACCTAATTGGAATAATCAAAATGAAATCGATAGAGGTCATATGCAAGACCTGAGGACGATTGTAATCCAGGGTATAAGAAAATCAGTCCCTAGAGAGCAAAATATAAACAAAGCTTTTAGTGAACATCAGAAAAAAGATGAAACCCCTACCGAGTGGTTAGAGAGACTGAGGAAAAATCTTCAGCTTTACTCAGGACTGGATCCTAATACCCCAGTGGGACAGGCATTGTTAAAGACACAATTTGTGGCAAAAGCATGGATAGATATTAGAAAGAAGATAGAAAAAATAGAAGATTGGCAGGATCGGGGGTTGGATGAATTACTGAGGGAAGCACAGAAAGTCTATGTCCGAAGGGAGGACGAGACTCAAAAGAAACATACCAGAATGATGGTAGCTGCGATAATTGAAGGACAGAGAGTGACCGGTGCTGGGAGAAAACAGGAAGGTCAAAGAACAGGCTATAGATCAAAGGAACCGGAGAGAGAGAGAGAAAAAGGGAGTATTGTCTGCTTTTATTGCGGAAGAAAAGGTCACACAAAGAAGAGCTGCAGAAGGAGAATGATGGATGAGAGAATGTTTAAAGAAGATTAGGGGTGTCAGGGGCTCTATTTGCTGGGGACCCGAGAACAAACTGAGCCCTTGATAAAGTTAAAAGTAGGTCCTCAGCAACAGGAGGTAGAATTTTTAGTAGATTCAGGAGCGGAGAGATCTACCGTTCAATCATTGCCCCAAGGGTGTAAGATTTCATCAGAAAAAGTACAAGTAGTCGGGGCAAAAGGAGAACCATTCGGAGTACCGGTAATTAAAGATGTACTCCTTGAAACAGATTTTAAAGTGGGGGTGGGATCCTTATTGTTAGTACCTGAGGCAGATTATAACCTACTGGGGAGAGATCTAATGATTGAATTAGGAATTAGTTTGGAAGTAACAGAACACAAACTTGAAATCAAACTATGCCCCTTACGGGTTGAAGATGAGGCTAAAATCAACCCTGAAGTATGGTACACTCCGGATACGGTGGGAAAACTGAATGTTGAACCTTTTATGGTAACCATCCGGGATCCTGAGGTACCGGTGAGGATTAAGCAATATCCTATACCTCTGGAGGGAAGGCAAGGATTAAAACCAGAAATTCAGAGATTAATAAAGCAGGGATTATTGGAACCCTGCATGTCCCCTTTCAATACTCCCATTTTACCTGTCAAGAAGGCAGATGGGGGGTACAGATTAGTCCATGACCTAAGGGAAATTAACAAAAGGACTGTAACTAGATTCCCTGTAGTAGCTAACCCACACACTCTCTTAAGTCAATTAGGCCCGAATGACCGATGGTACAGTGTAATAGACTTGAAGGATGCTTTCTGGGCCTGTCCCTTAAAAGAGGAATGCAGAAACTATTTTGCTTTTGAGTGGGAGGACCCAGATACCCACAGGAAAACTCAACTCCGGTGGACAGTCCTACCCCAAGGTTTCACTGAATCCCCAAACCTGTTTGGGCAAACCTTAGAACAAATTTTGCAGGATTACCAGATAGGAGATACCCTTACCCTAGTCCAGTATGTAGATGATCTTTTAATAGCAGGGGAGGATGAGGAAAGGGTTCGGGAAGAAAGTATCAAATTGTTAAATTTCCTGAGCTTAAAGGGATTGAAGGTGTCAAAATCCAAATTGCAATTTGTTGAAAAGGAAGTTAAATACTTAGGGCATCGATTAAGTCAAGGAACTAAGAAATTAGATCCAGAAAGAGTTAAAGGGATACTTTCCCTACCAAGTCCAAAAACTAAAAAACAAGTCCGACAGCTATTAGGGCTATTTGGATATTGTAAGCAGTGGATCGAAGGGTATAGTGGAAAGGTGAAGTTTTTATACACCAAAATAACTAAAAATGGATTATTAAAATGGACTCAGGAAGATGATCAACGGTTAAAAGAATTAAAAACTGAATTGGTAAATGCTCCTGTTCTGAGCTTGCCTGACCTAAAAAGACCCTTTTTCTTATTTGTCAACACAGAGGAAGGAACTGCATTTGGAGTATTAGCCCAGGAATGGGCAGGAAAAAAGAAACCAGTAGCATATATCTCAAAATTACTGGACCCCGTAAGTCGGGGATGGCCTACATGCCTACAAGTTGTGGTGGCAGCTGCTTTGTTAGTTGAGGAAGCGCATAAAATAACTTTTGGTAGTGAATTAAGGGTACTATCACCCCATAATATCAGAGGTGTGTTACAACAAAAAGCAGAAAAATGGATAACCGATGCTAGACTGGTAAAATATGAGGCAATCCTCATTACATCCCCCTACCTGACCCTTGAAACAAAATCGTTACAAAATCCAGCCCAATTTTTGTATGGAGAACCTAGTCAAGATCTTTTTCGTGATTGCCTCCGTAACATCGAGGAGCAGACTAAGATAAGACCAGATTTGGAAGAAGAGGAATTAGGGAAAGGAGAAAAATTATTTGTAGATGGATCCTCTCGAGTGGTAGAAGGAAAAAAAAAAATCAGGCTATGCCATAATTGATGGAAAAACTTTTAAGGTAATAGAATCAGGACCCTTGAGTCCCAGCTGGTCAGCACAGGCATGTGAATTATATGCAGTATTAAAGGCTTTACAATTACTAAATGGAAAAGTGGGAACTATATACAGTGATTCTAGATATGCCTTCGGAGTAGTACATACCTTTGGGAAAATATGGGCAGAAAGAGGCTTAATCAATTCTCGGGGGAAAGGCCTAGTACATCAGGAATTAATATCACAAATTTTGCAAGCTATATGAGGGCCCAGTTAAATTGCGGTAGTACACTTAAAGGGACACCAGAGGGGGCTAAATCCTTTAGTACGGGGGAATAACCTTGCTGATCAAGAGGCAAAGAGAGCAGCGCTATTAGCACTGCACTTAGATGATCCGATAGAGAACAGAAAGCGGTGTGTTAATTGTGGAGATAATTACCTCCCCTGTTATGGTTGCTGGAAAGAATACGGAGTAGATGACATAGAATGTGTATGTGAAAGACCAGGGTTTAAGTGGTGCTTTTTTCATGGAAAATCCTATGAAATTTTAAGCTTTACTGTTCAAGAACAAGCAAAATTAAATCAAATGGGGATTAAACAGAAAGCTAATGGAAAATGGGAACTCCCGGACGGCCGAGAAGTTCTCCCAAAACCCATAGCTACCAAAATAATGCAACAATTCCATAAAAACACTCATTGGGGAACTCAGGCATTAGTGGATCAATTTGCAACTAAATACATGTGCATTGGGATATATGATATAGCCAAACGAGTGATAGGAGAATGTCTCTTTTGTCAAAAAGTAAATAAACATCAAATAAGAAAACGAATATATGGGGGGCGAGAATTGGCTCATAGACCTTTTGCAAGAATACAAATAGACTTTACTGAATTACCAAAGGTGGGGAGGTATAAATACCTATTAGTAATTATAGATCATTTAACCCAATTCGTAGAAGCCTTTCCCACAGCCCAAACCACAGCTCACACAGTAACAAGGATACTACTTGAAGAAATTATACCTCGGTATGGAGCAATAGAAGCAATAGACTCAGATAGGGGTCCACATTTTATATCCAGAGTAGCCAAAGAGACTTTGGCTGCGCTGGGTACACAGTGGCAGTACCACACTCCGTGGCACCCGCAGAGCTCAGGGAAAGTTGAACGTATGAACGGAGAAATAAAAAAACAACTTGCCAAACTAATGTTAGAAACTAAAATGTCATGGGTAAAGTGTCTCCCTTTAGCCTTGTTAAATATCAGAACTCAGCCCCGAACTGATGTAGGCATTTCTCCCTTTGAAATGCTATATGGGATGCCCTATGATTTAGAAATGCCACCGGATCACCCCCAACTTGAAGAATTAAAGATAAAATCCTACCTGATACAACTAATGGCAAGGAGAAAACAACTGCAGGCCCGGGAGATGGTAGTACAAAGACCTCCATTGGATGTGACCATGCATCAAATCCAACCAGGAGATAAAGTACTAATCAAATCATGGAAAGAATCTTCTTTGACCCCCCGTTGGGAAGGACCCTATGTTGCTCTTATCACTACAGAAACTGCTGTTCGGACTGCTGAGAAGGGGTGGACACACGCAAGCCGAGTAAAGGGACCTATACAGGATCCAGCCTGGAAAGTGACCAGCCCTCCTGGGGATCTACGAGTCACCCTTTGGAAAACTTGAAAGAACTCTCTACACATTGTGAGAAAAGAACCTACGAAGGACTTGATGAGTGAGACCCTAATATTTTGTCCAATTGAAACTTGTATTTGTTTTTCTTTTATATGCATAAAGTGTAATGTATGTAAAGAAGGCTGGGGGATTCATAATGCACATGGAATAAATCTCCGGTCTAGTTGTAATTAGTGTTATTAACGAGAACGGAGATTAACTAATCAGGCCCTAAAAATTGGAGTAAAAACAGGAAAATAATTGAAGATTCTAAAATTTGATGGAAAATATTTACTAAAGGGATAAATCTTGAAAGAGAGTGCACTCACCCTAATTGGCCTACTGAATAGCACCCTCAGATCCTAAGGGTGATCTGTAGAAAGCAGATCTCCTGGGTCCCCTATCGTGAACCCGAGGTCAAAGATAAAAACTGGGAAACCTATGTGTCCCGGAGTAGAGGCAAACGTACCCCTGAAGAATACGGCTGCTGCCGAGAAGATGGAACACCCTGCTGCTCTAAGCAACAGAGTAGGCAGAGACGTACCAAAGTGGGGAAAAACTTACTGCCCTACTCTGAAGAAAAAAAGATCTCTGAGGGAAAAGAGTCAGACGAGAGTGCCAGACACCCTGATGCAAAAGAGACTAAGAAAAAATATGCTAATCTATAGAATCCCGCCAGTCTTCTATTGGAGCTATTGGATAGTTTGGCTAGGTGTATTAGCTACAATGAATACACTACCCGGATGGGCTAGAACAACTAACCAATCCCACCAATCTTTTGAACATACACTAACTAATCAAATTATATGGCCTTGGACAGATGCTTATTATGGACATACAGGAAGTATGGATGCAGATTTGTATGGGACAGAGTTAGCAACTGCCATACTAAGCAATAACCTAACACTCCAAACATATAAATGGGAGAATTCATCCCATACCTGGACAGCTAAAAAAGGAGATAAAATACAGATAGGCTGCAGAGTATTCAATGTAAATGTGATAATAAGTCGGCACCCTTTAATTCAAACCGTCCGTCAGCCCCCTTTTACTCAAATCGTTATCAGAGACAAAACGGAATCTAAAATAGCTCAAACCCATTGTGAGTCAGAGGCCTGTTGGTATGCATTTACTGCAACCCAACCAGTGTCCATAGTTTGTTTGGGAGGGACCAGGTCAAGAGATCAAGCTATATCTTTCCGATTTCCATTGAATATACAGGAGAAAATTACAACAACCACAACCCACGCTTCCAAAGAGACTACTCAGACTACTCATACTGTTCCAACACAACCAACAGTCATGCTTAGCCCAAGAATCTTTGAAATTGGACCATATGCAATTAGAAATACAGGTCAACAACAAATGCTGTTTAACCCAGCGTGGTCTCTCAAACAAGTTAAATTGCTGATGCAAAATAATGTTTCAAATATTCAGCCAGCCTGTTCACCTTTCCTAAAGACTTCTTACGAAGGATGGACAACCTGGCTGCAAAAACAAATTCCTCACACAAAAAGAACGCAGAGAGACTTAACCGGTGCTTTGGGAACAGGATTGGGAGTTTTAAATAGTATTGATTCGGAGGTGATAATGAACAAATTGGCTACCTCAATTAGTGATTTAACTAATATACAAAGGCCTTTGCGATCTTCCTTATTGGCTTTGGGGACTAACCAGTGGTTGTTGTCAAATATATTACCAAAAGGGGAAAAGGTAAATATAAAGGATCATGAATTGATTACAGATGCACTCAGTGTGCTCCAAAATAACCTCTCTTTAGCTCTCAGCTGCGTCCAGGCTCAAATATGGATGCAGTCGATAGCTGCCTCAATTATAAGAGAAGGTGAAGAAGGTATTCTTCCTACTGAAATTCGGAGAATAATTTGGGACAGTGCTACTAATTTTGAAAAGAAACTCCAATCCTGGTAGAACCTGGTAAACTTTACCTATGATCCCATCACAAACACAGCTACTACCTTTATACTCACTATTTACAATGCCACCATATACCAAATTTACCCTATCATTGCATTAGGGCTGAATCACAACGGGACCATACTCTATCCTTTTGAGCATAGAGCATGGGCCCGAAAGGTAAACGAAAAATGGCAAACTGTCAATCTAGAGTCTTGCATTGTACGGGAACAACAAGGATTCATTTGTGAAGGCAATGCAGTTGAGGCACAAGATATTTGTCTAAATACAGAACAAAATATTTGTCACTTTGAGGTCCATCCCAACGAAAATCCTAAAACAGTACTTATATATATCGGCAAAGGTTGTGTATGTTTGAGGACAGTTTGTGAATTCTTAACCGTAGACAAGATCATAGTAGAAACAAAAAATTATTCAAATCTCTGTGTTTGCAATTTCACAAAGATAATTGGATGTGACTTTTCCTATTTAGCCCCGGTCATGTCTTACGAATTCCTGCAATCCAATTATACATTAATACATAATTTACAACCTACACCCATTGGAATGAATCTCACTTTGGTTAGGCAGTTACTTCAACACAAAGACTTAATTAGAATTTTAGAGAAAATTAGAGAAAACGGACAAAAAACCTTAATAACTGTTCATCACAATGTGGAAGAAATACACCGAGTCTTGGAAAGAGCAAAAAAGAATGCAGAACATAACTGGTGGGACACCCTTTTTGGATGGTCACCTACTGCTACAGGCATCTTGAACAAGTTGTGTCACCCCATTGTGGTTCTCTTGATATTAATCTTAATCAGTTTGACTTTGTCAATAATATTATATGTCATAACTTGGAAAATGATGCAACGGGTAACATATCTGATGTCTGTCACCCGTCCAATACTCATTAAAGCCAAAAACGACCAATTAGATGATGACTTTAGATTGAAAAAAAACTCTCCTGTTAAGTCAACAAGAATTGCAACGATTTGATGAACAAAATGATAAAAAGAAAAAGGGGGGATTGTGATAGACAGTAAACTGTTTGTTCATCAAATTCCATAGAAGATACTGGGAACTCGTGACATGTTAGTCCATAAACTATGTAGGCCTAAGCTTAATCTTAACTATTACACTGTGTAACGACTAACAGACTGTAAGTGCTTATCTAAGTTGAAATGCTGAAGCAAGGACTCCTACTAGGCAAAAGACTGAAAAGAGGGAGAAAGGGGAGAAGGACAAAGGGGAGAACAAGAGGAAAAAAAAAAAAAAAAGAGGGGTAGTGCTTATATTCTATAAGATATAAACAAAAGCTTTGTGAGCCACTCTCAGGAAAGCAGGAAATACGAGGAGCTGGTGACGTGAGAAAGACCCGGATGGAGCGACCCCCTAGCTGCAAAGTGCGCAGACGCAGGGTACACCTCTCAGAGAGACCCGATACCAGAAGACGGAGGATATAAAAAAGACGGACCCTCGGGAAGTGAGTGCGTGCCGTTGGTGGAGCAGGGACTCCCCGGCCGCCCAGCGCTGTTTTGCTTGTTGCCGCTTACTAAATAAACAATTTAAATTTAATTAGTCCTAACTTGCATCATTTTGGCAAGATAGTCTATAACACTTTTCATTTCTTATTCTTCCACTAATCTGCACATTCCTTTGCTCCTCCAGTGCATCACCAATGAAAATGCAGATTTGCTCTAGATCAAAACCATCATGCATTATAAGGGACATTTAGGCTAAGCAAAAGATAAGGACACTGGATTGAAAGCTCTAAAATTCTGACCAAGATTTTCAAAATGGGGATTGCCTTAGTTCATGGGGGTGGAGCTTAAGAAATAACAAGAGAGAATTACCATATGCCTTTCCTCCAGTAAAGGGGCCCTCCTCAAGGGATGGAGTTTTTCGGGCTTTTTTTTCCTAACAAAATTTTTATTACTATTAAGCATACTGAAAATATTGGATGGGACCACAGAACAGCTGGGAAAAACATTTCTTCCCTTAATTCACTTATCCATCCTTTCTGGATGTCTTTACAGCACTCGGAGATCACACAAACTTAATGACTTCCTTTCTTGTCCCTGCTTTTTTTTTTCTTCTCATTATCAGTGGATCCTGCCACCTACGAGGAATGTGTTACCTAGCTAATTGCATCAGCTTTTGCAGGCGCTCAGCAGGTGACTATTACATCATTCTTAATCTAACTACCCTTTTATTAGTATTATTCTCACAATTTGGTGCAATTTTGTAAGAGAACTTTAACTCAGTACAATTACTGATATCATAATACGTACAAATATTTCTATTTCAGCCTATGCAAAAGTAGAGAGGGACTTGGCGAGGGGGGGGAAGGGGGGAGGATCAAGTGTGTGACCTTACTTTTAACTTTACAGAATGCAATATTTGAAGAATTTTGACCCATTAAGCCCAGTGAGAGTGCTACATCTAAATATAAGATCATACCTTGTAAAGTTGTCAGTGTGCAAGTTGAAGATGTTAGCGGCACTTTTCATCTCCATGAAATATATGTAATTTCTGATTCATGTAGCAATTGATTCTAAATAATTAAATTTTATTTGCCCATATTTGAAAAATAAATATTTTTTCCATTGATACTTTATCATCAGTGCTTTCATTTTACCATCAAAACATAGTTACCATGCATTTACACCGGCATTGCTGTAGTTGGAAAAGTCATTCTAGCTTGCTTAATAACATGATACGTTATTAAACTGTAAAACGTGAAAGGGAGATTTTCCTTTTATCAGATGACAGATGTACGGTGTGTATAGTTGCTTTCAAATCTTAAATGTACTCCCAATTCAAAACATGTGTGAAGTGTAAGGTTGCTTCATTGTTTGTGTTTACTGGGGGCTTGTCGCGGATGAAAGTTTTGACACGGTAATGATTTAGTAAGAAATCTAGGTTTATTAATAACTAACAGCAATTTATTACTACAAAATGATTCAGAAATATTGAAAGAAAGAAAAGCGACTTATTCACAGATTCTAAAATGACAAGATTCACACTAACTTACTTAACGGTACCTTTATATATACATGCGCATACACAAAACGGACAAACACACAGAAACAAAGGAGTTTGGATTCAGTAGAATGAACGCAGAACAGACATACGCACACAGAAACAAGGGTACGTACACACACACACCCACACCCACACCAATAAACAGAGAAAGAACGGGTGAAAGAGAAGCTAGCTCAAAGAAAATTTCCCTCTCGAGTTTAGAGCAAATACTCCCAATGCCTTGGCATTCCTCAACGGGCGATAATTGAGACTCGAGCGGGGAACTTCGCCCTGGCCTTCTGTCTGGAGCAGACGACACCTTAAGGGTTTTGGTACCTGAGAGGCGTCCCAGCTCAGGGGAGATGCTGGTCACAGGCCCGCTGCGATCCAGGAGAGCTCAAAGGGTCTCCCTGGTGGTCGCAGTTTATAGGGTCCAAGATAATTGACTTTTGTCAGATACCATCTGGTGCCTTCCAGTAGTTGCACAAAAACTTCATGAATGTGCAACTCTGTTATTGTTCCCATTTGACCACATCCCAGGCACAGGTGTGCCAGGCCTTTAGGAGATGATGGGCCGTTATGGCCGTTTCTGAGCAATCGGCAGGGGGCAGGAGCCAGGCTCGTTAATGTTATCAGTCCTTATCTCCACAGACTGGTGTATAGCTCGGGGATGTGGGTGGAATCGCACCTAGCACCAAGCAGCTCAACAAAGGGGGGGGGGTGGGGGGTGGGTAAGAATTGCACCACCACAATCCACCCCGTGACTAAAGTCAATTTATCTTGTCCATAGAGTGGCAGTGTGGTTGCCTCTTGCCTCTATGCCTATAAACAGAGGATGCCATAATCCAATTACAATTGAAGGAAATTTTGTGTTTGATTAGCTTCAAAAAAAACCCCATTATTTTGGGATGGTGTACACACGGGGATACTTCTGCAACTGAGTAATCTGTTTAACCATCCTCCGAACCTTAATATACAATACAATTATGAGCAGTAAACATATTAAAATTAGAATTAAGAAAATCATGACCGGGTGGAACATGGAATTGAACAGTCCTGTTGCAGTTGGTGACCATCCAAATAAGCTTTCCCACCATCGATGCTCTCCATCCCTTTTGACTCTTGTTAACACTTGATGTATTTCTTCTATATCATGCTGGACCGTGATAAGAGTCTTTTGTCCAGGTTTTAGAGGGTAGGCACAATTCTGCAGAGACTCTCATATTAAAGACGAGGATTGTTTTCACAGTGCTACTGGTGGGCTTGCTGGATGTGGTGTTTCCACGATGTTGTTGATGGAGTTGGTTATTTCTGAAAAGGAAAGAAAAGAGAACGGTCTCGGGGGGGAAGCTGAACAGGTTACCCCTTAGGATGCCGGATAAATCCATCTAGTACTGATTTTATGTTTTATTCCATTATTATCAATAGCATCCCATGCTAAAATTCCTCATGGCTTGACCAGGGTTACTGGTATTGTTCCTACAGATGGTGCTTTTGCCATCACAGGCTGTCCTGCTTTCATTGAGGACCAGGTGAGCTCATTGATGAGGGTTTTTCCTGAAGAAGGTGTTAAGAAGGCTCGAGTAATTGGACTTCCATAGGGACCATACCGATTATTTAACTGCTGTAAAATTTCAGAAAGACGGCTGTCCCATTGTCCTTCATGTGGTTTAAGATATTTTTTTCAGCAGTCCATTGGCTCATTCAACTATACCATTAGATTGTGGGTAATAAGGTGTGTGAAATACCCACTTTATTTCTTTTTGCTTTGCCCATTCTTGTACTTCTTTACTAGTAAAGTGTGAGCCATTGTCACTCTGGATAGAAGCAGGGACAGGTAAAATTGAGAACCATGACGAAAGGCCTCGGATAGTATTCTGTGCATTAGCCTTTTGGCACTTGGTAGCTGTAAGGAGTCCAGATATTATCTCTACACCTGTTAAAATATATTTGTACCCAGCAGAGGATTTTAAAGGACCAATGTAATCAATTTGCCAAGTAGACCACAAAGTTTTCCCTTCTTTAATGTGTAAAGGTGGTGCTTTGGCAGGATGGTCCATCTGCAATTTTAATTTACACTGGGGGCACTCAGTGAGGATGGTTTCACATGTTTTCCTACTGAGGGGCCATCCCCGGCTTTGAGCTGAAAAGTAAAGTGCTTCTCGACCCGTGTGGCCTAATTTTTGATGAAACCATTCTCCCAATCGATACCATGTGGGGTTTGAGGAATCTTCAATGTCTATTTTCCTAATTTTTGTCAATTCATCCACCCTTTGGTTCAAATTTGTAGCTGGTTTGTTGTCATTAGCATGAGCTTTTACCCATCCTATTTGGAATGGTGTTTTTCTGGCCATGGTTAATAGTAATTGCCAGTCTTCAGTTCTCCAGATTGGGGATTTATTTATCTCCCAGTTTAGGGCTTCCCATTGACAAAGCCACTGTGTGGCACCTGCCCAGACAGCATAAGAGTCTACATAAATGGCTTTTGCTTCATTTTTTGTGCTGCCAAAACAACTGCTCTTAACTCTCCTACTTGAGCACTGCCTTCACCCTCTTCAATAACTTGTTTGCCTGTTTTGATTTCTAATGCAACAGCTTTATATTGCCATTTACCATCCACTCTTTTTGCCGAGGCATCAGAAAACCAGACACCCTCGGTTGGTGAATCTTCAGTGAAGGGAGGTGCATCTAAAATTGGTGAAGGTTTGAATGGTTGTTGTAATGCCAGGGGGTCAGTATTAACAGGCATTTGCAATTTAGAAACTTTTGTGTGTCCTTCACTTAATTGCATTTCATCCGCCACACCCACTAGATCGGCATACCATTTCCTAATTGTAGGGTTTTGTGCAATTCCCTCTGGGGGAGCAGTCCCTTTTAGGATTGTGTCTAATAAATTAAAGGGACCTCTGGTCTGAACAGTTTGCTCTTGACGTATTTTCTCAACTTGTTTAACTGCACGGACTAGAGACAAGAGACCCTTTTCCCACTCTGAATATCTTTGTTCGGTCTCTTTAAATGCAGTTGAGCTAAACAGCAAAGGTCTCTTTGGCCCATCAGGGCTGATTTGAAATAAGTTGCAATAAGTACCATGTTCTGCAAAACCCCATTCTGCTATAATAGGGTCACGAGGATGAACAGGTCCTAGGGATTGATAGGTTTTTAATTCCAGTATTGGAGTTTTAATTGCTTCTTCATGTTCTGAATCCCATCTCCACGATTTTCCTTTTCGTAAAAGTGAATACAGTGGACGGGCAATGATGGAGAATCCAGGTACATGTTTTCTCCAATATCCTAAAGTGCCCATTAGCTGTTGTAATTCTTTTCTAGATTGGGGCATTTCTGATTGGTCTATTTTATTTAGAGTATCTGGTGGGATTGCTGCACTTCCAGCAATCCACCAAGTGCCCAGGAATTTCACTTCTTTACTTGGTCCCTGACATTTTTCAGGTGGAATTTCAATTTTTGCTTCATGCAATGTTTGCCAAACTGTTGCTGCCACTTCTCCCACCTTGTTAGGAGAGGGTCCTCCAATTAGAATATCCTCTATATACTGATATAGTTTTACCTCTGCAGGGAGTGAAACTGTCTGTAAAAGTTCAGCAAGCGCAGCATGAGCAATTGTGGGTGTTTATATCCCTGTGGGAGTCTGTTAAAGGTATATTGGATACCTTCCCATGTAAACGCGAATTTTTCTTTATCTTTTTCCCTTAAAGGGACCATGAAAAACATGTCTTTTATATCTAGCACTGCCATCCAAGGATGTGCGGCGGCTTGCAGTGTAGCGGTTAAAGCTGCAATGTTGGGGACTGCCGCTGTCAATGGGCTGTATTGGCATTTAAACGCCGATAATCGACTGTTAAACGCCACCTCCCGTCTGGTTTACGGACTGGCCAGACAGGAGAATTGTATGGGGAGTGAGTTCGGGAAATAATCTGTCGTTTTTCTAAGTCTGCAATTACTTTAGAAATTCCAGTTCGTGCTGTAGCAGAAATTGGATACTGTGGGACATTAGTAATTTTTGATTTGGGAAGTGTTGGAGCTGCACGGAGTACACGCACTGTGGCAGTTTGTTGATTTTTATTATGGCTGGGGTTGGCAATTGAACCAAAAGACCACAGACTGCCATCTGGCAAACGCCAGGTCCGGCCGTTCAATGCGTCAAAACCCAGGATATTTTCATAATGCTCCTTGATCGCAAAGCGAAGAGATGTTACACGTTTTTCGCCAGGGAGCAGTAAATTAACTTTTGCTGTCTGGCACACAGTGCTAGTTCCTGTAACTCCGGTAATTTTAACCTTTCGCCGGCCAGGTCGTATGCCTAGCTTATTGGCATCTCGCTGTGTAATTATTGAAATTTGTGCACCAGTATCAATTAAAAATTTTATTAATTGATGTTGAGGACCAACTGGAATTAAAATGTAAGGGCCGTTCTCATTTATCCACTGATAAGCTTCTCCTTGCCGGACTGGCAGGCCCAATTGCCATCTGAACCTTATTAGTTTTTTGATCCTGTGCTTTGCAACTGATCCTCTTGAGGGAGGAAAGGGTTATCTCTTTTTTTTTCTCTGGGAGCTGGCGACGGGGGGAGTTGGAGCATTTGAAGCGATACCTTTTTGAAATGCCTGAATTAGACTCAGAATGACGCCGGTAGGCTGTCGCTGAATCGCGGCTCTAGGAATTCCTAGTGATAATGCTTGCTTCCATAGTTCATTTCTCCACTCCCGACCCCTAGATTGTCAGTCAGAAGGTTTTTGTTCCTGAGAATTATTTTGATGCAATTGTTTAATTTGCCTAACAGTGCTCTTGGTTCTAATTCTTCTTCCCCACTATTTCCAACAGTTTGTGTTAAATTTACCAATTCATTATAATTTAAGTCTCTCTGGATCTCATCCCATTTTGCAATGAGAAAAGGTTTGAGCATGGCAGGGGCTCCTTTTATCAGTACTTTAAGTATAGCAGGAGCTACAGTTGCTGAAAGAGGAACATCAGTAGGCTTACGCTGATGCATGGCTTGAACACAGGCAGCTTTTGTAAAAGCTGCGGAGAGGTCATTTAGAGATTTGATAGGTATTAACAGAGGTTCTCCTCTCTCTAAGGCATCAATGCCACCGGCCCAATATGCCACTCTGCTTGTTAGTGAGTGTGTTACCGAAAATCCGGAATAAAGAACTTATCAACACCAATTTGATGCAGATAAGCAGACACTTCTTTATTGACGGCCGGGCGCGCAGGGGAGTATTCTCACCAACAACGCGCACCAAGCACTAAAATCACTCATCTTATATAGAACTTTTCATATACAATTTCCAAGGACACAGTTTCATACACAAACACAATTCCCAAGGACACGGTTTCATACACAAACACAGTTTCCTTGGCAAGTACTTGTAAGCTGTTACGGTTGTTTCCCCAAGTTTCTATTAATCCTAGACTTTGACAACTACTTGTATTCTTCTGGTCCTATCTATATATTATAAATCAACTTACAGATCAGTTTGTATTTGGTTACCTAGGTTCCAAGCGTTTCTACTAAATGATTATGACCAATCTCTTCGGCCTTGGTATGGGACTGTATAGGTGACTCTAAAGCAGCAATCGGTTGCCAACACAAACCACAACAAACAAAAATTTTACTAAATATTTCTTATGATTTTATATTTCTATTAAATCAAACATAATTTCTTCTACTTATTGGTAAATCGATAACATTTCCCCCCTTTGAAAGTGTTGAATATTATTTCAATACTTTCACATTTTATTCATTTTCATTTTCAAAGTTAGTATTTACTTCACCATATTTTTGGTGATGGACTGTATCCAGGTGGCATATGTGGTACTTCTCTCATAATTCTTCGGTGTGCTGCAAGTCTATTAATAAACTGTCTTTTAAGACAGGCATAAATTAACATGATCATCACAAAGACAATTAACAGCAAAAACAAAGTCTTGATTAGGGATTTCAGCCAAGAGCTCAGGTTCCATCCTAATCCACTAAAAATCTTTCCCAACCAATCCTCGGACATATCTTCTTGAATCGTTTCTGTTTCCTTTTCGATTTTGCCTAAGAGATCTAGATCATGTTCTACATCCTGAGTCACATTAGGAATATGAATGCAGCAATGATCTAAGCTATCCTTAAGATATCCGCACACTCCATGCTCCTTTAGCAGAAGCATGTCCAATGCCATCCTATTCTGAAGCGTCATTCGGGAAGTTGCCTGTAATTGAATATTTAATTCTTTAAATCCTTTCCTTGTGACGTTGGCCAATTTTTCTACTTGGTTTACCTTACCATCTACTGGCAAGTGAGTTGTCCAGGTTCCATCACTTAATGCCCAAACCAAATGTCCTGGACTTTGAATGGTAGATTTCTTACAACTGAAAAAGTATCCTCTCCTGGGCGTGAATATGCTTGTCAAAGTGAGGTTATTATGAAAACCTCGACAGTAACAACCAAACTTCAAAGCAGCTGCTAAGGGAGGAATTCTTTGAATTATTGAGTCTGCATTGCTGCAATCATATACCTTTTCACACTTCCACCATGGTACTACATGTTCCTTTTCTATTCGTGTAGTACCTTTATCTACTACTGAAGGAAGAATTGCAAGTACACCTTTAATCCAAGTACCGTCCCAAGTAAAACACCAGGGAGTTTTAGCCATGTACTGAAATTGAGAAAATATGGACATCGACCATACAGAATTCCACTGTGCTTGTGTTTGTGTACTTTGACCAGTTTTGTTACATTGCCATTCCATGATGTTTCTACTCACATTGTTTTTAATCTGTTCATCGTATGAACACCACCCTAACAATCCCTGTTCTGGACCTGCTTCTAGCCCTAAACCTAGATGAGTCGTTGGTGTAAACTGATGGTTCAAGAGTTTTAGACAATCTGCCTCTCTGCCCACTGATTTCCATTGTTTTCTGATAACTTTCACCTGTTCTTTCCATTGAGTCACTGGCCTTTGCTCACAATAAGTGGATTCATTTTTATGTTCCAGGTTGGTCAAATTCATAGTTAAAATTCCCCAAGGAATAGATTCACCTACTGCTCTTGGTATTGGCAAACAAGCAGTAATCTGTGTAACATTCTGCAAGTTGGCAAATCCCTTAATCAATCCTAACATCAAATTTTCCTCAGGCATTTCTTTGGGAATGTTGATCAATTGTTCTGTGTCTTGTTGTCTTTTGTTTCTCACCACCGAATCAGTCCACATCAGTATCACCTGCTTAGCTAACACAAGGAGAATAATCACAAACTGATATGAAAAATTAGACATGTTTCAGAGTCAGTTTTAAAGTCTTTGGGTCACGGCTAGTAATCTTCCATGGAGTGGGCGCCTTCTTCACCCGGGTATAGTGTATCCAAGCATCTGATTCTGCAATCTTGATAGCCGTAAAGGTGGTTAACAGTATCTGGAAAGGTCCCTTCCAGCGTTCTTGCAGAGGTTCGGAAGTCCACGTCTTCACATAGACATAGTCTCCTGGTTGAAAGTCATGCACAGGATTTTCAAGGGATAATGGTCTGTTCCACAGTATTGCGCTCCGAATTGCAGTCAAAGTTTTTCCTAAAGAAAGTAAATAGTTATACACATCTTGTTTCCCTTTCACATGCATATTTGGATTTGGTTCTGGGGATTCATAAGGTTTCCCATACAATAATTCATAAGGACTGACTGAGGTTCCACTCTTTGGTTGTACTCTAATTCGTAACAATGCCAATGGAAGCGCTTGAGGCCATTTTGAATTAGTTTCTTGACAGATTTTGCTTATTTGTCTCTTTAAAGTTTGATTAATTCTTTCTACTTTTCCACTGGATTGTGGCCTCCATGAGTTATGTAAGTCCCAAGTGATGCCCAAAATTTTGCTAATATTTTGGACTACTTCTGCAACAAAGTGTGGACCTCTGTCAGAGGAAATTCCAATAGGAACTCCAAATCTTGGAATTATTTCTCGTAGTAACCACTTTACTACTTCTTTTGCTTGTGTGGTGCGACAGGGAAAAGCCTCTGGCCATCCTGTAAAAGTATCAACCCCCACCAAGATGTATCGACACCCATTTTGTCTAGGTAATTCTGAAAAATCTACTTGCCAATAATCTCCAGGTTCCGTACCAGATTTTAACCTACCCATTTGAACTCTTTTCTTGATCACTGGATTATTTTTCAAACATACTTCGCATTTTGCAGTTATTAGTTTAGCCATGTCCATCATCTTCACTGATATAACTTGTTTTTGTAAAGATGTTACTAGAGCTTCTGCTCCCCAATGACATTCTTGATGTTTGGTTTGCATTATTTCTCTCATTAATAAAGGTGGAACTACTACTCGTCCATGAGGAGTTATCCACCATCCAGCTAAATTTTTCTTGGCATTCAGAAATTGACCTAGTTTCTCATCTTCCACCGAGTATTTTGGCTTTTCTCTAGGAAGGGTTACTGTCTTGGAGGGAATTAATGCCATTTGGAATGCTCGTTCCTTTGCTATTTTCTTTGCCATTCGGTCAGCCAAATTATTTCCAACAATTTCTTTTGTGTTCCCAATTTGATGTGCTTTACAGTGCATGATTGCTACTTGATCTGGTTTTTGAACTGCTTGTAATAATTGTAAAATTTCATTTTGATGCTTAATATTTGATCCCTGGGAGGACAATAATCCTCTTTCTTTCCACAAAGCTCCATGGACATGTACTACCCCAAAAGCATACTTTGAGTCTGTCCAAATATTTACTTTCTTCTTTTCACTTAGTTCTAAGGCTCGAATTAAAGCAATAAGTTCTGCTTTCTGAACTGATGTGGTACCCGTCAATGCCTTTGCTTCTCTAACTGTGGTGTCTGTTGTTACCGCATATCCAGCGTATCGGACCCCTTGCTCCATAAAGCTGCTACCATCTGTATACAGTTCCCAGTCTGGTCGCTCCAATGGTACGTCCTTCAAATCGTCTCGACTGGAATAAACGTACTCAATGGTAGCCAAGCAGTCATGTTCCAGTTGTCCTTCTTCCTGTGTGGAACTTAAAAACACTGCAGGATTTACCAGGTTAGTTGTTTTTAGAATCACATCATCTTGTTCAGTCAGCATTACCTGGTACTTCATCATTCGGCTCGGAGACAGCCGATGTCCCCCCTTTTGTTCTAAACCAGTTATCACCATGTGTGGGACATAGACTGTTATTGTTCTTCCCAAAGTCAATTCCCGAGTTTCTTGTATGAGCATCACTGTTGCAGCCACTGCTCGAAGGCAGTTCGGCCACCCTTTACTCACTGTGTCCAGTTGTTTGGAAAAGTATCCGACCGGTCGTTTCCAGCTTCCTATCCGCTGAGTCAGCACACCCAACGCCAGACGTTGTTTCTCATGGACAAACAACTGAAAATCTTTGGTTAAATCCGGAAGTCCTAAAGCAGGTGCAGACATTAAGGCGCGTTTTAGTTCCATAAAAGCCTTTTGCTGTTGTGGGCCCCATACGAAAGGAAAGTTTTTCTGGGCCTCATACAATGGTTTAGCTATCAGACCGTAGTTCATGATCCAAAGGCGACACCACCCTGCCATTCCCAAGAACGCTCTGAGTTCATGAATATTTTTCGGCTCAGGTATACTACAAATAGTTTCTTTGCGATCTTTTCCTAATTGTCGCTGCCCTTTTGAAATTTCAAAGCCCAGATAAATCACAGTCTGGCAGGCTATTTGGGCTTTCTTCCGAGACACCTTGTACCCATTCAGTCCCAGAAAGTTTAAAAGGTCTGTTGTTACCTGTATGCAGGTAAATCTTTCTTCTGTGGCAATCAGTATGTCATCCACATATTGTAAAAGTAAATGTCCAGGCCTTGGTTTATCCTGTTTCCAAATTTCAAGCTCTCTTGCCAGCTGATTTCCAAAAATCGTTGGGCTATTTTTAAATCCTTGCGGTAGTCTTGTCCATGTCAACTGCATTTTTCGTCCTGTTTGTGGATTTTCCCACTCAAAAGCAAACAATTTTCTGCTTTCCTTTTCCAAAGGTATACAAAAGAAAGCATCTTTTAAATCAAGCACTGTAAACCACTGATGAGTCTCCTTTAACGCTGTTAACAAGGTATAAGGATTTGCCACCACAGGATACATGTCCTTGACTATTTGATTTACTGCTCTCAAGTCTTGCACCAATCTATATTCACCTGAGGGTTTTCTAACTGGTAGAATAGGAGTATTATACTCAGATTCGCATTCTTCTAAAATTTTGTGCTCCAAAAATTTATCAATTAATTTCTTCAGCTCCTGTCTGACTTCTGGTTTGATTGGATATTGCTTAATTCTCACTGTCCCTGCACCTTCCTTTAAATCTATTTTCACAGGCTCTGCCAATTTTGATTTGCCAGGAATATCTGTTTCCCATACTATAGGAATCACTGCAGAATCCACCTCTGGTGGAATTTCTTGCTCTTTCACTTTTTCCTGTATCATCAGGATTTTTCCTGTTTTTGATTCAGGTATTTTCAAGAAAAGTTCTCCTTCTTCAAAAACAATCTGTGCATTTAATTTGGATAACAAATCCCTTCCTAACAAGGGTATCGGACACTCTGGTACATACAAAAATTCATGTGTAATTATTTTATTTCCAAATTTTAAATCCAGGGGTTGCAGGAATGGTCTATTTTCCTCCTTCCCTGTTGCTCCTATTATGTTTGCTGTTTTTGTTCCAATTTTTCCTTTACAAGTATTCAATACCGAAAATGTTGCTCCCGTATCCACTAAAAATTTAACTTCTTTATCTCCCAGCTTAATTACAACCAGAGGCTCAGCTGGGTTCCCCTCCGGTCCCCTTCAGTCATCTAAAACCATCAATTTGGCTATTTCTTGCTGAGCATTCCCGTTTCTTGGGCAGTCTCTCTTCCAATGCCCTTCTTGTTTACAAAAGGCACACTGATTCACTCCTAAGGGGGTATTAAAGTTTTGATTACCATAATTCATAAATCCTCCCCTTCCACCAATTCCTCGTCCTCTTCCTCTGCCCCTTCCTCTGCCTGCTGTCCCTGTCATTACAGCCAACAATCTACTTTCTTTGGTCTTCTTTTCCTCTTTTTCCCTGTTGTTATATACTTTCCATGCTGCTTCTAGCATTTTATTCAAACTCCTTGAATCCTCTCCTTCAAGTTTCTGGAGTTTCTTTCTTATATCTGGTGCCGATTGTCCCATAAAAATCAAAGCCAATTGTATCTGAGCCGCCTCTGTTTCTACTCTTAAGTCAGTATATTTTCGGGCTGCTTCTTTCAATCTCTCCAGAAACGCTGAGGGAGATTCATTCTTATCTTGTCTCACCTCATATAATTTAGACCAATTCAGAGACTTAGGCATGGCATGTTTAACTCCATGCAAAATCCACTTCTGGTATCGATGCAGTCTTTCTCTGTGCTCTACATTATTTGGATCCCACTGCGGATCCCCAGATGGAAAATTCTGCTCTACTGTTCCACCTGTTGTCCCACTCAATACAGCCACTTCTACCTGTGCTTTGCCAGCCTTTAATACCATCTGCTTTTCTGTATCATCCAGTAAATTATCCAAGATCACCTGTAAATCACTCCAGTCCGGATTCTGTGTTCTGATTATAGTATCTACCACTCTGCCTACTCTTTCAGGATCTTCTCTATATATACCTGCTGCCTGCTTCCAAGCCATCAAATCCGTAACTGAAAAAGGCACTTTTACATACACTGGCCCATCATTACCAACGCCCTGCCGTAGAGGAGCTATTGTTTGCACCTGCTGCCGAGTTCTTCGGGAGACAGGAGTATGAATTACAATCTCAGGCGGCCCTTCCTCCACATCCTCTATTCCACTACTCTCTGGTTCCTCTACCTGTTCCCTATATTCTCACCCCCGATGCCTTTCTCTCCGCGGAGGGGATATATCTAATTCTGGCCCTTCATCCTTTTCAGCAGAAGCAATTCTTTTCTTTAAACAATCTTTTCCCAACTCACATGTTGAACAACACTTTTTCACCTTTTTATCGTCAGAAGTTAGAGCCATTACTAAATTATCCCTACTAATCAACTTACATTCTTTCTGCCAATCTTTCCTCTGTCTTAAATAAAAAAATAAATCAACATATGGCACTTCACTCCATTTCCCTTCCCTTCTACAGAACAGCATTAACTGCAGAATGGTGTTATAATTCAGTGTCCCATTCACAGGCCATTTTTCCTGATCTTCCAAAATATACAGAGGCCACCACCGATTGCAATATTCAATCATCTGACTCTTCCGCAAATCATCATGCAAATCTCCCCAATGTGCTAACAAACATCCTAACGGAGAAGTTTTCGGAACTTTGTCATTTGCAGTCAGATTACCCATACTTTTACTTTTAAACAAATGAGTCCACTTAGATGCCATAATAAATCACTTTACAGTACAATACACAATTAATCACTCAAATCTGTCGCTTTGTTTTTCTCTGGCTGCACCCCTCGCGGAGTAACAGAAACACAGATCCGAGCTCCGCACTCGCTTCGTGCTCAATTGCACGTCTCACACTTACAAACACACTCACACCTTTCCACAACTGTTACTATATATAAAGGTATATAACACAATATTATACAATTCTTAAATTCTTATACAATACTCTCCAAAACAGTTTTACAACATAACACATGTAAAACTTCTAACTTCTTGTTAGAGGCACTTCCTTTGAGAACGCTATAGCATATAGGTTCTCTTGTTTCCCAATCCACAATTGTCCAACCCTGCAATAGCTTTCGCTTATGTCTTACGGGCAGACGCCTAGGCTTCCAATACACGAGGATCTTCTAGCCCAACCCTGCGCAGCTTTCGCCGCGTCTGACAGGCAGGCTTATACAGTGGGACTCTAACCCACTGTGTGGGACTCTAACCCACTCCTAAGTGGGACTCTAACCCACTTTCCAAGGGTGGGACTCTAACCCACTCTCCTAAGTGGGACTCTAACCCACTCTCCTAAGTGGGACTCTAACCCACTCCTAATAGAAAAAGAAGTGTCTTACCAAAATCCAGGGAACGTCGCGAAGAGCCTTACGGATCGGGGATTGATGGGTATCCCCGAGAAATCCTCGGTGCCGGCTGGAACCGATCAGGTCCCCGATTCCTCTGGTCTCTCTCAGCGAGGTCCCATCTGGTTTCGCCAGAAACTGTTACCGAAAATCCGGAATAAAGAACTTATCAACACCAATTTGATGCAGATAAGCAGACACTTCTTTATTGACGGCCGGGCGCGCGGGGGAGTATTCTCACCAACAACGCGCACCAAGCACTAAAATCACTCATCTTATATAGAACTTTTCATATACAATTTCCAAGGACACAGTTTCATACACAAACACAATTCCCAAGGACACGGTTTCATACACAAACACAGTTTCCTTGGCAAGTACTTGTAAGCTGTTACGGTTGTTTCCCCAAGTTTCTATTAATCCTAGACTTTGACAACTACTTGTATTCTTCTGGTCCTATCTATATATTATAAATCAACTTACAGATCAGTTTGTATTTGGTTACCTAGGTTCCAAGCGTTTCTACTAAATGATTATGACCAATCTCTTCGGCCTTGGTATGGGACTGTATAGGTGACTCTAAAGCAGCAATCGGTTGCCAACACAAACCACAACAAACAAAAATTTTACTAAATATTTCTTATGATTTTATATTTCTATTAAATCAAACACAATTTCTTCTAGTTATTGGTAAATCGATAACAAGTGGGGGTCACTCGGGGGGTTGGGACCAGCATCCAAAAAGACACCAGGACCCCAATAACCACTGGCTTCATCGCTATCTAGTAAAATTCTATCTCCCCCATTTAGAGACACTCTCCATAGGTATTCAGTTTCAGTTTCTCCAGGCTTACGGCCGTAACGATCTTGTAAATTGGCTATTTGAATTGGATCAAAAGGGGTTGTTTTGCTGATGGGACTTCTCACACCACCCCGAGGTCCTGTTGTTTCTTCTGTTTTAATAATTGGTCTGACTGTAAGTGGGGGAGACTCAGGCGGCTGAAAATGATTATTTTCATCTGAGTCGTCATTATGTGTATCGCTCCAAATGTTACCATCCCAGTCTTCAAGGGACACAATTAATTTTCTGATTTGAACTATATCAGGGGGGTTCGGAGACTGCATTAGCATCATTTCAACGCGTTCCCCCAGTTTTTGTTGTTTCAATTGGGATTCCTGAAGTTGCTGTTGCAGCTGCTCTATTTTAATCGATAACAGGAGATTGGTGGATTTGTGCCCTGTAATTTCATCTTGTAAATTTTGTATTTTACGATTAACTTTCTCTCGTTCATGACAGGCAGCTTCCAGGCACACTCCCAGCATTTTACAAATCATACCTTTATTTTTTCCAAATTTAGTTGCACCTCTAGCATTAGTTAACTGTTTTTCTACCTCTTCCCAGTTGTGCCAATTCTTATAAGCCCAATCCTCTGGGAAGGTGGGATTTGTTTGGATACCGTGTTTTTGAAAGTATTTGGTGATTTTGCTTGTCATCCTGCCGACTACGCCAATTTGTCGCAGATGAAAGTTTTGACACGGTAATGATTTAGTAAGAAATCTAGGTTTATTAATAACTAACAGCAATTTATTACTACAAAAGATTCAGAAATATTGAAAGAAAGAAAAGCGACTTATTCACAGATTCTAAAATGACAAGATTCACACTAACTTACTTAACGGTACCTTTATATATACATGCGCATACACAAAACGGACAAACACACAGAAACAAAGGAGTTTGGATTCAGTAGAATGAACACAGAACAGACATACACACATAGAAACAAGGGTACGTACACACACACACACACACACACAGAGTAAAGAGAAGCTAGCTCAAAGAAAATTTCCCTCTCGAGTTTAGAGCAAATACTCCCAATGCCTTGGCATTCCTCAACGGGCGATAATTGAGACTCGAGCGGGGAACTTCGCCCTGGCCTTCCGTCTGGAGCAGACGACACCTTAAGGGTTTTGGTACCTGAGAGGCGTCCCAGCTCAGGGGAAATTGCTGGTCACAGGCCCGCTGCGATCCAGGAGAGCTCAAAGGGTCTCCCTGGTGGTCGCAGTTTATAGGGTCCAAGATAATTGACTTTTGTCAGATACCTTCTGGTGCCTTCCAGTAGTTGCACAAAAACTTCATGAATGTGCAACTCTGTTATTGTTCCCATTTGACCACATCCCAGGCACAGGTGTGCCAGGCCTTTAGGAGATGATGGGCCGTTATGGCCGTTTCTGAGCAATCGGCAGGGGGCAGGAGCCAGGCTCGTTAATGTTATCAGTCCTTATCTCCACAGACTGGTGTATAGCTCGGGGGATGTGGGTGGAATCGCAGGTAGCACCAAGCAGCCCAACAAAGGGGGTGGGGTGGGGGGGGGGTAAGAATTGCACCACCACAGGGCTTTTAAATTTGTTTCTACAGTTCTGATTCTCTGTAAGACTATAAATTCTACGGAACATTGAAATTCCATGTCACAGAAGTCCATCTGCTTGTTGTTGTCACCATCATGCCTAAATCATACCTAAAGCCCTTTGGATACTTTCATATCACATACTAATGTCAATGTATGCTGTGGCCCCATTTGTAGAAATCATATCTCTGAGAAGTTTGCAAAATTCTCTCCTTTATTCCCTATATTTCCATGCTATTCAACCCAAAATTAACTGTGGTTTTTGAGGAAAAGGCTAGACAGTTTTAATTATAAAAGGTAAGTTTAAGGAGAAAAGGATTGTGCAAATACAACAGAAGATTGGCAAGGAGGATCGTAAACACGCTCAAGTAACTTGCAGCTGGGGGTGTCGAAAAACACATATATCATACTAATTGTTGTTTAGCTTTGTGTGCTTGACTGTGTTTAGATAACATAGGCCTGTGAGAGACTCAGAGGCACCCTATCGAACATCCTTGAGATTCCTGCCCTGCTGTGGGAAAGATCAAAGCACAGTGGAAAACTACGCCTGTGAAAATCCAAAATATATACAGGCGAAAGCAGCAGGTTCGAGATCTTTTCTTTCTTCTCCTCTTTCTGGCTAGCAAGGACCGAGCTCTGTGGTGCCTGCATCCCCGCTTGCGTGCCTCTGCCCGGGTGCTGCTGCAGAGATCCCCCAGGTCGCGAGGTAACGAGAATAAATTTGCTCTTTGCATTTCATCCGTGGTTTTGTGGTTGTTCCTGCGTCCTGCCTGTGCCGGCTCACACAAGGATTAACACTTTTCACACAGCCCATAAAATCTTAACCCATTCACAGAAAACATTTCTATAGAATTAAACTTCCTGCACTTCAGCTGAGTAAAAACCATCTCTGCAGCTCAATACGTCAGATTAGTAGCTCTTGTATTAGCAAGCTGATATCTAAAAATACATATAACACTGTAGACTGCTTAAAAATAGCTAGGTGAACCAGACCATTTCTCAAAAGAGGATCTACCGCTTTTTTCATTCTGTCTACGCAGTCACACATTCAAAATATATTCTCTATAGAGGGACTACATTAGAGTAGTCTGATGCAGAAACAGGAAATACACAGAAAGTATGGTTTCTTCACTCTTGACAAGCATTTTGGATTCTTTATCTTTTTGGAAGGTCAGAATCAAGTTTAAAATGGGAAAGATCTTCTAGCCTTAATTATGAAGTCTCTGCTGTAACTATTATAAAGCATATCCTAGAAGGTCTTTCTCAAACTAATTTTCTTAATATTAAAAATATATTGGTGATCAAGCTGGTCTGAATAAAACTAGGTTTTCTGCCTCACAGAAACCTAATTAGATATCCTCTGGTTAAGAAAGCCACCCATAATTGTGGTAGGAATCCATTTTCCCATTTGTGATCATTACTGCAGAACAAATAAGGTAAGAGATCTTCTTGTACCATCTTGGGAAATTGCAATGCAGATGTCAGACAATGTGGAGAGTGAGAAATTGTCGTGGTTTAAACATGGCCGGCAGCCAAACACCACACAGCTGCTCGCTCACCCTCCCCCACCCCCGGGGGATGGGGGAGAGAGTTGGAGGGATAAGGGTAAGGTGACCCTGTTACAGAGGCTCTCAAATAAACAAACAGCCACCAAAAATTAAAAATTCATTGTCAACTCAATTAACTAGCCCTCCGCAACTATTCAATTACAGGTTCAAATGTCCATGAGAGGAGAACAGAACAACTTCCTAGGGTTTAACGACAACCCAAAACGCACAACAAACCACCACTTCCCAGGGTTTAACGACAACCCAAAATGCTCTATCACTCACCTAACAAGTGAGGGCCCTCAACCTCGAGGACCTTCTCAGGGCAGCGTCCCGACCCAAGTCACCTCAAGGAGTTTCCTTGGGCAGCATCCCAACCCAAGGGGAGAGTCCTCGACCACAGCATGCTGCTCCAGAGGACAAGCTCAAAATGGCTCCCCCAGGGGACTCCATTTATATCCAGGCCGAATCTGATCTGTGCTCAATAGCGGCTCCTATTGGCCAAAGGCCCCAACTACCCTGAAGCCCTGAGAACAGGGGCAATCAGTAGCTGCTACACTTCAGCAGCCAAGAAGCCCTATTTTCATTGGGCGGGTGCACCTGCCACACAATCCACCCCGTGACTACAGTCATGATTCGGCTGGTTTCCTTGAAGTGGTGGTGCAGTCACCTCTTGCCTCCAACGTTAAAAGGGAGTGCGGGCCCGGTGAGTCTCCATACTCGTTGTGGATTGTCATTCCTAGATGGTTATACAAACAAATCTAAAAAAACAAACCAAAACAAAGCAACAACCCCATATAATCTATTACAGTCAAAATTGAAGGAAGCTAATTAACCATTCTAACAAGGAAGATTCAATCATATCTGTGGGAGACATCGGCCTGTCAGCCCTGCACAGCCTCTGAATCAACAGCTAGGCTTTGATGAGAAACAGGCCTCGGGAGAAAGATAAGAAACTGCTGAGTTGTGCCAAGGTGGCAGGGAAAAACAACGGACAGCTGCAACACTGAACTGTGGAAAAGTACTGAACTGTGAGAAGTTACCGCCGTGTGAACAGCGCGTGAACGAGAAGGTGATTGGTCTGCACAGCGTGTGTTAGAGTGGTCTTATGCTGATAGGAGAAAAGGTTGATAACTGTCTAATTGCTGATTTGCTAATTATGAAGTAAGAGCTTTGGCGAAAGCATAAGTATGTACTATTGGAAAAATAAACGGCTTTGCTTGTTATAACTCTCGTAGAGTTGTGCAGGTCCGATATCCTCCCGCAACAAATGGTGACCCCGATGTCCCAGGACGGAGTGCAGAAGACGCCGCGGGAGGATCCCCGATTGGAGGTACTGTCTACAGAGGGGCTGTGACAGGGAGGATGGAAAACAGTCGATCGATGGAAAATCACCCGGGAGAGGTGATCAATCGGGGGCAGCATGGGGCAGAACATGTCCGCAGAGGAGACGGCCACTGTCAGACTCCTGCTGCATATACTCTCTAAGAGAGGGATAACTTATAACGAAACTTCTGTACGAAGGTTACTTAAATGGTGCAGAAACCACGGCTATCCTGCCGATACCCTCACAGCCTTTGAACCAGCAAAATGGGCTGAAATCGGTGAACAGTTGTGGGAAGTTATTTCCAAGGGGGATCAGCATGCCAGTGAGCTAGCGACCACTCGGAAGTTGGTTTCGGACACTCTTAAAGCGCGGAGCTGGCGGTGGTGGCCCCGGGTCTCCCCGAGCCCCCCCCCGCCACGGAGCGACTGCCTGCGGCCATCTGGCACTGCGCGATCATCTGTCCCACCTCCCCCGAACACCAAAAGCGGCAGTTTTTACAGAAGGTGCTGACACTGTGATGCGGCGTCCCTTGTCCATTCTAAAAGGACTAACTTTAAACCTTTCTGATGGTCAGTACACCAAAAGCCTTGATTTTAAAACAAAGAAGGGGGAATTTTCTGGGCACACCACATAATCAACAAGCCATGGCTTTATATATTTTTTATGGTGTTTTGATGTTTGTAGTATTTGTCATTTTATGTTGTGTGAGTAATAAGTGTAAGGGGCCTCTTTGTGTGGGTGTGTGATTGTTTTGCGGGTGCTGCAGCTGCGGAGCGCAGAGTTCTCTGACCTGCAGTTCCGTTATCCCGTGAGGGAAGCGGCCGGAGAGGAACGAAGCGCAGGGCAGACTCTGTACCAGTGGGGGGGTAGTGCAGGACGAGTGAACATTCCTTAGTACAGAGCGCCCTAGTGCCCGCCCGCTGGGTCACTGGTGCTGCCTGTTTGTTCGCACTAAGTGTTTTAAGTGTCATAGGTGAAATATCTCCTCTAGCGGGAGGCAGTAATTCTGTGTTAGTTGTTGTCTTGAATTTAGGTGCATACTCTGTGGGGAGAGTGCACCCTTGTACCATCTGCCTGAGGGGGATATTGTCAGCTTACTTGGGTAGCGTTTTAAGGTAAAGTAGACGAGATGGGAAGCGGCCAGAGTGGGGGAATAGTCAAAAAGAGTCCCCTAGGCTGTATGTTAAAACGCTGGAAGAAGATAGGGGGACCTCCAGGCGCAAGTGTGAACAAAAAGACACTAATAAAATATTGCAATCGGTGGTGGTTTATAATAATTTAGTCACTATCGATCAGGCGTGGACCTAGCAGCCTCCGAGTCAGTAACATCATTAGATACCACGGTATCCTTGATACCAACAGGAGTATATGGACCGTTGGGAAACGGAAGAAGTGCATTATTACTGGGAAGATCATCTACAACCTTACAGGGGTTGTTCATTTTACCAGGGGTCATAGATGCCAATTATGAAGGGGAAATCAGAATTATGGCCTGGACCCCTGTACCCCCGTGTTCAGTAACAAAAGGGTCAACAATTGCTCAGCTTGTTTATTTTACTGCGGCTCCCCCTAATAGTATGCCGAGAAGCCGGGGTGACTCAGGATTTGGATCAGCAGGTACTCCTCAAATATTTTGGGCTCAGACAGTGACACAAGGTCGACCTCTGGTAAAATGTACCCTCTCTAAAGCAGAAGAATCTGTTGAACTGACAGGCATTTTAGATACTGGCGCGGACGTGACCGTAATATCTGCGAGCAGATTGGCCGTTAGCTCGGGTAACTCAAGTGCTTTCGGGGTTGGTGGTCATGCTGTAACGTTTCAAAGCAAATATCTCATTCATGTAAGGGGCCCAGAAAACCGGGTAGCAAATATTCGTCCATTTATATTGGAAACCGCTATTACATCATGGGGTCGTGACTGTATGGCTCGATGGGGAACTCAAATTGGATCAAATTCGTCTTAATTTGACACTGCAGCACAGCCCACCCCTAAACCCACCCTGAAACTAACCTGGAAAACAGAATCACCTGTGTGGGTGGGTCAGTGGCCCTTGCCAATGGAAAAGTTGTGCCACCTTAATGATTTAGTTCAGGAACAGTTAAGTGCAGGACATATCGTACCTACCACCAGTCCTTGGAACTCCCTGGTGTTTGTCATTTTAAAGAAAAGTGGTAAATGGTGACTTTTACATGATCTCCGACACATTAATGATGCCGTGGAGGATATGGGTACGTTACAGCCAGCAATGCCCTCCCCAACAATGATTCCCCGAAACTGGCATCTTGTAATAATTGATCTAAAGGATTGGTGGGTGTGTTGTTTTTTTTTTTTAACCATTCCCTTGCATCTGGATGATGCACCTAAATTTGCCTTTCCTGTTCCCAGTATTAATGTTAGTGAACCTGCAAGACGGTAACGCTGGGTTGTTTTACCATAAGGCCTAAAAAATAGTCCCACGATGTGTCAGTGGTTTGTTGCAAAGGCTTTGAGCCCTGTGTCCTGGTTTAGCCAGGATAGGGTTAAGTTTCCCCAGCAGTGGGGGGGAAGCTCTACCCGGGTTATTCATATACCATGCTGACGTCACGTCTGGGCGCGAGAGCGCGGGAAGAATCGGTGATCGCGTGGTTGGCTCAGCCGTTCCTCTCACTGCTGTATCGGTATATATATCTTGCTCTGTTCATTGTTATTACTGTTATTGTTATTGTTGCTGTTTGTTGTGTTGCTGTTGCACTGTTGTATTAAACCTCTCCTTATCTCAGCCCCGGGGCTTTGTATTTCACTCCCTTTGTGGGGGAGGGGCAGCGGCCGCGTGGTCTCAGACCCCGGCAGGGACTAAACCACCACAACTTTTGATGCCCAACGTGGGGCACAAGATGGCTGAGATAAAGACAAAAGGAGAAGGTGTGTTAGAGCAATCTGTTAGGTGTAATTTTTCTGGTTTTATTTGTATTTTTTTAATAAGAAACGTTTGCAATGCTGGCCAACTTCCTTGCGTGGTGGGGCTGGATTAATCCTTATATCCATTGTGCATTACCAGTGCTGATGTTTGGTTTTGGTGGAAAATGTGTCAAGGGTCTTGTTTTGCTGTACTGGCTGCAGACTGCTTATAATATGCTTGTATCACTGCTTGTGGGGGCAAACCAGTACCCGTTTGCTGCCTGGGCTTTTGTTTGGGGTCTCACCCCCTCTATGGGTGAGCCAGGGGAAGAGATCCTCTCGGTTTTTGAGAGTTTCAGCTATCCCTGGAGCATCCAGGCCAGTGTGCTTGCGGCACAATGCTTACTGAATGTCTGCCAGATCTTGTTTTGGGCCATGCGGTACTTCTCCAATAATGGCACCACCCAGAAACCTGCCTCGAGGGCAGAAAGTTATAAATGGCAAGGTGTGTGGGAAGAGATGGGCAAGTGCCTGAGTCAGTGGTCACCCCCAATGCTTTGGGATCTCACTCCCGGACAAGTGCAGAGTCCTGATAAACTGGTGGAGTGTTTGGAAAAGGTGTGCTGCCAATCTGACAAACCCCGGGAGACACAAATCCTTGCAATGTGCTGGGGGCTTGCCCATGCTTACCGCATCGCCCTTAACACTGATCTCTGCCCTCAAGGGGGAGAAAGGGCTGCAGGGTCTGAAAGTGAACTTACTGGTGCAGCAGCTGGGCCAGGGGGACAGGCAGTGCCAGTACCGGTCGCCTCCACCAGCACAGCAGCTGGGCCAGAGGGACAGGCAGTACCAATATCAGTCGCCCCGATACGAAAAACCAAATACACCAAAAAATCCCCTCGCAGTGTGCAGGGTGATGATGAACTAGGCCCATCACGAGAGCAGGAGGAAGAGCCGGAGGTAACCATCCGATCTCTATCCCTCAGTGAGTTGTGAGATATGCGGAAGGATTTCGGCCGCCTTCCAGGTGAGCAAATTTGCACCTGGCTGCTCCGATGCTGGGATAGTGGAGCTGCTGGTTTTGAATTGGAGGGGAGAGAGGCCAAGCAGCTGGGACCGTTAGCCAAGCAGGCTGGTATTGACAAGGCAATAGGGAAACAGGCTCAAACCCTCAGCCTTTGGAGGCGACTCCTGCTCGGTGTGAGGGAGAGGTACCCCTACAAGGATGATGCTCTATGTCGGTTAGGCAAGTGGACCAACATGGAGAAAGGCATTCAAAACCTCAGGGAAATGGCTGTGTTTGACATGGTGTTATGGAGGCTTCCAAATGAGCAACCCACCACCAATTTTAAAAAAATAAATAAATTTATTTTTTAATAAAACAACCAACCAGCTCTCCGTAAGTTACAGATTCGGATATCCACAAGAGGAGAACAGAATAACTTTCTGGGGTTTAACAACAACCCAAAACACTTTACAAAGCCCCACTCCCCAGGGGTTTAACGGCAACCCCAAACGCAAACTTCACTTCCTGGGGTTTAACGGGAACCCGAAACGTGAAACAAAGCCTCACACCCCAGGGGTTTAATGGCAACCCCAAACGCAAACAAAACTTCACTACCTAGGGTTTAACGACAACCCAAAACGCTCTACACTCACCTGATAAGTGAGGGCTCTCAACCTCGAGGACCTGCTCAGGGCAGCGTCCTGACCCAAGGCACCTCGAGGAGTTTCCTCGGGCGGCGTCCCGAACCCAAGGGGAGAGTCCTCGACCGCAGCGTGCAGCTCCAGGGGGACGAGCTCAAAATGGCTCCCCCAGGGGACTCCATTTATATCCAGGCTGAATCTGACCTGTAGTCAATAGCGGCTCCCATTGGTCAAAGGTCTCAACTACCGCGAGACCTTGAAAACAAAGACAGCCAGAAGCTGCCACGCTTCAGCAGCCAAGAAGCTCTGCTTTCACTGAGAGGATGCACCTGCCACACATGGTCTATGGTGATCTGAATGATGAGCGGTCACCCATGGATCCAGATCAGGCCCCTTGCACACAGTTGATGTGGAGGAAGTTCCTGCAAAGTGGACCAGAGGCACATTCCAAAGCATTAGCAGTAGCGTCCTGGTGGCGAGACACCCAGACTCAGACAGTGGACGAAGTGATTATCCAGCTCCGGCAATATGGGGGAAATCTCCCTTCCTCCCAACATGCTTTGGTTTCAGCTGTAGAGGAACTGTCTCAGAGGCTCCAGAAAGTGGAAGAGGACATGTCCTACATTCCACCTGCACGGGCCGATGTCTCAGTTATTAGAAGCAGGCGCTTCCCCACCCAAGAGAAGGGCAGTGGAAGACACACACCACGGGGCACCCTGTGGTTCTTCCTCCACGACCATGGGGAAAACATGAGAAGGTGGCATGGACAGCCCAGTTCTGCCCTAGCTGCACGAGTACAGCAGCTGAAAGGGAAGACCACCATGAAAGGGGAGTCTTCCAAGAGAGACGCAGCTCCAGTGTCTAGTCGGAAATCCCCCAGACAGAATAGAATGGCCAACAGTATGCTTGACCCTCTTGAGGGGACCAGGAAGTCATTCTTGCAGGAGTCACTCTTAGATCAAGTGAGTGATGGTGAGCAGGATTAGAGGGGCCCTGCCTCCAGCCAGGTGGAGGAAAGGGATAATCGGATTTACTGGAAGGTGTGGATCCGATGGCCTGGCACATCAGACCCACAAGAATACAAGGCCTTGGTAGACACTGGCACACAGTGCACCGTGATGCCATCAAGCTACAGTGGGGTCGAATCCATCTGCATCTCCGGAGTGACGGGGGGGTCCCAACAGCTGACCCTATTAGAAGCTGAAGTAAGCTTAACTGGGAAGGACTGGCATAAGCACCCCATTGTGACTGGCTCAGATGCCCCATGCATCCTAGGTATAGACTACCTCAGGAGAGGGTACTTTAAAGACCCAAAAGGGTACCGGTGGGCCTTTGGTATAGCTGCCCTGGAGGAGGTTGAGCAATTGTCCACCTTACCCGGCCTCTCAGAGGATCCCTCGGTGGTGGGGTTGCTTAAGGTCGAAGAGCAGCGAGTGCCAATTGCCACCAAGACGGTGCACCGGTGGCAGTACCGTACCAACCGAGATTCCTTGGTCCCCATCCATCAGCTGATCCGTTGACTAGAAAGCCAGAAGGTGATCAGCAAGACTCACTCACCTTTCAACAGCCCTATATGGCCAGTGAGAAAACCTAATGGCGAATGGAGACTGACCGTGGACTACCGTGGCCTGAATGAAGTTACGCCAGCGATGAGTGCTGCAGTGCCGGACATGCTAGAGCTCCAGTATGAGCTGGAGTCGAAGGCAGCCAAGTGGTACGCCACGATTGACATCGCTAACGCGTTCTTCTCCATTCCAATAGCACCAGAGTGCAGGCCACAGTTTGCGTTCACTTGGAGGGGTATCCAGTACACCTGGAATCGGTTGCCCCAGGGGTGGAAACACAGCTCCACCATTTGCCATAGACTGGTCCATACTGCACTGGAGAAAGGTGGGGCTCCAGAACACCTGCAGTTCATTGATGATATCATTGTATGGGGGGACACAGCTGAGGAAGTCTTTGAAAAAGGAAAGAAGATAATTGAAATCCTCCTGAAGGCTGGTTTTGCCATCAAGTGAAAGAAAGTTAAGGGGCCTGGAAGGGAGATTCAATTCCTAGGAATAAAATGGCAAGACGGGCGTCGCCACATCCCAATGGAGGTGATAAACAAGATAACAGCCATGGCCCCACCAACCACTAAAAAGGAGACTCAGTCTTTCCTGGGCGCTGTGGGGTTCTGGAGGATGCACATCCCAAACTACAGCCTGATTGTGAGCCCTCTCTACCACGTAACCCGCAAGAAGAACGATTTGGAATGGGGCCCTGAGCAACAACAAGCCTTTGAACAAATTAAGCAGGAGATTACCCAGGCAGTGGCCCTCGGGCCAGTCGGGACCGGGCAGGAGATTAAGAACGTGCTCTACACCGCAGCCGGGGAGAATGGCCCTACCTGGAGCCTTTGGCAGAGAGCATATGGGGAATCCCGAGGCCGACCTCTAGGCTTTTGGAGCTGGGGATACAAAGGCTGTGAAGCTAACTATACCCTGACTGAGAAGGAGATACTGGCAGCGTACGAAGGAGTTTGGGCTGCCTCAGAAGTGGTCGGCACTGAGACACAGCTCCTCCTGGCACCCTGACTGCCGGTGCTGGGATGGATGTTCAAAGGAAAGGCTCCCTCCACACATCATGCAACAGATGCCACGTGGAGTAAATGGGTTGCGTTGATAATGCAACGGGCTTGAATAGGGAACCTCGACCCCCCAGGATTAGTGGAAATGATCATGAACTGGCCAGAGAGGAAAGATGCTGGGATGTTACCAGAACAGGAGGTAAAACGTGCTGAGGAGGCCCCACCATATAACGAGCTGCCAGAGGAAGAAAAACGATATGCCCTGTTCACTGATGGGTCTTGTCGCATTGTGGGAAAACATCGACGATGGAAGGCTGCAGTGTGGCATCCCACCCGACGAACCACTGAAGCTGTTGAGGGACAAGGTGAATCGAGCCAGTTTGCAGAGGTGAAAGCCACCCAATTGGCTTTGGAGATTGCTGAGCGAGAAAAGTGGCCGAGGCTCTATCTCTACACTGACTCGTGGGTGGTGGCAAGTGCCCTGTGGATGTGGTTGCAGCAATGGAAACAGAACAACTGGCAACGCAAGGGCAGACCCGTCTGGGCCGCTGAAGTATGGCAGGATATTGCAGCCCGGGTGGAGAACCTCGTTGTGAAGGTGCACCATGTGGACGCCCATATACCCAAGAGTCGGGCCACTGATGAACATCAACACAACCAGCAGGCGGACCTGGCTGCTAAGATCGAAGCGGCTCAGGTGGACTTGGACTGGCAGCGTAAAGGTGAACTGTTCATAGCCCGGTGGGCCCATGAGACCTCGGGCCACCAAGGCAGAGATGCAACATACAGGTGGGCTCGAGATCGAGGGGTGGACCTCACCATTGACACCATCGCAGAGATCATCCACGGATGTGAGACGTGTGCTGCGATCAAACAAGCCAAACGGGTGAAGCCCCAGCGGAATGAAGATCGATGGCTGAAATATAAATATGGAGAGGCCTGGCAGATCGACTACATCACACTGCCACAGACCTGCCGAGGCAAGCGCCACGTGCTCACAATGGTGGAAGCAACCACTGGGTGGCTCGAAACTTATCCAGTGTCCCACGCCACCGCCCGGAACACCATCCTGGGCCTTGAAGAGCGAGTCCTGTGGCGACACGGCACCCCAGAGAGGATTGAGTCGGACAACGGGACTCACTTCCGAAATAACCTCATAGATGACTGGGCAGAAGAACACGGCATCGAGTGGGTCTACCACATCCCCTACCACGTACCAGCCTCTGGGAAGATCGAGCGCTACAATGGACTGTTAAAAACTACATTGAGAGCAATGGGGGGTGGAACCTTCAAACATTGGGACACACATCTGACAAAGGCCACTTGGTTAGTGAACACAAGAGGATCTGCCAATCGAGCTGGCCCGGCTCAGTCAAAACTCCCACGTGTTGTAGACGGGGATAAAGTCCCTGTGGTGCGCATGAGGGATGTGCTGGGAAAAATGGTCTGGGTTAGTCCTGCGCCGGGCAAAGGCAAACCCATCCATGGGATTGTTTTTGCTCAAGGACCTGGGTGCACCTGGTGGGTGATGCAGAAGGATGGAGAGGTCCGATGCGTACCACAAGGGGACTTGATTGTGGGTGAAAACACACCGTGAATTATACTGTGCTTTTTAAAATTTTTCTTTGTCAATGCTAATTGCTAAATGGCAGCTGGATGTGATGCACATGGTATAGAATAAAGGGGTCGATTATGTCCTGGTTTAGCCAGGATAGGGTTAAGTTTCCCCAGCAGTGGGGGGGAAGCTCTACCCGGGTTATTCATATACCATGCTGACGTCACGTCTGGGCGCGAGAGCGCGGGAAGAATCGGTGATCGCGTGGTTGGCTCAGCCGTTCCTCTCACTGCTGTATCGGTATATATATCTTGCTCTGTTCATTGTTATTACTGTTATTGTTATTGTTGCTGTTTGTTGTGTTGCTGTTGCACTGTTGTATTAAACCTCTCCTTATCTCAGCCCCGGGGCTTTGTATTTCACTCCCTTTGTGGGGGAGGGGCAGCGGCCGCGTGGTCTCAGACCCCGGCAGGGACTAAACCACCACACCCTGTTAGAATGCAGGTCCCCCAGGCTGTTATATATCATTATATGGATGACATCCTTATAGCAGCAGAAACACAGGAGATCATGGAAAAGGCTCTTGCTTTAACCAAAGACTCAGTATCTCAAATGGGGTTGCAAATAGCACCTGAAAAGGTACAGCGATCATCACCGTGGCAGTACCTGGGGTGGAGAATTTGTGAACAGACCATTGTCCTGCAACAGGTTAAACTTAAAACTGATGTTAAGACTTTAAATGATTTACAGAAACTGTTAGGAGCCATAAATTGGATACAGCCATTGTTGGGCCTAACTAATGATGATCTGCATAGCTTGTTTGATATTTTGTGAGGAGATCCTTCACTGACATCACCCAGAGTACTTACAGAGAAAACAAAACAAGATCTCCACCGTGTAGCTAACACCATCTCAGGAAGACAAGCATCGCGATGTGTGCCTGGCCATCCGTATCAACTGCTACTATTTAACCCTCTGTAGGAGTCTGGTCCGCGCTGGAGGGAAGTTAGTGCAGGCAGAAGAATGCAAGGACAAAGACAAGGCCAGCAAAATAAGGCTGGCAAAAACACACAAGATAGCAGATAAGTGAGAAACATCTGTGGTCAGCAAAAGCACACAAGTCTGAGCAAAACAGGGTATGAGATAAGGGAGTTTTTGGCAAGTTTTGGGCTTTACGTACTAATTGCAATTAACCAATGCAAATGCTTGTAGAGGCGCGTGAACAGCGCGTGCAGATAACCTGTAGCCTATTAGAAGATAGATGAGCGCGTGTACGGAACTTAGTAGAATATAAATGTAACCAGGATTGGGAAATAAAGGGACGATCTGATCATCATATTGGTGTTGTGTCGTTCCTGTTCCCGCATGGAGAAGTAAGGACCCCGGCATTTTGGTGACCCTGACGTGATCTGCTACCAACGTGATCTGCTACCGACGTGATCAGGTGAACTGTCCGTTTGGAGCCGATGTGATTTACTATCGACATGATTTATGACGTGATAGAATCGTCGCTGATTCTGATAGAATCGTCTGAACAGAAGCCGGAGGAAGGCGGGGGCTGTCGGCCGGTGTTACTGGAGGTAAGCCGGGCTGCCCGAGAGAGGCAGGAGCGGATCCGCGCTAAGTGGGGAAAGTAGGGGCTTAGATACCGACAGCATGGGACTTGCTGCATCAGCAACAGAAAAGGCTGCAGTTCGAAGTTTGATGCAGCTCGCAGAGGAGACAGAGGTGGATCTCAAGGAAGGGGATTTAGCCACGCTGCTTCTCTGGTGTAGACGTAGGACATTAATCACTAATACTGATCAGTTGTATGATGAAGAAGTTTGGAAATCTATTGGGACTGATTTGTGGGAATCGATTCAAGCAGGGAACAAGGAAGCGAGAAAATTAGCACCTACTTATCGAAGTGTTCGATTGATAGTGGAAGCAATGAAAGGTCGGGCTTGTGTTGCTGCTGCCGCTGCTCGTGCGATTGCTGCCGCTGAGGGGAAGGAGAGTGACAAGGAGGAGAAAGAGAAGGAGGAAAAGAACTTGTTATTTGATGGTGTGCCTGCGTCCCCTAAAGTTGTGTGTCCCGTGTCAGAAAGGGAATTTTGGGCAGGTCCTAGGATTGAGATCGAACCCTGGGTGCCGCCAACAATGCCCTCTGCCCCACCTTTGCCTGGTTCACCTCCTCCTGATACTTTGTCGAATTCCATAGACCCAGTTAAAGTGCCGCTCCCTATGGATGTGGATGATGAGTCGTCTCGGGCAGTCTATCCTAAACCTCATTCTGAACAGCTTGCTAGTCTGTTAAAAGAACAAGAGAGAGCAATGTCTGACCTTTTGGATGAAATGCAACGGCTAGATCGTGGGTCAGTCAAACAGGCTATTCGTGAGGCGTATAAAAAGGCTCATCAAGCCATAAGGGATGGTTTGAAAGCGGTCGAAGAGAGCGTCTGTGGGCCAGAAGCTAGGGGTGCGCCCGGTGGGCAAAATAATTCTGAGAGACCCTCACAAGAGACTCAGATTACTGAGGAGAAATTGAGAGAGAAGGAAAAAAGAGCCAGAGCTTGGGTAATGCAGTTGTTAGAGGACGGAGAGATGACTCCAGAAGAGACGGATAGTTATCTGAGAAGTAAATTTGGAAATGGGCTTACATCAAAGGAATGGAGAGCATACGCAAAATATAAAGAGTTAGAGAAGGGAGGAGGGGAAGTTAGTTCAACGACTCCATTAAAATGGGTTGCTGGATGGCTGCAGGGTAAAGACGAAAGAAAAGGACATGAAAACAATGCCGCTTCTTCGGCATCCAGTCCTCCCGCGCCTGATCCGCCCCCCCCACAGGACCCTAATTATACTGTCGGGCAGAGATGGAAGGGGGTGATTGAACGTGCAGTTATAGAAGGGCAGATGCTGCCACCTAGTGTTATGGCAATGCCAGTTGTCGCGCAAGGGAACCAGCGGGTGTGGCATCCATTTGACTGGAAGACTGTGAATCAGTTACAAAGAACAGTCATGGACGGACTTTGGGTATGATAATAAACAAGTTATGACCGTGATACAATCTTTTTTTTGCAATCAAGATTTAGTGCCGACTGATATCAGAGCACTGTTGGAGATTATTCTTCCCCCTACTGCTTTTATGATGTTTAAAGATAGATGGCATGAAAAATGTGAGATTGCAATGGTAAACAACCTCCATCAGTTGGATGGACATGATCCTTTAAGATTTGCTACACTTGATCAACTTATGGGGACAGGACAGTATTGTAATGGAGCAGCACAGGCAGCCTTGCACCCTCGTATAACACAACACTCTCAGGCACTGGCCTTAGAGGCGCTTCAAGAGCTGCATCAAATTGGAAAACTGAGACTGCCTTATCATCAAGTGAAGCAAAAGCCAGATGAGCCATATATGCAATTTATTGATCGATTGAAAGAGGCACTGGATACTGCACCTAATCTTACACCTGATGCTAAAACAGCGGTGGGGAAAGATTTGGCATATCAAAATGCAAATCAAAGATGCCAACAAGTGATTGCCAGTCTCCCACGAGGTGCTAGCCTGACACAGATGGTTGAGGCATGTTCACGATTGCCACCATTATTGGAGGAGCAAGAAAAGGCTACTATCCACGCAAGAGCCCTTGCTGCAGCTTTAAGACCTGTTACAAGTCAGGGAAAAGGAGATCCTGGACTTAAAAATGCTAGGAAAAAGGAAGGATGTTTTTCATGTGGTAAACCTGATCATTTTAAGCGACAATGTCCTCAGGCAAAGAAAGCTACCATAACAGCGCCATTTGCCGGTACCTGTAACCGATGTGATAAATTTGGGCATAAGGCCAGCGAGTGTCGATCAAAATTCAAGAAAGACGGGAGCCCCTTGCCGGGAAACTCCTCGCAGAGCGCCTTTCCGGGGGGCGCCAAGACACTCAAATTCCCCCAAGTGGCGGCTGCCTTGACGAGCTTTCAGCAGCCACCCGAGGAAGTGCAGGCCTCGATTTGGCCGTGGGAGTCGACATCACAATAGTAGATGATTCAGTGCATGTAGTTCCTTCCGCAGGTACAGGACCGTTAGGACATGGACTTAGTGCATTATTGATAGGACGATCCTCGGCATCGAAGCAAGGAATTATGATTATTCCTGGGTTAATTGATTCTGATTATACTGGACAAATTGGGATAATGGTGAGAATTCTAAACCCTCCAGCCACATTGCATAAAGGTGACCGTATTGCTCAATTAATTCCGTTTCGAGCACATGTTATTAAGAGTCAAGATCGCGAAAGAGGCGATCAAGGATTTGGGTCTACGGGACCAGTGACTGTTGCCTTTTCACAATTGATCACCAACAATAAGCCTATGAGAATAGTCACAATACTTGGGAATGATGGAGTTAAGATCCGCTCTGAACAAGTCATGCTTGACACTGGAGCTGATGTCACCATTATACCATATGCTGCATGGCCACCTTCTTGGCCTTTGATTATGGCATCCAACGTGGTTGTAGGAATTGGAGGAGCATCCCCTACACAGCAAAGTGCACATTTTGTTACCATTATAGATGACAAAGAAGGTCTCGGAGCACAAGTGAAACCATATGTACTGCATACGACACTCTGGTTATTAGGGCGAGATGTCTTGTCTCAGTGGGGATGTGTATTACAAACGCCTTTTTAGGGGCGGCCATTGTAGCGAGCGACCCCCGTCCTGTTTTAAAACTGAGCTGGTTAACTGATACTCCTGTATGGGTGGAGCAATGGCCGCTACCAACTGAGAAGCTCGCTCATTTAAGGGATCTCCTGCAAGAACAATTGATTGCTGGACACCTTGTCCCTTCTACCAGTCCGTGGAATACACCTGTGTTTACCATCAAAAAGAAGTCTGGAAAATGGAGACTGTTACAAGATCTGCGAGCAGTTAATGCAGTTCTGCAGGACATGGGAGCACTTCAGCCAGGATTACCCAATCCATCCATGCTCCCTGAGGGCTGGGACATTGTGGTTATTGATTTGAAAGATTGTTTTTTTACAATACCTTTACATCCGGAGGATTATGAAAAATTTGCCTTCTCTGTCCCTTCTACAAATAGAGCAAAACCTTCTGAGAGATATCATTGGGTAGTGTTACCACAGGGCATGAAAAATTCTCCCACAATATGTCAATGGTATGTGGATTTAGCTCTACGACCCTTTCGAGAACATCATATCGACTGTATTTTGTATCACTATATGGATGATTTGTTGCTTTGCCAAAAAACACCCATCTCTGAAGAATTGATTCAAGAACTGATAGAAGCTCTAAATATAATGGGACTCGTTGTGGCCCCTGGAAAGGTACAACGGACTGAGCCATGGAAATACCTAGGGATGACTTTAACTGAATCTACTGTTAGGCCACAGAAGCTATCAATAGTACAGAAAGTGGAAACATTAAATGATCTACAGAAATTGGTGGGAGATATTCAGTGGATCCGCAGTATTTGTGGCATTACTAACACAGATTTACAGCCTTTATTTAAGTTGTTGCAAGGAAATTGTAATCCTCAAGAACCTAGGTCTCTAACAGCGTCAGCTAAACACGCCCTGGATAATATTTCCCTGAAATTGAGTGTTAATTCTGCAGCTCGTATTGACCCTGTTCAAGCATTACAATTGTTTGTATATAATACAGAGTCAGAAGTATCAGCTTTTTTAGGACAATGGTGTGAACAACAGTCTAATCCCCTCAGAATTATCGAATGGTTATTTTTATCAGCCAGAGGACATAAAACAATAACATCACGTGTGGATGCGATAGCAAGTATTATCCGAAAAGGTGTTCGGCGAGCAATATCTATTGCTGGAAAGGAACCGGATCGAGTAGTTGTGCCGTATGCACTGGACCTAATTCAGGCTATGTGTGAATCATCTATGTCCTTCTCGCTGGCTGTGATGAACAAATCCTATCAAATTGACAACCATTATCCAAAGCATCCACTATTTAAAACTGCTTTAACAATGACTGCTGTTCCTGTCATTAGTCGACAACCTTTACAGGCTTTAACAGTATTTACAGATGCCAGCAGCAAGACCAAAACGGCAGGATTTGTTTGGAAGGAGAATGGAATATGGCAATCAGAACGTTTTGTTTGCGATACATCTGTACAGATTTTGGAGCTTAAAGCAGTGATTGCTGTGCTTAACCGCTGGAACATTCAAGACTTAAACATTGTGACTGATTCTTTATATGTGGCAGGTGTAGTACAACGAATCGAAAGGGCCTTGTTAGGACATGTAAACAATCCCACCCTTTTTCAGGCTTTTGTCGACTTACGAAATAACTGTTAATCATCGTACACATTGGGTTTTTATCATGCATATAAAGAGCCATACTAGGCTCCCTGGAGGTCTTGTAGAAGGCAACGCTCGAGCTGATCAGTTGGTTGCCGCTTTAGCAGGCACGGATGACATTGTTCAAGAAGCCTATAAATCTCATGCCTTTTTTCACCAGTCTGCAACTGCGTTATGCAAGCAATTTAACATCCCTAAGACCCAAGCACAGGCGATAGTGGCTGCTTGTCCAGACTGTGCCACTCTCACACCGCTACAGGACGGTGGTGCGAATCCTCGTGGCTTACAGCCACGGGAAGTTTGGCAAACTGATATCACTGTATTTCCGCCTTTTGGGCGTCTTCGCTACTTACATGTGTCAGTGGATACCTGTTCCTCATTTATATGGGCCTCTGCTCATGCTTCTGCCTCGGCAGCAGCAGCTCGTCAACATTGGACGCAAGCGATTGCGGTTATGGGGTGTCCAAAGAAAATTAAAACTGATAATGGTCCCGCATATCGGGCAGCCTCCACCACTGCCTTTTTACAACATTGGGGAATTCAGCTTCTCCACGGAGTACCACACAACTCTACTGGGCAAGCAATCGTTGAGCGCGCCCATCGTATATTGAAACATCACCTTGTTATTTTGAAAACACAGGGGGAGACAGGGGGTTCCCCTCATGAGATATTGGCAAAAACATTATTTGTTTTGAATTGGCTTAATATACGTGGAGGGCAAGATGAACCGCCTGCGCGAATACATATGCAAACAAACAAGCATGATTATTCTTTTCAAAAAATTCAAGTGCAATTGTATTCCCCTCAATCTGGGCAATGGGAGGGACCTATGCAGTTGTTAACTTGGGGAAGGGGTTATGCTTGTGTTTCTACAGGTAGTGATTCACCCAAGTGGGTCCCCGCAAAGTGGGTGAAACCATGGATCGCAAAGAATGACGACACCAACCCTGCATCCCGAGGCACTCCAGAGACACCAACATCGATTGAACTTGGTCCTGACGCCGTTGTTAACGGCACTACATCCAGCAAACAGTGAAGTTCTTTGTCTTTTACCGAACCTGCAGTCATTTTATGCAGCTATTCGAACACAACCGCTCACCATAAAACAGCTTGAAGAACATGACACAGCTTGTACGGAACACGGTCTAAACTGTCGACCTTGGGTTTTTATACATTGTGCATGGTGTGACAGGGGAACTTGGAGAGTCACGCGTGCGCATGATCGGTAAAGTGTGTGTAAATGTCACATGTGTGCTGACCGGATTATCTTTTATACCGAAGCAGATTGGTTGTCTGATTTTATAGGTAGGTCAGTATATCGGCGATTAGCTGTTGGTACAGAAGGACAGATTAGAGTTTTTAGAGAACAACAGCAGTTTTCTAGGGCTTTAAGCCTAATTGAAGATCTTGGGCAAAGAGTTTTAGCAGAAATTAGTTTTGAGCTTTGTAAATGCTTAGCTTTGCAATGTATTAGGCAAAATAATAAGGTAGTAGATAGGAGCTGTGGTGTTGGAATAAACGTTCCTCGAAGTTGGCAGGTGCACAAGGATAAGTGGAAAAGAGAGGTAAAACGATAGTGATGTGTCAAACGTGGGCGATGTTTATTTTGATTTGTTTTATAGCAGGTAGTGAAGGGATTTTTGACATTACACCCAGAACAAATATTTGGATAACGTGGACAAATACAGCTGGGATGTCAGATTTTTGTTTGAGTTTGCAACAGGTGGATAATCCTTTTCGAACCTGTTTGATTGGCATTCCATCGCAGGAAAATGAAACTGACTTTGATGGGTACTGGAAACAACAGAGGGTGGACCTGACTAGTAGCGAAAGTGAAACTTGTTTAAATCCAAATGGCATCTATGTTTGGCCCACTATGCGTAGTGCGGCCTGGCAGAAGACGGTCATCGAAAATTTAAATCAATCAGCTCATTTACCTTTGCAGGAGCTGGACTTGCTAGCTAGCGTTGTGCCTGTCGAGTATGTTGATGTTACTGCAACTAATATGCAGGACTGTAATGATACAGTTCCTCAACTCCAGCCAGTGAATGGCACAGGAGTGGTTTGGTTCGATGGCCCATGGTATGTTTGGCTGGCACGGAGTGGACAACAAGGCTTGTTTATAGGTTGTCAAAATGTAACAGGGCATTCTCCTTGGAATGATTTGAAAACATAGGAGGGTTTACTGTAAACACCAAAGGAGGTTTTAAACTTCCACCCAGAGTGTTTCTGATTTGTGGAGATAGAGCATGGCCTGGTATTCCTGTACGACCTGTTGGTGGTCCATGCTACCTTGGGCGGCTAACATTGTTTACTCCGCACATGAGAGAGTTATTGAATGCCAGTAGGAGACATGAGTCAAGATCACGCAGATCTGTTCGAACCTTTGACGACACCTGCAATGACAACGTACAGCTACCTTCATTAGCCACTGTTATAGCTACTTCTTTCTTCTTTCCGCAAGGAATGGCTGCCATAAATGCAAAAATATATACGTAGATTAGCATGTTGGAGTGAAAAGCAATTTAATCTAACTTTGCAAATGCTGAGTGCTCTGCTTACTGATGTTGATAGTGTTAGGCATGCTACTTTGCAAAATCGTGCTGCTGTAGATTTTTATTATTGGCACATGGGCATAGATGTGAAGATTTTGAAGGAATGTGTTACTTTAATTTGTCTGACCATTTGCAGAGCATACACCAATGATTAGCGAAAATGCAAGATAACATGAAGCATATTACAGAGGGACATGGTCCTTTTTCAGATTGGCTCGTTGGTCTCGGACTGAGAGGTTGGTTACAAACATTGGTCAAAGGAGCATTGATGGTATTGATAGTATTGCTGCTTTTGATGTTGATTCTTCCTTGTTTGTTCCAATGTTTGCAGCGGATGCTGCAAAGTTTGGTTGAGCAAATAAAAAAAAAAAAGGGGGGGGGAGATGTAGGAGTCTGGGCCGTGCTGGAGGGAAGTTAGTGCAGGCAGAAGAATGCAAGGACGAAGACAAGGCCAGCAAAATAAGGCTGGCAAAAGCACACAAGAGAGCAGATAAGTGAGAAACACCTGTGGTCAGCAAAAGCACACAAGTCTGAGCAAAACAGGGTATGAGATAAGGGAGTTTTTGGCAAGTTTTGGGCTTTACGTACTAATTGCAATTAACCAATGCAAATGCTTGTAGAGGCGCGTGAACAGCGCGTGCAGATAACCTGTAGCCTATTAGAAGATAGATGAGCGCGTGTACGGAACTTAGTAGAATATAAATGTAACCAGGATTGGGAAATAAAGGGACGATCTGATCATCATATTGGTGTTGTGTCGTTCCTGTTCCCGCAGGGAGAAGTAAGGACCCCGGCAACCCTCCAGGGCAGCCATATGCTCTGCTGTTTCAGTGGGATGAAACACTTAGTGACCCTCTTGTTATTCTTGAATGGATTTTTTTTTGTCACACCAAATGCACAAGTCGGTCACTACTCGTCCAGAAATGTTTGCCAAACTGATCATGAAAGGTAGGCAGCGCCTACTATTCCTTGCTGGTCAGGAACCTGTGTGTATCATTGTTCCGGTTACTATGCACATGTTACAGTGGCTAATACAAATGTCTTCGAGCAAGCTCGGCTTTCACATGCATTTTTTCCAACAAAACGCCAGGGCAATACAAAACCAGTTTTCTTTATCAAGGCGTCAGGCTAAAGACATCACTGCGACTTGCCCTGAATACCAGAAGGACTCCCTCTCTTCAACAGCTAGTGGTGTCAACCCTCGGGGACTCACCTCCTCAGAATTATGGCAATCTGACATCACTCACTTTGCTGCATTTGGAATGTTAAAATATGTACATGTGTCTGTTGATACCTTTTCTGGAGCAGTGTTTGCGTCCTGCCATACAGTGGGGAGTCAAGCATCTGACCGGCATTCCCCACTCACCGACCGGACAGGCCATTGTGGAGCGTACGCATGGCATGCTAAAGCGTCTATTACAACAACAAAAAGGAGGAGATGGAGGGTATCAATCTACACCTCACGAAAGGCTAAATAAGGCATTATATGTCATGAACTTTTTAAACATTTCCCCTGCCTCACAGGTGCCACCAATATTGCGTCACTTCTCGTCGCAGATACCAGATCAACAGGAAGTCCAGGGCAAGGCTCAAGTGTTAGCAAAAAACCTGGAAAGTGCTAACTGGGAAGGACCATATCCTTTAATAACCTGGAGAAGAGGTTATGCTTGTGTCTCCACAGGTCACGGTCCCCGGTGGTTACCGGCAAGGTGTATGCGACCATACCTGAGGCGTGAGAGGCAGCTTTTGGTGGACACTCAGGAGCCGGCTGTGGGTGCTGTGGATGCCCCTGTGCCGACAGTTTGCGGTCTCTTCAACTGATCATTCAAGCAGAATGGATGGGTAATGCTTGCTACTGCAATAGGACAAAATACACTATCTCTGTCCTTAATCACACTACAGTTGCCAACTCTTTTAAGAGAAAATGCTAACGGTAATTGCAACTCCTTGATGAAATATATAGGCTTACTAGTCACTAGTGAAAGATGTAGCTTAGACAAAATGTAGTTATTAATAAGGATGAAATGCTATAAGAATGTGTGTATTCAACTTTCTTTGTTCAGCAATATTAAGAATTAAGAACCCAAGTGTTTAACCTTATTAGACACCCCCTTGGTTTTCCCCCTTGAGTGGTGGCCAGGCTCTGGGTGGAACCCAACAGGAGGATGAAATCCGATGTTTCCGCTCAAAGAAAAGAGCCAGTTATTTTGGCCTGCTGATTTAGATATATGAGGCTGGACCTGCTTGCAGCGATGTTGGATGCCTCACCTACGGATGGACGCATCGTGTAGGATTTCCGGTTTGCGAGGAAGGGTACTCTAAATTCTCACTGCATCCAGGGTGTGGTGGTGCAATTCTTACCTCCCCCCCGCCCCTCTTTGTTGGGCTGCTTGGTGCTACCTGCGATTCCACCCACATCCCCCGAGCTATACACCAGTCTGTGGAGATAAGGACTGACAATTTTAACGAGCCTGCTCCTGCCCCTCCCGATTGCTCGGAAATGGTTAAAATGGCCCATCAACTCCTAAGGGCCTGGCACACCTGTGCCTGGAATGTGGTCAAATGGGAACAATAACAGAGTCGCACATTAATCAAATTCTTTTGTAACTGCTGGAAGGCACCAGAAGGTATTTGACAAAAGTCAATTATCTTGGACCCTATAAATGGCGACCACCAGGGAGACCCTTTGAGCTCTCCTGGATCGCAACCGGCCTGTGACCAGCATCTCCCCTGAGCTGGGACGCCTCTCAGGTACCAAACCCTTAAGGTGTCGTCTGCTCCAGACAGAAGGCCAGGGCGAAGTCCCCTGCTTGAGTCTCAATTATCGCCTGTTGAGGAATGCCAAGGCATTGTGAGTATTTGCTCTAAACTCGAGAGGGAAATTTTCTTTGAGCTAGCTTCTCTTTACTCTGTGTGTGTGTGTACGTACCCTTTTTTCTGTGTGTGTATGTCTGTTCTGTGTTCATTCTACTGAATCCAAACTCCTTTGTTTCTGTATGTTTGTCCGTTTTGTTATGTGCATGCATGTATATATAAAGGTACCGTTAAGTAAGTTAGTGTGAATCTTGTCATTTTAGAATCTGTGAATAAGTCGCTTTTCTTTCTTTTAGTATCTCTGAATTATTTTATAATAATAAGTTGCTGTTAGTTATTAATAAACCTAGATTTCTTACTAAATATTACCGTGTCAATACTTTCATCCGTGACACAGGGTTCCCCAGCAATTGCGGATCTGAATATTAGTACCCCATTAAGTAAGTGTGGTATTCTGTATTTTCCTTATTTTGTAATACTTAGTCATATGCTTTATGGCAGTGATGAGACTGCTTGTGTGGTGAAGACGATGGCAGTGATGAGACTGCTTGTGTGGTGAAGATGTGTGCTGAATCTGATTTTGTGTGCATCAGTGGTCAGTGTGATGGCAGTGATGAGAGTGTGCCTAACAGATGGCAGTGTGATGGAGATGCAATGCAGCTCAGGTGAATGCATCCACAAAAAATGGTGCTGTGATGGAGATCCTGACTGCAAGGATGGAAGTGATGAAGTCAACTGCCCTTCTTGGATTTGCAGACCAGACCAGTTCAGATGTGAAGATGGGAACTGCATCCACGGGAGTAGGCAGTGTAATGGTGTGAGAGACTGGCTGGATGGCTCTGATGAAGCAACTTGTAACAGTGCTATTCAGTGCTCTGGACCTGGCAAATTTAAGTGCAGAAGTGGAGAATGTATAGATGTCAATAAAGTGTGTAACCAGCAGAGAGACTGCAAGGACTGGAGTGATGAGCCCCTCAAGGAGTTATCTTCTTTATTTTGTAATTATTTTATGTATATTGTGATTTCTGAAGTTTGTCTATGTATACTGTGTTTTTTGAAGTTTGTCTAAACCTTAATTGATAAAGCTTTGCAGGTGCATCTGTAAAACAAAGAAGGGGGAGATGTGGGAGACATCGGCCTGTCAGCCTTGCACAGCCTCTGAATCAACAGCTAGGCTTTGATGAGAAACAGGCCTTGGGAGAAAGATAAGAAACTGCTGAGTTGTGCCAAGGTGGCAGGGAAAAACAACGGACAGCTGCAACACTGAACTGGGGAAATGTACTGAACTGTGAGAAGTTACCACCGCATGAACAGCGCGTGAACGAGAAGGTGATTGGTCTGCACAGCGCGTGTTAGAGTGGTCTTATGCTGATAGGAGAAAAGGTTGATAGCTGTCTAATTGCTGATTTGCTAATTATGAAGTAAGAGCTTTGGCGAAAGCATAAGTATGTACTATTGGAAAAATAAACGGCTTTGCTTGTTATAACTCTCATAGAGTTGTGCAGGTCCGATATCCTCCCGCAACACATATCCAATCAACCAATTAATGCTTAATACAGCAACAATTGCCTCAAGTCTCTTGCCACTTTCTTCAATTGTTGACCTAAAGTGGCAGTAACACAATAGCACCAAGTTCAATCATATTCTTCTGAATGCTGCCAATTTCACAAGATACATTCGCCACCACGTTGTCGTCCAAGTCTTGATTGTCCATATGGATCACCATCACCCATTGCCAATCAGGACGCTGAAGTCATCTGTTTCTCCAAGATCCTAACAAAAAAACAGAACTAGGCCTCGGATCAGAACCCGGACATCAAGTTAAAAATTAGGAATTATCCATCGGGCACTAATACGGTGAGTTTTTCCACCTTTATCTAAGGCCTGCCTAACATGTCGACTATGCCCATTAGCCTGAGGATAGTATGGGGTGTGAAAACCCACTGTATTCCTTGTGTGCCCACTCCTGGACCACCCCGGCAGTAAAGCGGCTCCTGTTATCTGATTGAATTGATTTGGGTGTTTCCTTCTCTATCTGCCGTGTGTGGCAATAATTACAGAATCACAGAATCATTCAGGTTGGAAAAGACCCTTGGGATCATCGAGTCCAACCATCAGCCCTACTCTACAAAGTTCTCACCTACACCATATCCCCCAACATCTCATCCAAACCACCCTTAAACACATCCAGGGATGGTGACTCCACCACCTCCCTGCGCAGCCTATTCCACTGTCTGACCACTCTTTCTGTGAAAATTTTTTTCCTAATGTCCAGTCTAAACCTCCCCTGTTGCAGTTTAAAGCTGTTCCCCCTTGTTCTGACACTAATCACCTGTGAGAAGAGACCAGCACCAACCTCTCTACAATGTCCTTTCAGGTAGGTGTAGAGAGTGATGAGGTCTCCCCTCAGCCTTCTCCTCCTCAAACTGAACAGTCCCAGCTCCCTCAATCTCTCCTCACAGGATTTGTTCTTCAGGCCCTTCACCAGCTTCGTTGCCCTCCTCTGCACTCGCTCCAGCACCTCGATATCCCTCTCGTATTGAGGTGCCCAAAACTGGACACAATACTCCAGGTGTGGCCTCGCCAGTGCAGAGTACAGGGGGACTATCACCTCCCTACTTCTGCTGGTCACACTATTTCTAATACTAGCCAGGACGCCGTTGGCTTTCTTGGCCACCTGGGCACACTGCTGGCTCATGTTCAGCTGTTTGTCAATTAGAACCCCCAGATCCTTTTCTTCCAAACAGCTCTCCAGCCACACCTCCCCAAGCCTGTAGTGATGCATGGGGTTGGTGTGGCCCAAGTGCAGGACCTGGCACTTGGCCTTGTTGAAGCTCATCCCGTTAACGTTGGCCCACCGATCCAACCTGTCCAAGTCCCTCTGTAGTGCTTCCCTATCTTCATGCAGATTGACACTCCCACTTAACTTGGTGTCATCTGTGAATTTACTGATAATGCACTCTGTCCTTATCAAGATCATCAATAGAGATGTTAAACAGAAATGGTCCCAACAGCGAGCCCTGAGGAACACCACTTGTGACCGGCCACCAGCTGAATTAAACTCCATTTACTACCACTCTCTGGGACCGTCCATCCAGCCAGTGCTTGACCCAGCAGACCGTTCGCTCATCCAGGCCATGGGCAGCCAGTTTTTCTATGAGAATCCTATGGGGAACTGTGTCGAATGCTTTTCGAAATTCCAGGTAGATAATACCGACAGCTTTTCCCTCATCCAATATTTGGGTCATTTTGTCATAGAAGGAGATCAGGTTTGTCAGGCAGGACATGCCTTTCATAAACCCATGCTGACCAGGCCTTATCCCCTGGTTGTCCATTATATGACTCTTAATGGCACTCGAGATGACCTGCTCCATGACCTTTCCTGGCACCGAGGTCAGACTGACAGGTCTGTAGTTTCCTGGATCGTCCTTTATGCCTTTCTTGTAGCCTTCCTAAAGGAAGAATTATTGCATCTACTGTCTTTTGTCTGTCTACAACCTCACAGATTCCTGGGCCAAGAAACACGGCATTGACTGGGTGTATCACATCCCCTATCACCCACAAGCCTCCGGAAAGATCGAACAATATAATGAACTGATGAGCTGAGAGCATTGGGCACTGGGGGCATGGAAGCACTGGGGTGTAAATTTAGCAGAAGCCACTTGGCTGGTTAACATCAAAGAATCTGCTAACTGCCCTGGTCCTGCCCAAACAAAGCCCCTACAAACTGTGGTAGGAGAGAAGGTCCCCGTAGGGAAGTGGCTGGGAAAGACAGCTCATTCATGGGATTGCTTTCACTCAAGGACCCAGGCATACTTAGTGGGTAATGCAGTGTGTACCTCAAGGAGATTTAACCTCATGGCAAAAGAATCCTTTATTTGAGTCGCATGTTATATGAAGTACTACATCAGGAACCACCTGAACCGACAAAGAATGAGCCTCACAAGGAACCAGGTGCGTTTGGCAGTGACCCAACCCAAGCTGGTCTTGGTGCCCAACAATCCAACATGCTGCTTCTTCTGTCCTTGACAGATGGGGCCCAAGTCATTGACTCTTCTTATGGACATTTGATACGGGACCCATGCAATGGGGCCATAATACCTGTGTATATGCCAAGGGACAGCGTATGGTGGTTAATGAGGATGTATAAATCTAACTGTTGGATGTAAAGATGATTTAACTATGTAGTATACGGTGTAAGTGTTGGTAAGAGGGAACTTCAGGAATGAGAAATAGACTGAGAAGGGAAAAGAAAGGTATGGGATAGAAGGATCAAATATTATAATGCAGTGCGGGTTAGGTAAGTAAGTGGAAAGGTTTGAGTAGGGTATAGGAATGAAATTATATCTGAATGTGGCAGTCAGAGGATACTTAGATGTATCAGACAATGTGGGACCTGAGCATGATGGTATGGACTAGAAGGTGGAGATCATACTGGGTCTGGCTGGGATGGAGTTCCTTGTCCTCTGACATCTACTTTTACCTTTATATTTTCAATGTCTAGTTCCCAATAATTCAGACATGGAGTATCATTAGATTGGGTGCAATTTTTCCCATGAGTGGAAAAATGGCACGAGTGCCATTACGTTGACCTGTGTGGTTTCGATCAAGACAAAAAAATATTGTCCTATAGTACACTTGTAATATATAGTTGCACTACAGCTAGCTTTGTTATCCAAAAAGCAGATTCGTGCCCGGCGTGCAGTAAACCAATCTTAACACGCTCAGGAGAGATATTGTATTTATTCAGGCCTGGGTGCTCAGTGGACTTTTTCCACAAATCAAGCACACCAACAGCAGGTTTTCATGCTCCTTTTATACACAAAAATCAGAGGTTAGTACTTTTCCAAACACGCCCATTAGATACTGATTGGTCAGTGATTAACAGACTGTCCTGGTTTCCACCAGGATAGAGTTAACTTTCCTTGGGCTGAGAGGGAGCACAACTAGAGGGCTGGGTCCTGACTGATCATTGGAGTGATGTCATGCTCAGTATATAGGTGGAGGCATGCTCTCTCATGCCTGTTTCAGTTTTGGGTGGGCGTGGTGGGATTTTCTGGTGTGGTCGGGATCGCTGCTGGGGATGGGCTCCATACCGGTCGCTGCTTGGTGAGCCACTGCTGCATTTTACCCATTTTGGACTTACTATTGTTACTGTTGTCTTTGTTACTATTACTAAATTTCTTTTTTTTTTTTTTTTTATTCAACCTACGAATTTCTTCTTTTGTCCCTCCCCTATTTCACCGGGGGGGGGGGGGGGAAGTAAACAACTGGCCAAGTGGCGATTGGCTACCGGCTGAGTTCAAACCACAACACATACAATTATAATATGGCTTACATAATGCTTCTACTACTACGCATGGTCAGGGGAAAGGTCTTAACCTGGGCAGGGGTCTTTTTGACCTGTGGGTGTGGTTTTTAGTATTATAATGAAGGTAGTTCACCTTCAGGACACTCAAAAGTTAGTTTCATTGCCAAGTTAAGTAATCACATAATCACTTTGCCAGGTTGTTAAATAACTCCTCCTCAACACAATCCCAGACATTCTCTTTTATGGTCCAGGTGTTTTGCTATTTCGGGATATCAATTAAACTCAGACACCAGAGTGAAAAGAGCAGGCGTATTTTACTAGAAATAACTAAATAATATAACAGAATAATACAGAAAACATACAGTAAGAAAAGACAGAATAGTGCACTTAAATAGGAAAATACAGGGTAATGCATCAAATCATTACTACCTGAGAGAGAGAATAGTGATTAAGAAAGATACATCACCACTTGCATACTTTACCATCATCCAGATCCGCAGTCGCTGGGGAGCCCCGGTTACAGCGAGGATTTGGAGAGCCTGTCCCGGCAAGTGGGAAATCCTACGCGGTGCGTCCAGCCATAGGTGAGGCTTCCAAAGTCGCTGTGAGCGGGTCCAGCCTTACATACCCAAAAATCAGTAAGCCAGAATAGCTGGCACCTTTGTTTTAAGCAGAAATATCTGGTTTAAATCTCACATTAGATTCCCCCCAGAGCCTGGCCAGGGCTCAAGGAAGAAGCTAAGGGAGTTTCTCTGCTTATCTGATCGGATTATGCACAAGGTCTCACATCAGGCCTCGAGGACAGGCACCTGTCTCCATGACTCTGTTATTCTATTCACATACAAAGGAAGGGAAAGATACATTCAAGATAGTTACATCCTCCATGCATATTTCATTAGTGATTACATACTGAGTTAACAGTTTTGGTTCAGGGCCTGTTGCTCAGGCTTCAACACTTCCACCTTTTGCATCAGAATAAGTGGTTTGTTATAACTTAGTATAATACCTACTAGCACAATGGTTATCAGTTATAAAATATACAGGATTCATCTATGGGTCAACTCTGGCTTGGCCCTATTGTCCAAGCCTTAGCAATTCACCAGGATGTTCTGCTTATTTTCTAGGGTTTGGAGATCAAAGCTTGTTCTTGATGAACTTCTTATCACTGATCAAGGTCAGCTTGCTCCACCAGGCTTCAAAACCTCACAATTGTCCCCATATGTGCGGTAAGTATAGCTACTAGTACAATTGTTAACCATGGCTACTAGCAAATGTGAAGTATACTATATCAGCTTGATTCCCTATAAATTGGGACCCACCATTTGAATTTGGACCTGGTATTTTGTAGATACGCAGTCCAACTGTGGTTTGTTGGTGAACAAGGATAGCTTGTGCCTGATAGGCAGGTATCTTAAATCAGCCTTGAATGCCAGTAGTACTCTCTTGCAATCATATAGCATCGAGGGAAAAAGCTTTCCAATTATAGCTGCCTTCTGCCTGCTGGGGACCATGAACGCAGTATCAGCAGTTGGACTTGTTACCAACAGTGGCGATAGCCTGCATCCATAAAATAGCTGTACTGTTTTTCCAACTATCAACTTCTACTATTGCAAGGAGAAAGCAAAATATTTTCCACTGTATGATTACATTTTAGGGTGCTACCAAATAACTAATACAAAAAAAGAGAATACAAACAAGAAGTATGATAGTCCCTTGAGGGGCTTCTAAGTCCCTCTAAGTTCTCTATTACTGCCCATGTGCTAGTATCATTTGTTCCCTAAAGTCTTATTATATAATAATTTTTATAAGTTAGTATATGATCAGTAATATAAACTCAAATGCAATATCTCAGAGTGAAAAAAGCCACAATTTCCAAAAAACATAGTGAATAAAACAGAAACAAGCTCAGGTGATAACTATAAGGTTATCAAAGCCTATTTGAGAGGCCATAGATTGTACTTCTGTTGACATTTGGTCAAAGGAAGGTTCTTCAGATCATTCAGCTCTCTGTGGCAGCTGAAACCCTCTGTGTTGTGTCTGAATGTGGTGTGACCTTTTTACACCAGGAAGCGTGGATCCAGTTGAGCAGGCCCTTGCAATTTACCTCAGTATTAGTAATTAACAGAAGCTGATAAGGTCCCTTCCAGAATGGCTGGAGGGCATGTTTTTGCTGATATACCTCAGTGTAGACCCAGTGTCCTGGTTTTAAGGAGTGACAAACCTCAGTGGTGGGTTCAGGTAAGGCTTCTTTCAGCTGTGTGTGGAAAGTCCTTATGCATTTCCTTAGTGTTTGACAATATTTTAGGAACTTATTATTTGTTAGATTTAAATCTGTGCTGGAGTTTAAGGTGCTGTATGAGGCTGTGTGGTGGTTTGACCTTGGCTAAATGCCAGGTACCCACCAAGTCGCTCTATCGCTTCCCCCTCCTTCCCCCTTCATTCTCAAAAGGGCAAAAAGGGGAAAGAAAATAAGATAGGAAAAAAACCAACCCTTGTGGGTAAAACAAAAGCAGTTTTAATGTAAGCAAAGCGAAGCAATGTCCGCACGTGGAAGCAAAAAAAAAGAAAACAGATTTATTTTCTACTTCCCATTAACAGGTGATGTCAGGCCTTCTCAGGAAGCAGGGCTCTGATACCCATAGTGGTTGCCTCGGAGGACCAAGGGTGACCCCGCCCCCTTCCTCCTTTCTCCCAGCTTTATACTCGAGCAGACATCATATGGTATGGAATATCCCTTTGGTCAGTTCGGGTCAGCTGTCCTGGTTGTGTCCCCTCCCAAGATCTTGCCCACCCCGTCCCACTGTGGGGGGAAATGTCAGAAAGAGCCTTGGTGCTGTGTAAGCACTACTCAGCAGTAGCCACACCACCAGTGTGCTATCAACACCCTGCCAGCTCCCAACATAAAACACAGCACCATGAGGGCTGCTACAGGGGAAAACCAATTCCAGCTCAGCCAGACCCGATACAGTCTCCACCCCTTATTCCATACCATTTACGTCATGCCCAGGTCCCACATAATACTCATTTATCCATTCCACAAGCTTTCTTCACTCTTCCAGATGTTCAGTGACTTGGCTCCCATCTGTCAAGATGGATGTTCAAGACAGGAGCAGTATGTTTGACTGTTGGACAACACGACTGGCTAGGTTTGGGTCATCATTGCACATATCTGGTTCACTCTTCGTCGTTCCTACTTCCTCCATCACTTCCTGCAACATACAACTCAGCCTACAGATTATTTTCCCCCCAAGGTTAAATCTCCTTGAGGCACACACTGAGTAGCCCCATTCTCCCGCATTACCCACCAAGTACATCCAGGTCCCTGAGCAAAAACAATCCCACGAGTGGGCTTGCCTTTTCCCAAGGGAGGAGCAATCCACACTGCCTTCCCCAGCCATTTCCCTGTGTGTACTACAGGGACCTTATCTCCTCCCACAGTATGAAGGGGTTTTGTTTGGGCAGGACCAGGACGGTTAACAGATCCTCTGGTGTTAATTAGCCAAGTGGCTTCTGCTAAATTTATATCCCAGTGTTTCCATCCCCCATTGTCCAATGCTCTCAACATAGTCTTCAACAGTCCATTGTATCTTTCAATCTTTCCAGATGCTTGTGGGTAATAAGGGTTGTGATACACCCACTCAATGCTGTGTTTCTTTGCCCAGGAGTTTATAAGATTATTTCGAAAATGGGTCCCATTGTCTGATTCGATTCTTTCAGGAGTACCATGCCACCATAAAATTTGCCTTTCAAGACCTAAGATGGTATTTCAGGCAGTGGCATGATTTACAGGGTACGTTTCGAGCCAACCAGTAGTTGCTTCCACCATGGTGAGTATGTAGCGCTTGCCCTGGCATGTTCGTGGCAATGGTCCAATATAGTCAATTTGCCAGACCTCACCATATCAAAAACTCAGCCATCGCCCTCTGTTCCAGGGAGACTTTACTCGTGTGGCTCGCTTGATTGCAGCATGTTTCACATTCATGAGTGACCTGTGAGATGGCCTCCATGGTCAGGTCCACCAGGTCAGGTCCTCCATGGTGAGGTCACGAGCCCATCTATACGTTGCATCTCTCCCGAGATGCCCGGATGTTTCATGGGCCCATCAAGCTACAAATAGCTCACCCTTGCACTCCCAGTCCAGGTCCAGCTGAGCTACTTCAATTTTGGCAGCCTTGTCTACTTGCTCATTGTTTTGATGTTCTTTGGTGGCACGGCTTTTGGGCACGTGGGCATCTACATGACGTACCTTTAGAGCCACATTTTCCACTTGGGCAGCGATGTCCTGCCACAATGCAGCAGCCCAGAAGGGTTTACATCTGTGCTGCCAATTGGTCTTCTTCCACTCCTGTAGCCACCCCCACAGGGTGTTAGCCACCATCCAGGAGTCAGTGTAGAGATACAGTACTGGCCACTTTTCTCGTTCAGCAATCTTTAGGGCTAGTTGGATCGCTTTTACTTCTGCAAACTGACTTGACTCGCCCTCTCCTTCAGTGGCCTCAACGAGTTGTCTTGTGGGACTCCACACAGCAGCTTTCCACTTCCGATGGTTTCCTACCACATAACAGGATCCATCAGTAAACAGAGCATAGCGCCTTTCATCTTCTGGTAACTCGTTATATGGCGGTGCCTCTTGGGCACGAGCCACCTCCTCAGGCAGTGCTCCAAAATCTCTACCTTCTGGCCAGTCCATGATCTCTTCCAGGATTCCTGGACGGTTGGGTTTTCCCAGTCGAGCTCGTTGCATGATTAACGCTACCCATTTACTCCAGGTAGCACTGGTTGCATGGTGCGTAGAAGGGATGTTTCCTTTGAACATCCAATGTAATACAGGCAATCGTGGTGCCAAGAGGAGCTGTGCTTCTGTACCAACAACTTCGGAAGCGGCTCGAATCCCCTCATATGCTGCCAGTATCTCCTTTTCAGTTGGAGTGTAGTGGGCTTCTGATCCTCGATATCCCCGGCTCCAAAATCCTAATGGTCGACCCCGAGTTTCACCTGGTATCTTCTGCCAGAGGCTCCATGTGAGGCCATGCTCCCCAGTTGATGTGTAAAGTACATTTTGCACATCTGGTCCTGTCCAAACAGGCCCAAGAGCTACCGCCCGAGCTCTCTCCTGTTTGATGTGCTCAAAGGCTTGTTGTTGCTCAAGACCCCACTCAAAATGGTTCTTCTTTCGGGTTACTTGATAGAGAGGGCTCACCAGCTGACTGTAACCTGGAATGTGCATCCTCCAAAATCCCACAAGTCCTAAGAAAGCTTGTGTTTCCTTCTTGTTGGTCAGTGGAGACATAGTTGCTATCTTGTTGACAACCTCCATAGGCACATGGCGGCGTCCATCTTGCCATTTTATTCCCAAAAACTGAATCTCTTGTGCTGGTCCCTTGACCTTGCTTTTCTTTATGGCAAACCCAGCTCTCAGAAGAATCTCAATTACTCTTTGTCCTTTCTCGAACAGTTCTTCTGCCTCGTTGCCCCACACAATGATGTCATCGATGTATTGTAGATGTTCAGGGGCATCACCCTTTTCCAGTGCAGTTTGAATTAGTCCATGACAAATAGTGGGGCTGTGCTTCCACCCCTGGGGCAGTCGATTCCAGGTATATTGGACACCCCTCCACGTGAAAGCAAACTGTGGCCTGCACTCTTCTGCCAAAGGAATTGAAAAGAATGCATTGGCGATGTCGATTGTGGCGTACCACTTGGCTGCCTTTGACTCCAGTTCATATTGGAGCTCTAACATATCTGGTACAGCAGCACTCAGTGGTGGCGTCACTGCGTTCAGGCCACGATAGTCTACTGTCAACCTCCACCCTCCGTCAGACTTTCGCACTGGCCATATTGGGCTATTAAAAGGCAATGTGTCTTACTGATGACACCTTGGGTCTCCAGTTGACGAATCAGTTCTTGGATGGGAGCCAGAGAGTCTCGGTTCGTGCGATACTGCCATCAGTGCACGGTCCTCATAGCAATTGGCACCTGTTGTTCTTCAACTCGCAACAGTCCTACAACAAAAGGATCTTCCAAGACACCAGGCAGATTAGACAACTGTTTGACCTTCTCTGTGTTCACACTGGCCACACCAAAAGCCCATCGGTATCCTTTTGGATCTTTGAAATACCCCCTCTTGAGGTAGTCAATGCCCAAGATACAAGGGGCTTCTGGGCCAGTTACAATGGGATGTTTTTCCCACTTGTCCCCGGTCAAGCTAACCTCGGCCTCCAGTACTGACAGTTCTTGACATCCCCCTGCCACTCCTGAGATCCAGATAGGTTCTGCCCCTCTATAACTTGATGGCATTAATGTACACTGTGCCCCGGTGTCAATTAAAGCCTGGTACTTCTGTGGATTTGATGTGCCAGGCTATCGAATCCACACTGTCCAATACACCCGATCATCCCTTTCCTCCTCCTGGATGGAGGCAGGGGCCCTCTATTCCCGTTCTTGGTCAGAGTATTCACTGTCTGACCCTTGCCGTGCCAGGCCGGAGATTCCTTCATCAGGGCCAAGGGAGGTGATCTCAGTCTTCCTGTATCTGGGAGATCGCTGATTACTTTCTTGTGGTTTCACACCAGCTACATTAACAACCTTCTTGGATGTCTTCTTCTTGGCAGGTGTCTTTCCTCGCAATTCGTACACGAGCTTCCAACTTGAAGGTGGGTTGACCATCCCACTTCCTCATGTCCTCCCCCTGGTCACGCAGGAAGAACCGAAGTTCACCACGTGTCATGCGCCTGGGGTTCCCTTTCCCTCTGACTGGGGTGGAAGAGAACTGATTTCTTGGGGTGCTCCTGACATCCAGGGCGCTCGCCTGTAGAGATGACGAGGTACCAAGACTCTCTTCAAAGTTCTGAAGCCAGGAAGAGACTGCCTCCACAGTTGGTGTACATCTTAGTCCTTCTCCCACATCCATTTCTGGATAGCACATTGCAGCCAAGCCGGCAGAATACAAGGATGGCGCACCTTTAATCACCTTCTGTGGCAACTGAGGCACGGATTCACGAAGAAATCCAGAGAGAAAGACAGAGAAGGAAAGAGAATTTATTGTTAGAATGATGCATACTTATGCTCTTGGATGCTGTCGGAAAAGCTCTTACTTCATAGTGTCACGTCCCGCTCAGACGAGGGGGACAAGTGACTCAGATTCGCAAATCCCGAATGGAGCGGACAACAAGTCTCCAAGTCTAAACATTTATTAACTACTCACAATGTACTAATTGAACACACGATAGTTGGCTAAGTATATAGCAAGTTGTGGCAAGCAATATAATATGCCTTGCATTGCTTAATAGGAAAGGGAAAAGAGGGAGATAGAGGGAATGGGGAAATACAGATCACCGGTCTGGGTTTCTGCGCTGCTCCTGCCGACGAGGGTTCTGGGAGGCACGGGAGACATCCGTCTTTTTCGCTGGCATCCGTCTTCTTCGCTTCACTGCACTCTCTCTCCTCGGGCCGCGCCCCCCCCACTTCCCTTCTTGATTTATACCCACTTTCCTTGGGTCCATCCCCTAGGTCGACCCACATACCTACGTATCCCATGTACGGGGAGGGGTGAGGTGTTTCATGGGATGATGTAATTAGCATGATCATGTTAGCCCTCGTTAGCATATTGAGGGGTGTTAACTTTAATATGCATTTCGTGGATAATGAAGCAAAGGTCATTCACCGGACAGATGGCCCTTGAAGTTTTGGCCAGGTGCACCAGAGCAGAGCCGTCCTGTCTTCACAGGGCTCCCTCCTCCAGTCCCATCTTGTGTTATTGGGGCAGCCTTATCAGCTTCGACCTCCACAGAATGCACCCTGTGACTCATAGTTTTGTCTTGCGAGTGTTTGAGGCATTTCTTTGATCAGCCTCAACTTTTGCTTTCTCAGGCTGTTTTTCTTAGTTTCTCACAGGCCTGGTTTCTCGTCTCTCACACATAGTTAACAAATCAGCAATTAGACAGCTATCAACCTTTTCTCCTATCAGCATAAGATCACTCTAACACGCGCTGTGCGGGCCAATCACCCTCTTGTTCATACACTGTTCTCGCGGTAGCATCTTCTCGCAGTTCAGTACTTTTCCACAGTTCAGTGTTGCAGCTGTCCGTTGTTTTTCCCTGCCACCTTGGCATAGCTCAACAGCCTCTTATCTTTCTTCCAAGGCCTGTTTTTCATCAAAGTCTAGCACTTTCTCAGAGGCTGTGTAAGGCTGACAGGCCGATGCCTCCCACATCTCCCCTTTCCTTCTTTTACAGCTGCACCTGCAAGACTTGTTTCAAGACTTTATCAATTAAGGGTTAGGCAAACTTCAAAAAACACAGCATACTCAAAATAGTTCCACAGAAGGCTAGAAACAATACAGCAGTTACAGTTACTACTTAAAAAGAGTAGGCTAATTTCCCTACCCATAATTAAGGGATATGACTAAATACTACAAAAATAAACAGTAAGGAAAATATGAAATAGCACACTTACTTAATGGGGTACTAACATTCAGATCCGCAATTGCTGGGGAACCCTGGATGCAGTGAGAATTTAGAGTACACTTCCTCACAAACCCGAAATCCTACGCGATGCGTCCATCCGTAGGTGAGGCATCCAACATCGCTGCAAGCAGGTCCAGCCTCATATATCTAAATCAGCAGGCCAAAATAACTGGCACTTTTCTTTGAGCGGAAACATCAGATTTCATCCTCCTGTTGGGTTCCACACAGAGCTTGGCCACAATTCAAGGGGGAAAACCAAGGGAGTTTCTAATAAGGTTAAACACTTGAGTTCTTAATTCTTAATATTGATAAACAAAGAAAGTTGAATACACACATTCTTACAGCATTTCATCCTTATTAATAACTACATTTTGTCTAAGCTACATCTTTCACTAGTGACTAGTAAGCCTATATATTTCACTAAGGAGTTGCAATTACTGTTAGCATTTTCTCTTAAAAGAGTTGGCAACTGTAGTGTGATTAAGGACAGAGATAGTGTATTTTGTCCTGTTGCAGTAGCAAGCATTACCCATCCATTCTGCTTAAATGATCAGTCAAAGAGACCGCAAACTGTCGGCACAGGGGCACCCACAGCACCCACAGCCGGCTCCTGAGTGTCCACCAAAAGCTGCCTCTCACGCCTCAGGTATGGTCGCATACACCTTGCCGGTAACCACCGGGGACCGTGACCTGTGGAGACACAAGCATAACCTCTTCCCCAGGTTACTAAAGGATATGGTCCTTCCCAGTTAGCACTTTCCAGTTTTTTTGCTAACACTTGAGCCTTGCCCTGGACTTCCTGTTGATCTGGTATCTGCGACGAGAAGTGACGCAATATTGGTGGCACCTGTGAGGCAGGGGAAATGTTTAAAAAGTTCATGACATATAATGCCTTATTTAGCCTTTCGTGAGGTGTAGATTGATGCCCTCCATCTCCCCCTTTTTGTTGTTGTAATAGACGCTTTAGCATGCCATGCGTACGCTCCACAGTGGCCTGTCCGGTCGGTGAGTGGGGAATGCCGGTCAGATGCTTGACTCCCCACTGTATGGCAGGACACAAACACTGCTCCAGAAAAGGTATCAACAGACACACGTACATATTTTAGCGTTCCAAATGCAGCAAAGTGAGTGACGTCAGATTGCCATAATTCTAAAGAGGCAAGTCCTCGAGCATTGACACCACTAGCTGTTGAAGAGAGGGAGTCCTTCTGGCATTCAGGGCAAGTCGCAGTGATGTCTTTAGCCTGACGCCTTGATAAAGAAAACTGGTTTTGTATTGCCCTGGCGTTTTGGTGGAAAAATGCATGTGAAAGCCGTGCTTGCTCAAAGACATCAGGTACCACCTGAGCCGCCAGAGTCAACGCATCTGCTCATTGATTGCCTTCAACTAAAGCTCCAGGTAGTGCAGTATGCGCTCGAATATGTACAAAAAAATAAGAAGTCTTGCGGTTATTTAATAATCATAAAAGGGTGTGCATTAATGAATATAACAGTGGATTATTAACGTCCTTCAGACATGAATTCTCTATACGCTGTACAAGATTGGCAACATAAGCAGAATCAGTAACAATGTTAATTGGGGTGTCCTAGTGTTGAAATACACGGACTACTGCAGCTTGCTTAACGATCTGTGGCGATCCCGGGGATTGAGTAATGTCTGATTGCCAAATCTGAGTATGCGGATCTTGCCATACTGTGACTGACTTTCCAGTTTTTCCAGATCCATCAGTAAACACAGTCAAGGCTTGCAACGGTACATCGCTGCACTTTGGCATGGCATATAATAAAAAATTTTGCTGTAATAATTTATGTGACGGGCTGTGTACTAAAAGCTGTCCGGGGTAGTCACAGATCACTGTCTGGAATTCTAAAGACATTTGTATTAGCCACTGTAACATGTGCATAGTAACCAGAACAATGATACACACAGGTTCCTGACCAGCAAGTAATAGTAGGCGCTGCCTACCTTTCGTGATCAGTTTGGCAAAAATTTCTGGACGAGTAGTGACCGTCTTGTGCATTTGGTGTGACAAAAAAATCCATTCAAGAATATCAAGAGGGTCACAAAGTGTTTCAGCCCATTGAAACAGCAGAGCATAGGGCTGCCCTGAAGGATTAAATAATATCAGTTGATAGGGATGGCCAGGCACACATCGCGATGCTTGTGTTTCTGAGATGGCGTTAGCCGCATGGTGGAGATCTTGTTTCGCTTTCTCTGTAAGTACTCTGGGTGATGTCAGGGAAGGATCTCCTCACAAAATATCAAACAAGCTATGCAGATCATCATTAGTTAGGCCCAACAATGGCTGTATCCAATTTATGGCTCCTAACAGTTTCTGTAAATCATTTAAAGTCTTAACATCAGTTTTAAGTTTAACCTGTTGCGGGACAATGGTCTGTTCACAAATTCTCCACCCCAGGTACTGCCACGGTGATGATCGCTGTACCTTTTCAGGTGCTATTTGCAACCCCATTTGAGATACTGAGTCTTTGGTTAAAGCAAGAGCCTTTTCCATGATCTCCTGTGTTTCTGCTGCTATAAGGATGTCATCCATATAATGATATATAACAGCCTGGGGGACCTGCATTCTAACAGGGCTCAAAGCCTTTGCAACAAACCACTGACACATCGTGGGACTTTTTCATGCCTGTGGCAAAACAACCCAGTGGTACCGTCTTGCAGGTTCACTGACATTAATACTGGGAACAGGAAAGGCAAATTTAGGTGCATCATCTGGATGCAAGGGAATAGTAAAAAAATCAATCCTTTAGATCAATTATTACAAGATGCCAGTTTCAGGGAATCATTGTTGGGGAGGGCATTGCTGGCTGTAACGTACCCATATCCTCCATGGCATCATTAATGTGTCAGAGATCATGTAAAAGTCACCATTTACCACTTTTCTTTAAAATGACAAACACCGGGGAGTTCCAAGGACTGGTGGTAGGTACGAGATGTCCTGCACTTAATTATTCCTGAACTAAATCATTAAGGTGGCACAACTTTTCATTGGCAAGGGCCACTGGCCCACCCACACAGGTGATTCTGTTTTCCAGGTTAGTTTCAGGGTGGGTTTAGGGGTGGGTTGTGCTGCAGTGGTGATTAAGACAAATTTGATCCAATTTGAGTTCCCCATCGAGCCATACAGTCACGACCCCATGATGTAATAGGCGTTTCCAATATAAATTGACAAATAGTTGCCGCCTGGTTTTCTGGGCCTCTTACATGAATGAGATATTTGCTTTGAAATGTTACAGCAATTCAAGACAACAATTAACACAGAATTACTGCCTCCCGCTAGAGGAGATATCTCACCTATGACACTTAAAACACTGAGCACGAACAAACAGGCAGCACCAGTGACCCAGCGGGCGGGCACTAGGGCGCTCTGTACTAAGGAATGTTCACTGGTCCTGCACTACCCCCCCACTGGTACAGAGTCTGCCCTGCGCTTCGTTCCTCTGCGGCCGCTTCCCTCGCGGGATAACGGAACTGCGGGTCAGAGAACTTTGCATTCCGCAGCTGCAGCTGGGCTGCATCTCACACCCGCAGAACAGTCACACAAAGAGGCCCCTTACACTTATTACTCACGCAACATAAAATGACAAATACTACAAACATCAAAACACCATTAAGAATATATAATGTCATTTCTTATTGATTATGTGATGTTCACAGACAAGGGACGCCGCATCCCAGTGTCAGCACCTTCCGTAAAACTGCCCCCTTTGGCGTTGGGGGGGTGGGCAGGCCGAGAGGGCAGTGCCGGGCTTGGCTGCAGGCGGTCGCTCCGCGGCGGGGGGGGGCTCGGGGAGGCCCCGGGGCCGCCACTGCCAACTCAGCGCTTGCAGGTGGTGGGGCGCGAATGCTGAGTACAGAGATCCACACACTTGGTTTTCCAGATAGAATACTGTGCCGGCGTTAGTACTGTTTTTAAAAGTGCCAGCCAATCCCATGGGACCGATTGATATCCATGAGCGATTGCCTCCAGTATACCTGTTGTAAAGGAGTTTTGAAGCCCGTCCTCATTAACGCTTTTCTGTAGTTCTTTAATAACAGAAAAATGCAGTCCTTCCCAATGTGGCTGACGTCCTGGCTCATAAACTACAGGAGCTACAATCTTTCTCACCATGTCCATATCCCCTTGCGCCAAGGCTTCTTGCCTCACTTTTACCCATGGATCATCCCCAGCTAAGGGAGGACACAGGCCAGATTCTCTTTTAGGATTTACAGTGTCAGGGTCTAAAAGATTATCACAGTCTAGAGACCCAACATATAAATCTTGCTCCCGGGGTTCAAAATATGCATCCTTGCCCTCTGTGTTCTCATTCTCTGTGTTAACAGCCTGGCCGCGTTCATTATCTTGTCTTTTTTTAATCTCAAAAATAGTTCTCCATGTTGGTAAGAGTTCTGCCTCAACCTCATTCCCTCAATCTTACTCCTGCTGTATCCCATATCAGCACAGTGAATATAGTAACCGCAGCTGCTACCCAGTTTAAAATTCTCTTCAAGGCATGCAGATTAATATGCACCTTATATTTAGCTAACAGTCTTTCCATCAGTGAAAGCACTGACTTTTCTTCCAAGGGTATTGACCTACCCATCGCTTCCCCACAGCTCACCTTGCTCACACTGCAATTGTGATTGGTGCTGGCTTCTGCTTCCTTTCAGCAGCTAGTTAAGTTCTGTGGGGTTTGCCACCAGAGTGATCCAAGCTGGTCACACTTATTTCCCGCACACACAGGGCACCATTTGTGGCAACTGAGGCACGGACTCCGAATGAAATCCAGAAAGAAAGAGAGTTTATTTTTACAACGGTACATACTTATGCTCTCGGATGCTGTTGGTAAACCTCTTGCTTCATAGTTAACAAATCAGCAATTAGACAGCTCTCAACCTTTTCTCCTATCAGCATAAGATCACTCTAACACGCGCTGTGCGGGCCAATCACCTTCTCGTTCACGCGCTGTTCTCGCGGTATCAACTTCTCACAGTTCAGTACTTTTCCACAGTTCAGTGTTGCAGCTGTCCGTTGTTTTTCCCTGCCACCTTGGCATAGCTCAACAGCCTCTTATCTTTCTTCCAAGGCCTGTTTTTCATCAAAGCCTAGTTCTTTCTCAGAGGCTGTGCAAGGCTGACAGGCCAATGCCTCCCACAGATCACCATAGATGACTTCCAGCACTGCTAATTCTCTCAGGTACTGGACACCTTCATCCGCAGTAGTCCACTTCCCTGGGGAGTTGTCCATAAGATCTTCCTTGAAAGGATATCTTGCTTTAACACTTAAAAGGAGCCGTCTCCACAGACTGCAAATCGCTGTCTCTTTTCCAATTCCCCTTTCAATTCCTCGATCTCTAGCAAGGGAACCCAGCTGTTGGGCTTCCTTACCTTCCAGTTGTTGAGCATCAGCCCCATTATCCCAGCATGGAAGCAGCCAGGCAGCAATCCGCTCACCTGGCTGGCGGCTATAGTCTTTCCGCAGATCTCACAGTTCTGATGACGTCAGGGACCGGGTAGTTTCCGCCTCCTGTTCTGTTACTCCCTCTTTCAATCCCTTTGCTGAAGGACCAGCTTCTTCCTCTTCTTTCTCCTCCCTTATTAATCGAGGGCCTGTTGTTCTCCTTGTCCACTGTTTCTTTTTTACTATTGGGGCAATCTCTGCTGTTGTTGTTGTTGTTTGAGTTCCCATCTCAACCACAGTCCTTTGAGAGCACTGAACTGCAGCTCGATAAGCATAGGCCAGGCCCCAGTACAGCGCTAGGAGTTGCTGATTTTCACTGGGATAGGCAAGGCAGCCTTCTATCAGGTGTTGTGTCAATTTTGCGGGGTTGCTTGCCTGTTCAGGGGTAAGATCCCAGGCTACAGGAGGTGATAATCATCCTAGGAATCTGCCCAAATCCTTCCAATCCCCCTGCCACCCAGGGACAGGCCGCCTCAGGGCACATTTTGGTATTGGTTCACCCAAAAGTTGCCTTCTCTTACACCAAAAAGATACCGAGCTCCACACAACCCACAACAGGCCAACACTATTAATGAACAGTATCAAAATGCTTACATAAGGATGAATAAGTACCTCGGGAGCCTGCAGAATAAACCCACCCATGATGTTCCTGATTTCTTTCAGCATGTTCCTGAGCTTAGCAAAATAAAGATAAGCAGAGCAATAAACAAACCTGTGACCAGCACAAGAGCTTGTCACTTAATAACTGCTATAGCTATAGCACACTTAATATAAAACTGCCGTTGTCCCGCCCCATGTTGGGTGCCAAAAAAGACTGTGGTGGTTTGACCTTGGCTAAATGCCAGGTACCCACCAAGTCGCTCTATCACTTCCCCCCCCTTCCCCCTTTTTTCTCAACAGGGCAAAAAAGGGAAAGAAAATAAGATAGGAAAAAACCCAACCCTTGTGGGTAAAACAAAAGCAGTTTTAATATAAGAAAAGCGAAGCAAAGGTCCGCGCGCGGAAGCAAAAAAAGAAAACAGATTTATTCTCTACTTCCCATTAACAGGCGATGTCGGGCCTTCTCAGGAAGCAGGGCTCCAATACGCGTAGTGGTTGCCTTGGAGGACCGAGGGTGACCCCGCACCCTTCCTCCTTTTTCCCAGCTTTATACTCGAGCAGACATCATATGGTATGGAATATCCCTTTGGTCAGTTCGGGTCAGCTGTCCTGGTTGTGTCCCCTCCCAAGATCTTGCCAAGATCAGGGTTGGTGTCGTCATTCTTTGCGATCCATGGTTTCACCCACTTTGCGGGGACCCACTTGGGTGAATCACTACCTGTAGAAACACAAGCATAACCCCTTCCCCAAGTTAACAACTGCATAGGTCCCTCCCATTGCCCAGATTGAGGGGAATACAATTGCACTTGAATTTTTTGAAAAGAATAATCATGCTTGTTTGTTTGCATATGTATTCGCGCAGGCGGTTCATCTTGCCCTCCACGTATATTAAGCCAATTCAAAACAAATAATGTTTTTGCCAATATCTCATGAGGGGAACCCCCTGTCTCCCCCTGTGTTTTCAAAATAACAAGGTGATGTTTCAATATACGATGGGCGCGCTCAACGATTGCTTGCCCAGTAGAGTTGTGTGGTACTCCGTGGAGAAGCTGAATTCCCCAATGTTGTAAAAAGGCAGTGGTGGAGGCTGCCCGATATGCGGGACCATTATCAGTTTTAATTTTCTTTGGACACCCCATAACCGCAATCGCTTGCGTCCAATGTTGACGAGCTGCTGCTGCCGAGGCAGAAGCATGAGCAGAGGCCCATATAAATGAGGAACAGGTATCCACTGACACATGTAAGTAGCGAAGACGCCCAAAAGGCGGAAATACAGTGATATCAGTTTGCCAAACTTCCCGTGGCTGTAAGCCACGAGGATTCGCACCACCGTCCTGTAGCGGTGTGAGAGTGGCACAGTCTGGACAAGCAGCCACTATCGCCTGTGCTTGGGTCTTAGGGATGTTAAATTGCTTGCATAACGCAGTTGCAGACTGGTGAAAAAAGGCATGAGATTTATAGGCTTCTTGAACAATGTCATCCGTGCCTGCTAAAGCGGCAACCAACTGATCAGCTCGAGCGTTGCCTTCTACAAGACCTCCAGGGAGCCTAGTATGGCTCTTTATATGCATGATAAAAACCCAATGTGTACGATGATTAACAGTTATTTCGTAAGTCGACAAAAGCCTGAAAAAGGGTGGGATTGTTTACATGTCCTAACAAGGCCCTTTCGATTCGTTGTACTACACCTGCCACATATAAAGAATCAGTCACAATGTTTAAGTCTTGAATGTTCCAGCGGTTAAGCACAGCAATCACTGCTTTAAGCTCCAAAATCTGTACAGATGTATCGCAAACAAAGCGTTCTGATTGCCATATTCCATTCTCCTTCCAAACAAATCCTGCCGTTTTGGTCTTGCTGCTGGCATCTGTAAATACTGTTAAAGCCTGTAAAGGTTGTCGATTAATGACAGGAACAGCAGTCATTGTTAAAGCAGTTTTAAATAGTGGATGCTTTGGATAATGGTTGTCAATTTGATAGGATTTGTTCATCACAGCCAGCGAGAAGGACATAGATGATTCACACATAGCCTGAATTAGGTCCAGTGCATACGGCACAACTACTCGATCCGGTTCCTTTCCAGCAATAGATATTGCTCGCCGAACACCTTTTCGGATAATACTTGCTATCGCATCCACACGTGATGTTATTGTTTTATGTCCTCTGGCTGATAAAAATAACCATTCGATAATTCTGAGGGGATTAGACTGTTGTTCACACCATTGTCCTAAAAAAGCTGATACTTCTGACTCTGTATTATATACAAACAATTGTAATGCTTGAACAGGGTCAATACGAGCTGCAGAATTAACACTCAATTTCAGGGAAATATTATCCAGGGCGTGTTTAGCTGACGCTGTTAGAGACCTAGGTTCTTGAGGATTACAATTTCCTTGCAACAACTTAAATAAAGGCTGTAAATCTGTGTTAGTAATGCCACAAATACTGCGGATCCACTGAATATCTCCCACCAATTTCTGTAGATCATTTAATGTTTCCACTTTCTGTATTATTGATAGCTTCTGTGGCCTAACAGTAGATTCAGTTAAAGTCATCCCTAGGTATTTCCATGGCTCAGTCCGTTGTACCTTTCCAGGGGCCACAACGAGTCCCATTATATTTAGAGCTTCTATCAGTTCTTGAATCAATTCTTCAGAGATGGGTGTTTTTTGGCAAAGCAACAAATCATCCATATAGTGATACAAAATACAGTCGATATGATGTTCTCGAAAGGGTCGTAGAGCTAAATCCACATACCATTGACATATTGTGGGAGAATTTTTCATGCCCTGTGGTAACACTACCCAATGATATCTCTCAGAAGGTTTTGCTCTATTTGTAGAAGGGACAGAGAAGGCAAATTTTTCATAATCCTCCGGATGTAAAGGTATTGTAAAAAAACAATCTTTCAAATCAATAACCACAATGTCCCAGCCCTCAGGGAGCATGGATGGATTGGGTAATCCTGGCTGAAGTGCTCCCATGTCCTGCAGAACTGCATTAACTGCTCGCAGATCTTGTAACAGTCTCCATTTTCCAGACTTCTTTTTGATGGTAAACACAGGTGTATTCCACGGACTGGTAGAAGGGACAAGGTGTCCAGCAATCAATTGTTCTTGCAGGAGATCCCTTAAATGAGCGAGCTTCTCAGTTGGTAGCGGCCATTGCTCCACCCATACAGGAGTATCAGTTAACCAGCTCAGTTTTAAAACAGGACGGGGGTCGCTCGCTACAATGGCCGCCCCTAAAAAGGCGTTTGTAATACACATCCCCACTGAGACAAGACATCTCGCCCTAATAACCAGAGTGTCGTATGCAGTACATATGGTTTCACTTGTGCTCCGAGACCTTCTTTGTCATCTATAATGGTAACAAAATGTGCACTTTGCTGTGTAGGGGATGCTCCTCCAATTCCTACAACCACGTTGGATGCCATAATCAAAGGCCAAGAAGGTGGCCATGCAGCATATGGTATAATGGTGACATCAGCTCCAGTGTCAAGCATGACTTGTTCAGAGCGGATCTTAACTCCATCATTCCCAAGTATTGTGACTATTCTCATAGGCTTATTGTTGGTGATCAATTGTGAAAAGGCAACAGTCACTGGTCCCGTAGACCCAAATCCTTGATCGCCTCTTTCGCGATCTTGACTCTTAATAACATGTGCTCGAAACGGAATTAATTGAGCAATACGGTCACCTTTATGCAATGTGGCTGGAGGGTTTAGAATTCTCACCATTATCCCAATTTGTCCAGTATAATCAGAATCAATTAACCCAGGAATAATCATAATTCCTTGCTTCGATGCCGAGGATCGTCCTATCAATAATGCACTAAGTCCATGTCCTAACGGTCCTGTACCTGCGGAAGGAACTACATGCACTGAATCATCTACTATTGTGATGTCGACTCCCACGGCCAAATCGAGGCCTGCACTTCCTCGGGTGGCTGCTGAAAGCTCGTCAAGGCAGCCGCCACTTGGGGGAATTTGAGTGTCTTGGCGCCCCCCGGAAAGGCGCTCTGCGAGGAGTTTCCCGGCAAGGGGCTCCCGTCTTTCTTGAATTTTGATCGACACTCGCTGGCCTTATGCCCAAATTTATCACATCGGTTACAGGTACCGGCAAATGGCGCTGTTATGGTAGCTTTCTTTGCCTGAGGACATTGTCGCTTAAAATGATCAGGTTTACCACATGAAAAACATCCTTCCTTTTTCCTAGCATTTTTAAGTCCAGGATCTCCTTTTCCCTGACTTGTAACAGGTCTTAAAGCTGCAGCAAGGGCTCTTGCGTGGATAGTAGCCTTTTCTTGCTCCTCCAATAATGGTGGCAATCGTGAACATGCCTCAACCATCTGTGTCAGGCTAGCACCTCGTGGGAGACTGGCAATCACTTGTTGGCATCTTTGATTTGCATTTTGATATGCCAAATCTTTCCCCACCGCTGTTTTAGCATCAGGTGTAAGATTAGGTGCAGTATCCAGTGCCTCTTTCAATCGATCAATAAATTGCATATATGGCTCATCTGGCTTTTGCTTCACTTGATGATAAGGCAGTCTCGGTTTTCCAATTTGATGCAGCTCTTGAAGCGCCTCTAAGGCCAGTGCCTGAGAGTGTTGTGTTATACGAGGGTGCAAGGCTGCCTGTGCTGCTCCATTACAATACTGTCCTGTCCCCATAAGTTGATCAAGTGTAGCAAATCTTAAAGGATCATGTCCATCCAACTGATGGAGGTTGTTTACCATTGCAATCTCACATTTTTCATGCCATCTATCTTTAAACATCATAAAAGCAGTAGGGGGAAGAATAATCTCCAACAGTGCTCTGATATCAGTCGGCACTAAATCTTGATTGCAAAAAAAAGATTGTATCACGGTCATAACTTGTTTATTATCATACCCAAAGTCCGTCCATGACTGTTCTTTGTAACTGATTCACAGTCTTCCAGTCAAATGGATGCCACACCCGCTGGTTCCCTTGCGCGACAACTGGCATTGCCATAACACTAGGTGGCAGCATCTGCCCTTCTATAACTGCACGTTCAATCACCCCCTTCCATCTCTGCCCGACAGTATAATTAGGGTCCTGTGGGGGGGGCGGATCAGGCGCGGGAGGACTGGATGCCGAAGAAGCGGCATTGTTTTCATGTCCTTTTCTTTCGTCTTTACCCTGCAGCCATCCAGCAACCCATTTTAATGGAGTCGTTGAACTAACTTCCCCTCCTCCCTTCTCTAACTCTTTATATTTTGCGTATGCTCTCCATTCCTTTGATGTAAGCCCATTTCCAAATTTACTTCTCAGATAACTATCCGTCTCTTCTGGAGTCATCTCTCCGTCCTCTAACAACTGCATTACCCAAGCTCTGGCTCTTTTTTCCTTCTCTCTCAATTTCTCCTCAGTAATCTGAGTCTCTTGTGAGGGTCTCTCAGAATTATTTTGCCCACCGGGCGCACCCCTAGCTTCTGGCCCACAGACGCTCTCTTCGACCGCTTTCAAACCATCCCTTATGGCTTGATGAGCCTTTTTATACGCCTCACGAATAGCCTGTTTGACTGACCCACGATCTAGCCGTTGCATTTCATCCAAAAGGTCAGACATTGCTCTCTCTTGTTCTTTTAACAGACTAGCAAGCTGTTCAGAATGAGGTTTAGGATAGACTGCCCGAGACGACTCATCATCCACATCCATAGGGAGCGGCACTTTAACTGGGTCTATGGAATTCGACAAAGTATCAGGAGGAGGTGAACCAGGCAAAGGTGGGGCAGAGGGCATTGTTGGCGGCACCCAGGGTTCGATCTCAATCCTAGGACCTGCCCAAAATTCCCTTTCTGACACGGGACACACAACTTTAGGGGACGCAGGCACACCATCAAATAACAAGTTCTTTTCCTCCTTCTCTTTCTCCTCCTTGTCACTCTCCTTCCCCTCAGCGGCAGCAATCGCACGAGCAGCGGCAGCAGCAACACAAGCCCGACCTTTCATTGCTTCCACTATCAATCGAACACTTCGATAAGTAGGTGCTAATTTTCTCGCTTCCTTGTTCCCTGCTTGAATCGATTCCCACAAATCAGTCCCAATAGATTTCCAAACTTCTTCATCATACAACTGATCAGTATTAGTGATTAATGTCCTACGTCTACACCAGAGAAGCAGCGTGGCTAAATCCCCTTCCTTGAGATCCACCTCTGTCTCCTCTGCGAGCTGCATCAAACTTCGAACTGCAGCCTTTTCTGTTGCTGATGCAGCAAGTCCCATGCTGTCGGTATCTAAGCCCCTACTTTCCCCACTTAGCGCGGATCCGCTCCTGCCTCTCTCGGGCAGCCCGGCTTACCTCCAGTAACACCGGCCGACAGCCCCCGCCTTCCTCCGGCTTCTGTTCAGACGATTCTATCAGAATCAGCGACGATTCTATCACGTCATAAATCATGTCGATAGTAAATCACATCGGCTCCAAACGGACAGTTCACCTGATCACGTCGGTAGCAGATCACGTTGGTAGCAGATCACGTCAGGGTCACCAAAATGCCGGGGTCCTTACTTCTCCATGCGGGAACAGGAACGACACAACACCAATATGATGATCAGATCGTCCCTTTATTTCCCAATCCTGGTTACATTTATATTCTACTAAGTTCCGTACACGCGCTCATCTATCTTCTAATAGGCTACAGGTTATCTGCACGCGCTGTTCACGCGCCTCTACAAGCATTTGCATTGGTTAATTGCAATTAGTACGTAAAGCCCAAAACTTGCCAAAAACTCCCTTATCTCATACCCTGTTTTGCTCAGACTTGTGTGCTTTTGCTGACCACAGATGTTTCTCACTTATCTGCTATCTTGTGTGTTTTTGCCAGCCTTATTTTGCTGGCCTTGTCTTTGTCCTTGCATTCTTCTGCCTGCACTAACTTCCCTCCAGCGCGGACCAGACTCCTACAGAGGGTTAAATAGTAGCAGTTGATACGGATGGCCAGGCACACATCGCGATGCTTGTCTTCCTGAGATGGTGTTAGCTACACGGTGGAGATCTTGTTTTGTTTTCTCTGTAAGTACTCTGGGTGATGTCAGTGAAGGATCTCCTCACAAAATATCAAACAAGCTATGCAGATCATCATTAGTTAGGCCCAACAATGGCTGTATCCAATTTATGGCTCCTAACAGTTTCTGTAAATCATTTAAAGTCTTAACATCAGTTTTAAGTTTAACCTGTTGCAGGACAATGGTCTGTTCACAAATTCTCCACCCCAGGTACTGCCACGGTGATGATCGCTGTACCTTTTCAGGTGCTATTTGCAACCCCATTTGAGATACTGAGTCTTTGGTTAAAGCAAGAGCCTTTTCCATGATCTCCTGTGTTTCTGCTGCTATAAGGATGTCATCCATATAATGATATATAACAGCCTGGGGGACCTGCATTCTAACAGGGTGTGGTGGTTTAGTCCCTGCCGGGGTCTGAGACCACGCGGCCGCTGCCCCTCCCCCACAAAGGGAGTGAAATACAAAGCCCCGGGGCTGAGATAAGGAGAGGTTTAATACAACAGTGCAACAGCAACACAACAAACAGCAACAATAACAATAACAGTAATAACAATGAACAGAGCAAGATATATATACCGATACAGCAGTGAGAGGAACGGCTGAGCCAACCACGCGATCACCGATTCTTCCCGCGCTCTCGCGCCCAGACGTGACGTCAGCATGGTATATGAATAACCCGGGTAGAGCTTCCCCCCCACTGCTGGGGAAACTTAACCCTATCCTGGCTAAACCAGGACATAATCGACCCCTTTATTCTATACCATGTGCATCACATCCAGCTGCCATTTAGCAATTAGCATTGACAAAGAAAAATTTTAAAAAGCACAGTATAATTCACGGTGTGTTTTCACCCACAATCAAGTCCCCTTGTGGTACGCATCGGACCTCTCCATCCTTCTGCATCACCCACCAGGTGCACCCAGGTCCTTGAGCAAAAACAATCCCATGGATGGGTTTGCCTTTGCCCGGCGCAGGACTAACCCAGACCATTTTTCCCAGCACATCCCTCATGCGCACCACAGGGACTTTATCCCCGTCTACAACACGTGGGAGTTTTGACTGAGCCGGGCCAGCTCGATTGGCAGATCCTCTTGTGTTCACTAACCAAGTGGCCTTTGTCAGATGTGTGTCCCAATGTTTGAAGGTTCCACCCCCCATTGCTCTCAATGTAGTTTTTAACAGTCCATTGTAGCGCTCGATCTTCCCAGAGGCTGGTACGTGGTAGGGGATGTGGTAGACCCACTCGATGCCGTGTTCTTCTGCCCAGTCATCTATGAGGTTATTTCGGAAGTGAGTCCCGTTGTCCGACTCAATCCTCTCTGGGGTGCCGTGTCGCCACAGGACTCGCTCTTCAAGGCCCAGGATGGTGTTCCGGGCGGTGGCGTGGGACACTGGATAAGTTTCGAGCCACCCAGTGGTTGCTTCCACCATTGTGAGCACGTGGCGCTTGCCTCGGCAGGTCTGTGGCAGTGTGATGTAGTCGATCTGCCAGGCCTCTCCATATTTATATTTCAGCCATCGATCTTCATTCCGCTGGGGCTTCACCCGTTTGGCTTGTTTGATCGCAGCACACGTCTCACATCCGTGGATGATCTCTGCGATGGTGTCAATGGTGAGGTCCACCCCTCGATCTCGAGCCCACCTGTATGTTGCATCTCTGCCTTGGTGGCCCGAGGTCTCATGGGCCCACCGGGCTATGAACAGTTCACCTTTACGCTGCCAGTCCAAGTCCACCTGAGCCGCTTCGATCTTAGCAGCCAGGTCCGCCTGCTGGTTGTGTTGATGTTCATCAGTGGCCCGACTCTTGGGTATATGGGCGTCCACATGGTGCACCTTCACAACGAGGTTCTCCACCCGGGCTGCAATATCCTGCCATACTTCAGCGGCCCAGACGGGTCTGCCCTTGCGTTGCCAGTTGTTCTGTTTCCATTGCTGCAACCACATCCACAGGGCACTTGCCACCACCCACGAGTCAGTGTAGAGATAGAGCCTCGGCCACTTTTCTCGCTCAGCAATCTCCAAAGCCAATTGGGTGGCTTTCACCTCTGCAAACTGGCTCGATTCACCTTGTCCCTCAACAGCTTCAGTGGTTCGTCGGGTGGGATGCCACACTGCAGCCTTCCATCGTCGATGTTTTCCCACAATGCGACAAGACCCATCAGTGAACAGGGCATATCGTTTTTCTTCCTCTGGCAGCTCGTTATATGGTGGGGCCTCCTCAGCACGTTTTACCTCCTGTTCTGGTAACATCCCAGCATCTTTCCTCTCTGGCCAGTTCATGATCATTTCCACTAATCCTGGGGGGTCGAGGTTCCCTATTCAAGCCCGTTGCATTATCAACGCAACCCATTTACTCCACGTGGCATCTGTTGCATGATGTGTGGAGGGAGCCTTTCCTTTGAACATCCATCCCAGCACCGGCAGTCAGGGTGCCAGGAGGAGCTGTGTCTCAGTGCCGACCACTTCTGAGGCAGCCCAAACTCCTTCGTACGCTGCCAGTATCTCCTTCTCAGTCAGGGTATAGTTAGCTTCACAGCCTTTGTATCCCCAGCTCCAAAAGCCTAGAGGTCGGCCTCGGGATTCCCCATATGCTCTCTGCCAAAGGCTCCAGGTAGGGCCATTCTCCCCGGCTGCGGTGTAGAGCACGTTCTTAATCTCCTGCCCGGTCCCGACTGGCCCGAGGGCCACTGCCTGGGTAATCTCCTGCTTAATTTGTTCAAAGGCTTGTTGTTGCTCAGGGCCCCATTCCAAATCGTTCTTCTTGCGGGTTACGTGGTAGAGAGGGCTCACAATCAGGCTGTAGTTTGGGATGTGCATCCTCCAGAACCCCACAGCGCCCAGGAAAGACTGAGTCTCCTTTTTAGTGGTTGGTGGGGCCATGGCTGTTATCTTGTTTATCACCTCCATTGGGATGTGGCGACGCCCGTCTTGCCATTTTATTCCTAGGAATTGAATCTCCCTTCCAGGCCCCTTAACTTTCTTTCACTTGATGGCAAAACCAGCCTTCAGGAGGATTTCAATTATCTTCTTTCCTTTTTCAAAGACTTCCTCAGCTGTGTCCCCCCATACAATGATATCATCAATGAACTGCAGGTGTTCTGGAGCCCCACCTTTCTCCAGTGCAGTATGGACCAGTCTATGGCAAATGGTGGAGCTGTGTTTCCACCCCTGGGGCAACCGATTCCAGGTGTACTGGATACCCCTCCAAGTGAACGCAAACTGTGGCCTGCACTCTGGTGCTATTGGAATGGAGAAGAACGCGTTAGCGATGTCAATCGTGGCGTACCACTTGGCTGCCTTCGACTCCAGCTCATACTGGAGCTCTAGCATGTCCGGCACTGCAGCACTCATCGCTGGCGTAACTTCATTCAGGCCACGGTAGTCCACGGTCAGTCTCCATTCGCCATTAGGTTTTCTCACTGGCCATATAGGGCTGTTGAAAGGTGAGTGAGTCTTGCTGATCACCTTCTGGCTTTCTAGTCAACGGATCAGCTGATGGATGGGGACCAAGGAATCTCGGTTGGTACGGTACTGCCACCGGTGCACCGTCTTGGTGGCAATTGGCACTCGCTGCTCTTCGACCTTAAGCAACCCCACCACCGAGGGATCCTCTGAGAGGCCGGGTAAGGTGGACAATTGCTCAACCTCCTCCAGGGCAGCTATACCAAAGGCCCACCGGTACCCTTTTGGGTCTTTAAAGTACCCTCTCCTGAGGTAGTCTATACCTAGGATGCATGGGGCATCTGAGCCAGTCACAATGGGGTGCTTATGCCAGTCCTTCCCAGTTAAGCTTACTTCAGCTTCTAATAGGGTCAGCTGTTGGGACCCCCCCGTCACTCCGGAGATGCAGATGGATTCGACCCCACTGTAGCTTGATGGCATCACGGTGCACTGTGTGCCAGTGTCTACCAAGGCCTTGTATTCTTGTGGGTCTGATGTGCCAGGCCATCGGATCCACACCTTCCAGTAAATCCGATTATCCCTTTCCTCCACCTGGCTGGAGGCAGGGCCCCTCTAATCCTGCTCACCATCACTCACTTGATCTAAGAGTGACTCCTGCAAGAATGACTTCCTGGTCCCCTCAAGAGGGTCAAGCATACTGTTGGCCATTCTATTCTGTCTGGGGGATTTCCGACTAGACACTGGAGCTGCGTCTCTCTTGGAAGACTCCCCTTTCATGGTGGTCTTCCCTTTCAGCTGCTGTACTCGTGCAGCTAGGGCAGAACTGGGCTGTCCATGCCACCTTCTCATGTTTTCCCCATGGTCGTGGAGGAAGAACCACAGGGTGCCCCGTGGTGTGTGTCTTCCACTGCCCTTCTCTTGGGTGGGGAAGCGCCTGCTTCTAATAACTGAGACATCGGCCCGTGCAGGTGGAATGTAGGACATGTCCTCTTCCACTTTCTGGAGCCTCTGAGACAGTTCCTCTACAGCTGAAACCAAAGCATGTTGGGAGGAAGGGAGATTTCCCCCATATTGCCGGAGCTGGATAATCACTTCGTCCACTGTCTGAGTCTGGGTGTCTCGCCACCAGGACGCTACTGCTAATGCTTTGGAATGTGCCTCTGGTCCACTTTGCAGGAACTTCCTCCACATCAACTGTGTGCAAGGGGCCTGATCTGGATCCATGGGTGACCGCTCATCATTCAGATCACCATAGACCATGTGTGGCAGGTGCATCCTCTCAGTGAAAGCAGAGCTTCTTGGCTGCTGAAGCGTGGCAGCTTCTGGCTGTCTTTGTTTTCAAGGTCTCGCGGTAGTTGAGACCTTTGACCAATGGGAGCCGCTATTGACTACAGGTCAGATTCAGCCTGGATATAAATGGAGTCCCCTGGGGGAGCCATTTTGAGCTCGTCCCCCTGGAGCTGCACGCTGCGGTCGAGGACTCTCCCCTTGGGTTCGGGACGCCGCCCGAGGAAACTCCTCGAGGTGCCTTGGGTCAGGACGCTGCCCTGAGCAGGTCCTCGAGGTTGAGAGCCCTCACTTATCAGGTGAGTGTAGAGCGTTTTGGGTTGTCGTTAAACCCTAGGTAGTGAAGTTTTGTTTGCGTTTGGGGTTGCCATTAAACCCCTGGGGTGTGAGGCTTTGTTTCACGTTTCGGGTTCCCGTTAAACCCCAGGAAGTGAAGTTTGCGTTTGGGGTTGCCGTTAAACCCCTGGGGAGTGGGGCTTTGTAAAGTGTTTTGGGTTGTTGTTAAACCCCAGAAAGTTATTCTGTTCTCCTCTTGTGGATATCCGAATCTGTAACTTACGGAGAGCTGGTTGGTTGTTTTATTAAAAAATAAATTTATTTATTTTTTTAAAATTGGTGGTGGGTTGCTCATTTGGAAGCCTCCATAACACCATGTCAAACACAGCCATTTCCCTGAGGTTTTGAATGCCTTTCTCCATGTTGGTCCACTTGCCTAACCGACATAGAGCATCATCCTTGTAGGGGTACCTCTCCCTCACACCGAGCAGGAGTCGCCTCCAAAGGCTGAGGGTTTGAGCCTGTTTCCCTATTGCCTTGTCAATACCAGCCTGCTTGGCTAACGGTCCCAGCTGCTTGGCCTCTCTCCCCTCCAATTCAAAACCAGCAGCTCCACTATCCCAGCATCGGAGCAGCCAGGTGCAAATTTGCTCACCTGGAAGGCGGCCGAAATCCTTCCGCATATCTCACAACTCACTGAGGGATAGAGATCGGATGGTTACCTCCGGCTCTTCCTCCTGCTCTCGTGATGGGCCTAGTTCATCATCACCCTGCACACTGCGAGGGGATTTTTTGGTGTATTTGGTTTTTCGTATCGGGGCGACTGATATTGGTACTGCCTGTCCCTCTGGCCCAGCTGCTGTGCTGGTGGAGGCGACCGGTACTGGCACTGCCTGTCCCCCTGGCCCAGCTGCTGCACCAGTAAGTTCACTTTCAGACCCTGCAGCCCTTTCTCCCCCTTGAGGGCAGAGATCAGTGTTAAGGGCGATGCGGTAAGCATGGGCAAGCCCCCAGCACATTGCAAGGATTTGTGTCTCCCGGGGTTTGTCAGATTGGCAGCACACCTTTTCCAAACACTCCACCAGTTTATCAGGACTCTGCACTTGTCCGGGAGTGAGATCCCAAAGCATTGGGGGTGACCACTGACTCAGGCACTTGCCCATCTCTTCCCACACACCTTGCCATTTATAACTTTCTGCCCTCGAGGCAGGTTTCTGGGTGGTGCCATTATTGGAGAAGTACCGCATGGCCCAAAACAAGATCTGGCAGACATTCAGTAAGCATTGTGCCGCAAGCACACTGGCCTGGATGCTCCAGGGATAGCTGAAACTCTCAAAAACCGAGAGGATCTCTTCCCCTGGCTCACCCATAGAGGGGGTGAGACCCCAAACAAAAGCCCAGGCAGCAAACGGGTACTGGTTTGCCCCCACAAGCAGTGATACAAGCATATTATAAGCAGTCTGCAGCCAGTACAGCAAAACAAGACCCTTGACACATTTTCCACCAAAACCAAACATCAGCACTGGTAATGCACAATGGATATAAGGATTAATCCAGCCCCACCACGCAAGGAAGTTGGCCAGCATTGCAAACGTTTCTTATTAAAAAAATACAAATAAAACCAGAAAAATTACACCTAACAGATTGCTCTAACACACCTTCTCCTTTTGTCTTTATCTCAGCCATCTTGTGCCCCACGTTGGGCATCAAAAGTTGTGGTGGTTTAGTCCCTGCCGGGGTCTGAGACCACGCGGCCGCTGCCCCTCCCCCACAAAGGGAGTGAAATACAAAGCCCCGGGGCTGAGATAAGGAGAGGTTTAATACAACAGTGCAACAGCGACACAACAAACAGCAACAATAACAATAACAGTAATAACAATGAACAGAGCAAGATAAATATACCGATACAGCAATGAGAGGACCGGCTGAGCCAACCACGCGATCACCGATTCTTCCCGCGCTCTCGCGCCCGGATGTGACGTCAGCATGGTATATGAATAACCCAGGTAGAGCTTCCCCCCCACTGCTGGGGAAACTTAACCCTATCCTGGCTAAACCAGGACACAGGGCTCAAAGCCTTTGCAACAAACCACTGACACATCGTGGGACTATTTTTTAGGCCTTATGGTAAAACAACCCAGCGTTACCGTCTTGCAGGTTCACTAACATTAATACTGGGAACAGGAAAGGCAAATTTAGGTGCATCATCCGGATGCAAGGGAATGGTTAAAAAAAAAAAACAACACACCCACCAATCCTTTAGATCAATTATTACAAGATGCCAGTTTCGGGGAATCATTGTTGGGGAGGGCATTGCTGGCTGTAACGTACCCATATCCTCCACGGCATCATTAATGTGTCGGAGATCATGTAAAAGTCACCATTTACCACTTTTCTTTAAAATGACAAACACCAGGGAGTTCCAAGGACTGGTGGTAGGTACGATATGTCCTGCACTTAACTGTTCCTGAACTAAATCATTAAGGTGGCACAACTTTTCCATTGGCAAGGGCCACTGACCCACCCACACAGGTGATTCTGTTTTCCAGGTTAGTTTCAGGGTGGGTTTAGGGGTGGGCTGTGCTGCAGTGTCAAATTAAGACGAATTTGATCCAATTTGAGTTCCCCATCGAGCCATACAGTCACGACCCCATGATGTAATAGCGGTTTCCAATATAAATGGACGAATATTTGCTACCCGGTTTTCTGGGCCCCTTACATGAATGAGATATTTGCTTTGAAATGTTACAGCATGACCACCAACCCCGAAAGCACTTGAGTTACCCGAGCTAACGGCCAATCTGCTCGCAGATATTACGGTCACGTCCGCGCCAGTATCTAAAATGCCTGTCAGTTCAACAGATTCTTCTGCTTTAGAGAGGGTACATTTTACCAGAGGTCGACCTTGTGTCACTGTCTGAGCCCAAAATATTTGAGGAGTACCTGCTGATCCAAATCCTGAGTCACCCCGGCTTCTCGGCATACTATTAGGGGGAGCCGCAGTAAAATAAACAAGCTGAGCAATTGTTGACCCTTTTGTTACTGAACACGGGGGTACAGGGGTCCAGGCCATAATTCTGATTTCCCCTTCATAATTGGCATCTATGACCCCTGGTAAAATGAACAACCCCTGTAAGGTTGTAGATGATCTTCCCAGTAATAATGCACTTCTTCCGTTTCCCAACGGTCCATATACTCCTGTTGGTATCAAGGATACCGTGGTATCTAATGATGTTACTGACTCGGAGGCTGCTAGGTCCACGCCTGATCGATAGTGACTAAATTATTATAAACCACCACCGATTGCAATATTTTATTAGTGTCTTTTTGTTCACACTTGCGCCTGGAGGTCCCCCTATCTTCTTCCAGCGTTTTAACATACAGCCTAGGGGACTCTTTTTGACTATTCCCCCACTCTGGCCGCTTCCCATCTCGTCTACTTTACCTTAAAACGCTACCCAAGTAAGCTGACAATATCCCCCTCAGGCAGATGGTACAAGGGTGCACTCTCCCCACAGAGTATGCACCTAAATTCAAGACAACAACTAACACAGAATTACTGCCTCCCGCTAGAGGAGATATTTCACCTATGACACTTAAAACACTTAGTGCGAACAAACAGGCAGCACCAGTGACCCAGCGGGCGGGCACTAGGGCGCTCTGTACTAAGGAATGTTCACTCGTCCTGCACTACCCCCCCACTGGTACAGAGTCTGCCCTGCGCTTCGTTCCTCTCCGGCCGCTTCCCTCACGGGATAACGGAACTGCAGGTCAGAGAACTCTGCGCTCCGCAGCTGCAGCACCCGCAAAACAATCACACACCCACACAAAGAGGCCCCTTACACTTATTACTCACACAACATAAAATGACAAATACTACAAACATCAAAACACCATAAAAAATATATAAAGCCATGGCTTGTTGATTATGTGGTGTGCCCAGAAAATTCCCCCTTCTTTGTTTTAAAATCAAGGCTTTTGGTGTACTGACCATCAGAAAGGTTTAAAGTTAGTCCTTTTAGAATGGACAAGGGACGCCGCATCACAGTGTCAGCACCTTCTGTAAAAACTGCCGCTTTTGGTGTTCGGGGGAGGTGGGACAGATGATCGCGCAGTGCCAGATGGCCGCAGGCAGTCGCTCCGTGGCGGGGGGGGCTCGGGGAGACCCGGGGCCACCACCGCCAGCTCCGCGCTTTAAGAGTGTCCGAAACCAACTTCCGAGTGGTCGCTAGCTCACTGGCATGCTGATCCCCCTTGGAAATAACTTCCCACAACTGTTCACCGATTTCAGCCCATTTTGCTGGTTCAAAGGCTGTGAGGGTATCGGCAGGATAGCCGTGGTTTCTGCACCATTTAAGTAACCTTCGTACAGAAGTTTCGTTATAAGTTATCCCTCTCTTAGAGAGTATATGCAGCAGGAGTCTGACAGTGGCCGTCTCCTCTGCGGACATGTTCTGCCCCATGCTGCCCCCGATTGATCACCTCTCCCGGGTGATTTTCCGTCGATCGACTGTTTTCCATCCTCCCTGTCACAGCCCCTCTGTAGACAGTACCTCCAATCGGGGATCCTCCCGCGGCGTCTTCTGCACTCCGTCCTGGGACATCGGGGTCACCATTTGTTGCGGGAGGATATCGGACCTGCACAACTCTACGAGAGTTATATCAAGCAAAGCCGTTTATTTTTCCAATAGTACATACTTATGCTTTCGCCAAAGCTCTTACTTCATAATTAGCAAATCAGCAATTAGACAGCTCTCAACCTTTTCTCCTATCAGCATAAGACCACTCTAACACGCGCTGTGCAGACCAATCACCTTCTCGTTCACGCGCTGTTCACACGGCGGTAACTTCTCACAGTTCAGTACTTTTCCACAGTTCAGTGTTGCAGCTGTCCGTTGTTTTTCCCTGCCACCTTGGCACAACTCAGCAGTTTCTTATCTTTCTCCCGAGGCCTGTTTCTCATCAAAGCCTAGCTGCTGATTCAGAGGCTGTGCAGGGCTGACAGGCCGATGTCTCCCACAGATATGATTGAATCTTCCTTGTTAGAATGGTTAATTAGCTTCCTTCAATTTTGACTGTAATAGATTATATGGGGTTGTTGCTTTGTTTTGGTTTGTTTTTTTAGATTTGTTTGTATAACCATCTAGGAATGACAATCCACAACGAGTATGGAGACTCACCGGGCCCGCACTCCCTTTTAACGTTGGAGGCAAGAGGTGACTGCACCACCACTTCAAGGAAACCAGCCGAATCATGACTGTAGTCACGGGGTGGATTGTGTGGCAGGTGCACCCGCCCAATGAAAATAGGGCTTCTTGGCTGCTGAAGTGTAGCAGCTACTGATTGCCCCTGTTCTCAGGGCTTCAGGGTAGTTGGGGCCTTTGGCCAATAGGAGCCGCTATTGAGCACAGATCAGATTCGGCCTGGATATAAATGGAGTCCCCTGGGGGAGCCATTTTGAGCTTGTCCTCTGGAGCAGCATGCTGTGGTCGAGGACTCTCCCCTTGGGTTGGGATGCTGCCCAAGGAAACTCCTTGAGGTGACTTGGGTCGGGACGCTGCCCTGAGAAGGTCCTCGAGGTTGAGGGCCCTCACTTGTTAGGTGAGTGATAGAGCATTTTGGGTTGTCGTTAAACCCTGGGAAGTGGTGGTTTGTTGTGCGTTTTGGGTTGTCGTTAAACCCTAGGAAGTTGTTCTGTTCTCCTCTCATGGACATTTGAACCTGTAATTGAATAGTTGCGGAGGGCTAGTTAATTGAGTTGACAATGAATTTTTAATTTTTGGTGGCTGTTTGTTTATTTGAGAGCCTCTGTAACAGGGTCACCTTACCCTTATCCCTCCAACTCTCTCCCCCATCCCCCGGGGGTGGGGGAGGGTGAGCGAGCAGCTGTGTGGTGTTTGGCTGCCGGCCATGTTTAAACCACGACAATTTCTCACTCTCCACATTGTCTGACATCTGCATTGCAATTTCCCAAGATGGTACAAGAAGATCTCTTACCTTATTTGTTCTGCAGTAATGATCACAAATGGGAAAATGGATTCCTACCACAATTATGGGTGGCTTTCTTAACCAGAGGATATCTAATTAGGTTTCTGTGAGGCAGAAAACCTAGTTTTATTCAGACCAGCTTGATCACCAATATATTTTTAATATTAAGAAAATTAGTTTGAGAAAGACCTTCTAGGATATGCTTTATAATAGTTACAGCAGAGACTTCATAATTAAGGCTAGAAGATCTTTCCCATTTTAAACTTGATTCTGACCTTCCAAAAAGATAAAGAATCCAAAATGCTTGTCAAGAGTGAAGAAACCATACTTTCTGTGTATTTCCTGTTTCTGCATCAGACTACTCTAATGTAGTCCCTCTATAGAGAATATATTTTGAATGTGTGACTGCGTAGACAGAATGAAAAAAGCGGTAGATCCTCTTTTGAGAAATGGTCTGGTTCACCTAGCTATTTTTAAGCAGTCTACAGTGTTATATGTATTTTTAGATATCAGCTTGCTAATACAAGAGCTACTAATCTGACGTATTGAGCTGCAGAGATGGTTTTTACTCAGCTGAAGTGCAGGAAGTTTAATTCTATAGAAATGTTTTCTGTGAATGGGTTAAGATTTTATGGGCTGTGTGAAAAGTGTTAATCCTTGTGTGAGCCGGCACAGGCAGGACGCAGGAACAACCACAAAACCACGGATGAAATGCAAAGAGCAAATTTATTCTCGTTACCTCGCGACCTGGGGGATCTCTGCAGCAGCACCCGGGCAGAGGCACGCAAGCGGGGATGCAGGCACCACAGAGCTCGGTCCTTGCTAGCCAGAAAGAGGAGAAGAAAGAAAAGATCTCGAACCTGCTGCTTTCGCCTGTATATATTTTGGATTTTCACAGGCGTAGTTTTCCACTGTGCTTTGATCTTTCCCACAGCAGGGCAGGAATCTCAAGGATGTTCGATAGGGTGCCTCTGAGTCTCTCACAGGCCTATGTTATCTAAACACAGTCAAGCACACAAAGCTAAACAACAATTAGTATGATATATGTGTTTTTCGACACCCCCAGCTGCAAGTTACTTGAGCGTGTTTACGATCCTCCTTGCCAATCTTCTGTTGTATTTGCACAATCCTTTTCTCCTTAAACTTACCTTTTATAATTAAAACTGTCTAGCCTTTTCCTCAAAAACCACAGTTAATTTTGGGTTGAATAGCATGGAAATATAGGGAATAAAGGAGAGAATTTTGCAAACTTCTCAGAGATATGATTTCTACAAATGGGGCCACAGCATACATTGACATTAGTATGTGATATGAAAGTATCCAAAGGGCTTTAGGTATGATTTAGGCATGATGGTGACAACAACAAGCAGATGGACTTCTGTGACATGGAATTTCAATGTTCCGTAGAATTTATAGTCTTACAGAGAATCAGAACTGTAGAAACAAATTTAAAAGCCCTGTGGTGGTGCAATTCTTACCCCCCCCCCACCCCACCCCCTTTGTTGGGCTGCTTGGTGCTACCTGCGATTCCACCCACATCCCCCGAGCTATACACCAGTCTGTGGAGATAAGGACTGATAACATTAACGAGCCTGGCTCCTGCCCCCTGCCGATTGCTCAGAAACGGCCATAACGGCCCATCATCTCCTAAAGGCCTGGCACACCTGTGCCTGGGATGTGGTCAAATGGGAACAATAACAGAGTTGCACATTCATGAAGTTTTTGTGCAACTACTGGAAGGCACCAGAAGGTATCTGACAAAAGTCAATTATCTTGGACCCTATAAACTGCGACCACCAGGGAGACCCTTTGAGCTCTCCTGGATCGCAGCGGGCCTGTGACCAGCAATTTCCCCTGAGCTGGGACGCCTCTCAGGTACCAAAACCCTTAAGGTGTCGTCTGCTCCAGACGGAAGGCCAGGGCGAAGTTCCCCGCTCGAGTCTCAATTATCGCCCGTTGAGGAATGCCAAGGCATTGGGAGTATTTGCTCTAAACTCGAGAGGGAAATTTTCTTTGAGCTAGCTTCTCTTTACTCTGTGTGTGTGTGTGTGTGTGTGTACGTACCCTTGTTTCTATGTGTGTATGTCTGTTCTGTGTTCATTCTACTGAATCCAAACTCCTTTGTTTCTGTGTGTTTGTCCGTTTTGTGTATGCGCATGTATATATAAAGGTACCGTTAAGTAAGTTAGTGTGAATCTTGTCATTTTAGAATCTGTGAATAAGTCGCTTTTCTTTCTTTCAATATTTCTGAATCTTTTGTAGTAATAAATTGCTGTTAGTTATTAATAAACCTAGATTTCTTACTAAATCATTACCGTGTCAAAACTTTCATCTGCGACAAATTGGCGTAGTCGGCAGGATGACAAGCAAAATCACCAAATACTTTCAAAAACACGGTATCCAAATAAATCCCACCTTCCCAGAGGATTGGGCTTATAAGAATTGGCACAACTGGGAAGAGGTAGAAAAACAGTTAACTAATGCTAGAGGTGCAACTAAATTTGGAAAAAATAAAGGTATGATTTGTAAAATGCTGGGAGTGTGCCTGGAAGCTGCCTGTCATGAACGAGAGAAAGTTAATCGTAAAATACAAAATTTACAAGATGAAATTACAGGGCACAAATCCACCAATCTCCTGTTATCGATTAAAATAGAGCAGCTGCAACAGCAACTTCAGGAATCCCAATTGAAACAACAAAAACTGGGGGAACGCGTTGAAATGATGCTAATGCAGTCTCCGAACCCCCCTGATATAGTTCAAATCAGAAAATTAATTGTGTCCCCTGAAGACTGGGATGGTAACATTTGGAGCGATACACATAATGACGACTCAGATGAAAATAATCATTTTCAGCCGCCTGAGTCTCCCCCACTTACAGTCAGACCAATTATTAAAACAGAAGAAACAACAGGACCTCGGGGTGGTGTGAGAAGTCCCATCAGCAAAACAACCCCTTTTGATCCAATTCAAATAGCCAATTTACAAGATCGTTACGGCCGTAAGCCTGGAGAAACTGAAACTGAATACCTATGGAGAGTGTCTCTAAATGGGGGAGATAGAATTTTACTAGATAGCGATGAAGCCAGTGGTTATTGGGGTCCTGGTGTCTTTTTGGATGCTGGTCCCAACCCCCCGAGTGACCCCCACTTGTTATCGATTTACCAATAACTAGAAGAAATTGTGTTTGATTTAATAGAAATATAAAATCATAAGAAATATTTAGTAAAATTTTTGTTTGTTGTGGTTTGTGTTGGCAACCGATTGCTGCTTTAGAGTCACCTATACAGTCCCATACCAAGGCCGAAGAGATTGGTCATAATCATTTAGTAGAAACGCTTGGAACCTAGGTAACCAAATACAAACTGATCTGTAAGTTGATTTATAATATATAGATAGGACCAGAAGAATACAAGTAGTTGTCAAAGTCTAGGATTAATAGAAACTTGGGGAAACAACCGTAACAGCTTACAAGTACTTGCCAAGGAAACTGTGTTTGTGTATGAAACCGTGTCCTTGGGAATTGTGTTTGTGTATGAAACTGTGTCCTTGGAAATTGTATATGAAAAGTTCTATATAAGATGAGTGATTTTAGTGCTTGGTGCGCGTTGTTGGTGAGAATACTCCCCCGCGCGCCCGGCCGTCAATAAAGAAGTGTCTGCTTATCTGCATCAAATTGGTGTTGATAAGTTCTTTATTCCGGATTTTCGGTAACACACTCACTAACAAGCAGAGTGGCATATTGGGCCGGTGGCATTGATGCCTTAGAGAGAGGAGAACCTCTGTTAATACCTATCAAATCTCTAAATGACCTCTCCGCAGCTTTTACAAAAGCTGCCTGTGTTCAAGCCATGCATCAGCGTAAGCCTACTGATGTTCCTCTTTCAGCAACTGTAGCTCCTGCTATACTTAAAGTACTGATAAAAGGAGCCCCTGCCATGCTCAAACCTTTTCTCATTGCAAAATGGGATGAGATCCAGAGAGACTTAAATTATAATGAATTGGTAAATTTAACACAAACTGTTGGAAATAGTGGGGAAGAAGAATTAGAACCAAGAGCACTGTTAGGCAAATTAAACAATTGCATCAAAATAATTCTCAGGAACAAAAACCTTCTGACTGACAATCTAGGGGTCGGGAGTGGAGAAATGAACTATGGAAGCAAGCATTATCACTAGGAATTCCTAGAGCCGCGATTCAGCGACAGCCTACCGGCGTCATTCTGAGTCTAATTCAGGCATTTCAAAAAGGTATCGCTTCAAATGCTCCAACTCCCCCCGTCGCCAGCTCCCAGAGAAAAAAAAAGAGATAACCCTTTCCTCCCTCAAGAGGATCAGTTGCAAAGCACAGGATCAAAAAACTAATAAGGTTCAGATGGCAATTGGGCCTGCCAGTCCGGCAAGGAGAAGCTTATCAGTGGATAAATGAGAACGGCCCTTACATTTTAATTCCAGTTGGTCCTCAACATCAATTAATAAAATTTTTAATTGATACTGGTGCACAAATTTCAATAATTACACAGCGAGATGCCAATAAGCTAGGCATACGACCTGGCCGGCGAAAGGTTAAAATTACCGGAGTTACAGGAACTAGCACTGTGTGCCAGACAGCAAAAGTTAATTTACTGCTCCCTGGCGAAAAACGTGTAACATCTCTTCGCTTTGCGATCAAGGAGCATTATGAAAATATCCTGGGTTTTGACGCATTGAACGGCCGGACCTGGCGTTTGCCAGATGGCAGTCTGTGGTCTTTTGGTTCAATTGCCAACCCCAGCCATAATAAAAATCAACAAACTGCCACAGTGCGTGTACTCCGTGCAGCTCCAACACTTCCCAAATCAAAAATTACTAATGTCCCACAGTATCCAATTTCTGCTACAGCACGAACTGGAATTTCTAAAGTAATTGCAGACTTAGAAAAACGACAGATTATTTCCCGAACTCACTCCCCATACAATTCTCCTGTCTGGCCAGTCCGTAAACCAGACGGGAGGTGGCGTTTAACAGTCGATTATCGGCGTTTAAATGCCAATACAGCCCATTGACAGCGGCAGTCCCCAACATTGCAGCTTTAACCGCTACACTGCAAGCCGCCGCACATCCTTGGATGGCAGTGCTAGATATAAAAGACATGTTTTTCATGGTCCCTTTAAGGGAAAAAGATAAAGAAAAATTCGCGTTTACATGGGAAGGTATCCAATATACCTTTAACAGACTCCCACAGGGATATAAACACCCACAATTGCTCATGCTGCGCTTGCTGAACTTTTACAGACAGTTTCACTCCCTGCAGAGGTAAAACTATATCAGTATATAGAGGATATTCTAATTGGAGGACCCTCTCCTAACAAGGTGGGAGAAGTGGCAGCAACAGTTTGGCAAACATTGCATGAAGCAAAAATTGAAATTCCACCTGAAAAATGTCAGGGACCAAGTAAAGAAGTGAAATTCCTGGGCACTTGGTGGATTGCTGGAAGTGCAGCAATCCCACCAGATACTCTAAATAAAATAGACCAATCAGAAATGCCCCAATCTAGAAAAGAATTACAACAGCTAATGGGCACTTTAGGATATTGGAGAAAACATGTACCTGGATTCTCCATCATTGCCCGTCCACTGTATTCACTTTTACGAAAAGGAAAATCGTGGAGATGGGATTCAGAACATGAAGAAGCAATTAAAACTCCAATACTGGAATTAAAAACCTATCAATCCCTAGGACCTGTTCATCCTCGTGACCCTATTATAGCAGAATGGGGTTTTGCAGAACATGGTACTTATTGCAACTTATTTCAAATCAGCCCTGATGGGCCAAAGAGACCTTTGCTGTTTAGCTCAACTGCATTTAAAGAGACCGAACAAAGATATTCAGAGTGGGAAAAGGGTCTCTTGTCTCTAGTCCGTGCAGTTAAACAAGTTGAGAAAATACGTCAAGAGCAAACTGTTCAGACCAGAGGTCCCTTTAATTTATTAGACACAATCCTAAAAGGGACTGCTCCCCCAGAGGGAATTGCACAAAACCCTACAATTAGGAAATGGTATGCCGATCTAGTGGGTGTGGCGGATGAAATGCAATTAAGTGAAGGACACACAAAAGTTTCTAAATTGCAAATGCCTGTTAATACTGACCCCCTGGCATTACAACAACCATTCAAACCTTCACCAATTTTAGATGCACCTCCCTTCACTGAAGATTCACCAACCGAGGGTGTCTGGTTTTCTGATGCCTCGGCAAAAAGAGTGGATGGTAAATGGCAATATAAAGCTGTTGCATTAGAAATCAAAACAGGCAAACAAGTTATTGAAGAGGGTGAAGGCAGTGCTCAAGTAGGAGAGTTAAGAGCAGTTGTTTTGGCAGCACAAAAAATGAAGCAAAAGCCATTTATGTAGACTCTTATGCTGTCTGGGCAGGTGCCACACAGTGGCTTTGTCAATGGGAAGCCCTAAACTGGGAGATAAATAAATCCCCAATCTGGAGAACTGAAGACTGGCAATTACTATTAACCATGGCCAGAAAAACACCATTCCAAATAGGATGGGTAAAAGCTCATGCTAATGACAACAAACCAGCTACAAATTTGAACCAAAGGGTGGATGAATTGACAAAAATTAGGAAAATAGACATTGAAGATTCCTCAAACCCCACATGGTATCGATTGGGAGAATGGTTTCATCAAAAATTAGGCCACACGGGTCGAGAAGCACTTTACTTTTCAGCTCAAAGCCGGGGATGGCCCCTCAGTAGGAAAACATGTGAAACCATCCTCACTGAGTGCCCCCAGTGTAAATTAAAATTGCAGATGGACCATCCTGCCAAAGCACCACCTTTACACATTAAAGAAGGGAAAACTTTGTGGTCTACTTGGCAAATTGATTACATTGGTCCTTTAAAATCCTCTGCTGGGTACAAATATATTTTAACAGGTGTAGAGATAATATCTGGACTCCTTACAGCTACCAAGTGCCAAAAGGCTAATGCACAGAATACTATCCGAGGCCTTTCGTCATGGTTCTCAATTTTACCTGTCCCTGCTTCTATCCAGAGTGACAATGGCTCACACTTTACTAGTAAAGAAGTACAAGAATGGGCAAAGCAAAAAGAAATAAAGTGGGTATTTCACACACCTTATTACCCACAATCTAATGGTATAGTTGAATGAGCCAATGGACTGCTGAAAAAAATATCTTAAACCACATGAAGGACAATGGGACAGCCGTCTTTCTGAAATTTTACAGCAGTTAAATAATCGGTATGGTCCCTATGGAAGTCCAATTACTCGAGCCTTCTTAACACCTTCTTCAGGAAAAACCCTCATCAATGAGCTCACCTGGTCCTCAATGAAAGCAGGACAGCCTGTGATGGCAAAAGCACCATCTGTAGGAACAATACCAGTAACCCTGGTCAAGCCATGAGGAATTTTAGCATGGGATGCTATTGATAATAATGGAATAAAACATAAAATCAGTACTAGATGGATTTATCCGGCATCCTAAGGGGTAACCTGTTCAGCTTCCCCCCCGAGACCGTTCTCTTTTCTTTCCTTTTCAGAAATAACCAACTCCATCAACAACATCGTGGAAACACCACATCCAGCAAGCCCACCAGTAGCACTGTGAAAACAATCCTCGTCTTTAATATGAGAGTCTCTGCAGAATTGTGCCTACCCTCTAAAACCTGGACAAAAGACTCTTATCACGGTCCAGCATGATATAGAAGAAATACATCAAGTGTTAACAAGAGTCAAAAGGGATGGAGAGCATCGATGGTGGGAAAGCTTATTTGGATGGTCACCAACTGCAACAGGACTGTTCAATTCCATGTTCCACCCGGTCATGATTTTCTTAATTCTAATTTTAATATGTTTACTGCTCATAATTGTATTGTATATTAAGGTTCGGAGGATGGTTAAACAGATTACTCAGTTGCAGAAGTATCCCCGTGTGTACACCATCCCAAAATAATGGGGTTTTTTTTGAAGCTAATCAAACACAAAATTTCCTTCAATTGTAATTGGATTATGGCATCCTCTGTTTATAGGCATAGAGGCAAGAGGCAACCACACTGCCACTCTATGGACAAGATAAATTGACTTTAGTCACGGGGTGGATTGTGGTGGTGCAATTCTTACCCACCCCCCACCCCCCCCCCTTTGTTGAGCTGCTTGGTGCTAGGTGCGATTCCACCCACATCCCCGAGCTATACACCAGTCTGTGGAGATAAGGACTGATAACATTAACGAGCCTGGCTCCTGCCCCCTGCCGATTGCTCAGAAACGGCCATAACGGCCCATCATCTCCTAAAGGCCTGGCACACCTGTGCCTGGGATGTGGTCAAATGGGAACAATAACAGAGTTGCACATTCATGAAGTTTTTGTGCAACTACTGGAAGGCACCAGATGGTATCTGACAAAAGTCAATTATCTTGGACCCTATAAACTGCGACCACCAGGGAGACCCTTTGAGCTCTCCTGGATCGCAGCGGGCCTGTGACCAGCATCTCCCCTGAGCTGGGACGCCTCTCAGGTACCAAAACCCTTAAGGTGTCGTCTGCTCCAGACAGAAGGCCAGGGCGAAGTTCCCCGCTCGAGTCTCAATTATCGCCCGTTGAGGAATGCCAAGGCATTGGGAGTATTTGCTCTAAACTCGAGAGGGAAATTTTCTTTGAGCTAGCTTCTCTTTCACCCGTTCTTTCTCTGTTTATTGGTGTGGGTGTGGGTGTGTGTGTGTACGTACCCTTGTTTCTGTGTGCGTATGTCTGTTCTGCGTTCATTCTACTGAATCCAAACTCCTTTGTTTCTGTGTGTTTGTCCGTTTTGTGTATGCGCATGTATATATAAAGGTACCGTTAAGTAAGTTAGTGTGAATCTTGTCATTTTAGAATCTGTGAATAAGTCGCTTTTCTTTCTTTCAATATTTCTGAATCATTTTGTAGTAATAAATTGCTGTTAGTTATTAATAAACCTAGATTTCTTACTAAATCATTACCGTGTCAAAACTTTCATCCGCGACAAGCCCCCAGTAAACACAAACAATGAAGCAACCTTACACTTCACACATGTTTTGAATTGGGAGTACATTTAAGATTTGAAAGCAACTATACACACCGTACATCTGTCATCTGATAAAAGGAAAATCTCCCTTTCACGTTTTACAGTTTAATAACGTATCATGTTATTAAGCAAGCTAGAATGACTTTTCCAACTACAGCAATGCCGGTGTAAATGCATGGTAACTATGTTTTGATGGTAAAATGAAAGCACTGATGATAAAGTATCAATGGAAAAAATATTTATTTTTCAAATATGGGCAAATAAAATTTAATTATTTAGAATCAATTGCTACATGAATCAGAAATTACATATATTTCATGGAGATGAAAAGTGCCGCTAACATCTTCAACTTGCACACTGACAACTTTACAAGGTATGATCTTATATTTAGATGTAGCACTCTCACTGGGCTTAATGGGTCAAAATTCTTCAAATATTGCATTCTGTAAAGTTAAAAGTAAGGTCACACACTTGATCCTCCCCCCTTCCCCCCCCTCGCCAAGTCCCTCTCTACTTTTGCATAGGCTGAAATAGAAATATTTGTACGTATTATGATATCAGTAATTGTACTGAGTTAAAGTTCTCTTACAAAATTGCACCAAATTGTGAGAATAATACTAATAAAAGGGTAGTTAGATTAAGAATGATGTAATAGTCACCTGCTGAGCGCCTGCAAAAGCTGATGCAATTAGCTAGGTAACACATTCCTCGTAGGTGGCAGGATCCACTGATAATGAGAAGAAAAAAAAAAGCAGGGACAAGAAAGGAAGTCATTAAGTTTGTGTGATCTCCGAGTGCTGTAAAGACATCCAGAAAGGATGGATAAGTGAATTAAGGGAAGAAATGTTTTTCCCAGCTGTTCTGTGGTCCCATCCAATATTTTCAGTATGCTTAATAGTAATAAAAATTTTGTTAGGAAAAAAAAGCCCGAAAAACTCCATCCCTTGAGGAGGGCCCCTTTACTGGAGGAAAGGCATATGGTAATTCTCTCTTGTTATTTCTTAAGCTCCACCCCCATGAACTAAGGCAATCCCCATTTTGAAAATCTTGGTCAGAATTTTAGAGCTTTCAATCCAGTGTCCTTATCTTTTGCTTAGCCTAAATGTCCCTTATAATGCATGATGGTTTTGATCTAGAGCAAATCTGCATTTTCATTGGTGATGCACTGGAGGAGCAAAGGAATGTGCAGATTAGTGGAAGAATAAGAAATGAAAAGTGTTATAGACTATCTTGCCAAAATGATGCAAGTTAGGACTAATTAAATTTAAATTGTTTATTTAGTAAGCGGCAACAAGCAAAACAGCGCTGGGCGGCCGGGGAGTCCCTGCTCCACCAACGGCACGCACTCACTTCCCGAGGGTCCGTCTTTTTTATATCCTCCGTCTTCTGGTATCGGGTCTCTCTGAGAGGTGTACCCTGCGTCTGCGCACTTTGCAGCTAGGGGGTCGCTCCATCCGGGTCTTTCTCACGTCACCAGCTCCTCGTATTTCCTGCTTTCCTGAGAGTGGCTCACAAAGCTTTTGTTTATATCTTATAGAATATAAGCACTACCCCTCTTTTTTTTTTTTTTTTCCTCTTGTTCTCCCCTTTGTCCTTCTCCCCTTTCTCCCTCTTTTCAGTCTTTTGCCTAGTAGGAGTCCTTGCTTCAGCATTTCAACTTAGATAAGCACTTACAGTCTGTTAGTCGTTACACAGTGTAATAGTTAAGATTAAGCTTAGGCCTACATAGTTTATGGACTAACATGTCACGAGTTCCCAGTATCTTCTATGGAATTTGATGAACAAACAGTTTACTGTCTATCACAATCCCCCCTTTTTCTTTTTATCATTTTGTTCATCAAATCGTTGCAATTCTTGTTGACTTAACAGGAGAGTTTTTTTTCAATCTAAAGTCATCATCTAATTGGTCGTTTTTGGCTTTAATGAGTATTGGACGGGTGACAGACATCAGATATGTTACCCGTTGCATCATTTTCCAAGTTATGACATATAATATTATTGACAAAGTCAAACTGATTAAGATTAATATCAAGAGAACCACAATGGGGTGACACAACTTGTTCAAGATGCCTGTAGCAGTAGGTGACCATCCAAAAAGGGTGTCCCACCAGTTATGTTCTGCATTCTTTTTTGCTCTTTCCAAGACTCGGTGTATTTCTTCCACATTGTGATGAACAGTTATTAAGGTTTTTTGTCCGTTTTCTCTAATTTTCTCTAAAATTCTAATTAAGTCTTTGTGTTGAAGTAACTGCCTAACCAAAGTGAGATTCATTCCAATGGGTGTAGGTTGTAAATTATGTATTAATGTATAATTGGATTGCAGGAATTCGTAAGACATGACCGGGGCTAAATAGGAAAAGTCACATCCAATTATCTTTGTGAAATTGCAAACACAGAGATTTGAATAATTTTTTGTTTCTACTATGATCTTGTCTACGGTTAAGAATTCACAAACTGTCCTCAAACATACACAACCTTTGCCGATATATATAAGTACTGTTTTAGGATTTTCGTTGGGATGGACCTCAAAGTGACAAATATTTTGTTCTGTATTTAGACAAATATCTTGTGCCTCAACTGCATTGCCTTCACAAATGAATCCTTGTTGTTCCCGTACAATGCAAGACTCTAGATTGACAGTTTGCCATTTTTCGTTTACCTTTCGGGCCCATGCTCTATGCTCAAAAGGATAGAGTATGGTCCCGTTGTGATTCAGCCCTAATGCAATGATAGGGTAAATTTGGTATATGGTGGCATTGTAAATAGTGAGTATAAAGGTAGTAGCTGTGTTTGTGATGGGATCATAGGTAAAGTTTACCAGGTTCTACCAGGATTGGAGTTTCTTTTCAAAATTAGTAGCACTGTCCCAAATTATTCTCCGAATTTCAGTAGGAAGAATACCTTCTTCACCTTCTCTTATAATTGAGGCAGCTATCGACTGCATCCATATTTGAGCCTGGACGCAGCTGAGAGCTAAAGAGAGGTTATTTTGGAGCACACTGAGTGCATCTGTAATCAATTCATGATCCTTTATATTTACCTTTTCCCCTTTTGGTAATATATTTGACAACAACCACTGGTTAGTCCCCAAAGCCAATAAGGAAGATCGCAAAGGCCTTTGTATATTAGTTAAATCACTAATTGAGGTAGCCAATTTGTTCATTATCACCTCCGAATCAATACTATTTAAAACTCCCAATCCTGTTCCCAAAGCACCGGTTAAGTCTCTCTGCGTTCTTTTTGTGTGAGGAATTTGTTTTTGCAGCCAGGTTGTCCATCCTTCGTAAGAAGTCTTTAGGAAAGGTGAACAGGCTGGCTGAATATTTGAAACATTATTTTGCATCAGCAATTTAACTTGTTTGAGAGACCACGCTGGGTTAAACAGCATTTGTTGTTGACCTGTATTTCTAATTGCATATGGTCCAATTTCAAAGATTCTTGGGCTAAGCATGACTGTTGGTTGTGTTGGAACAGTATGAGTAGTCTGAGTAGTCTCTTTGGAAGCGTGGGTTGTGGTTGTTGTAATTTTCTCCTGTATATTCAATGGAAATCGGAAAGATATAGCTTGATCTCTTGACCTGGTCCCTCCCAAACAAACTATGGACACTGGTTGGGTTGCAGTAAATGCATACCAACAGGCCTCTGACTCACAATGGGTTTGAGCTATTTTAGATTCCGTTTTGTCTCTGATAACGATTTGAGTAAAAGGGGGCTGACGGACGGTTTGAATTAAAGGGTGCCGACTTATTATCACATTTACATTGAATATTCTGCAGCCTATCTGTATTTTATCTCCTTTTTTAGCTGTCCAGGTATGGGATGAATTCTCCCATTTATATGTTTGGAGTGTTAGGTTATTGCTTAGTATGGCAGTTGCTAACTCTGTCCCATACAAATCTGCATCCATACTTCCTGTATGTCCATAATAAGCATCTGTCCAAGGCCATATAATTTGATTAGTTAGTGTATGTTCAAAAGATTGGTGGGATTGGTTAGTTGTTCTAGCCCATCCGGGTAGTGTATTCATTGTAGCTAATACACCTAGCCAAACTATCCAATAGCTCCAATAGAAGACTGGCGGGATTCTATAGATTAGCATATTTTTTCTTAGTCTCTTTTGCATCAGGGTGTCTGGCACTCTCGTCTGACTCTTTTCCCTCAGAGATCTTTTTTTCTTCAGAGTAGGGCAGTAAGTTTTTCCCCACTTTGGTACGTCTCTGCCTACTCTGTTGCTTAGAGCAGCAGGGTGTTCCATCTTCTCGGCAGCAGCCGTATTCTTCAGGGGTACGTTTGCCTCTACTCCGGGACACATAGGTTTCCCAGTTTTTATCTTTGACCTCGGGTTCACGATAGGGGACCCAGGAGATCTGCTTTCTACAGATCACCCTTAGGATCTGAGGGTGCTATTCAGTAGGCCAATTAGGGTGAGTGCACTCTCTTTCAAGATTTATCCCTTTAGTAAATATTTTCCATCAAATTTTAGAATCTTCAATTATTTTCCTGTTTTTACTCCAATTTTTAGGGCCTGATTAGTTAATCTCCGTTCTCGTTAATAACACTAATTACAACTAGACCGGAGATTTATTCCATGTGCATTATGAATCCCCCAGCCTTCTTTACATACATTACACTTTATGCATATAAAAGAAAAACAAATACAAGTTTCAATTGGACAAAATATTAGGGTCTCACTCATCAAGTCCTTCGTAGGTTCTTTTCTCACAATGTGTAGAGAGTTCTTTCAAGTTTTCCAAAGGGTGACTCGTAGATCCCCAGGAGGGCTGGTCACTTTCCAGGCTGGATCCTGTATAGGTCCCTTTACTCGGCTTGCGTGTGTCCACCCCTTCTCAGCAGTCCGAACAGCAGTTTCTGTAGTGATAAGAGCAACATAGGGTCCTTCCCAACGGGGGGTCAAAGAAGATTCTTTCCATGATTTGATTAGTACTTTATCTCCTGGTTGGATTTGATGCATGGTCACATCCAATGGAGGTCTTTGTACTACCATCTCCCGGGCCTGCAGTTGTTTTCTCCTTGCCATTAGTTGTATCAGGTAGGATTTTATCTTTAATTCTTCAAGTTGGGGGTGATCCGGTGGCATTTCTAAATCATAGGGCATCCCATATAGCATTTCAAAGGGAGAAATGCCTACATCAGTTCGGGGCTGAGTTCTGATATTTAACAAGGCTAAAGGGAGACACTTTACCCATGACATTTTAGTTTCTAACATTAGTTTGGCAAGTTGTTTTTTTATTTCTCCGTTCATACGTTCAACTTTCCCTGAGCTCTGCGGGTGCCACGGAGTGTGGTACTGCCACTGTGTACCCAGCGCAGCCAAAGTCTCTTTGGCTACTCTGGATATAAAATGTGGACCCCTATCTGAGTCTATTGCTTCTATTGCTCCATACCGAGGTATAATTTCTTCAAGTAGTATCCTTGTTACTGTGTGAGCTGTGGTTTGGGCTGTGGGAAAGGCTTCTACGAATTGGGTTAAATGATCTATAATTACTAATAGGTATTTATACCTCCCCACCTTTGGTAATTCAGTAAAGTCTATTTGTATTCTTGCAAAAGGTCTATGAGCCAATTCTCGCCCCCCATATATTCGTTTTCTTATTTGATGTTTATTTACTTTTTGACAAACGAGACATTCTCCTATCACTCGTTTGGCTATATCATATATCCCAATGCACATGTATTTAGTTGCAAATTGATCCACTAATGCCTGAGTTCCCCAATGAGTGTTTTTATGGAATTGTTGCATTATTTTGGTAGCTATGGGTTTTGGGAGAACTTCTCGGCCGTCCGGGAGTTCCCATTTTCCATTAGCTTTCTGTTTAATCCCCATTTGATTTAATTTTGCTTGTTCTTGAACAGTAAAGCTTAAAATTTCATAGGATTTTCCATGAAAAAAGCACCACTTAAACCCTGGTCTTTCACATACACATTCTATGTCATCTACTCCGTATTCTTTCCAGCAACCATAACAGGGGAGGTAATTATCTCCACAATTAACACACCGCTTTCTGGCCTCTATCGGATCATCTAAGTGCAGTGCTAATAGCGCTGCTCTCTTTGCCTCTTGATCAGCAAGGTTATTCCCCCGTACTAAAGGATTTAGCCCCCTCTGGTGTCCCTTTAAGTGTACTACCGCAATTTAACTGGGCCCTCATATAGCTTGCAAAATTTGTGATATTAATTCCTGATGTACTAGGCCTTTCCCCCGAGAATTGATTAAGCCTCTTTCTGCCCATATTTTCCCAAAGGTATGTACTACTCCGAAGGCATATCTAGAATCACTGTATATAGTTCCCACTTTTCCATTTAGTAATTGTAAAGCCTTTAATACTGCATATAATTCACATGCCTGTGCTGACCAGCTGGGACTCAAGGGTCCTGATTCTATTACCTTAAAAGTTTTTCCATCAATTATGGCATAGCCTGATTTTTTTTTTCCTTCTACCACTCGAGAGGATCCATCTACAAATAATTTTTCTCCTTTCCCTAATTCCTCTTCTTCCAAATCTGGTCTTATCTTAGTCTGCTCCTCGATGTTACGGAGGCAATCACGAAAAAGATCTTGACTAGGTTCTCCATACAAAAATTGGGCTGGATTTTGTAACGATTTTGTTTCAAGGGTCAGGTAGGGGGATGTAATGAGGATTGCCTCATATTTTACCAGTCTAGCATCGGTTATCCATTTTTCTGCTTTTTGTTGTAACACACCTCTGATATTATGGGGTGATAGTACCCTTAATTCACTACCAAAAGTTATTTTATGCGCTTCCTCAACTAACAAAGCAGCTGCCACCACAACTTGTAGGCATGTAGGCCATCCCCGACTTACGGGGTCCAGTAATTTTGAGATATATGCTACTGGTTTCTTTTTTCCTGCCCATTCCTGGGCTAATACTCCAAATGCAGTTCCTTCCTCTGTGTTGACAAATAAGAAAAAGGGTCTTTTTAGGTCAGGCAAGCTCAGAACAGGAGCATTTACCAATTCAGTTTTTAATTCTTTTAACCGTTGATCATCTTCCTGAGTCCATTTTAATAATCCATTTTTAGTTATTTTGGTGTATAAAAACTTCACCTTTCCACTATACCCTTCGATCCACTGCTTACAATATCCAAATAGCCCTAATAGCTGTCGGACTTGTTTTTTAGTTTTTGGACTTGGTAGGGAAAGTATCCCTTTAACTCTTTCTGGATCTAATTTCTTAGTTCCTTGACTTAATCGATGCCCTAAGTATTTAACTTCCTTTTCAACAAATTGCAATTTGGATTTTGACACCTTCAATCCCTTTAAGCTCAGGAAATTTAACAATTTGATACTTTCTTCCCGAACCCTTTCCTCATCCTCCCCTGCTATTAAAAGATCATCTACATACTGGACTAGGGTAAGGGTATCTCCTATCTGGTAATCCTGCAAAATTTGTTCTAAGGTTTGCCCAAACAGGTTTGGGGATTCAGTGAAACCTTGGGGTAGGACTGTCCACCGGAGTTGAGTTTTCCTGTGGGTATCTGGGTCCTCCCACTCAAAAGCAAAATAGTTTCTGCATTCCTCTTTTAAGGGACAGGCCCAGAAAGCATCCTTCAAGTCTATTACACTGTACCATCGGTCATTCGGGCCTAATTGACTTAAGAGAGTGTGTGGGTTAGCTACTACAGGGAATCTAGTTACAGTCCTTTTGTTAATTTCCCTTAGGTCATGGACTAATCTGTACCCCCCATCTGCCTTCTTGACAGGTAAAATGGGAGTATTGAAAGGGGACATGCAGGGTTCCAATAATCCCTGCTTTATTAATCTCTGAATTTCTGGTTTTAATCCTTGCCTTCCCTCCAGAGGTATAGGATATTGCTTAATCCTCACCGGTACCTCAGGATCCCGGATGGTTACCATAAAAGGTTCAACATTCAGTTTTCCCACCGTATCCGGAGTGTACCATACTTCAGGGTTGATTTTAGCCTCATCTTCAACCCGTAAGGGGCATAGTTTGATTTCAAGTTTGTGTTCTGTTACTTCCAAACTAATTCCTAATTCAATCATTAGATCTCTCCCCAGTAGGTTATAATCTGCCTCAGGTACTAACAATAAGGATCCCACCCCCACTTTAAAATCTGTTTCAAGGAGTACATCTTTAATTACCGGTACTCCGAATGGTTCTCCTTTTGCCCCGACTACTTGTACTTTTTCTGATGAAATCTTACACCCTTGGGGCAATGATTGAACGGTAGATCTCTCCGCTCCTGAATCTACTAAAAATTCTACCTCCTGTTGCCGAGGACCTACTTTTAACTTTATCAAGGGCTCAGTTTGTTCTCGGGTCCCCAGCAAATAGAGCCCCTGACACCCCTAATCTTCTTTAAACATTCTCTCATCCATCATTCTCCTTCTGCAGCTCTTCTTTGTGTGACCTTTTCTTCCGCAATAAAAGCAGACAATACTCCCTTTTTCTCTCTCTCTCTCCGGTTCCTTTGATCTATAGCCTGTTCTTTGACCTTCCTGTTTTCTCCCAGCACCGGTCACTCTCTGTCCTTCAATTATCGCAGCTACCATCATTCTGGTATGTTTCTTTTGAGTCTCGTCCTCCCTTCGGACATAGACTTTCTGTGCTTCCCTCAGTAATTCATCCAACCCCCGATCCTGCCAATCTTCTATTTTTTCTATCTTCTTTCTAATATCTATCCATGCTTTTGCCACAAATTGTGTCTTTAACAATGCCTGTCCCACTGGGGTATTAGGATCCAGTCCTGAGTAAAGCTGAAGATTTTTCCTCAGTCTCTCTAACCACTCGGTAGGGGTTTCATCTTTTTTCTGATGTTCACTAAAAGCTTTGTTTATATTTTGCTCTCTAGGGACTGATTTTCTTATACCCTGGATTACAATCGTCCTCAGGTCTTGCATATGACCTCTATCGATTTCATTTTGATTATTCCAATTAGGTCGATTTAGAGGCCATTTTACATCTGCTGCCGGACCTTGCTGATGCTGTTGATCCCAAATTCTCATTCCTGCTCTCCTGATCATGTCCCTTTCTTCAACAGTGAATAGTATAGCCATTATGGCTTGTATTTCATCCCAGGTATAGATGTTTGGTCCTAAAAATTGATCCACCCGCTCTGCCACACCTAAAGGATCCTCCAATAGATTCCCCATCTCTTTTTTAAATTCTCTGATGTCCCCTGAATTAAGAGGGACAGTCACATATCCCATGCCAGGCTCGGGTCCTCCCATCGCAACCTCCCTTAGGGGGTACAAGCTACTGTCACCCCCCCCCCCATTCTAGTTTGACTACGGGTTATTCGTCTTGGTTCTTTCGGGGATTCAGGTGGGGAGTCTGAATTCTCTGGGTCCTCCGGCGCAGTCGGAGGAGGTGAAGGCGCCGGCGGTGGGGGTGGAGGTATGTAAGGAGGAGGAGAGGTGGGAGGTTCGTCCTCATCACGTACCTTCTTTTTCTTAACTTTTTCTTTTAGAGGATATAGATTTATTCGGGTATCTGATGCTATCCATACCTGTGCATATTCACTCTCCTCTAAATTAAAGGGTTCCCTTGAGTTGACATAAATGTTTAGGGCTTGGCAGACCCATTCTTCAAAGGACCCAAAAACAGGCCAATAGAGATGGTCGCCTCTGATTTGTTTCCCTCCCCAAACTTCCATACAATAATAAATCATTTTTGCTTTGTCCTTACCCCACCTAGAGGGGTAATCTTCCCAATGGTTTAACATCAAGCCTAAAGGGCTATCTGGTGGTATTTGGGGGTACCTCACCTCGGGTCCCAAATCACCCATGGGATCAGAAGGCTTGCTCTTCTTCTGTCCCATCTTCCGGAGCGCCTTCACAAACTCACACAATTCGTTTTTCCCCCCTTTTCGTGACCCAGTCCCTCGCGGGATATGGGAACTGCACTACCGAGGGGTCCGCGCTCGCTTCGCCCTGCTGGGCGTCTCACACACCACGCTCCGGGAAACCCAACCCCAACCGAACGGTAACCGGCCTATACTCACGCAACCCTGCGTCTTCGTCCAGGGCTTCGTGCACAAAGATTACGGGGTTACCGGTATTCTTTTGCTTGTTGCCGAGTTTTGGAGTTCGTCGGTAGAGGGTGTGATGTGATAGCACTCAGCCGGGGCCGCTGAACTCAGCGGGGCGCCTCCCTATATGGGGCTTCCCACCAGATTGCCTCTATCCGAGTCACGGCACCAATTTTGTTATAGACTGTCTTGCCAAAATGATGCAAGTTAGGACTAATTAAATTTAAATTGTTTATTTAGCAAGCGGCAATAAGCAAAACAGCGCTGGGCGGCCGGGGAGTCCTTGCTCCACCAACGGCGCGCACTCACTTCCCGAGGGTCCGTCTTTTTTATATCCTCCGCCTTCCGGTATCGGGTCTCTCTGAGAGGTGTATCCTGCGTCTGCGCACTTTGCAGCCAGGGGGTCGCTCCATCCGGGTCTTCCTCACATCACCAGCTCCTCGTATTTCCTGCTTTCCTGAGAGTGGCTCACAAAGCTTTTGTTTATATCTTACAGAATATAAGCACTACCCCTCTTTTTTTTTTTTTTCTCTTGTTCTCCCCTTTGTCCTTCTCCCCTTTCTCCCTCTTTTCAGTCTTTTGCCTAGTAGGAGTCCTTGCTTCAGCATTTCAACTTAGATAAGCACTTACAGTCTGTTAGTCGTTACACAGTGTAATAGTTAAGATTAAGCTTAGGCCTACATAGTTTATGGAATAACATGTCACGAGCTCCCAGTATCTTCTATGGAATTTGATGAACAAACAGTTTACTGTCTATCACAAAAAGTAGAAATTGTAAAGCATGCCTCCTTCTGAATATGTAATTGTGCTATCTGTGTGGAATAATTATTTGGCATTTCTTCGCCTTCCTCCACTACTGAGGAATGGTATTGTAAAAGGAACAAGCTTTAGAAAAACTCTTTTCTCTTAGGATATTATTAATAGCAGGAACAATTAATAAATAGATATTGTTTTATAGGTTTAATTAATAGAGCACAGGTGCTCTAGGAACAATACTGACAGTTTAAGATTGTTCAGAAGATAAACAACCGTGATGACCGAAGACTGCATCAGTGAGCAGTGATGTCAGAAGAGGAATTGGAACGGAACGATAAGAACTAGCCGAAACTGTGGAATACAATGGACTTTTGAAATCGATGATGAATTGAGAGCTGAAAGTTCCTGGAAAATCACCAAAGACTCTTTGTATTGCATGTTATGTAGAATCATATATATATAGAAGGCGCTTTTTGTTAGCTGTTGCCACTCACTGAGGTGATGGCCAGTTGTTAATAAAGCAAGCCTAGAGGTACCTGCAGTCTGGTGAAATCGTTTAACGGGTATCATAAAGTCTTAGAAATCAGCACAGGTCCAGCAGTGGTGGGATTTCAATTAGAACATATAAATAAGTGAGACAAGTTGCCGGGGTGAACGTGGGGTAGGTTGACCCTGGCCAGCAGCTAAGCACCCACACAGCCACTTGCTCGCTTCCCTCACCCCCACAGCAGGATGGGAGAGAGAATAGGAAGAGCAAAAGCCAGAAAACTTGTGGGTTGAGATAAAGACAGTTGAATAAGTGAAGGAAATAGAAAGAAAAAAACAAAACAAGCCATGCAAAAACAATCACTCACCACCTCCCACAAGCAGACCAATGCCCAGCCAGTCTCTGAACAATAGCCACCTAGGAAGACAAAAATCCCACCCTCTTCGGTCTCTGCTGCATGTTGGTGGATGTTATGACAGCAATAACATCCTAACCTTTCAGAAAACTTTCTATTAGCTGAGCAGCTTACTAATATAATCTGTAACAGTTCCTCTCTGCCATGCCTTCCTCCTCACACTTTTCCCCTGCTCCAGTGTGGGTCCTCTCCATGGGCTGCAGTCCTTCAGTATAAGCAGTATAAGCCTGCTCCAGCATGGGTCCTCCACAGGCCGCAGTTCCTGCCAGGAGAACTTGCTCCTGTGTGGGCCCCTCTCCATGGGCTGCAGTTCCTGTCATGAGAGCCTGCTCCAGCATGGCCTGCCCACAGGCTGCAGTTTCCTTCAGGGAATATCCACCTGCTCTGGCGTGGGGTCCTCCACAGGCTGCAGGGAACACATGTTCCACCATGGTCTCTTCCACGAGCTGCAGGGGAATCTCTGCTCCCGTGCCTGGAGCACCTCCTCCCTCTCCTTCTTCTCTGATCTTGGTGTTCGCATGATTGTTTCTCACATTTTTTCCCCATCACTCCTCACATTGCCATGCAGCGTTTTGCCCTTTCTTAAATATGCTTTCACAGAGGCACCACCAGCTTCGCTCAGCTTTGGCCAGCGGTTGGTCCATTGCCAAGCCAGCTGGAACTGTCTGTGTCTGGCACGGGGCAGCCCCTGGCCGCCTTCTCACAGAGGCCACCCCTGCATCACCTCCCTCCCCCAACCTTGTCACATAAACCCAATACAGTGTGCTACAGCAAAATGAAGTCTGGATGAGGCTGATCAGTAATTTTAGGGCACTGCGAGGGCCAACAGCTCCCTGGGGGTCACAGAGGGGGAATCCCCAGGCCAGTAGGGCATGGGCCTCGCCAACCAGGGCTTGTCCTGCTGCCTCCAGTGAGGGAGCAGGGCAGGCCGGGGGGAAGGCATCTTCTTAAAAAGAAGTTCAAGAATTAGGGTGATCAGGAAGTTGAGCTTCAGGGCCCTGCTATGCCACATGCTTTCTGTGCAAGTGGCAGCCACAAATATGCTCTGTGCCTCACAGCACATCTGACAGAGAGCACCAGCTCATTCACAGCAAGGTCAAGACACATAAGATGTCCCTTTCTCTCATCCACATCATCCCTCACAGCCTACTCCAGAGCCGTTTTATCTCAGAAATATACACACGACAGAAAGAGGGTATCCTTTTAATAATTTAAGGAGCAAGTGGTAACAAAATCGCCTTCCTACCACAGCTTCTGAGTTCGTACTGTTTTTGTGCCTAAGAGCAGATATCAAGCTCAAGTTTTGCAATATCGAGACTCAGCCAGTGTGGGCTTCACAGAGGCACTGAAGTTGACAGCAGTTCTCACCTTGCCACCTGCAGAAGGAGGGACAACAGAATCCCTATATGATATATGAATCCCAGGCAGAGAGAGAGAGAGTTTGATTAGGGCATGCTAGAATAGCAATAAAGTGGGAGAGGAGGTCCCAGCAGAGTCAGCTGCATGTCAGGCTTCCAATTCATGCTGCCCAGCCCTGCCACTGCACAATGAAGATCCCTCAGAGCCAGATCCCAGTCTTACAGGGAAACCATATGGGATGGGGAAGGGGTGATGTGGGGGGTGAGGAGAGAAAGAAAGCAGGGAGAGAGGGGAAACAGTCCTTTTCCTTTATAAAAGAGCAGGTTCAGTTCACAACTGACACTTGGCTCTTTGTTACAGCGAATTGTACAGAGGCAGCCTTTTCACCAATTATTAATGATCTGCTAAAGCAGCCACTCTAAAGTCATGTTATTTCCAAACTGTACAACTAGGAACTATCTTAATGAAATGTGCTGTGGTCCATATCCACAACTGGTATAAAGCAGACAGTGAACATTCACACTGGTCCCCTCCTACAAAATCCTTAGCTCCTTACCCCAAGCTATAGCAGTCCGTACTTTCAGCACTGAATCCCTGTGGTGGGTTGACCCTGGCCAGCAGCCAAACACCCACCCTGCCTCTCGCTCATTCTCCTCTCCTGCGGGATGGGGAGAAAATAGAAAGAAGGCAAGATGACTCGTGGATTGAGATAATGACAGCTGAATAAGGAAAGCAAAAGCTGTTCATGCAAGCGAAGCAAAAAGAGGAATTCATTCACTACTTCCCATTGGCAGGCAGATGTCCAGCCACTTCCTGGAAAGCAGGCCCTCATCACGCTTAACAGTTGCTTGGGAAGAGAAATGCCATAATCACAAATGTCTCCCCATCTTCCTCTTTCCCCTGAGCTTTTATTGCTGAGTGTGACATCATATTGGTGAGTTGGGGTTGTCACGTCCCGCTCAGATGAGGGAGACAAGTGACTCAGATTCGCAAATCCCCAACGGAGCGGACAACAGTGAGACAAGTCTCAAAGTCCAAACATTTATCAACTACCCACAATGTACTAATTGAACACACGATAATTGGCTAAGTATATAGCAAGTTGTGGCAAGCAATACAATATGCCTTGCATTTCTTAATGGGAAAGGGAAAAGAGGGAGATAGAGGGAATAGGGAAATACAGATCAGCGGTCTGGGTTCCTGCGTCGATCCCACCAGCGAGGGTTCCAGGAGGCATCCGTCTTCTTCGCTTCACTGCACTCTCTCTCCCCAGGCCGCGCCACCCCCCCCCCCCCTCTTCTTGATTTATACCCACTTTCCTTGGGTCCGTCCCCTAGGTCGACCCACATACCTACGTATCCCATGTACGGGGAGGGGTAAGGTGTTTCATGGGATGATGTAATTAGCATGATCATGTTAGCCCTCGTTAGCATATTGAGGGGTGTTAACTTTAATATGCATTTTGTGGATAATGAAGCAAAGGTCATTCACCGGACAGATGGCCCTTGAAATTTGTCCAGGTGCACCAGAGCAGAGCTGTCCTGTCTCCACAGGGCTCCCTCCTCCAGCTGCATCTTGTGTTATTGGGGCAGCCTTATCAGCTTCGACCTCCACACTATCCACCCTGTGACTCATAGTTTTGTCTTGCGAGTGTTTGAGGCATTCCTTCGATCAGCCTCAACTTTCGCTTTCTCAGGCGTTTTTTCTTAGTTTCTCGCAGGCCTGGTTTCTTGTCTCTCACAGGGGTCCGCTGTCTTGGCTATGTCCCCTACCAACCTCTTGCCCACCCCCAGTCTACTTGCTGGGGAGGGGAAGAGAGTGAAATCCTGACAGTGTGCAAGCACTGCTCAGCAATAGCCAAAACAGTGGTGTGTTACCAACTGTCACGGATGGAGTGACACACTTCACTCGTAAGACAGAAGTAGCAATATGTTTATTGATTATAAACCAGCAATTTAACAAAGTTTGACAGTAAATGCGTGTTTTGCTGAATGGCTGGATACCAAGTAAAAACAGACTCCAAATTAAAAATAAAAATAAGTATATGATATAATAAAAGAGAATAACATGCAATATAATAAGAGGAAACAATACTAGCTACGGATGCATCAATTCATTACTGCAAAGCGTTACAGTGATTAAGAAAAGGATACATCACCAATTACCACCTTAATAACATCATCCGGGCCCACACTTTGGCTGGGAAGCCCCGTTGCAGCCGGTACCAGGAGTCTCTCGGTAACTGGGAAGGTCCTACGTGGTACGTCCACCTGTAGGTGAGGCTTCTGACCCAGTCCCGGAGCTTTCCCGCCTTTATATTCAGTAACAAACAACTCACATACCTAGTGTATGTAAGCTCTTGAATTCGTGCCAAAAGCAGGCGTGCACTGTCTCATGATCCATAAGGTCCAGACACGCCCAGGACGTTGGCCAGACGTCCGAGCGCGGTTGAGTTACTGTCACGACACAGCTGCGCACAATATATTATTGTCCGGATGGTCCCGCTCACATCCTATCTGTCCTGGGCGGAAGGCCCAGGACAAATACCATCTGTTAAATGCAATTTATACTTGTCCTTGAGCTCACCGCTCGAGTCAAGCAGTTACTAATTATATACTTGATTAAAGGCTTTTTCATAAGCAGTGATCAATCATTGCTCAATAGATTTCCGCTACAATGTGACAGTGCTTTAACAAGATTCGATGGCAAGGTACACTTGATTATTTACTGCATAGAGGACAGGGTCAGACAAAACTGTCAGGGAGACCCTCCCGTTGAGTCACGAGGTTCAGAAAGGACCCCCTTGCTTTCTAAACTCCTTCTCAGAGGGGAGTTTAGGTGCAGCTGGATCCAGACTTAGTCCCAGACTTGGTCAACGGTTTGTGTCTAAAGGATTATCTGTGCACAATCAATCCTCTATATCACTTAGTTAGGATTTCAAAGTTTAGCGTGCTATTAATCACTTACCGAGAATCTGTTGTGGCAAAGACTCTCTCAACCTCGAGGAGTAACCTTGAGAGGCGTCCCTACTCAAGGAGAGATCCTGGCATGCAGCCCGCTGCCGTGCAGGAGAGCTCAACGGGCCCTGGGCTGTCCACTATTTATGGAGTAAATAATTGACTTATAGTCACATTTACGTACCGACTACAGATGTTAGTTTCTTCCAGATTTGGCTTGAGTTGGACATTGACCAGCACTGTGGTTAGGTGGGTGCATTGCTCAAATTAGCCCTTGGCTACTGTGTTGTTATCTGTCTCCCCTGAATCCACACGACCAGAAGCATCCATTATGACCACCACTGATGGTTATCACTTGAGCAGGGTTATGGGAAATACAGGTCAGGTTGGGGGGGGGGCACACCGACACACCACTGCTGCTGTAGCCACAAATGCAAAACACAGCACCATACGGGCTGCTATGAAGAAAGTTAACTCCATCCCAGCCAGACCCTCCAGTTCAATTCCGGATGAAACAGCTGTAAGAGATTAACTTTAATCCTAAACTGAAAGAGCTATGGTACATATCGTGTATACACATTGAGGTTTCTTTGGCCAAAAGAAACGTGTAACCCACCGGTTAGCATGTTAGAGGGTTCCCTTCTGTGTCTTATCCAGAGAAGATGCTAGTTGTTAGAGCTACCAATTACAAAATGTTATTTCAAACCTTATCAGCAGTTTATGCAAGTAGTTCGGAAAGTCCCTGATGTCCTATGTGTCAGCCACGTTACACATAAAAGGAAACAAAACAGGAAAAAAAGAAAAAAAAATAATCAAAGACTTTTTGGATAGGTACTGTGTATATCTGACACTTCAAATAACTCATATGTCTATGCAAAGTGCAATGACAGGTTAAACAAACATCTAGCTTTTCTAAACCAAATTACCACTAAATGTCAGTTCTATATTTGAATAACAGAGGTGATCAACCTGCATCCAAATTGAACTTTTGAGTCTGTGAAAGTTTCAGTTCAAGATTTTAGTTTGGATTATTTACAAAAATGGAGGATTCAAGCTACTTCATATCTATACACGTTGGTTGCTTTTGTATTTAATAAAAAAAGCTTTCCCAGTCAGAAAATAGGTGCAGGGAGGGGGTGGGTTGCTTTCTTCAATACTATAGGAATAATTTTCTAGAGAAGCCCCTCAACAGGAATAGTGATGACAAGAAGTTTAACTGATTTTCAAGAGGCAGCAACTGCCTACATTTTATGAAACTGGGGCTATCTACAGCGGAGGGCTGGCTTCTATAATCTATAAAGGCATTTTTCCTAGGGTAAAAATATTTCACCCTCTAAAAAGGTAAATGTAAAAACCTACAGAAACCACTGATTTCAATGGGATTTGGATGAGTCACCAGAAGATATCTGACTGAATGCCACTATGTCACTTACTTTTTCTCCCATCTAACTCTGTCCGTATTCTCAAGATCCCCTTCCTTGATGTTTGAGTCATTTATCCACTGTACCGTGAACATGTCTTTAATTAGAAAGAAAAGCCCACAATTTCTTTTATCCTTATTAAATGAAGTATAGAGGCTATTCTTCAACACAGATAATGAATTATCCCATTTTGGATACACAACAGCTTTATCTGAGCTTTTTGCTTGCTTTCTTCTACTATACTACGACAAACACCATAGCATTTCTGTTACAGAAAGCTTTTTGTTTGTAAACTTCCATAACTTCACCTTGCTTTGTTCTATTCACTCAGGAGCAATGGAAAAGGTAACTGAAGGTTTTCATCCTCTCTTTCCCACATGGGAAAGTCTGGCCTCACCCTTGGTCTCTGGACGACATCAGTTTAGGAGATTTTAGACCGACTATTGATGAGCAACTTGCCATGGGTGCCACCCAGAACATGAGAGCCCATTCTCAAGTGGGAAAGCAGGAAGAAAATCTGAAATTATTCCCTTTTTTATTTCTAGCTGAATGCCCAGAGATGAGGACAGAAGGAAAAAAGCCAAGTGAAATCCTGGACTTCCTGAAGGAAGTAAGGATTATTTTGGCAGGTACAACACTGTGGAAAAGATTTCGTACACCATCATTTGGAAATTCATATTTGAACACCCAGCCAAGCTACTGCTGCAAGGTCTTAACCATCTTTGCTCTTACCAAAAATCACATCGCACCTTTTTAAAATAATTCAAAATGCTAAATACTACCCCCTTTTTAATGTTGTTTCATTGTTGCTTTTTTTTGCTCACAGACAATATTTTTCTTTTAATCTATTTTGGAAATGTATTTTTCTTACTGTGACTCTGCTTTCATTGAATGGCATCTTTCTGTGTAGATATTCAGCATATATATACACTTGCTTGGACAAGACTGCTTCCTTTAGTGCTTTCTAAAAACTCCTAGATCTTGTGCAGAATATGCTTTGAGTCCAAAATACTGTTATAGAATGGAATTTCCTTGCCTTTTTTCCCATTTCTTTCGTTTCCTTTTTCTAACTATCTTTCTATATCTTTGGACATTTTTATGAGCACAGAATTCTCAGTGACTTTAACAGGAGTCTGGCATGAATAGGGGTAATAGGATAGGATAAGACCCAAAACAGCTTTCTAATACCTTTTATTGTAGCCTGTAGGTATTGGATGTTGTTATGTGACCTTTTAAAATGACTAGCCATTAGCCACCACTTCAGATATTTTATAGTGTTTCTTTTCCTCTCAGAAATCTAATTTTTCCTATCTGTTGAGCTTCCTGTCCTGCTATTGGTATAGGTTGGCTTAAGTATTTAGCTTGCTCTTGCAATTTGGGGGTTTAGAAAAAAAATAAATCTGTTTTCCAATAATAATCATTGTCAAATGAGATCTGCAGTAATTGTCTCTCTCTCACTTTATACAAACACACACACACACACACACACGTATATATGTAAAAACAGCCTCTTTGGCAAAGCAACAGCAGCAGGACCTATGGCAAACAGTAAGAGTAGTTCCACCCAGTGTCTAATGGAAAGGTAGAGAAAAACCACAAACCAAAACAGATGTTTGTCTTAATGTCTTAGCAGTTCTGAGCTGTCCATGCTAATTTCTTTGTGCTATGGAGGAATATAACAATTCGATTCACATCAATAATTTATTTTATTTCTGAAATTTAATACACTCATTTTTAAAAGTAAACTTTAAAATATTTAAAAAGGAGAGATGTTAAATTAAATTGCATCTTTCTATTCCAGTTCATTTATCACTGTCATAGAGAAGAAGATTTACCTCTCTCGCTATGAAGCAGCAAACTGTTACCAATTCCTATTTTAGACCTTGAAACTGTGATAAGATATCCCACTGTACAATGGAACTTAAATAAAACTTCTGATTAGTTTTAGAACATGATTAGTCTGACTTCTTGTGGCAAACATGGGAATATTCATTTCTTTATTGGCATAATGAAACTATCAATCAAGTAGATGAAATATCCAAAAGACAGTAACAGCAGTGTCCTTGCTGAGTTCTACAAATAAATAGGCTATCACTAGTAGACATATTAAAATTGGGATTGGTGACTGATAAAGATATATATATGAAACAAATGCAATCATTTCCCCATGCAGAACACAACAATCACATATTTTAGTTTACCAAGATTTTTAAAAGATCGATGATCTTGCATGATCAGAGTAGATGAAATTGTTGACTTCTAAATAAAACATGCAGATTTACAAATTTCTTAAGAATCTTTCAGGGTAAACTAGATCCTGAGAACTTTATCTTCTGTTAAAGAGGACACTTAAAAGTATCTTTAAGCAAATATTAAAGACATGGCCTGAACAGAGAAGGAAGGATGAAAGCTAAGCATATCTAAATCTTTAATTACTGCACAAAACATATATTCTGACAGCACATTTGTGCAGGACTTTTATCTACACAGTGAAAAGAACACAGGTTCCCTAAGATTTTCATTTTATAAGATCCATGCGATTCAGATGTATTTGAAAACACAGACAAAATAGGACCACCGAGAAACAATTATGACACCATGTTTTTTTCAACCAAACATTGGAAGAACTGAAGCTCTGTTAAACAGCGTGTTCATTCTTAAAACTAAAAGCTTCCCTTTTTGGTCTTGGGTGCTCAAGAGAACTGGCTGCAATTGAGAGGGTTAGAGGAAAATATATCATTCTGGACACAACAGCCTGAGAGAGGCGAGGCTGCTGCTGCTCCATGTCCCTAGGTCCAAACAGTACCAAGGCTGAAAACGCATTCCCGGCAGGGACACGCACAGAGCACACATACACACCACATATATACATACATACATGGCCGGCCACACAGATCACTGACAGACACTCAGAGCACCCACGTGAACCGAGACAGCACCAACAGCCTCATTCTACTCATAGCTGGCCCCTGGATCCCAGTCTCTCCAGCTGCTGGCACCTGGATATATGAGCCCCCGAGGCTGCAGTCCCGCTCCAGTTGCTGGTACAGACCATTGTGCGTGCAGGCGCACGCACACACAGAGCTGGCTGGGACTTCCCAGGTCCCAATAGCTGACCCTTCCCAATGCTCTCACCCTTAGAGATACAGAGGCGCTCTCACATCCAGACCTGGACCTTAAGAGACTCACTCACCCCCTTGCTCCCAGTCCACTTCACCTACTCCCCAGCTAGTCCAGCTTGATCTTCACCAGTGATCACACTCACTCACACACTTGCACTTGCTCCAGTCGCTGGCACCACGGATACTCATGGCCCTCTGACTCATGGTCTGACTCCAGCTGCTGCACTCACACCCCCATACACACGCATACACACAGAATAGAGAGCCCTCAGCCAGGAAGGAGTTAGAAAGGAATTTAATAAGATAGGACAGACTGTGCTGATCAGGCACAGGGCATAGCCAGACAAGCGTACTGACCAGCAAACTATTTACATACGACTGGCCCTTTTTATCCCCTTACCCCTCTATTTGTCCACACTTGTTCCTCCCCAAATCACCTAAACCACTCTCTTGTCCTGCCTTTGGTTCCTCCCCTAAACATCCCACAGTAAGTCCGAACTGCTTTTCCCCTGCATCTCATAAAAAGTCCCACCCCTAGTCAGCAACCTCCCTTAGTCTGAAAGGTGATCTGGAGAGCTGCTCCCGATGACTCATCTCGATGGGTTTCATGCCTGGACAATGGATCTGATGGCTCTGCTGGGACAGCCCTGGGAGGGGCCCGGAGAAGGTGTTCATTCCTCAGGAGTCCTTGATTTGGGTTCCCGTCTGGTATTTTGTGCCCCTGTGCTCCTCTGGACTTGTTCAGATAGGCCTTTGATCGACTGATGGCCCCTGTGATGGGCCTGGGAGTAGCCCGGCAGGGTATTATTTGGGCTCTCCCTCTTGCCATTGCCTCTCTGAGATCCTTTGTGAGTGTGCAGATGAGCTTTTATCACATAACTTAACAGAGAACATCCAAATACACTTTAATATAACTGAAAAATCATGATGTTGTATGTCATATACACTCATATTTCTGGGTGCTTTTTCTAAAATAATCTATGCTGTATAAACATACTCAGAGATTTTAATATTTGGGTCACTCAGAATAATCTACCTATATTTTAGAGCCATGATGGTTACTACATTAGTGAGGGTTGTTTGATTGCATATGTGCAATATGCACTTGCTTTAAAAGTTACCCTTTAGTTAAAAATTCAATAAATGAAATTTTATAGCAGAGCATATTAAAAAACTTAGCTATTCACAGTACCTCATCCAAATGACTTAAAACACAAGCCATTCAAGTATGCAGAGTTTCAAAGGAAACTGAACTAAATGCTGTGCAAGTTCTAGAAGAAATACAGGCTTTTATCCTAGAAAGGCTTACTGATTTTTTTTCTTTAATATCTGAGAGAAGTTAAAGTTGTAAAGAGACCTTCCATGCTATTAAAGTGCAATATTACAGCTGAATTTTCAATCTGCATAGACAGTGTCTCCTTACTGAAAAGGAACTTATTTTATAATCTCAGATAGTTAACAAGAATGACATAGCTATAAAGTAAATAACTTCTTTCACAACTCTTTCCTTAAAGAACCTTTCCTTAAATAAATGCAGAAAAAAGACTTTATCTGGTCCAGACATTGCTCTGTCTAAGGGAGCTGCCATAATGAATTATTCAGTGAGAATTTGGGAGAGAAAGGAAGGTGAAGAGGCAAAATGGTAGCAGGTGACAAACTTAAAGATTGCCGTGGAACAGAGTTTCAGGAAAATGTATCTAGACAGAAACTCAATTACTTAATGAAAACAATCCTGTTTCACTGTTAAAGCTTCTGGTAACCCAATAGAATAAGTCCCTAACCTATAAATCCCCTTGTATTGCATCCTCAGGTGATGACCTAAAACCCTATGAAACTTTCTTTGGCGAATTGACGGGGTCAACAGAAAGGACACAGACACCAAGTTAAAAAGATAAGCTTATTTTACTTTAGTTTAAAGCAGCAGAAAGAATAAGCAAGGTAATGCACCTGATCGTTACTACATAAAGTTAGCTATAGTGATTAAGAAAGATACATTGAAACAAAGAGCTTCACTCAACAGTCAGAACTGAGTATAACTGTTAAGCAGGTATTCTTTATTCGCAGCGCTGGGCAGCACCGGGGATCGCTCCACCACAAGTGCCACACTTACTAACAAAACTCTCTGAGTAATATACACAAAAAGCATACATATGCATTAGATTTCTTAGAAAAGGCAGTCTTATGCTAATGGGTTCTCAGAATTCATTTACACAGTCTGAGCATGCGTAGTAAAAATAGAGTGAGGGTCTTCTCCCCTCCTTCGGGGTCCACACAGCCTTTCTCACACTGTCCGCTAGTGAACTTTAGGTTTCTGGTGTCCATATATGGTTACAGAGTTACTTCATCCGTCCTTCAGCTCCTGTTTGTTCCAGCTTTCAGCACTTATCTTGACACTGGCGTCTTCTTAGGCCCTTGTTTTCTTTAGGTTCCTGCTATTAGGGATGTACTCAGGGAGCTTTTCAGACTGTCCAAGGTCTGTCTTATCTTTACTAGGCAAGGAGTTAAAGGTTTTAAAACATCTTATAAATGGGTAACTGGGTAACGACTACAGAGGGCAGTTAGGAAAAAGTATAAATGAAATTATATACATTACAGTAAAATACAGGAGAAATACAGGAAAAAAAATAAAAGCTAGTAAAACATAAGTGATGTCTAACATTAAAACTAAATGTCTTATTTTACAGGTCCCTGTACATTAGCAATTTCAAGTATACTTGTAGCAGCTTCCCTTCAACATCACCAATTGCCCTAATACTTTACCATCATCCAGATCCGTGACTCAGCTGGGGAGCCCCGTCACAGCGAAGGATCGGAGAACCGCTCCTGGCAATTGGGGAGTCCTATGCAGTGCGTCCACTCGTAGGTGAGGTCTCCATCTTTGCTGTGAGAGGCTCCTGCTTTTATACAGTCTAACAAACAAATCATATAAAAAAAGGGGCACGGAAACATCTGGTAGATTGGCTTCACTTCACTCGGGTGCATCCCGGATCTGGCCAGGATCCCGGGCGTGTCCGAGGAGTTCCTGTCTTCTAGGAAACAGCTGGCTTAGGGTCCAAAAATACGTATGATACGATGCTGGTCGGGAGGTTCACTCAGAAGTCAACTCTGGTTCGAGGCCTATGGTTCAGGCCTTTTTATGTCAAACTTTCAGTGAATAGTGTTATAAATTGAGACCACAATGGACTATAATTCACTCTTTATTAATTATAGCAAGTAGAATATGAGCAAAGACAGCGCTGGACGGCAGGGGAGTCTGCGCTCCGCCAACTGCCGTGCTGAGTAGTTCAAATAGTCCCCTTTTTATACATCTTTACTTCCGTGCTCATGAGGTAGTGGAGGTACTCCGCGCATGCTTCAGTTGTTGTTAGGGGGGTCGTTTCCTGCCTCCTGGTATTTGTTGAGGCTGAAGTAAGAAGTCTTCCCTCTTTGTCTCATAGTTGATCTTTCACTCATATATCCTTATATGGGCTGTCTTGTCCTGTTTCTTGTCGCTTCCTGGAAATCTGGTGGTTATCTTGCATGAGCAGTATCTGGTTCAGTTTGTGTGAGCGATTACAGTTATCTTATCTCACACAGGCGGCGTCCAGTGGTTGTTTGCATGAGTGGTTTCTGTCGTCTAATTTTACATTGAGCTTAACATAAATCTTAATAAACAATACCTTAGTCCACAGTTTCTCACAATCCCCCCTTTTTCTTTTTATCCTATTGTTTATTAGGTGCTACTTTCATCTTCATTCTTGTAAACAATTTCTTTTTCACAATTTCGACATTTATTATAGCACTCACAATAATGATTTTCGCGTGGCATAATACATTCACAATAATTTTCATCTTCATTATTAGATACACTTTCATATTCTACTCTCGAGGTTAAAATAAGCAATTTAGCTGTGTCAAACCGTTCTTTAATAAAATGAAAAATATAGCGTAATATACAAGGCCCAAATATAAGTCCCAGGATCAACATAATAAGCGGTCCTGCTAAAGCCGACAACAAAGTGGTTAGCCAAGGTGAAACATTAAACCAGTTTTCATACCATGACCTGCCCGCTTCACGATCCTTTCTACGTTGGTCTAACCTTTTCCGAAGTTCGGACATGGTGTCTTGGACGACTCCCGTATGGTCAGCAAAAGAACAACATTCTTCACTGAGAGCTACACATAACCCTCCTTCCTTCAAAAATAATAGGTCTAATCCTCTTCTATTTTGTAGCACTACTTCTGATAAAGACTTTACTGAAGTGGCTAAATTTTGGATAGATTGTTCTATTTTCGCTAAATCCTCATCTACAGCCATTTGCAAACCTTGTAATTCCTGACCTTGTACTAGAGAGGCTATACCTGTGCCTGCTCCAACTCCACCCGCTATCAGTAGTGTAGCTAGGGTTACCGCTGTAATTGGTTCTCGTTTTTGTCTATTCCGGCCTCCCTCAAAGTGGTGCAATATTTCTTCCGAGGTGTGATAGATTAGACGAGGAACAATAATTACCTGCACACAAAACTGAGATTGATCAAACACATTTAGAGATAGACAAGGCGTTATTCCGATGTCTGAACAAACCCATTTAGCTCCTGGTGTCGGGATAGCCCATTTGTCCTTTTGATTTTTGTGTTTCTCTATATTGGTATTAGTGACTGTTCGGTTGCATAAAGGCTGATACTTTTCGGGCACTGTACCTATACATTTTCCTTGACCCGTTACTAATTGAATAGTAATTCCTTGCGTATGATTCCTCCGGCCATCCCATGGACATTCTCGTGGGTTTGAACCGTTAGACCATCGAATCCTTCCTGGTTTTCCAATTGCCTCAAAATATGGTGGTCTAATATTATAACATAACCAGCATTCTTCAGTTAAATTTGGTTTGCTTTCATTAAGGGTACGATAAGAGGCTTGCATTAGATTCCATAAAGGGTCTTTGGATTCTAACAACTTTAAATCCCTGGATAAGGAGAATTCAGTCATGGTACCATTAGCTGTTTTCAAGAAGGAGTCTGGGGAAGGGGTTGCGATGTTCACGGGGACAACCTTTTTTTTAGAGAAAGTGGGTGGATTCAGGACCGGATTTGGTCCTACTGGTAAAGGATCGTGGGGTATCCTTTCTTTTATTATTTTGAAAAAGCTTCCTCTATCTGCTCCAGGTTCCCAATATCTAATTCCCCAGGTACGGCCAATTAACCATGTGTCATCTTCTGGTTGTTTAACTTCAATTTCTATTCTGTCGCATTCTGATGGAGATGATTTCACCCTCCTTACAGATCCCCAGACCCCGGAGCCGTCAGATCCATGTTGTGGTGGAATGCAACCTGGAGGTCCCCAAGTGATACTTATATATTTGTCTCCTTTTGTTGGCCAGTCTGAGGCTATTGTCTCGCAACCCCAATAACCGCAATAAAAATGGCCTGGATAGTTGCAATAACTCTTTCCAGGATTGGAAGCTGGACACACATAGAAGGCTTTGGAGTTGGCTTCCGTCGCCTCCCAGCCTCTCTGGATATCGACCGGAATCATTGAGACTAATTGGACAGTAAAATTCCAATTTCCCGGAGAGGTCTGATTTTGTATTAGTCTAGATTCCTGTAAGTTATATAGTTTCCAGAGCATTGGTTCATGGGGGTTTCCATTTGCTTGGGTTATTATCAATAACAAAACTAGCGGTACACCAGAAAAAAAGGTGTCTGTCAATTTTGCCAATTTAAGTATATTTTTATCATCCCTGGGGAAGTTTGGCCATTGTTGCTTTTGTGTCCCATTGTTCTGATTCTTTTCTCCACAGTTTGTTCCTCCTCTGCCTCGCCCGTCGTCTCGGTTGCTTCGAGCCACGGGGTGTACCATCTTCTCGGCAGCAAGGGAATTCTTCAGGAGAACAGCTGTTTCGGGCTTTCTGCCTGTTTATATAGGCTTCCCACTTTACAGCTTTAACTAATGGGATGAGGCAAGGCACAGTTGGTACTTCCCTTCTTACACTTTATAGCCAAGATTTCAGTTACAAAGGGGATTGGTTCGTTGGAATAGTAACAATAATATTGAGGGTTTATTCCTTTGGTAAAAATTTCCCACCACTCATGGGATTCTTAAATAATTTCTTGTTTAGACTCTAATTGCTTTGATTTTCACTCAGTGAGAGTTCTTTGGATTTTCCAACACTGTGTGCAAACCCCTATTGAAGGGTATCCACATTCACAGTGAGTCCACCATTTATCCTGGCATACCATACACTTGGAACAAGCAAACGGATAACAATTGCGGTTCAAATTATTATACTTAATTCGTATATCTAGAGTGTTTATATCAACATATTTTCTATATTCAATATTGTGTGGTTGCATGAGTTTAACAATTTCCTTTAGTACATTTTGTATGCTTCCATATATAATATACGAAGAGAGAAATAATTATTGCGAATATAAACAACAATACACACTTTATACCAAAAGGTAATGCGACAAAATGATCAAGCAAAGTTTTTATCATTACTTTATCTTTTCAGGGTTATCTTGGTGTCACCTGGAGTACTGATTACTTTCCAGTGGGGTCTTGTCACTGGGCCTTTAACGCGACTGGCATGAGTCCATCCACGCTCAGCAGTCCGGACAGCTGTTTCTGTTGTAAGCAAAACAAGATAAGGTCCCTCCCAATTGGGTTTTAGGGTTTCTTCTTTCCATGTTTTAACTAATATCCAGTCCCCCGGTTTGAAAGTGTGAATTTTTAAGTCCAATGGAGGTCGTTGCACAATCAGCCCATGTTCCCAAAGTTTGTTACGATGCTCTGCTAATTGTGAAACATATTCATTAATTACATGATCTCGAATTAAAACATTTGTTTGTGGACTTTCAATTCTATAGGACATTCCATATACCATCTCAAACGCTGATATTCCTATATCTGCTCGGGGTCTGGTTCTGAGTATTAATAGTGCCATGGGTAGGCACTTGATCCATGATAGTTTGGTTTCTATCATTAATTTAGTCAAAATAGTTTTGATTTCTCCATTCATCCTTTCAACTTTTCCCGAACTTTGTGGATGCCATGGCATATGGTATTCCCACTTAATTCCCAGGTTTTCTGCTAGATCTCTAACAATTTTTGACACAAAATGTGTTCCTCTGTCTGAGTCGATTACATCAGGTACTCCATATCTAGGTATAATGTGTTCAAGTAATACCTTAGTAACCTGGTTAGCAGTTGCCTTGGAGGTAGGAAAAGCCTCAACATAATGTGTTAAATGATCCACCATTACTAATAAATATTTGAAACGCCCTACTCTGGGTAGTTCAGTAAAATCCACTTGTATGTGTGAGAAAGGTCTGTATGCTGGGGAACGTCCTCCAAGAGGTTTTTGTCTCGTGTTGTTTCGATTAACCTTTTGACAGGTCTCGCAGGCTGCTGTGACTGTCTTTGCTATATTATATACGCCTATACAGGCAAACTGTTGATTGAAATGATCAACTAACGCCTGGGTTCCCCAGTGGGTTTTACTGTGTATTTTTGAAAATATTTCGAGTGCTATGCCCTTCGGCAAGACTTCTCTCCCATCTGGTAATACGTACTTACTATCCCGTTCCTTAGCTCCCATTTGTTCTAGTTTTTCCTTTTCTGCAGACTCAAAACTCAAATTTTTACTAACAGGTACTGGTTGTATAGTCAAAATCGTATTATAATTGCCTGCCACTCGTTTTGCTTCTATATCAGCTGCGTTATTTCCCCTGACTTGATAATTTGTACCTCGCTGGTGTCCCTTTATATGTACAACTGCTATTTTATTCGGCACTTTCAATGCCCCCAGAACTCGCCGAATTAATTCCGGGTGTATCAATTCTTTTCCTTGTGAGTTAATAAATCCTCTTTCCTCCCATATTTTTCCAAAGGTATGTACCACTCCAAATGCATAGCGTGAGTCTGTATATATAGTTCCATCCTTTCCCTTCAGTGACACTAATGCTTTCCACAATGCATACAGCTCACAGGCTTGAGCTGACCAGCTGGCACTCAGGGGGCCTGATTCTATTGTCTTAAATTCTCCTTTTTCCAACTTAACGATGGCATATCCGGACAATCGTTTACCTTCCACTATTCGTGATGACCCATCTATAAATAATACTTCCCCACATTGTAGTTCTTCTTCTTCTAAGTCTGGCCTAATGCGTGTCTGTTGTTCAATTGTTTGAAAACAATTGTGTAATAGTTCATTACCTTCTCCTGGGTACAAAAATTCAGCGGGGTTAACTGCTCCAATAGTTTTTAAAGAAAGTTTAGGGGATTCTATGAGTATTCCTTCATACTTCAATAGTCTGTTATCTGTAAGCCATTTTTCCGCTTTTTGTTGTAACACTCCCCTGATGTTATGAGGTGCATATAAGACAACTTCTCCATTAAAGGTAATGCGATTCGTTTCCTCAAGTAATAAGGCAGCAGCGACAATGACTTGTAAACAACTTGGCCAACCCCTGCTCACAGGATCCAACAGCTTCGATAAGTATGCCACCGGCTTCTTTTGTCCGGCCCATTCCTGAGTTAATACTCCGAATGCCGTTCCTTCATGTATGTTAACGAATAAATGGAATGGCCGCTTTAAATCTGGGAGGCTTAAAACCGGTGCTTGACTTAGCTCCCTTTTGAGATTAGCAAACTGCTCTTGATCCCGAGGGGTCCACTTGAGTATTTTGTCTTTAGACAATTGTTCGTATAAAAATTTAACTTTAAAGCTGTAGTTCTCTATCCATTGTCTACAATACCCAAATAGCCCTAATGCCTGCCGAATTTGCCTCTTAGTGACAGGCATAGGTAATTCTAGAATTCCTTTAATGCGCTCTGGGTCCAATATTTTTTTGCCATTAAACAAATAATGTCCCAAATATTTCACTTTTTCCTCCACAAATTGTAACTTTTCTTGTGATACCCGTAGTCCCTTTTGTGCAAGAAAGTTTAGGAGTCGAATGCTTTCTTTTCTTACATCCTCCTTATTGTTCCCTGCTATGAGCAGATCATCTACATACTGTAACAGCACGTTTCCCGTTTGTACCTGGTATTCTTTTAAGAGTTCTTCCAGGGCCTGTCCAAACAGATTAGGGGACTCAGTGAACCCTTGGGGGAGCACGGTCCATCTCAATTGCTGCCTTCGGCCTGTCTCTATGTCTTCCCATTCAAAGGCAAAATAATCATGGCATTCTTCTGCCAATGGACAGGCCCAAAAAGCATCTTTTAAATCAGCCACACTATACCAGGAGTTATGGGGTCCTAGCTTGCTTAACAGTGTGTATGGATTTGCTACTACAGGGAACCGGGTGATAGTTCTTTTGTTTATTTCCCTTAAGTCATGTACAAGCCGATATTTTCCATTTGGCTTCCTTACAGGCAAAATAGGAGTGTTAAAGGGTGACATACAAGGTTCTAAGATTCCTTGTGTTAACAATCGATCAATTTCTGGTTTTAATCCCCTCCGTCCTTCTAAGGATATAGGATATTGCTTTACCCTTACAGGTATGTGGGGTTCGGAAATTTGAATTTTAATCGGTGGGATTTCTAATTTACTTATTGTATCCGGAGAGTACCAGACATCGGGGTTGATTTGTTTTTGATCATCCATGGTCAAGGGATAAGCAGACACCGTTAGCTCTTGATTTTCTACTTTGATTTCTAATTGCAGTTCAACAATTAAATCCCGTCCCAACAGATTAAATTCTGCTTCAGGGACGAGCAAGAGTTCACCCATTCCAAATTTATTTTCAGTTTCGAATATCACATTTTTGATTTTGCTTACTTTAAAGGGTTCTCCTTTTGCCCCTATTACTTGTACTTTTTCAGGGGAAGCTTTACATCCCTCAGGTATTTGCCTAATAGTCGATTTCTCAGCCCCTGTGTCTACTAAAAAGGTGAACTCTTGTTTATGGGGACCTATTTTTAACTTTATCAAGGGCTCATGATGACTCCGGTCCCCTAAAATATAGAGCCCCTGACTCTCCTATTCTGCTTTCAATATTTCCTCATCCCTGATCCTTTCTCTGCAATTCTTCTTTATGTGTCCCTTCTTTCCACAGTAAAAACAACATCTCTGTTCCTTCTTTACTACTGCGTTCCCTTGTTTTATTCCAGCAGATCTGTGTTCACCAGTCCGCCCGTTGCGATCCTCTCTGACAGCTGCTACCATCATTTTTACTTGTCGCTTGCTGCTCTCTTCTTCCCGCCTTACGTAGACTTTCTGAGCTTCCCTCAATAATTCATCCAACCCTCTATTTTGCCAGTCTTCTAGCTTTTCAATCTTTTTTCTGATATCTTCCCATGATTTTGCTACAAACTGAGTTTTTAGGAGCGCTTGCCCTAAAGGGTCGTCTGGATTTACCCCAGAGTACAGTTGAAGGACTTTCCTCAGTCGTTCCAGCCACTCAGTAGGGCTCTCATCTTTCTTTTGCATTTCATTAAATGCTTTATTGATATTCTGGCCACGGGGTACTGCTTCTCTAATCCCCTGAATTACTATAGTTCTCAGATCTTGCATATGAGTTCTATGCACCGGATCCTGATTATCCCAGTTAGGTCTTTGGAGTGGCCATTTGATATCTGCTTGGGGTCCCTGGGCATGCTGAACATCCCACAGTCTCATTCCTGCTCGTCTAATCACATCTCTTTCCTCGGTAGTAAATAATTGACCAAGGATAGATTGCATCTCATCCCAAGTATAAAGGTTTGGTCCCAAAAATTGATCTAATCTTTCTGCCACTCCAAGTGGGTCCTCAATTAAGCTTCCCATCTCGGTTCTTTTAAAATCTCGTAGGTCAGCCGAGTTTAGGGGTACAGAAATATATCCAATCATAGGCTGAGGTCCCCCCATGGGCATTTCCCTTAGAGGATACATCTGAGCTGCCCCTTTTTGACTTCTAGTCATGCGTCTAGGAGGAGGGGAAGACCCTTGTTCCGACTCCGGTGGGGGAGTGGGAGCTCTGGGGACCTCGGGAGGGGCTGCGGGAGCAGGAGGAGGAATGTAAGGAGGGGGGGTTAGAAGGGTTTCGTCTAACTCTTCCTGCTTTTTCTTTTGTTTAGTTTTTACTCCATTCAGTGGGTAAAGTTTAGCTCCCGGTCTTTTTATCCATACTTCCGCATACTGACTCTCCTCCGGGTTAGGGGTTTTTTATTATTGACCCAGAGGTTTAATTGCTGTCTTACCCAATCTTCTTCTGACCCATAGACTGGCCAAAAGGTATTTTTAGAAATCTTCTTCCCTCCCCATATCTTAGTACAGTATTCTATCATTTTCTGCTTATCTTTCCCTAGGGTTCCAGGGAAATACCTCCAATTGTCTAAGACATATGCCAAAGGGGTATTCTTAGGTACAGTGTGTACCCTTCCCATGGGAGTCGAAGGCTTGCTGCCCTTCGCCCCCATCTTCTGGAATATCCACAAACATACACTCACTCACTCCCCTTGTTCCTGGCCCAATCCCTCGCGGGAGATGGGAAACGCAGTACTTAAGAGTCCACACTCGCTTGGTTCAGTATATCGAACCTCTCATTCGTTATATTCCAGGAAACCCAGTCCCGCCCGAACGGCAAACCTGCGAGCAAATTCGCAATATACTTACGCGTCCTGCGTCTTCGTCCGGACTCCCGTGCACAGAATTTTTATGGGATTTTACCGGTTTTCTCCTTTGCTCACTATTCTAGAATTTAGGTTCGTCGGTAAGGTTGAGGTAGGCTGTCAGTCGCGGGGCCGCGGATTGCCGCGGGGCGCCTCCCCGGAGGACAGAAGCCCACCGTTCCTTATCCGAGTCACGGCACCAGGAATTGTTATAAATTGAGACCACAATGGACTATAATTCACTCTTTATTAATTATAGCAAGTAGAATATGAGCAAAGACAGCGCTGGACGGCAGGGGAGTCTGCGCTCCGCCAACTGCCGTGCTGAGTAGTTCAAATAGTCCCCTTTTTATACATCTTTACTTCCGTGCTCATGAGGTAGTGGAGGTACTCCGCGCGTGCTTCAGTTGTTGTTAGGGGGGTCGTTTCCTGCCTCCTGGTATTTGTTGAGGCTGAAGTAAGAAGTCTTCCCTCTTTGTCTCATAGTTGATCTTTCACTCATATATCCTTATATGGGCTGTCTTGTCCTGTTTCTTGTCGCTTCCTGGAAATCTGGTGGTTATCTTGCATGAGCAGTATCTGGTTCAGTTTGTGTGAGCGATTACAGTTATCTTATCTCACACAGGCGGCGTCCAGTGGTTGTTTGCATGAGTGGTTTCTGTCGTCTAATTTTACATTGAGCTTAACATAAATCTTAATAAACAATACCTTAGTCCACAGTTTCTCACAATAGTTTCTTCCTTTTTTAGTTCAGAAAAAGAGTGGCCAAAAGAAATCCTCCCCTTTATTATAGGTCTGAAAAATATCAGAAATTACTATATGCAACCAAAGGATGGCCCCTGAGCAGTTAGCTCTTGCTGCCACTCTGGGACTCCTGTCGTGGGCCCTGGGCTCTCCCGAGTTTCGGGAGAGGAGAGGTCTCCTGTGACCTCTCTGATGGCCTGTGGGCATGGCCTGAGGCCGCAGCCCGACCCAGCTCCTCTCTGTGCTGGGCGTCGGCCGCGCCAGGCCCCGAGAGCCTCCTCCTCCCCAGCGCCACGGCGAGGGCCTCGGAGCGAGGGCGCTGCTGTTTTGCACATCTCCGGGAAGCGGCGGGGCGTCGCTGGACAGCTCCGGAGCGCAGCGCAGTGCCCATGTTCTGGAGACGGCGCAGATGTGTGCGGCGTCAGCGGGGTCGGGAAGCCTCGCCGCGGCGGCCCTTTCCTCGCAGAGGGCGATCCCGGAAGCGAGCTCAGCGAGCGCTCTCCCCGCCCACCTCGGGACCCCCCGGGTTTCTGTGGCGTGGGGCACCCCGGCGGCGGGGCGGGGGTCGAGAGTAACCCTTACCTGGGGGAGTGGTGGGAGACGGGATCCCCGCGCGGGAGGGGGCAGGGCGGACGGGAGTCTCTCCTCCGCCTCACGCCGCAGCCGGTCTCCCCCGACGAGATGCTCCCTGTTTTGGTCCGCCCGACCAATCGCACGCAGCGGCTGGATTCTACGGGAGCCGGGATGGGCCCTTCGTGGCGGTAGCAGGACTCTCCCCTGCCGACCATAACGCATTGCGCAGGGTGCACCACCACCACCTGGTCCTCCTGCGGCTTTAACCCCTCTGACATGGAAACACCATTGCAGTTCCAGCCGGGCTTCTGCTCCGAGCAGCAGCAGCACGGCCAGGACAAGCAGAGTCTTCTCCAGCAGCAGCAGCAGCAGAGCCCATGCCTCCAGTGCAACAACTGCACCTACTATGGGGCCACTGCGGCAGCCGCGGGGGATAACCTGCCCTCGCTGCTCCGCACTTCTTCGCCCCTCTCGGGCGACTTCAGGACTCACTCCTCGCCGCTCTCCATTTCCGCCTCTTCCCGGCAAGGCAGCCAGTTGAACGTCAGCAAGCTCACCCCCTCCAGCCATGCCGGCGCGTCCAGGCAGCCCCCTCAGTACCCCCAGTACCCCAACCTGCAGCAGCAGCAAGCAGCCAGTCCCAGCAGCAGTGTCAGCAGCGGCAGCACCCACCATCACCACTACCAGCAGCGCCGGGAGAGCAATCCCTTCGCCGAAATAGCCATGAGCAGCTGCAGGTACAACGGCGGCATCATGCGGCCGCTCAGCAACCTGAGCTCGTCCCGCAGGAACCTGCACGAGCTTGACTCTGAGTCTCAGCCGCTCCAGCCGTCGCCCGCCAGCCCTATAGCCGGTGCCCCGGAGATCGTGGTCTCCAAGCCCGAGCATAACAACGCCAACAACCTGGCGCTCTACGGCTCTGGCGGCACGAACAACGGCGGGGGCAAGCCCAGCAAGAAGAAGAACCAGAACATCGGCTACAAGCTGGGGCACCGCCGGGCGCTCTTCGAGAAGCGCAAGCGCCTCAGCGACTACGCGCTCATCTTCGGCATGTTCGGCATCGTAGTCATGGTGATCGAGACAGAGCTGTCCTGGGGCGCCTACACCAAGGTACCTGCCACGCCGTCGGACCGCCTTCCTCTCGCTCTCGGCTCTGTCGACGCAACCCGACCCACGCCTCCCCCCCGTCCCCGTCCCGTCCCGTGCCCCTGCCGCGGGCTCCGTGCCCGCCCCGGCCCGCAGGCGAGGCCGGCTCGTGGGAAGGCGGCTCCGCAGCCAGCTGCACTCTCCTGACAGCCATTCAAATCCGTGCGGTCTAGCCGCCCCGCGCCTCTGTCCTGGCAGAAAGGAGGCTGCCGCCCGGCCCCGGCATCTCTTCGTTTCTTTTAGAGCCCAGCGCGGCGGGACTGTCCGGCCCTCGCCCGGCCCTGCCGTGAGGCGTCCCTCGCCCTGAGGAGAGGTGCCCTGACCCCCGGCACCGCTGTGTGGGGCCCACTGCTCCTCCGCCCTGAGACGAGATGCTTCCCCCCGCGGTTCCGCAACCGTGAGGCGAGGTGTCCCCCTCCCCCGGCCCCGCCGTGAGGCACCTCCCGGCCCCGACACCGTAAGGCGAGGCGACCCTCCCTTCCCCTCCCAGTCCGGGCTCCGCTGCTCGCAGTGGGGCTGGGGAGCCCGGCGGGGCGGGAACGGTCCCATGCGTGTGGGTGTCTGACGGACAGTGGTGTTTTTCTGTTGCAGGAGTCTCTGTATTCCCTCGCTCTAAAATGCCTTATTAGCCTCTCCACGATTATCCTGCTTGGGCTCATTATTGTATACCATGCAAGGGAAATTCAGGTAATGTTTCACTGTATGAATTGCTGAGTGTTTACATATCTGTGGTTGCAGAGTCAGTTTTTCTAAAGGCTTTATTGTGGCAAGTACTTTGCACTTCCCACTGATTCAGAAAACAAAAATAATCACTTAGTGCTTCCCGAAATTCAGTGAATGTATTTCATCCCTGGAGAGAAATAAGATAGGCTACATGGACACATTCGTGCTAGGAAGCATTGCCTGTTAGGGACTGTTACCTGCGATTATGCTAGTAGGATCACTTAATACTGAGGTTATAGCACACTTTCTCTATGACATACCTGCTGTTTTCTGTAGCAGATGTAGGGCAACAGTCTTTTATTTCCCAGTGACTAAATGTCATACTGTGCATTTTCTCTGGATAGCAGGGCTAATTATTAGGAAAGAGGCATCAGTAACTTCTAGGTATGTAATCTTCACTGTGCTGTTTCAGATACTAGCATATACTAGAAGAATATTTAAAAAGAGGGGAAAACCTTATGTTGGATTTGTTTTATTTAATGCCATAGAAATTACAGCCACTAGGAAATGTGACAGAGGAAAGCTCTCAAGACAAGTAGGGCTAAAAGTAGGGGGAATTTAATGATCAAAGCTATAGAGTAAGTCTAAAAATACTGTCCCATGTCCTGTCCCAGGTACTTAGTTCTAATTTCAGTTGTCATTTTTGTTTTTGATCAAGAAATTACAATTTGTCATTTCAGTTAAATTGAAACATATAAGAGAGAGTTTTCAAAGTTTTGAAGTTAAAAATACCTTATTTGTAGATACATTGGTGCTTTTGCTATGTCTAATTAGAGATACCTTGGGCTACAGGCAGAAATGACAGTTTTCAAGGGCAAGAAGGTCTTTTTCAGCAGTACCAATTAACAAAAAAGAGAAATTAAGAATTGTATAGTACCCTTCTTCTATGCTGTAGTTCTAATATGAAAGGGCACCATAGTCTCCTACTTAGACTACTGTTAGAGAAATATTGTGTTACTGAAGACTCTTTGCCAAGTGGGATCCTGTCTCGCAGCCCTTACATATGAAAAACACTATTTCTGTCTCAGAACCCAGTTTCTTTGCATTAATATCAAAGATGGGCAGCTGTTTAACATTATTGTACTCAATAACCAAGTGTCTGGTGACAGAGTATCACTATAAACTGCTGGATTACTGATGAAGAGATTTCTTTATTTGTATAAAAATAATTAAATGTAGCTGCTGCAATGTGGGAGCCTTGTTCTCCAGCGTACCTTTCTATAAGTGGTGCTTGAGGCACTAAGAACAAAACTGAAAAAACCAAGCTCTGTAAGTATTTGAATTATTCTATGTATTTTCAAGAAACTTTAAATAGAAACCAATACACAAGATAACCAGTCATAGCTTTCTGTATGCACAAGATTACAGTAGGTAGTTACTCCAATATTTGCATTTTATTTTCCCCAGCTAATTAGATACACATTTTCATTCTTTCAGAGATTTGTTATGGATCAAAAAAAAAAATCAATCGTTTAGAAAACTTCAGTTGTATTTCTGATTTTTTTTTTAATTGCTCATTTTAAAGAACTCCTTCATGTATGAGACTACATGGAAGGAGCTGTGCAATCATGTGACTTAATCAAGGTTAATGTAGTTTTCAACACTGCCTGACAGTATAGAATACAAGGATACCTGTTTGTAAAACAGTAATACTCTTATGTTTTTGTCTGAGAGACACTGTAGGCTGCAGCACTCATGTCAGAGCCTGGAGTAAGCTGCAGCTCCAAGGGGCTCTGTCATCCATCTTGAAAATGAAAGGGAAGTTTTGTTTTCAAGGACACTATTGGAAGGAAAGGCCATTGTACCACCCTTAGCTGTTAGATATCTGATAGATTTTTAGTTGAGGCACAATATGTTTATATACACACACTTGACTTTTTAAAAAATAAGATGAAAAACACACAGAGAAATATTTACATCCATCTATGGTGCTAAACGGATGTTACACCTTAAATCTGAAAACAAGAAGTATCTTTAAAATCCTTTAGCTTAGAAATGTACTACTCCAAGTGAAAGAAAGTACTGCGTAAGCCCAATAATGTAACGATTTTAAAATAATCCTTAAAACTGCCTTCAATGCAGGCAAATATCCTGCTATGTGCAGTGGATTATTTCTTGAATCAGGTCTGTAGAATCATGCCCATAGATGGTTGATTGTGACCTGGAGCACCAGCTGTTTGCTGATCTTGTTCAAATTTGATCATTCCTTTCTTATTCTTCTCTGAAAGGTACTTAGACTTTATCAGTAAGTATAGCATAAATTTGCAGGAATTCATCAAGACAATAAATTTTGTTGTACAGAACAGAATGGCAATGTATTTTGCTTGCAGTGTGGTATGTTTCATAGTCTGATAGAAGCAAACCTACCTGAAAGAAAAGTAGATTTTCCTGCAAAACATGAACTAAAATGTGTTGGGAAATAAGATGAAAGTTTAACAATTAGTAGTGCTTGCAGATTTAATATTTAGAAGCACCTGGTGACATAAAATGTCTGCTAACCAAAATCAGCTGCTGCTTTTTTTTTTTTTTTTTTTTTTTTAGTAGTCTGTGCCCTTGATTTTTTGGTAGGAAGTCTGAACAGCCATGCTGCAAGCAACTCTATGGTAGTGCCTAACGGCATAGCAGGTGACTGTAGTCTGTCCATTTAAATGACCTTGCCTATGTGTTCTGTTTTGAAAACAGTCAGCTTGTCAGTTAAACCAAACTGTGAGTTTGCTTGTCCCAGACCTGCTGAACATCCTATTTTAAGGGAGTTGGAAGGGAGATTTAAGAAGACTTATAGGGATTCTTCACAAGAATATGATATGGATGTGAGATAAATGGGCTTTTTTTTTACCCCTTTTTTGTTTTCTTCTTTTTTCTTTTTTAGTTTATAAGCAGTAGAGGAACAGGAGCACCTTCAGTATGTAAGGGGGGTGGGGTGTGCGTCCTCCGCCTCCTTTTCAGCACCGCAGACAGCTCCGCACGTTGCACATTATCCGGGGCGCCCTTGGCTGGGCTGGGCCTGGCTCAGAGCAACCTGTGCTGCGGGGACGGCAGCTGCCAGCCTCCCCAGCTTCCCTCCCGCAGCACAGCCAGGTGAGTTCTCCTGCTGCCTGATGGCACATGCATAATTTTGGACATATTTTTAGCCTTGCATTCTAAACCTATTAGCAAAACAGATTCATTTTTATATTCTATGAAACAGCTCTGCATTTGACAGACCAAAGTCTCCAGAATGGCATAGCTGCAGTATTTAGACAAAAATAACTGTTTGGCTGCTGTGCAGTTTTGTGAAATATTGGAAGTGTTAAAATGCTTTCTTCAAATAGGTTTTCAGTGATTGCAGTGTATTAGTTATTCTGCATTATTAGCTATTAATGTTAGTATAATAATAAATACAATTAGCATTATTATTACGTATTATTATTATTAGTTAGTGTATTAGTTAACCTGTTATTCAGGAGCTATTATATTTATTAAATGTGACTTAATGTTAAGACTATAATAACAATCAAATTGTATCTTTAATACAAGTAGTTTTAAATGATGATTCTTAGCCTACATCATCATTTCAAGAAAAGAGGATAAAAACACAAACAATGCTTCCTTCACCTCCCTCCCTCTCCCAGGAAAAAAAGCCAGATGAACAACGGTAATGATGCTGGAGCCAAGTATGGTGACAACCCCAAATCTGTGTATTCTCCTTTTGGTTCATTGTTGTCATGCTTGTAACGTTGTTAAAAACATCACACTTGGGAGATTACAAAATATTCATTACTCGCTCTCTAAGCTCGTGTGGTTGTTGATTCAGTTTGGAAGACTGGTAGGAAAAATGTAACTCATTGTTATCCCAGCCTAGAACAGGTATTTTTCTGACTACTGTTTCAGTTGTGAAATGCACTTTCAAAGAGGTGGAGGAGGGAAGAGCTAAGAAGATCGCACCATCCAATTTACATCATAATTTACAATGTATAAATTGCCCACTTCATGCATAAACAGTTTGTTACTCCATGATATTTTACCTAATTAAAATAGCAGCATACAACATGATTAAAATTGTTGTTTCTAGACAACTTATTGTTCCATTCCACATTTCCCTAATGCAATTTGCTGTTAGATTAATAACCAGGTGGAAGTTAAGAAACTTTTTGATATCAGTTCACATGGTAAAGCTGCTTTTTTTTTTTTTTTTCATTTTCTACTTTTACTGAGAAAGTAGACCTCTCTGTCTCTCTCTTGTACCCCTGTAGATAGAAATGCTTTTAAAATGCACAGTTCCTGAAGTTTTACTGGCACTTCCTCATATTACTCAAAACAAAGGATTAAAACCAAAATTCTCTAAGGTTGCTAATAAGATGCCTTTAATCCCCTTTCTTGGGTATTCTGTCACAGCCTGGTATTTCTTGAAAGATGGCTGTCACAGGGTGGGAGGACTACGTCCACTGGGATACTTTTGCTTTGGTGCTGGACTACTTAGGGTATCCCTTCTGTAAATAAACGTTGCCCTTCTATTGCCTTTCTTGAATAATGGTAACCTGTGTTCTTCTGGACTGAATCTGAACCTCTTCTCCCTCCTCCCTTGATACAGATGCTCTCACTCATACAGAAAAATGAAAATTGTTGATATTTGGCAGAAATGAATAGAAATCTTCATTTTTTTTGTATGTGAATTGAGATGCCTAAACACTTATAAATTGGACTGTCAGTTCATGCTCAAGTAGCACTCCTATGGAAAGTCATGCAAACTTCAAAGTTAAGGTTAAGCCATTGTTGTCGCAGCAGAGTTCATTTTTAGAATTCAGTCCGTCACTTTCCAGGTCTCCAGGGAGAAAGCACCCTCAGTCCCTAGATTGTTCTGAAGTGGTAGGAAAATCATGTGATACTGATGGATTTGGAATGAAACATTTTCAGTCTTCATTAACATTATAGAAAATTTTCACAGATGTGAGCCCGAATATCTTGCCAAAGACTCAAGAGTCTTTTCTCCTTTCCCCTGTCTCCTGAAAACCTGAAGAAATGGAACAGGCAGTACTAAGAAACATAAGTGGATGTTAATAAATACATTTCTTGACTTATTTATTGTGCAAATACATTCCATAATGCATGCTTCTAATAAACACTGCTTATGGGGCTTTAATTATCTTATTGGAAAGTTCTTCAGAAAAAATCCTGCATTCCCTAAGAAATATGAAGTTAAACTCCCTTACAGTTTCCCATCACAAGCACTAATCGGTATTCTGCAGGCAAAATTGTTTATATCTATGTAATCCGTTTGCCTTCACTGTGGTGGTACGTGTTTATCTCACTGTCTTTCTTCTTCTGTTGACTCCATGCCAAAAGAAACAAAAGTCTAGCTTGCCTTTGCTTAAGTACGCTGAATCATCAGCTAAGACTGCTGCTGCAAAAACAAATGAAGATTAAGAGCACAGAAAGCAAGTCTGTTGAATAACAGGTGAAAATCTATAAATAAACTTCGAGTCATAATTTTATTCTGATCTAAAACCTGTTGAAAATTACTGAAATTTTTCTGTTTGTTTTAATAGGCCTTGGATCAGGTGACAACAAATCTCATCATGTGCCAGTTTTGTTCCAGGATACAGTAGCTTCATGTATAGGCTTGAAAATTACCTTGTACCAGTGAAGCTTAATACATGTTCCATACAACAGAAAAGCATGCTGATTATATCTATGCTGATTAAATCTAGAGACATCATATCTGTTAAATTATCACTTTAGGAGTATTTACTTGATAAATATTTAGTTTTAGTTCCATTCAGTACATTTTTTAATAGATTATATCTGCAGAACATGTCGACCCAGGAAAAGTTACAGGTGCCCACTGTCTCTGAAAAGCAGCACTGTAATGCATAAGACACAGAAGGAAGGATAGAAAATCCTTTAACATTGGTCAAGCATCTAATGAACGGCAACTGTAAGGATCTGAGGCCTTTTGTGTTGAAAATAAATGTAGAAGATGCTTGTTTCCAACAGCCTCCCTTAGGACATAGGAGGAGGTTGTATCTAATGGTCAGGCCGCTGAATTGTCAGCAATACTTAGCATTGTCCATTCAAATGCACCCTTGTTCCGAGCATTTTTTAGTGAGGCTGTTAGAAGTTTGTCAGGACATCGGGTTTATCTTTCCTAAAAAATAACGTTCTTAAGTCTAGAGTCACAGGTGTACTCCTTTGGCAGAATGAATAAATTAGCTCATTTTATCTAGCTTCAGATTCAGTATTTCTTCCTTTAACTTCTGTTTCCCCTATTCCCTTGCAAAAATATTGTCAATTTCTTCAGTGAATATATCCTTTTTTAATTGGTTCTAGTTTTCCCAGTAGTAATGAAGCTGATCTTCCCTGAATGGAGTAAGGCTTCTCTCACATTGGGAACAGTGGCTGATGGCAGCTGTGCTGGGAAATGGCAGTTCCTCATGCAGTGATCTGTAGAACAAATTAATTTTTGTGATGAATGAAGAAAAACAAATCCTAAATCAAGAACTGTAAAATGATCATTTAAAATTAACAACATAAAAACACTGAAATGTAGATAGTTCTCTTTAGTGAATTTTGCTTCCACAAGAATATTGTAGAATATTGTAGAGTTACTATATTTCTGGGATACTTGAAATGGGGAAAAATATGACAGAAAGCACTAGGTTTCTTACAAGATGCATTCTAAAATTAGTTCTGTATAAAAGTACTGATATTTTGTGGGAAGATGTGCTATGTTCCTCATACACAGTCTTGGAATTGCTGCTTCAGTGCAAAACTAAATTCATCCCTAACTCTGGAATCTGACTAATGTTTCTATCCCAGTACTGCTAAGATTAGTGCACTAGTTATAGCAGACCACCTACAAGGCCAGAAAAGGTTTTTAAAGAGATGGTTTTGTTTTGGAAATATTTTATTAGTATAGTAATTTTTTCAATGTGGTCATTTGTTGTTCGCATTTGTGAAGGTGCAAGGGGTACCTAAGCAATCCATTCGATATTTCTTTGCCACTTTCCCTTTCAGGTGTAATAAAGCTGGCATAGCTAACATCCAGCTACACTCTCAGCAGTGAGAGTGGGCCAGTAGAAGTAGGGGGTAGTGTGGAGTGTCAGCAGATGGAAGTCGGGTTCTAAACAAGTTGTATTTAAGTTAGCTTAGCCAGTGGAATGTTTTGTAAAGATTTGCTACAGGCAAATAACCTGCTCTGTCCTTAGGTTCCTGGGAACAACAGTATGGTTTTAAAACTATGTATGGTTTTCATTCCATCTCTATCAATTGTATGGAGCAGCTACTCTGGATTGCTCTGGGTCACCCAGTGTATTTGCTAGTAAACATATCTGTTACATAATAACATACATTTCCTTTTCTTTTTTATTCTTTACTTTTTAAATAACAGAACAATACATAGTATAAAACAATAAAAATATTTCTTTAGTGCACTGGCCCCATTTTCCCCTTTTGCGTGTTTGTGCAAAGGAAAGGAACAGGACTCCTACCTAAACTGTTCTTTCTGTATTAATCTTCCTCCACTTATGCTATATTCAGAGCTTTACTAAGTCATGTTCCTTCTGCATCTGCTTGGAGAATGTTTTTGACTGTCAGCCCCAGTCACAGGAGCTTTTGGGAACTGCTGGTGCTGGATGGAAGTTTTCTAAATGTTGTAACTTAAGGAGCTTATTCTCATTGTGTTTTACCCTGCTGGAGGGAGTGGGGTCTGAATATATTATATAATAGAATAAGTGTTAAATGAAGAATATTATTTAAATGAAGAAATACCTTTAGTGGACACTGACTTTGAAAGAACTCCTTATTCAGTAACTTTAATTCAGTCACTTACTGATGGGTCTACTGAGTATCTCGAATTAATATGGTAACCCCAAGTGGTGGGCTTCTACTTCTGGACCTCTGATTTGGTTCAAAGGCTCATAAAAATTCATATAAGTAAATATCTCACCATTGTTTAAAAATCTGAGGAAGCTCAAGTGTGATTGTTCCATCAAGAGTCTAAAATAAATTAAAGTAGGAGATTGCCTCATGAGATATCTTTTTAATAATGCTTTTCTTGGGAGTTTCTTCTACTCTGTAGCACTGGGGAAGAAATCTGGATATCTAGGAACATCCTTTTTTTTTCCCTTGGAGTGCTTGGTTTTCACTTCTTGACACTATCACCTGCATAGAAGGTTATTGGGAAGAAAGAATGGCAGTTTGGGGATCATCTCACCCTCTTTGGGTCCCTGAAGCACATACATACAGGGAGAACTACATGAAAAGAAATGCTATATGTCCCAGCAATTGCTGAGTGTTGTAATGGTTCCTTGGCACCACAGGCTGTCAGGGATTAAGCCATTTCACGGCTGTTTGAGACAAATGATAGAGCCGAAAGTCTGGCCTGTAGCACTTAAAAATATTGAGCAATGCCTCAGAATATCTTTGGAGAGAGAAAGCAACAAAGAATACTGCCAGTATCTGATTTAGAACAGAAGGAAAATATGGGGAGGCAGAATTTAACCTTACATTAGTTTATGTGATCCTGTCCTTTCTTTGTTATCTCATAGAGTATTTGGGCTAGTGTTTTTATAATGATCTGAGGGACACAGGCTAAAAAAGACATGGACAAACCTGATAAGTGTGTTGAGTAACATATATGTTTATTGAAATGGTTGTGGCTACCTTCCTCTCTGCGTGTGCCCTGTCATAGTAACTACGATGTATATTATCCAGGTGTATTTTAATGTGCAGTTTTTGATGCTGCACATTGGAAAATATGGTACACAAAGACCATAAGTAGCCTGAGCCTCAGTTACACATCTCTTCCTGAGATGGTCAGATTTAATGCTGTCTTTGAGGGAAGCATTTTGAGTCTACTTAGCCACCAGCACACATTAACGTGAAATTTTCTTTACGTGCACTCACATAGACAGTGTGTATAGCAAGATATCAATAACCATGAAAAACTCGTTTTGCATAGAGATACCAAATTTAAATAAATATACTATTCAAAAAATCATTTTTATGATGAAACTAAGTACCAGACTTTTACAATCATTCTTTTAAATTGGAATTTTTATAATTGGGGTGGGGGTGGGGGGTGGTATATGTGCATATACACATACGAATGATAGAATAGTCTAACTTCCCCATTTGAACAAACTAAGAATGCTTCATTCGTGTAGATAGCTATATCCGCAAGATCTTGTGGATCGATTTCTAACGACCTACTAGAAAATTTGGTCTTAACTCTGGATGTGGGAAACATTCTGGAAAATATAAGATAACAAGGCTTTCATGTAGTTTTGTGAAAAACATTATTCTTTGCCTTCTGTGCTTTGCATGCAGAAGGTGTTTGATGCCTCATGGCTTTATATAAGACTTAAACTCACTAACTTCTCTGCTCTGTGGCGCTGTATTCAGGATGTAGAGTCCTCAGGAATTCCTACAGGCTCTCCAAGATTGAGGACAGGCCTTTGGATTAGACCATTTGATTATATGCCTTCTGATAATGGAAGAAGGTGTTTTTCATCCCCTAGTTAGGGAAAGGCTTGAGATGTCTATCTCCAACCACCATATGATTTTCAATCATTTGTACTTAATACCTTCTTCCTCTCTGAGGACTATAATGCTGTTTTTAGTTGCATAAGTGATATTTTGAGGACTAGAAGCTATAGAAAAATGATTGGTCAAAAATTTGGTAGAACAGCAGCCACAGAGGCTATATTTTGCTAGTCTGTGTCATAGTTCCATCAGTTCTTTTATAAGGGTAAAGTGGCTCCAGTACTTAACCATTTAAAATTTGGATTTTTAAATTAAACAATTGCCACAATGCCTTTGTGAGTACAGTTGATTCTCCTTCTGCAAGGAATGCCTCAAGGAGTACAGCTGATGCTACCTTATCATTGTTTATCGCTTCCTTTTTATTCCTTACAGCAGAGCAGTGATACTGTTTTCACATTTGTTCTTCTGCCGGGATTGTAAAGAAACTGGCCAATTTCCTTGTACTTTGCATTCACCAACATCCTCAGTTAGCCTGCTAGGAATTTATTTTGATATACTAATGATATACAAAATTAATTTTTCTACTTTTCTTTTAAGTATCTTCAGGGAGTCTCTGATCTAAATTGCCATTGTGTGCAATCTGTCTACTCTGAATTAGTTTCTCTTTTTCTAATCTGGTGTTATATGAATTTAACACAAATTGTTATGTAAATCCACAAACACCCATTAATATCTATGATGTGCTTTCTATTTTTATATTTATACTGTGTGGTGTTAGAAACATCAAGTTTATTTATAGTTTAAGATTCATGTCTTATTTTTACATACCACACGTTGGAAATGCATTATATAATTTCAGATGAAAATAACTTTTTAAAATTTGTCTTATAGAATGCAGGCTTAGTAAAGGTAGATGGTAGTTCTGTATTTGAAGAAGCTTTACAGAACATTGATGAAGAACTTAAATTAGATTTCAGTGTTAGACTAATAATTAATAAGAAATTTGAAAGCTACGAGCAGGCATAACATCTTTGACCTTGACTGGATTTTGGCCTTCTGCATAGGCTGCAGGACTCAATTTTATAGGAAGAGCTTGTTCTCTTTTTATTACTGGCATCATTCCCCATTCGAATGGGGAGCAGTATCTTAAAATGAATGCATGGTTATTATAACAGAATTGACTGAAAGCAGCTGAGAGGGGGTGTATATATATATATATATGTACACACATACATATAAAAATATATGAAAATATAAAAAAATATACACCCTCCCCCTTTAAACTCTGCTGTTCAGCTGTTCTTTCTCTCCTTCATTCATTTTCACCCCTTGCTTTCCGAATAGTAAATGTACACAACCAAGCAAGCAGGAACACGCAAATACCACTGCATTTTCCAAATTAAAAATTAACAATTGCATTTAGTAGGCTGCATAATTGCAAGCATATAAAATGTACATGAAATCCTGTACTAATTTCTAACTATTTTCAGTACATCCCAATCGACTTGTTATCCACAGCCTATTTTGTTCCAGAATGTTTGATATTCCTGTATTTCATGGACTGAATTTAGAGACATGGATTTGTATGGAAATTTATCTCATAAATATGATTTTGAAATGTTACTATTTTTTAAAATAGGAATATTTGTACTGAATCTGTGGTCCTCTGTGGCTTCTGGTGCTTTCTACCTTCTGTGTTTTCACCTCCCAAATCTCATTACGTGACAGCTGAAGACATTACCACTTTCAAATATTATTTTTCTTAGAAGCAATTGGCTTAGCCAAAGTCAAGGGAAGTTGATAAGGATTTTCTGTGCCTGCAAACATAGCCCATTCCACTTAGCACTACTGAGAAACTTCTTTCTTTGTAGCATATTAGGATTTCTTCTGCTAACAGCTGAATATGTTCTTAAGTATATGTTTCATAATGATAGCTTAAAGTTTTTTAAGAAGTGATGAAATATCATTTTCTTTTATGAAAATTGTAAGAACAAATTTTGATGTCTAAGTTTAACTCAACAGTCCTCTCATCTTTTGAATCGAATCAATACTTAATGTATCATTTTTCTTGAATTGCCTTTCTGCATATTGAAATCTGTGAAGACGGTAGGTAAAAAGTGAGGACAGAAGACCATTGCTTTTCCAGCATATTCTGCAACTTTAAAAGAAATTTTAAAACACTGCTGCTGATTTAACATGTATTTGATATGTATCTGAGAACTGGTCAGCTGTGTCATTTGTTTATTCTTTTCTTCAGAAAAACCACACAACATTTGAGGGATTTGATATTATCTATCACATATTCAGTCAAACCAGTTCCTATTCATCTGTATTCTGGGTGCTCTAAACACCTGGACCTCTTTATAGCTGTTTTACCATTTGTGTGATCTGACTGACAGCATTTACAGGCTAATCACAAGAATCAAATGCACTTGAGCGTCACTGTATTTTGAAAGTTTGGCCCTTTATATCAAATAGTACATTTGTTAAGTGCTAAACCAACTGTCTTTTGGTAATAAATAAATAGATAGATTTGACTTCCTACCAGTATGAATTTCATTTTTATATCTAGCATACAAAGTCTTCAGAAAGACCACAGGCAAAAGAAAGCGTATGTGCTCGTGTTGCATACATTGAATTCACTGAGTGTGTTTCTTTAGCTTAATTCAACACTACGTTTCTTTGGCTTTAACAGTATTGCAGTGGAGGTAAGAACTATACCTAAGATAAAGAACATGAAGGAGCAAAAAACAGGTCCAAAATTAAAAGAATTTGGGTTGGTTTTTTTTTTTTTTATTTTGTTTTGCTTGTTTCTTACTGTGGTTAACTTCTTTCTTTCTTTTAGTGTCACTCCAACTACAATAAAGTTAACTTATTGTTATCACTGTCTTAAACAAAGGACCGGAGCAATTTTCTGGAAGACAAAATGAATGTGTTGGGAGGAAGATGTAGCATGTGGTTTTGGATCTCTAAAGAACATATACAGAGAGTTCAGGCTTGCATTTCTAAACTTTTGAAGGATGGGAAGGGGCTTCTAGAAAGCAATGCAGATGAGGAATTGCTTGTTTGGCCCTGTATATGGCGTGTAGCGTGCTGGAAATACTTTTCTTACGTTCAGAAGGACATTCTTTGTGTATTTCACCTTCTCGCCCCTTAAATTACTTCTAAGTTTTTGAATAATCTAATTTTAAATATCCTGCAAAAGTTTTTTATTTCCGGTTACATATTTACTGAACAGCTTTGTCTAGATTCAGACTAGAAGCAAAGTAGTGCGAAGGCCTTCTCCTGTTGCTTTTTTGAAAAGTTACCTTGCATATCCCTACTCTCTACTAGTGACAAATATCGTTCAATTAAGAATTTAGTCAGTAAATCTTCAGGAACAACATTTACTAAACAGTGTGAAGTGTTTTATTGCTTTTGTTCCTGGGTGGTAAATGGAAGGCTTTGATTCTGCAAGGACCTACATACATGTGCATTTAATTTTCAGCTACTAATAGACCTCACCTGGCTGGCTAGGCTACTCTGGTGTTTGCAGGCCTCTGCTTTTCATTTCTGTTTTTTTGAAGGTGTGACTACAGTTCATTCAGACATGGTCAACCTAGCTTTAAAACAGCTAGTTCAGGTATTGCTAGTAGTTGAGGTATAGTTGAGCTGATTTTAAACGATGAGTTATCTTTTAGAGTCTTTATGTAGTTTCTTGGATGGTTTTGCAGCCTGTGTTGGTCCATATTGGTGCCTGAAGTTTGAAGAAAGCTTGAATAGTTCTACTAAAGCTATAATCTCTCCAATCTGAAGCACTGATGTGCTCTAAAGAAAGTTGTACTGCAGAAAGTATTTTCAATTTGTAATTTAGATTTCCATCCTGAAAAACCTTTCTTAAATTCTTCTTAATTCTATGAATTTTGAATAAGCAGTTGCTTTTGAAGGGATGAAGTTTAAATTGGCACAGAGTTTTGTTTTATCAAAAATGTCAATTAAACAAAAATATGAAAAAACCTTAGTAAATAATGTGTGGAAATTCAGTTTCGTATCCAGTTTTAAAAATAGTGCACAAAAACATTCCTTTTGGCTCAACCAAAATGGTATTCACTTAGTAGCGACTTAGTAATGTCATTTGCTGAAAGGGCATGTTTATTTTGGTTTTAGTGGTCATTAGCAGCTCTGAAAACAATGGTATTTTAAAATGGAATTATAACAAGGTTTGTTAATGGCATACTAAAGTTAACCTTATATTTTATCGTTTCAGTTATTCATGGTGGACAATGGAGCAGATGACTGGAGAATAGCCATGACTTATGAGCGTATTTTCTTTATCTGCTTGGAAATACTTGTATGTGCTATACATCCCATACCTGGGAACTATACGTTCACATGGACAGCCCGGCTTGCCTTTTCTTACGCTCCATCCACAACAACAGCTGATGTGGATATTATTTTATCTATACCAATGTTCTTAAGGCTGTATCTTATTGCCAGAGTTATGCTTTTGCATAGCAAACTTTTCACTGATGCATCATCTAGAAGCATTGGAGCATTAAATAAGATAAACTTCAATACCCGTTTTGTTATGAAGACTTTAATGACAATATGTCCAGGAACTGTACTGTTGGTTTTTAGTATCTCGTTATGGATAATTGCTGCGTGGACTGTCCGAGCTTGTGAAAGGTAAGGTTGTTCTGTTTGGTTGGTTGGTTCTGTCTGTCTTGTTTTGCTTCTTTTCGAAGGACCTAAATATTTAATGGAATGGAGCTTCCTGGTCTTTGATGTGTTGAGTGCTGGTTGGATTTCACTCTGTCACAGATTGTCAGGAATGCTTTGCCTTTTAATCTGAAGGATTTACGTAGAGAAGTTTGTGCCACAACACTTACTGTAGTATTGCAAGTCGGTTTCAATGTTTTCATTTAACTTTGCTAAAACACAGTGGGATACCATAAAATGTCTTTTAACAACAGTTACAGTTGTTGATATTTTGTGTTGATAACAGCTTTCGTTTATTGTGTTTGCAAGTTAAATTTATTGAGAGTAATATGGATAAAATAGCTATGGAAAACATATTTTTTCAATTAGGCTTTTATTGTCCTGTTTCTTTAAAAAAAAAAAAAGTGAAAAAATGTTGTTGGGGAGTTGGCAAGATCAAGAAAGGGTGATGCACTGGTTTTGACTTGGACGGAGTTCATTTCCTTCATACTAGCTCATATGGTGCTATGTTTTTGGATTTGTGACCAAAATAGTGTTGATAGCACACCGATGTTTTAGCTATTACTGAACAGTGCTTACACAGTGTCAAGACCTTCTCTGTTTCTCACTCTGCCCGCCCCCAGTGAGTAGGCTGGGGTGCGCAAGAGACTGGGAGGGGACGCAGCTGGGACAGCTGACTCCAACTGACCAAAGGGATATTCCATACCGTATACCATCATGCTCAGCAATAAAACCTAGGGGAAAGAAGGAGGAAGGGGGGAAGTTTGGAGATATGGCATTTGTCTTCCCAAGTAACCGTTACACGTGATGAAGCCCTGCTTTCCTGGAAAAGTAAGATGGGAAGTAGTGAATGAATTCCTGAAGTGCTAAGGCTTGGACAATAAGCCCAAGCCAGAGTTGACCTATAGATGAATCCTGTATGTTTTATAATTGACAAGCATTGTATCAATAGGTATTGTACTAAAATTATAACAGACCACCTGTCCGGATGTAAAAGGTGGGAATATTGAAACCTGAACAATAGGTCTTGAACCGAAATTGCTAACTCCGTATGTAGTCATTAGTGAGATATGTATAGAAAATGTAACTTAAACATCATAAAACATGTATCCTTCTTTGTGTGTGTAAACAAGGTAACAAGGCCACAATAACAGGGCCACAGAGACAATTGTCTGGCCCTGTGACCTGGTGTGTGACCTTGCTCATAAATCACCTAGATAAGCTGGGAAAACTCCCTTAGTTTTTTCCCTGAGCCCCGGCCAGGCTCTGGGAAAATCTAACGTGAGACTGACTCCAGATATTTCCGCTTAAAACAAAGGTGCCAGCTATTCTGGCTTACTGATTTCAGGTATATAAGGCTGGGCCCGCTCACAGCGACTTTGGAAGCCTCACCTACGGGTGGACGCACCGCGTAAGATTTCCCACTTGCAGGGAAAGGTTCTCCAAATCCTCGCTGTAACCGGGGCTCCCCAGCGACTGCGGGTCTGGATGATGGTAAAGTATGCAAGTGGTGATGGATCTTTCTTAATCACTATTCTCTCTCTCAGGTAGTAATGATTTGATGCATTACCCTGTATTTTCCTATTTGTTTAAGTGCACTATTCTGTCTTTTCTTACTGTATGTTTTCTGTATTATTCTGTTATATTATTTAGTTATTTCTAGTAAAATACGCCTCCTCTTTTCACTCTGGTGTCTGAATTTAATTGATATCCCTGATCAGCAAAACATAAATTGGTGTCAGAAGTGGGATCCGACAAAAATGCCATTATTTAAAGTAACCATTGGATGTTTTAAATTGTATGAAAAGGTACCTATTGAAAAAGGAAAAGAAACTACAAATTCAAGTAAACGAGAGTGGATTTTGTTAACTGCATGTAGAAAACAACACCAGAGTGAAGAGAGGCTGTTGTTAGAGCGCTCCCAGATGGAGCGACAGATATGTGATTTACAGAGTCAAATAGTGATGTTGCAATGCCAGAATAAGTTGTTTACTGATAAGCTGGATATTTATCAGACAGTGGCGGAGAAAGCTGCGGTGCGAGTAGCACAATATGAGTATAGGAAAAGGAGAAAGTGTAAGAAAGTGCATGCGGTGATTGCAGAAGCGGGTGTGCAGTGGGATCCTGGTAGAGATCCTAATAGTGGGCAAGCTGTGAGGAAGGATATGATAAAGGATTATACACAGTATGAAGTAAATGATATAATTGAAAGATTTAAGCAGAGACCGGGGGAATCCTTGCTCTCTTGGATGGTGCATTTGCAGGATCAGGGAGTGGCAGGGGTAACCCTAGACGCAGGAGATTCTAAAAGGTTTTTGATTTTAAGTTCAAATGCTTTTGTGCAGGATGCATTTCAAAACAACACTCAGGATATTAATTTGTTAGCACTGGCTGCTCTGGGATGTAATACCAAATATCCTCCAGAGAATGATTGGCTGGCATCTGACCGTCAGTGGTATGCTTTGTGAGATTGTATACAGCGAATGAAAGAGGAAGGGATGAAAGCAGCTATTTTTGTAGGAGACGCTGACTTTATGATGTGGCATCCTTTGTCGGTCACTATGAGAAACAGAGTGATTAAAACCGTTCCACTGGCATATAAAAATGTAATTATGCCCCTTCGCATTAATGAAATGGGGGATCCCCTCGATGAAGTAATAGAAAAAGTGCAACAGTTACGTGACCTTGAAGAGTGGAGCCCCCGAGGGAGTGCAGGGAATCGAGATACTCGAGACAGCCCTAAAGGCAGTGAAAACAGGATTTCTCGTAAGGAAATGTTTACGGCTTTGTTAAAAGACAGCATGTCTCATGAAAAAATTTATGGTGTTCCAACTAACGAGCCGTGGTGAATATATACACAGAGAAGGCTGAATAAACCTAGCAAGAGAGTGCAGAGTGCTAAAACTAAGGATCCAGGGACAACTCAGCCTACGGCACCCCTTCTCGAACCTCAACGGGACCCTCCATCTGCCCACGGAGGGCCCCCCGTGAGTGGATCACTGGTTCCGGGGGTGAAAGAGGATGGGGCAGCATTTTCTGACTTGTACCCTTTGCAGGAGGCAAGGGAGGTGAATCAATATTATAATCAGCACATATGAATTAATGGCCAAGCTCCAGGGCAGTGGGTGCAGAAGGACCGATGGCCCCATGTAGAGCTTAAAGTTTTTTGTTTTGTTTTGTTTTTTTCTTTTGTTGTTGTTATTTGTTTTTTATTTAGAACAACCAGTCCCCACAAACTGTAAATACCCTAATTGAGACTGGAGCAGAGGCCTCCTTAATATATGGGAATCCCAGGAAATTTAAAAGACAACCTGTAATTATTATAGGTTTGGGAGGAAAATAAATTAAAACTGTACAAACACAAATGGAAATGAAAACAGGAAACCTCCCAAAATTATTATATTCAGTCATGATTGTCCCCATTCCTGAATATTAAATTAATATAGACATTCTAAAAACACTAACTTTAAATCTTTCTGATAGTCAGTATCAATTTGGAGTTAAACCCTGTATTAGTACCAGACCTGTTACGGTCAGCAAAGTGAAAAATGCCTCCTGAGCAGATCCTGGCTGCAACTAAGTTAGTTACAATGAGGCAATATAGAATTCTGGGAGGACATGAAGAGATATCACAGACAATTAGAGATTTATTAGATGTAGAAGTTTTGAGGTGGCAGTCCGGTGTGACCTGTCAAGAAAAGTGATGGATCCTAGAGAATGACAGTGGATTTTAGAGAACTAAACAAACATACTGCACCGCTTGCAGCAGCTGTGCCAGACACTGTCACTTTAATAGAAGAAGTTCAGAAACATCCAGGAACTGGGTACGCTGTAATAGATTTAACTAGTGCATTTTTTACTATCCCAATTGCAGAAAAGCATTTGCTTTCACAAGGATGGTTGCACAGCCCCACTATCTGTTATAGAATTGTAGCTGAACACTTAGATGAAATACAGCTGCCTCCTCACACACAGTTAAACCACTATATAGATGATATTTTGATTCAAGGAAATGATGAGGAGGGAATACAACAAGTTCTTGAATTAGTGGTAGATCATATGAAACAGAAGGGTTGGGAAATTAACTCTGCAAAAATCCAAGGACCGTCTGAGACAGTGAAGTTTCTGGGAATTCAGTGGCATTGTGGGCATCAAGCCAGCCCCACATGGCCCTGACCACCCCAGAAATCCATTTTATTTTCCAGGACAACCTGTCTTAGTCGAACTCCCCACGGTGGGAGCAGTACCGTTGGTATTGGATACCCCAATAAACAAGTACACCTGGAAAGCCAAAGATGCTCATGGAAAGGAGCACAAAATTAATACAAGGTGGATTATCCCATCTTTCTAATTATAACCCACTTCCGGTTCTCAAAATGAACCGAGAAGCTTTCCTTTCCTTTTTCTTGCAGGTAAAACCCTTGGAGAAAGATATCCTGAGTCACGACGGGGGATCCTTATGTAAATTTAAATCTTTATATAGTGTTGATATTCATGGTCCTATTAATATTTCTAGGATGTATTGTCTGTCATTGCAAAAATTGCTTTGGGTGACCATTCCCCTCTCCCTTGGGTCTGTGGGAAGCTCCGACTTCCTAAGTGTTAACCAAGAATGGGAGGAAAACGAATTTGTGGGTTTAAGTCATTCTGTTACCAGTATTATGAACAAACAACAGACACCAAACCAGGGCAAGGTCCCTTTGCTAATGGGGCCTGGGCTTTAAAAGGTCATTACTGGGCCCACGAAGGCAAGATGGAGGTATCAAGGCCTAAACCACACATGCACTCTGAGTTGGGGGCATGGAAATCCATTTTCCTGCTGCAAAGGCAGACCCCAGCTCCAGCGAGCCAGACCATCTTCAGCTCCACAATTGACAGCAACAACCAGAATATTTTCCCTTGTGATATGTATGTGTTAGTCTTATAAGTGTCCATGTAAAACATCCTGTAATTGTACTTGTTCATGCAGACAACCACCTTCTCCCCCCAGTCCCCAAGGACCGGGAGCACATCCTTAGTCCCAACCTAGGACACATTTTGATTAAATATGTTTGGTTAAAATATTGTTAATTGACATTGTTATTGTTACTGTTACCTTTATTATATGTTTGGTTAGGATGTTGTTAACCATTGTCAGTGTTAATATTGGTTTATTTGTTATTTGTAGTGTTATTGCTTATTTACCTTTGTTTAAATCTGGGATAGAAGTTTCTAGGCCCAGATGACACATGCGCTTTAGGATAAAGGGGCGTGGAAAGCGATTTTCCTGCTGCGTATGCTGACCCCAACTTCGGCAGACCAGGGCAACAGACTGCATGGACTGCCAGGGCCACCAACACTCAGTGGTATATTACCAGAACCGTGGAAAAATAATGGATAATATGTTAATAATAATTTCAATTCACTTTATAGCCTTAGCCTTGATAATCATTTTCTTATTTGTTCTTATAATACATCTTTTTTGTCCCTGTGAATGTCAATCATGTAAGCTGCCGTTGTGTTCTTCTACTGATTCCTTGCAACCTTAAAATCGGTTTGTAGAATGTTTTGGTTTTGTAGAGTTAGTTAATTTTGAGCATGACATGTTTGTTAGAGATGTTGTTAGCTATATGCTTGTTAACTGAAGATATTCGTATTTGTTAAAGATATTGTTAGTTATATGTTTATTAACGGAAAATTTATATATCTGTTAAAGATGTTATTAGCTATATGTTAGCCAGAAATATCGTTAGTTGTCATGTTGCACGCTATTTCTGTCCTTTCTTTCTCTCTCTCTTTATATCTCTATCCTTTGTGCCACCACGAGGACAGCAATGTCAAGCCATGGGGCAGTGTGAGAGACTGTATTGCCTCGACATTGCTGCCGCACCACTACCACTACCTGGCCTCAACATCCTGTCCCGTGAAGGAGTACGCTCTGAAGGAGATGAATTGTCCCCGAAGAAACCACCATATCTGCCTGAAGCCAGAACGACATCATCCTTGGCAGTGCCTGCCAAGCTGCGCTGGCGCACGAGCCAGGTGGAGAAGAAATCAGGGTGAGGAAGGCGTGCGGAAGCTGAAGACGCCACAGGCTGACACCCCTCCTCCAGCACGACCACTGTGAACACCTGGACATGCGCACCTGGAGGAACACGGGGCGGCACGTATGACAATGAGCTCCGTGGAAATGGGCGGACTCTTTGGAGAAATTGTGGGGACTTGGACAATAAAAAGACTGTGTACTCCTGTCTCAGGGCTCGGAGCTGACTAAGCCAACAGGACATCACTGGATTCGTGGTGGTAACTGATTTTGCTGCATCTCTTCTGTTTGCTTGCTTAGGTATTCTGACTTTTTCTTTCTTCTTCCCTCTGTCCTATCGCTATTATTACTTGTTACAGGAAATAGAGTTTACAAGGTTGCATGGTATCTAACCTCCTTTGTGTCTTAAGATCACTAGTGAGATCGTTTAAGAACCCTCCCTGATATTGGATCGGGACATGCCTGACAAAACATCATCAAGTGATGAACGGAAACTAATGTCACTAACCATAGAAGTGGTTTGACAACCATGATTCACCTATAGGTCAAAGGACCGAATGAAGTGCTAAGGCTTGGACAATAAGCCCAAGCCAGAGTTGACCTATAGATGAATCCTGTATGTTTTATAATTGACAAGCATTTTATCAATAGGTTTTGTACTAAAATTATAACAGACCACCTGTCCGGATGTAAAAGGTGGGAATATTGAAACCTGAACAATAAGTCTTGAACCGAAATTGCTAACTCCGTATGTAGTCATTAGTGAGATTATGTATAGAAAATGTAACTTAAACATCATAAAACATGTATCCTTCTTTGTGTGTGTAAACAAGGTAACAAGGCCACAATAACAGGGCCACAGAGACAATTGTCTGGCCCTGTGACCTGGTGTGTGACCTTGCTCATAAATCACCTAGATAAACTGGGAAAACTCCCTTAGTTTTTTCCCTGAGCCCCGGCCAGGCTCTGGGAAAATCTAACGTGAGACTGACTCCAGATATTTCCGCTTAAAACAAAGGTGCCAGCTATTCTGGCTTACTGATTTCAGGTATATAAGGCTGGGCCCGCTCACAGCGACTTTGGAAGCCTCACCTACGGGTGGACGCACCGCGTAAGATTTCCCACTTGCAGGGAAAGGTTCTCCAAATCCTCGCTGTAACTGGGGCTGCCCAGTGACTGCGGGTCTAGATGATGGTAACGTATGCAAGTGGTGATTGTGATAGACAGTAAACTGTTTGTTCATCAAATTCCATTAAAGATACTGGGAGCTCGTGACATGTTATTCCATAAACTATGTAGGCCTAAGCTTTATCTTAACTATTACATTGTGTACCGACTAACTGACTTCAAGTGCTTATCTAAGTTGAAATGCTGAAGCAAGGACTCCTATTGTACAAAAGATTGAAAAGAGGGAGAAGAGAAGAAGGACAAAGGGGAGAAAGACAAAGGGAAGAAGGACAAAGGGGTAATGTCTATACTCTGTAAGATATAAACAAAAGCTTTGTGAGCCACTCTCAGGAAAGCAGGAAATACGAGGAATTGGTGACGCGAGGAAGACCCGGATGGAGCGACCCCCTAGCTGCAAAGTGCGCAGACGCAGGATACACCTCTCAGAGAGACCCGATACCGGAAGGCGGAGGATATAAAAAAGACGGACCCTCGGGAAGTGAGTGCGCGCCGTTGGTGGAGCAGGGACTCCCCGGCCGCCCAGCGCTGTTTTGCTTGTTGCCGCTTGCTAAGTAAACAATTGAAATTTTGATTGGCTCTGACTCACATCAATTTGAGAAATCTACTTATAACAAAATTGGTGTCGTGACTCGGATAGAGGCAATCTGGTGGGAAGCCCCATACGGGGAGGCGCCCCGCTGAGTTCAGCGGCCCCGGCTGAGTGCTATCACATCACACCCTCTACCGATGAACTCCAAAACTTGGCAACAAGCAAAAGAATACCGGTAACCCCGTAATCTTTGTGCACGAAGCCCCGGACGAAGACGCAGGGTTGCGTGAGTATAGGCCGGTTACCGTTCGGTTGGGGTTGGGTTTCCCGGAGCGTGGTGTGTGAGACGCCCAGCAGGGCGAAGCGAGCGCGGACCCCTCGGTAGTGCATTTCCCATATCCCGCGAGGGACTGGGTCACGAAAAGGGGGGAAAAACGAATTGTGTGAGTGTGTGAAGGCGCTCCGGAAGATGGGACAGAAGAAGAGCAAGCCTTCTGATCCCATGGGTGGTTTGGGACCCGAGGTGATGTACCCCCAAATACCACCAGATAGCCCTTTAGGCTTGATGTTAAACTATTGGGAAGATTACCCCTCTAGGCGGGGTAAGGACAAAGTAGAAATGATTTATTATTGTATGGAGGTTTGGGGAGGGAAACAAATCAGGGGCGACCATCTCTATTGGCCTGGTTTTTTTGGGTCCTTTGAAGAGTGGGTCTGTCAAGCCTTAAACATTTATGTCAATTTAAAGGTACCCTTTAGTTTGGAGGAAAGTGACTATGCACAGGCATGCAAATGATATACATTATTAAAGGCTTTACAATTACTAAAAGAAAAAGTGGGAACTATATATACCGATTCTAGATATGCCTTCGGAGTAGTGCATACCTTTGGGAAAATATGGGAAGAGAGAGGCTTAATCAATTCTCGGGGGAAGGACCTAGTACATCAGGAGTTAATATCACAAATTTTACAAGCTATACGAGGGCCCAGCGAAATTGCGGTAGTACACTTAAAGGGACACTAGAGGGGGCTAAATCCTTTAGTACGGGGGAATAACCTTGCTGATCAAGAGGCAAAGAGAGCAGCGCTATTAGCACTGCACTTGGATGATCCGATAGAGGCCAGACAGCGGTGTGTTAATTGTGGAGATAATTACCTCCCCTGTTATGCTTGCTGGGACGATTTCGGGGTAGACGGCATAGAATGTGTATGTGAAAGACCAGGGTTTAAGTAGTGCTTTTGCCATGGAAAATCCTATGAAATTTTAAGCTTTACTGTTCAAGAACAAGCAAAATTAAATCAAATGGGGATTAAACAGAAAGCTAATGGAAAATGGGAACTCCCAGACGGCCGAGAAGTTCTCCCAAAACCCATAGCTACCAAAATAATGCAGCAATTCCATAAAAACACTCATTGGGGAACTCAGGCATTAGTGGATCAATTTGCAACTAAATACATGTGCATTGGGATATATGATATAGCCAAACGAGTGATAGGAGAATGTCTCGTTTGTCAAAAAGTAAATAAACATCAAATAAGAAAACGAGTATATGGGGGGCGAGAATTGGCTCATAGACCTTTTGCAAGAATACAAATAGACTTTACTGAATTACCAAAGGTGGGGAGGTATAAATACTTACTAGTAATTACAGATCATTTAACCCAATTCGTAGAAGCCTTTCCCACAGCTCGAGCCACAGCTCACACAGTAACAAGGATATTACTTGAAGAAATTATACCTCGGTATGGAGCAATAGAAACAATAGACTCAGATAGGGGTCCACACTTTGTATCCAGAGTAGCCAGAGAGACTTTGGCTGCCCTGGGTACACAGTGGCAATACCATACCCCGTGGCACTCGCAGAGCTCAGGAAAAGTTGAACGTATGAATGGAGAAAAAAAAAAAAACCAAAACAAAAAACCCAAAAACAAAACCTTACCAAATTGATGTTAGAAACCAAAATGTCATGGATAAAGTGTCTCCCTTTAGCATTGTTAAATATCAAAACTCAACCCCGAACCGATGTAAGTATTTCTCATTTGAAATGTTATATGGGATGCCCTATGATTTAGAAATACCACCAGATCACCCCCAGCTTCAAGAATTAAAGATAAAATCCTATCTGATACAGCTAATGGCAAGGGGAAAACAACTGCAGGCCCGGGGGATGGTAGTACAAAAGCCTCCATTGGATGTGGCCATGCATCAAATCCAACCAGGAGATAAAGTACTAATCAAATCATGGAAAGAATCCTCTTTGACCCCCCCGTTGGGAAGGACCCTATGTTACTCTTATCACTACAGAAACTGCTGTTCGGACTGCTGAGAAGGGGTGGACACACGCAAGTCGCATAAAGGGACTTATACAGGATCCGGCCTGGAAAGTGACCAGCCCTCCTGGGGATCTACGAGTCACCCTTCGGAAAACTTGAAAGAACTTACGAAGGACTCGATGAGTGAGACCCTAATATTTTGTCCAATTGAAACTTGTATTTGTTTTCCCTTTATCTGCATAAAGTGTAATGTATGTAAAGAAGACTGGTGGGTTCATAATGCACATGGAATAAATCTTCGGTCTAGTTGCGAACAGTGTTATCAACGAGAACGAAGATTAACTAATCAGGCCCTAAAAATTGGAGGAAAAATGGGAAAAATAATTGAGGATTCGAAAATTTGGTGGGAAATATTTACCAAAGGGATAAATCCCGAAATAGAGTGCACTCACCCTAATTGGCCTACTGAATATCACCCTCAGATCCTAAGGGTGATCTGTAGAAAGCAGATCCCCTGGGTCCCCTGCCGTGGACCCAAAGTCAAAATTAAAAACTAGGAGGCCTACGTGTCCCGGAGCAGAGGTAAGCGTACCCCTGAAGAATACGGCTGCTGCCGAGAAGATGGAACACCCTGCTGCTCTAAGCAACAGAGTAGGCAGAGGAGGCAGAGACGTACTGAAGTGGGGAAAACTTTGCTACCCTACTCTGAGGAGAAAAAGACCTCTGAGAGGGAAGGGCCAGATAGGAGTGCCAAACAACCTGATTAAAAAAAAAAAAAAAAAAAAAATAAGAGAAACTACACAAATCTATAGAATCCCACCAGCCTTTTGAACATACCCTAACTAACCTAATACCATGACCCTGGTCAGACACTTATTATGGACATACGGGAAGTATGGGTACAAATTTGTATGGGATGAGGTTGACAACTACCATATTAAATAATAACCGAACACTCCAAACATATAAATAGGAAAATTCATCCCATACCTGGACAACTAAAAAAGGAGATGAGATACAAATAGACTGCAGAACATTCAATGTAAGTGTGATAACCCGTCAGCCCCCTTTGACTCAAATCGTTATAAGAGACAAGACGGGATCTAAAATAGCTCAAACCCGTTGTGAGACTGAGATCTGTTGGTATGCATTTACTGCAACCCAACCAGTGTCCATAGTTTGTTTGGGGGGAACCAGGTCAGGAGACCAGGTTGTATCTTTCCGATTCCCACTGAACATACAGGAGGAAACTATAACTACTCCTGCTCATACTGTTCCAACACAACCAACTGCCATGTTTAACCCAAGAATCTTTGGAATCAGACCATATGCAATTAGAAATACAGGTCAACAACAAATGTTATTTAACCCGGCGTGGTCTCTCAAATAAGTTGAATTGCTGATACAAAATAATGTTTCAAATATTGAACCAACCTGTTCACCTTTCCTAAAAACCTCTTATAAAGGTTGGACAACCTGGCTACAAAAACAAACTCCTCCTATGAAAAGAATACAGAGAAACTTAACCGGCGTTTTGGAAACAGGATTAGGAGTTTTAAATAATATTGACTCGGGGGTAATAATGAACAAATTGACAACCTCAGTTAATAATTTAACTGATTTACAACAACCTTTGTAATCTTCCTTATTGGCTTTGGGGACAAATCAGTAGCTGTTGTCAAATATATTACCAAAAGGGGAAAAGGTAAATATAAAAGATCACGAATTGATTACAGGTACACTCGGTATACTCCAAAATAACCTATCTTTGGCTCTCAGCTGCATCCAGGCCCAAATATGGATGCAGTCGGTAGCTACTTCAATTATAAAAGAAGATGAAGAAGGAACCCTCCCTACTGAAATTCGGAGAATAATTTGGGACAGTACCACTGATTTTGAAAGGAAACTCCAATCCTGGTGGAATCTGGTAAACTTTACCTATGACCCCATCACAAATACAGCTACTGCCTTTGTACTCACTGTTCATAATACCGCCATATACCAAATTTACCCTGTCATTTCATTAAAACTAAATCACAACGGGACCATACTCTATCCTTCTGAGCATAGAGTATGGGCCCGAAAAGTAAACGAAAAATGAGAAACCGTCAATTTAGAACCTTGCATTGTACGAGGACAACAAGGAATTATTTGTGAAGGCAATGCAATTGAGGCACAAGATATTTGTTTAGATATCGAACAAAATATTTACCACTTCGAGGTCCATCCCAATGAAAGTCCTAAAACAGTACTCATATATATCGGCAAAGGTTGTGTATGTTTGAGGACGGTTTGTGAATTCTTAACCGTAGACGAGGTCATAGTAGAGACTAAAAATTATTCAAATCTCTGTATTTACAATTTCACAAAGATAATCGAATGTGACTTTTCCTATTTAGCCCCGGTCATGTCTCACCAACTCCTGCAATCCAATTATACGTTAATACATAATCTACAACCTACACCCATTGGAATGAATCTCACTTTGGTTAAGCAGTTACTTCAACACAAAGACTTAGTTAAAATTTTAGAGAAAGTTTGAGAAAACGGACAAAAAAAAACCAAAAACTAATAACTGTTCATCACAATGTGGAGGAAATACACTGAGTCTTGGAAAGAGCAAAAAGAATGCAGAACATAACTAGTGGGACACCCTTTTTGGATGGTCACCTACTGCTACAGACATCTTGAATAAGTTGTGTCACCCCATTGTGGTTCTCTTGATATTAATTTTGATCAGTTTAACTTTGTCAATAATATTATATGTCATAACTTGGAAAATGATGCAGCGGGTAACATATCTGATGTCTGTCACCCGTCCAATACTCATTAAAACCAAAAACGACCAATTAGATGACGACTTAAAAAAAAACCAAAAAAAACCAAAAAAAACAACAAAAAAACAACTCTCCTGTTAACTCAACAAAAATTGCAACAATTTGATGAACAAAATGATAAAAAGAAAAAGGGGGGATTGTGATAGACAGTAAACTGTTTGTTCATCAAATTCCATTAAAGATACTGGGAGCTCGTGACATGTTATTCCATAAACTATGTAAGCCTAAGCTTAATCTTAACTATTACATTGTGTAACGACTAACTGACTGCAAGTGCTTATCTAAGTTGAAATGCTGAAGCAAGGACTCCTATTGTACAAAACATTGAAAAGAGGGAGAAGAGAAGAAGGACAAAGGGAAGAAGGACAAAGGGGTAATGTCTATACTCTGTAAGATATAAACAAAAGCTTTGTGAGCCACTCTTAGGAAAGCAGGAAATACGAGGAGCTGGTGACGTGAGGAAGACCCGGATGGAGCGACCCCCTAGCTGCAAAGTGCGCAGACGCAGGGTACACCTCTCAGAGAGACCCAATACCGGAAGGCGGAGGATATAAAAAAGACGGACTCTCGGGAAGTGAGTGCGCGCCGTTGGTGGAGCAGGGACTCCCCGGTCGCCCAGCGCTGTTTTGCTTGTTGCTGCTTGCTAAGTAAACAATTGAAATTTTGATTGGCTCCGACTCACATCAATTTGAGAAATCTACTTATAACAGTGATGAATCTTTCTTAATCACTATTCTCTCTCTCAGGTAGTAATGATTTGATGCATTACCCTGTATTTTCCTATTTATTTAAGCACGCTACTATGTCTTTTCTTACTGTATGTTTTCTATATTATTCTGTTATATTATTTAGTTATTTCTGGTAAAATATGCCTGCTCTTTTCACTCTGGTGTCTGAATTTAATTAATATCCCTGATCAGCAAAACAATTCCTTATTTTGCTTTGCTTCTGCATACAGCTTTTGCTTTCCCTATTGAACTGTCTTTATCTTAGCCCGTGTGTTTTTTCACTTTTACCCTTCCGATTCTCTTCCCCCTCTCGCTGGAGGGGACTGAGCGAGCGGCTGTGTGGGGCTTAGCTGCCTACCAGGGTTAACCCACAACAGAGGCAAAGAGGAATGGGGGGAGGGAGGGAGAGAGAGAGAAAAAAACAGAGGGGAAAAGAGATAAATAGGGGGTGAGAAAGAGATGGAGAGAAAGAGAGCAACAGAGACACAAAGAAGGAGAAAGGAACCGTTAGAGACAGAGAAGGGGGGAGAAAAAGAAAAAAGAGGGAGAGGAAAAGATAAATGGGGAGGAAGAGGGAGGTAGAGAGTGAAAGAGAGAAAGAAAAAGTGGAATGGGAAAGAGCTACTAAAAGAAAGATAAATAGAGGGACAGAGAAAGAGAGTTAAAGAGAGAGAAGGAAAGAGAGGGAGAGTGAGATAGGAAGAGAGAAAGGGAGGGAGGAATGTTGAGAGAGAGGGGAGGGAAGAGGGAGAGCAGACAGACAAACCAAGAGAGACAGCAAAAGCAAGAATGAGAGAGAGAGAAAGCATGAGAAAGCACACAAGAGACAAAGTGAGTTGAAGAGACAAAAAGTGGGAGATATATAAACACTGAGCAAGCAAGAGAGAAAACGAGGGGCAAAAGCAAGAGACTGAGCGAGAGAGAACGCGATGGAGCAAAAGCAAGAAACTGTGTGAGAGCAAGAGCAAAAGCTAGAGGAAGAGAGCGCGAGAAAGGAAGAGGCAGCAAAATAGAGGGAGACAGCAAAAGCGAGAATGTGAGTGCGAGACGGAGAGTGAATGGAAAGGTGAGATACGGGGGAAAAATGAGAGACACATGTTGTTTTCCTCTTCCTTTTCCTGCTTGCCCACTTTGGAAACTGTTTAGGGGAGTTATTTGTGACAGCTAGCTGATATAAATCAGCAGTTAAAATGCAAGCTGACTGTTATGGTCAGGTTACTTTTGGAAGTTATTCATTGCATTACTTCTCAATTTGTTATGGAGAAAAATAGCTTATCTTATAAACTGAATGTAGATATTATCTTGACATTGCTGCTTTTATTGTTAATATTGCCAGAATTGTGGAATTGCAGTTTCTTCTGGGAAGAACAGAGGTGTGAGCAGAGAATAGTTATTCTTAAAGTGCTCAAAATGCAGATGTTACTGTCTGGAGATGGAGGAAGGTTCTGAGTGGTTCAGTGATTGCAGCATAAATTATTTTGGTTTTCTGTGGGCAAATATAATCTTTAAGAAGAATTACAAGAGGAGAAGGGCCATAAACTGCATAAAAAATATTTCCAAAATCCACAGTACTTGGAGAAATGTGAGCTCATAAAACCAGGTTAATTTCAGATAAAGTTATGTCATGTCAGGTTGTATAATTTACTTTTGAAAAGACAAAAATTCTATCCAGAGCACAAAACTATGGTCTGAAAAATATCTAAGTGGGTTTCAAAGTGTATTTTCATTTGCTAAGTTACAGTTTAAAAAAACCCCCACCAACCTTAAGGTGAATGACAAAGTAATGTTACGTGTTATGGTTCAAATGGGTCTTTGTACTATGAAGGTCAATACTGGAGGTAATACTTCCTAAGCAAAGAGTTGTTAATGGATAACATCACTATTGTTTCCAGCTCTTCCAATGCTACCAAAGAATCTGAAACAGAAAATGTACAACATGATCAAATTCTGAAATTGTGGATGCTTGGCAGGTTGGTCTGAGCAAAGTGAATTTTTGATGTTAAACTTCATTTTCAGGAGGAATATATACTAAAGCAATAGCAAAAATGAGCTTCAATGAAAACAGCAGAAAAATAACCTAGGAAAAATATTTGAGAGGAATACTAATCTTAAAGTGGAGCTATGTTACAGAAATGTAACTGAGTAGTAAGTTTAACTGTTGTAGGAAAAATCAGATATAAAATGGAAAAATAAGTAGAGTTATTACAATGCTAATACCACTGAAGAAAGTTAAAGCTTGGCAGAGAAAAGTCCATGTTTCTTTGCATGTAGTCTGAGCAGTTAGAACATATGGGTTTTATTGATTACCCTTTTTGGGGATTGACGGTTTGCGTGAGTGGTTTGCAGTGCTTTGGTCTGTTAATTGGGTCATGATGGGTGATTACACTGAACGTTGTAATAGTGTGGCAAAAAGGTAGAAGAGTCGGGAGTGAAGTTGAGCCTGGGAAGAAGGGGATGGGGGAAAGGTGTTTTCCGTTTTGTCTTTGTTTCTTGCTGTCCTACTGTATTTTTAATTGTCAATAAATTAAATTAATCTTCCCCAAGTTGAGTCTGTTTTCCCCATGACAGTAATTGCTGACTAATTTCCCTGTCCTTATGTTGACTCACAAGGTTTTTCATTGTATTTTCTCCCCCTGTCCCGATGAGGAGGGGGAGTGAGAGTGTGACTGGGTGGGCACCTGGCAGCCAGCCAAGGTCAACCCACCCCTAGAACGTTCCTTCTGTCCCAGGTATGGGAAATATTTTGAATCTATATTATGTTTCTATTAACATTTTCAGAACATGATTAGTTTTGCCATAACATAATTGAACAACATTGACACTAAGCATCTACTGTAACAAACATAGCTGATAGATCCTCAGAACACCGCAATTGATAAAGTTTGCATAATTGATTTTTGTCTGTATTGCATCACAGTTTTTAGCCAGAGGTTAATTCCAACTTTCCAAATTCCTGAGAACCTTCAGACAGATTATGCTTTTTCCCCCAGTTCCTGCCAGTGAAGTTTTCCTGTTCTTCCCTCTTTATCCCATCACAAGGGCTCTCAGGCAAAATCCAGCTGTATTTTCTGGACTAGAATATTGAAAACTTTTTTTTTGAATGAAGCAGGGGGAGTCCCTAGTTGTCTGAAGTATTTGCTTCTGATCTTGTAAAAGCTGGGCATCGTTGTTAAACATATGATACTTAAGTATAGAAATATTTGTGAGCTACTTTTGTAGGCATTTTCATCTGCCTCTAACCATGGGAGTAGCTTGGGAGGTGTAGAATAAGTTATGAGATGCAGGTAACTGAGCTATGAAGCATCACAGATTCATAAAAATTATCTTGTGTTTGAAAAATCATTATCAAGCAATTCTTTGGCCATTTTTCTTTGCATCAGAGTGATGACTTCAATCAATCAACAATCACCTTAGTTTTCCCATCTAGAACACACAGAACATTATCAATGACTCTTCTTCCTCAGAAGTTGCCTTTGGCTGCTTCCGAATGTCTGGTTTCATGGCAGTAATTAAGGTTTAGTGTGGCTGCTCCAGCAGCGGAAGTGCTAAACCTGCTTATCTTGTGCTTTTTTGTGGAATGGCTTGAAGGAGGGAACATTCACCTGATGGTTCAAAATCCAGTCTGTTTTGCATCCTTCTTAACTTATTCTTAGCTTTAGTAGTTTGGTGGCAGAGAATGGCATCAAGGAAAATGTATGGAGAAATTATCTAGGCCACATTAGAAGACCTGAGGAAAGATGACTGTCAGTCTGTGGAAAAAAACCAAAACAGAATCAGCTGACTTAAACACAAAACAAAAGTAAAATAACTGATCACATTTCATCCTTTTTTAGGATATAGTTGTCTGAATTTACATGTGCTTGATGTTACTTGGAGCTTCCCACTCTCCACTAGCCCCTTCTTGTTGGTGAGAACAAGGTCTAGCATAGCACCTCTCTTTGTTGGCTCCTCTATCACTTGGAGAAGGAAGTTATCATCACCGCATTCCAGGAACCTCCTGGATTGCTTGTGCCCTGTTGTGTTGTCCCTCCAACAGATATCAGGGTGATTGAAGTCCCCCCTGAGGACCAGGGCTTGTGAATGTGAGGCTGCTCCTATCTGTCTATCGAGGGCCTTATCTGCTCAGTCTTCCTGGTTGGGTGGCCTGTAGCAGACCCCCCACTCTTAACATTACCTGTCCCTTCCCTCCCTTTAATCCTGACCCATAAGCTCTTGGTCAGCTCCTCATCCATCCCCAGGCAGAGCTCCATGCACTCCAGCTGGTCATTGACATAGAGGGTGACACCCCCCACCTCTTCTCCCCTGCCTGTCCTTCCTAAAGAGCCTGTATCCTTCCATTCCAGCACTCCAGTCATAGGAGCCATCCCACCACATCTCTCCATGATGCCAATAAGATCATAGCCCTGCAGGCATGCACATGTCTCTTAACTCCTCTTGTTTATTCCCCATGCTACGTGCATTTGCGTAGAGGCATTTAATAATCTGGAAGATATCTATAGGCCACAGGGAAACATTGTTTTCTCAATGCAATTTTTTCTTTTAATTTATTAGAAGAATAGTGAGAACTCTGTATTCATAGATTCATAGAATGTTTTGGGTTGGAAGGGACCTTTAAAGATCATGTAGTTCCCACCCTCCTGCAGGGTGCAGGGACATTTTCCACTAGTTAAGGTTGCTCAAAGCCCCATTGAATCTGACCTTGAATGCTTACAGGGATGGGGCATCCTCAGTTTCCTTGGGCAACCTGTTTCACTGTCTCACCACCATCAGCGTAAAGAATTTCTTCCTTATACCGGATCTAAATCTACCCTCTTTCAGTTTAAAACCATTACCCCTCGTCCTGTCACTACAGGCCCTGGTAAAAAGTCTCTCTCTATCTTTCCCCTTTATGTATTGAAAGGCTGAAATAAGATACAGAGATCTTTAGTAAAGATCTCACTTTGAGAAGTCAGTATTGCTCACATTCAATTTCATTTTAGCAGTCTAAAAAACCATCTTGCCTTTAATTTTAATAGATTAATGCAAGACATTATAATTATCAAAAATAAGACAGGATTAAAAGCTTTCTAATGTCTGAGATTTTTCTTCTTTTAGAAGTAAAACCAGGAAATCACTATATGAATTTAAGAGCTGTAATTAAGAACATTACAAATCCAACTTAAAAAAAAATATGGCTCTTGAATGATTATGTACCATGCAAGTGGAATTGCAAGTGTAAAACATTTAAGCAGTGTTATCAGGTGCAATCACTTCCACAAGCAAGCCACCAGAGAGAAAAAGTACTAATAAATTTTTCATGTTTGAATTTGGCAAGACGGCCACCAGTCTCTCTATATATGTAGCTATACAATTACTGCACAGGACCAAAGTAACAACATGCACAAAATATATTACAGAATCACAGAATCATCAAGGATTGAAAAGACCTTGAAGATCATCTAGTCCAACCATTAACCTAACGCTGACAGTTCCCAACTACACCATATCCCGAAGCGCTATGTCAACCCGACTCTTAAACACCTCCAGGGATGGGGACTCCACCACCTCCCTGGGCAGCCCATTCCAACGCCTAACAACCCGTTCTGGAAAGAAATGCTTCCTAATATCCAGTCTAAACCTTCCCTGGCACAACTTGAGGCCATTCCCTCTTGTCCTGTCGCTTGTTACTTGGTTAAAGAGACTCATCCCCAGCTCTCTGCAACCTCCTTCAGGTAGTTGTAGAGGGCGATGAGGTCTCCCCTCAGCCTCCTCTTCTCCAGACTAAAAAACCCCAGTTTCCTCAGCCGCTCCTCGTACGACATGTGCTCCAGACCCTTCACCAGCTTCGTTGCCCTTCTCTGGACACGCTCGAGTCATTCAATGTCCTTTTTGTAGTGAGGGGCCCAAAACTGAACACAGTAATCGAGGTGCGGCCTCACCAGTGCCAAGTACAGGGGTAAGATCACTTCCCTGTCCCTGCTGGCCACGCTATTTCTGATGCAAGCCAGGATGCCATTGGCCTTCTTGGCCACCTTGGCACGCTGCTGGCTCATGTTCAGCTGGCTATCAATCAACACCCCCAGGTCCCTCTCTGACTGGCAGCTCTCCAGCCACTCCTCCCCAAGCCTGTAGCGCTGCTGGGGGTTGTTGTGGCCGAAATGCAGCGCCTGGCATTTGGCCTTATTGAAACTCCTCCAGTTGGCCTTAGCCCATCGCTCCAGCCTGTCCAGGTCTCTCTGCAGAGCCTCCCTACCCTTGAGCAGATCAACACTCCCACCCAACTGAGGGTGCGCTTGATCCCCTCGTCTAGATCATCAATAAAGATGTTAAACAGGAGTGGCCCCAAAACCGAGCCCTGGGGGAAACCACTCGTGACCGGCCGCCAACCGGATTTAACTCCATTCACCACAACTCTTTGGGCCCGGCCATCCAGCCAGGTTTTTACCCAGCGAAGCGTGTGCCCATCCAAGCTACGAGCAGCCAATTTCTCCAGGAGAATGCTGTGGGAAACGGTGCAAAGGCTTTACTAAAGTCAAGGCAGACAACATCCACATTCCCTCATCCAAGAAGCAGGTCGCCCTGTTGTAGGAGGAGATCAGGTTTGTCGAGCAGGACCTGCCTTTCATAAACCCATGCTGACTGGGCCTGATCATCTGGTTGTCCCGCATGTGTTGTATGATGGTACTCAGGATGAGCTGCTCCATCAGCTTCCCGGGCACCGACGTCAGGCTGACAGGCCTGTAATTTCCCGGATCATCCTTCTGACCCTTCTTATAGATGGGCGTCACATTGGCCAGTTTCCAATCAGTCGGGACCTCCCCGGTCAGCCAGGACTGCTGGTAAATGATGGAAAGCAGCTTGGCGAGCACCCCAGCCAGCTCCTTCAGCACCCTTGGATGTATCCCATCCGGTCCCATAGACTTGTGTGTGTCTATGTAATGCAGTAGGTCACTGTCTATCTCCTCCTGGATTGCGGGGGGGGGGTCGTTCTCCCAGTCTCTGTCTTCTGGCTGAGGAGGCTGGATTCCCTCAGTACAACTAGTCTTGTTATTAAAGACTGAGGCAAAGAAGGCATTAAGCACCTCAGCCTTTTCCTCATCGCTTGTTACCATGTTTCCTCCTGTGTCTAGCAGGGGATGGAGGCTCCTCCTGATCTTTCTTTTGCTGTTGACATACTTATAGAAACATTTCTTGTTATCCTTGATTGCTGAAGCCAGATTAATTTCTAGCTGGGCTTTAGACCTCCTGATTTCCGCCCTGCACAACCTCACAGCATCGTTGTAATCATTGTGAGTGGCTAGCCCATTCTTCCAAATGCCATAAAGTCTTCTTTTCTCCCTGAGTTGCAGCCAAAGCTCCCTGTTTAGCCAGGGTGGCCTTCTCTGCCACTGTCTTCTCTTACAGCACCTGGGGACTGCCTGCTCCTGTGTCATTAAGGCTTCCTTCTTAAAGAGTGTCCATCCTTCCTGGACCCCTATACCCTTCAGGACCGTCTCCCAAGGGATTCTGTCAAGCAGTTGCCTAAACAAGTCAAAGCCAGCCCTTTGGAAGGCCAGGATGGCAGTTCTGCTGCCCCCTCTCCTGGCCTCTCTAAGAATAGAGAACTCTATTATTTCATGATTGCTGTGCCCTAGTTGGCCTCCAACCGCCACATCCTCCACCACTCCTTCTCTGTTCACAAAGAGGAGATCCAGCAGGGCACCTTCTCTGGTTGGTTCTCTCACCAACTGCGTCAGGAAGTTGTCTCCCACACATTCCAGGAATCTCCGGGACTGGTCCCGCTCTGCTGTGTTGTATTTCCAGCAGATGTCTGGGAAGTTAAAGTCTCCCACAAGAACAAGGGCAAGTGATCGTGAGATTTCTCCTAAGTACCTATAAAATATTACATCCACCTCTCTGTCCTGGGTGGGTGGCCTATAGTAGACTCCTACTACAACATCTGCCCTGTTGGCCTTCCCCCTGATTCTAACGCAAAGACACTCCACCCTGTCTTCACTACACTTGTGCTCGAAGCAATCATAGCAGTCCCTAACATACAGCGCCACCCCACCACCTCTCCTTCCTTGTCTGTCCCTCTTAAAGAGCTTGTAGCCATCAACAGGCGCACTCCAGTCATGGGAGGCATCCCACCATGTTTCTGTAACAGCCACTACATCATAATTTTCCTGCTTCATCATGTCTTCAAGCTCCTCCTGTTTGTTACCCATGCTGTGTGTGCATTGGTATACATGCACTTCAGATGGGCTGATGTTTTGCCCCCTTCCCCCTTCAAATCTAGTTTAAAGCTCTCTCAGTGAGACCAGCTAACTCCTGCCCCAATATCCTTTTTTCTCCTCTGGGACAGGTGCATCCCATCTGATGCCAAAATGACTGCCGTCCTGTATACTAACCCATGACTGAAAAATCCGAAGCCCTGACTGTTAACACCAGTCTTGGATTCACAAGTTCATCTGTTGAGTTCTCCGATATTCTTCTTCATCCATCCCTCCAACTGAAGGGATGGAGGAGAACACTACTTGTGCCCCCGACCCCTTAACCAGTTTCCCCAAGGCCCTGAAATCTCTCTTCACTGATTTAGGACTTCTCCTGGTAATATCATCGCTACCTACCTGAAAAACCAAGAGAGGGTAGTAGTCCTTGGGTCTCACCAGAGTGGGGAATTTTGCCGTGAGGTCCTTGTCTCGGGCCCCAGGGAGGCAGCAGACTTCCCTATGGAGTGGGTCTGGCCTGCATATTGGGCCTTCGACACCCCTCAGAATGGGGTCACCCACTACAATGACTCTTCTGGGGTTCTTTTTAGAATTGGTTTTAATACCTGGTCTAGAGCGATCCGGCCTTGGTGGACCTTGGTCTTCCTCCTTGTTTGACTCAGTTTCTTCCTCCTTCTCTACTTCATTCAAAAGTTTCAGGGCCCCGTATCTATTGTGAAGGGACACCATGGAGGGTGAGGGAGGTCAGGAGGGGATTTTCCTGCCTCCCTGAGCAGGGACCTGTTTCCAGTCTCCCCCATCTCTTAGGTCCCCTCTTTCTGCCTGGTAGCAAGAGGGTGAGAGATCGCCTGCCTCTTTTGGAGCATCCATTTACTCCTTTTGCTTCAGGGGTGCCAAGGTGCTACTCCACCAATCAATTTCCCTTTCGTGCTCCCTAATACTTCTTAATCTTTCAACCTCTTCTTTGAGCTCAGCCACCAGGCTGAGCAGGTCATCCAGCTGATCACAGCGCACACAGGTGCTGTCACTGCTGCCCTCTGACAGGATTGACAGGCTCAGGCACTCCCTGCAGCCTGGGACCTGGACTGCTGCATGTTTTCATGTCAGCTCCATCTGGGTCACCATTTTCTTTCTGGTGGTGGTTTTGACGCAAGTGGAGACCATAGTTCAGTCTACTCGTGGAGGACAATAAGATGACAACTAGTTCAGATGAGCTCTAGACCCAGGAGACAGACTGTGCCCTATCCGGTCGCCTTGCCTGCGCAAAGTGATGCGCCACGCCCTGTTTGCTTGTCCTGTTCGCTGCGCTCCTGGTCGCTCGCGCTCCCTGGGGGCTGCTCTTGTACGTGAGGGGCGTTGGGCATCATCACTCTGGTCTCCGCCCACTCTGAGTCCCCGCTGCCCTCGTTAGCAGCTCATTCTTCCCGCTCAGCGGGGAGGCAGCTTGAGGATCTCCCTCTTCCCTGGGCTTCTATCTTCTCGTCTTATGGTTTTGCCGTGGGTTTTTTATGCTTTCAGAAGGGTCCCCCGCTGCTATCCTCCTCTTTGGAGCCCCTCTCCTCAGCAACTTAATAGTATTAAGTTAATACTATTAACAATTGTATGTCTGATTTCCTGAAACAACAGAAGAATCCTAACTGTCTAAATATTTCACTGAAGTATATGATTCTTGCTTTCAAGTTTTAATGATTCCTGGTCTAAAGTTGAATTTTTAAATGTCCTTATTCATCTACACAGCAAAAGTCTCCACAAAAATCTGTATTTATATCACTCTTTTTATTTTTCAGCCAGAAATACATTTTCATTGGGCATTTCAATAAATAGTGGTGTTTATTCCTTAGACAAAACCTCCATCTCTTTGGCATCCGACCATATTCTGTTTTTCAGACTAAAGACTACATAGGAAAAGTTTACTTTAGAGATCATTGTTCAATACATTACATTTACAGAAGTGCAGTTAACTCTTTAAAATACACATAAGTTGTAAATATTCTAATAAGCCAGAAAACATTAACCAAACCAGTAAAACAGTCTACTGGGCTCCTCTTCACTGCCTTCAGTTACAATTGTCGAGTAAGTGGCAGAATGAAAAGAACTCTTCGTTTTCCACAACACATGCACTGACTAGTGCTTGCTATTCATTCTGAAGGAGAAACAAAAAAAACCCCGATTGTACGAGAAACAACTGATCAAATAGGTTATGTTTCAAAACAATGTGATCTTAATTTTAACTTCTAAATAAATAAATCAAAATGAAGTTGCACACTGCTTCAGTAATAGATAGCACGTAAAAATGTCTTAAAACTTTTTTTAGTTTTTAAACGTAAGTTACTAACATGTTTTAAATATATCTAAGAATACAGCTGTCAAGTGCATTTGATGTCATATTTGGACAAAAAATTCTTAAGCAACAAATTAAGCCAGTGTATTCAGTCATCTACTCTGTTGAATAATCAAGAATCAGCTCTTCAGGGCTGATATAGAAACACTTCTCTTGCAGTCCATCTAAAAATCTGCCTTCCAGATCTTAATAAAAGTGTTCAGTGCTTCAAATAAACTAAATTTCCAAAGCAATGCTAGATTTATTTGACATCTTCCATTACTATACTGTATAGAAATCATGAATTAAAATTAAAAACTTTATTGACATTCTGATGCAGACATTCTCGTGTATTTACTGGAATCTGAAGTGAATCCTTCTTTACATGTCAAGACAACATAAATAAGTCATATTAACAAAAAACCAAAACCCTTCACTCTCAAAAATATTTTTTAATATTCCAAATACTTATTCCAAACTAGTTTTATAAAACAGAGGAGGCAAAACAATTACTTCTATGCAGAAACTAAAAAATAATTTAATAGGTTTAAAGTAGCAAATCAACAAAAGTTTATTTTATGAATGAATTTCCTCCTCACCACCAGTGCAAACCCAGTTTCAAAATGTTTGAATGGGATGGTTTAAAATAACAAGTGGTCCAGTTTAGCCAAGCTTACATTCCTTCCCATGATGTAAAAAATCATACATACCTATTATTGTAGAATACAGTAAGAAACAAAAAGATAACTTGAGTACTTATCCAAGAGCAATTTCTAACATCAAGCCAAAATTAGCAACAACCAAACGGACCATCAATTTTTCAGTATTAAATTACCATAAATACTAGATAACTGTACAAACCCCCCCCCCAAATCCAAAACCCAAAGGCCTTTTCTTTGTTAAAAGGTGTCCAAAGAAATATCTACCAGCTGCAGTCAAATTTGCATTAGAAGCTGCTTGCTCTGGAAAGATTTTTTTCCCTCCAAGTATTTGGAACACAATGCACTGTCAAAATTCTATTCAAATAAATTACTTCCTGATAACAGCTGATATCACCTACAGTGTGGACAATCATCTACACAGTATGACAGCGGATTTTTGCAGCAACAGAGAAAGAACCAGAAAGTGGTTCGAATTTCTAGATTATAGTTCATGTGTTATTTCTTGCAAACATACGGTCCCCTCTAAGGGTAAGGTGTTGGAGCTGGTATTGTAGCATGTCTGTGTCAGCAGGTTCCTCAATGCTCATTTTGTCTAAATTGAGGTAGTCCAGAGATTTAGAGTGAGCCCTTCTACCTTTTAAAAGGCAAAGAGGCAGAGGACCATGAAGTGCCTTGTAAGGTTCATATGGTAAAGCCTTAGTGCATTTATCCCCTGAGCTGGGCATCCGTCTCCTCCTCCTCCCATTTACTGCTGGGATCTCATATGGCTGATAGTACCTACTTCTAGTTTTGTACAAACGGGAGGAACATGCAAGTCCTGAATCAAGCTGTTTAGAGTGAAAGTTAGGCCTGGATTCCTCTTTATTATCTTCATTTCCTGTATATTTTTGGGCTAATTTTAGCAGCTCCTCTCCAGTCGTGAAGCCAACCAGGTAGTTAGAATCCATGTGAAGGATCTGATAGCCTGAAACTGTCCGTCGCACTGGTGAGCAGGGGGTACTGGAACATCGTGGTTTCTCTGCTGCTGTTTTGCCCACAGAACTGACCTCTGCAAGAGGTACAGGGAGGGTAGATATGGTAGTTCTGGACTCTCCATTTATGTCCATTTTAAGCAATGTGCTATTCTCCTAAAAATAAAACAGAGATTGATCACAAATAGAGCCTTTAGCCAATAAAGGAGCTGAGAGAGGATCTCAGGAATCAGATTCTTTATCACTGAGAAACCATAACCAGTACTTCTCTATTCAGTTTTGTCTTACACTCTACAGAGTGTCTCATAACAAAATTATCACTGACATCTGCCTTTTAAAATTATTTTGGTCCCCTTTTTAATAACAAATACTATAAATATACTCTTGGGGGGAGGGGGTTGACCTTGGCTGGACACCAGGTGCTCACCAAAGCCACTCTCACTCCCCCCCCCCTCAACTGGACAGGGGAGAGAGAATATAACAAAAGGCTTGTGGGTGGAGATAAGGACAGGGAGAGATCATTCACCAATTACCATCACAGGCAAACCAGGCTCAACTTGGGAAAAGTAACAATTTATTACCAATCAAATCAGAGTAGGGTAATGAAAAATAAAACCAAATCTTAAAACACCTTCCCCTCACCCCTCCCTTCTTCCCAGGCTTAAATTTACTCCTGAATTCTCTACCTCCTTCCCCCGAGTAGCACAGGGGGCAGGGGATGGGGGTTGCGGTCAGTTCATCATCTGTTGTTTTTGCCACTCCTTCGTCCTCAGGGAGAGAACTCCTCACACTCTTCCTCTGCTCCAGTGTGGGGTCTTGCCCACGGGAGACAGTTCTCCATGAACTTCTCCAATGTGAGTCCTTCCCAAGGGCTGCAGTTCTTCACGAACTGCTCCAGAATGGGTCCATTCCACGGGATACAGTCCTTCAGGAACAGACTGCTCCAGTGTGGGTTCCCCACGGGGTCACAAGTCCTGCCAGCAAACCTGCTCCAGTGGGCTCCTCTCTCCACGGGTCCACAGATCCTGCCAGGAGCCTGCTCCAGTGTGGGCTCTCCATGGGGTCACAGCCTCCTTCAGGTGCATCCACCTGGTCTGGTGTGGGATCCTCCATGGGCTGCAGGTGGAGATCTGCTCCACCATTAACCTCTACGAGCTGCAGGGGCACAGCCTGCCTCACCATGGTCTTCACCACGGGCTGCAGGGGAATTACAGCTCCGGAGCCTGGAGCACCTCCTCCCCCTCCTTCACTGACCTTGGTGTCCGCAGAGTTGTTTCTCTCACATATTCTCACTCCTCTCTCTGGCAGCAATTGCTCTCCCACAGTTTTTTTTCCCCTTTCTGAAATACGTTATCACAGAGGCGTTACCACTGTCGCTGACTGGTTCAGCCTTGGCCAGCGGCAGATCAGTCTTGGAGCCAGCTGACATTGGTTCTATTGGACATAGGGGAAGCTTCTAGCAGCTTCTCACAGAAGCCACCCCTGTAGCCTCCCCACTACCAAAACCTTGCCATGCAAACCCAACACATCTTGATATTCTTAAATATTTTAAAAACATATTCTTGAGTAGTACTGTACAAAAAACTGAAGTATCTTTCCACTCTACTTTTTAATCCTTTTAGTGTATTTGATCTCTTATAACCCCTTACCTTTGAGGCCATCTACATCCATTAGCACATCCACAGTAACTTCTCCTGTACTCAGCTGCATATTTTTTCCATTCACAATAATACCAGTAAACATACCTCTAAAAAAAAAAAAGGCATCTAAGAGTTACTACCTCAGGCATAACCATGCACTAGACCTGACCTACTGAGTACTGCAATGTTTCCTTGTGGTGGGTTGTCCTTGCCTGGCTCCCAGGTGCCCACCAAGCCGCTCTATCGCTCCCCCTCCTCAACAAGGACGGGGGAGAAATATATGATGAAAAAGCTTGTGGGTCAAGATAAGGACAGGGAGATCACTCGCCAATTACCATCACGGTCAAAACAGACTTGACTTGGGGAAATTAATTTAATTTACTGCAAATTAAAATCAGAGCAGGATAATGAGAAATAAGAACAAATCTAAAAACTCCTTCCCCCCACCCCTCCCTTCTTCTCAGGCTCAACTTCACTCTCAAATTATCTACCTCCTCCCCCCGAGCAGCACAGGGGGATAGGGAATGGAGGTTGCAGTCAGTTCATAACTCATTGTCTCTGCTGCTCCTTCCTCCTCATGCTGTTCCTCTGTCCCGTGTGAGGTCCCACCCACAGGATACAGTCCTTCATGACCTTCTCCAACATGGGTCCATCCCACAGGCTGCAGTTCTTCAAGAACTGCTCCAGCATGGGTCCCTTCCACGGGGTGCAGTGATTCAGGAACAGACTGCTCCAGCGTGTGTCCTCCCATGGGGCCACATGTCCTGCCAGAAAACCCACTGTCATGAGCTCCTCTCCATGAGCCACAGTTCCTGCCAGGAGCCTGTTCTGTTGTGGGTCTCCATAGGTTGCAGATTCCTTCAGGGCACATCCACCTGCTCTGGCATGGGGGTCCTCCATGGGCTGCAGTGTGGATATCTGTAGCTAATGACTCTCTAGCAAATAGCTTTCAGAAAAAAACAATCTACATAGCTTTGTAATATTTAAAGGCAACAAAGCTCAAAGAAGAAAGAAAAGTTAGTAAGTGTCCAGCAGAAAAAAAGTTCATTATAGGAAAATGTAAGATACGTGGTTTGGTAACATTTCACAAATGGGACTGCCTTTACAGCATGCTATTACCAGTTTGCAAAATTTAAAGCTGCTAGTTGTTCCCATCCTGAGGCTTGAGAGGTCACAGACAGAGAAACAAAGCATGGGAAGGAAAGTACCACCTCCTTTTCAGTACTTTATTTAATCGTTTGGGATTAGAAGCTCCTATATAAAATAGGATTAAAACAAACAAACAAAACCACATCAAGGTTAACCATCATTCAATTGTCTTAAAATAAGAGGGGAAGCTTCATGCAAATCTCACTTGCAAAAAAAAAAAAATAAATCTATCCTAATGCAAAATTTAAGCCTACTTTGTTTCTGTTCAGGGATTGTGGAGGAGCAGCTTAAGTAACGCTCCCACCTCTACTACCCTGCTTAGTCTCAAATCAACCTGCTGCTTCACTCCCATTCTAATTAAATAGGAGTAAACAAAATTCTCATAGTTTTGCTAACAGGATTTTATTTGCCAGTCGTTGACAAAAAACTTCTATTATGGAGACATTATTACTAAAGTTCCTTTAATCTTAAATGTCCTTTTCTAGTTCTCTCTATAATTGTGGTTTACTTAGGATTCTTCATTATGAGTTTTGTACAGCATTGCTTTTACAGATAAGTAGATACGCTTCATCCAGCATATTTTAAAACATTTTGTATTAAAAAATACAGATAACAGCAAAAATGAAACAAAAATTGAAAATACAATATTAAATGTAACACCGTCATTTTTCACTGAAGAAAAACCTACATAAAAACCTCAATAATGTTGCTTGCTATATTTAATTGGCTTTCTGAAATGTATTTATGGAGTCAATCCAAACTTTCAAAATAGCATAAACAAATGATATTTTCTACTTCAGCACAGTATCTAGACAACAAGACAATAAATACAGTGAGGTTTCAGCACACAGAGTTAAAGATACTCATGACAATTCCTTATGTAGAAGTTATAGTTCCTGCACCATCAAGAATCAAGGTTACTGGAAATGTAGAACAGAAAAAAAATTTGCATTAAAACTTTTGGCTACCATGGACTTTTAGCCAAGAAACAAATATTTAAGTGTTCCTGCTCTTTTAATTCCTAGTGTTTATCCTCCAGTTCAGAAATATTTCCAGTAATCTTCTATAAGGATTCAACATTTTTTGTTAAAAAGCAGAAACAACACTAGAAGTACAAATAAAATAGAGTTTTACAGCAAGGTTAGAAATTACTCTCATAACCTAGACAAATATGGGATTAAAAAAGAGCAAACCTCCCCCCCCAATATCACTTGCTAAAGCGATGCATGCTCTAAGGACAGGGAAGGACAAAGGGATGCCCCCATGCAAAGCTAAAAAAGCCTTAAGAGCTGGAAAGCAAAACAAAGGCTCTTCTCAAAATACAGCTTATAAAATTACTTTAGTTCAAAACATGGGTGTGTGTATTAGGTTTGTGTGGCAAGGTTTTGGTAGTGGGGAGGCTACAGTGGTGGATTCTGTGAGAAGATGCCAGAAGCTTCCCCCACGTCAGACAGAGCCAGTGCCAGCCTGCTCCATGACAGAGCTGCCGCTGGCCAAAGCTGAGCCAATCAGCGATGGTGGTAGTGCCTCTGTGATAACATATTTAAGAGGGGGAAAAACACTGCTGTGCAATAGCAGCCAGAAGAGAGGAGTAAGAATATGTGAGAGAAACAACTCTGCAGACACCAATGTCAGTGAAGAAGGAGAGGGAGGAGGTGCTCCAGTCGCTGGAGCAGAGATTCCCCTGCAGCCCATGGTGAAGACCATGGTGAAACAGGTTGTCTCCTTGCAGCCCATGAAGGTCCACAGTGAATCAGATAACTACTCTGTAGCCCGTGGAGACCCCACGCTGGAGCAGGTGGATGCGCCTGAAGGAGACTGTGACCCCATGGAGAGAAGCCCACTCTGGAGCAGGTTTGTTGGCAGGACTTGTGACCCTGTGGGGGATCCACACTGGAGCAGTCTGTTCCTGAAGGACAGCACCCTGTGGTCTTTGCGAAACAATGACCCCCTCACTGGTCAAGAACAATACAAAGGAAAATCAGGAGAAAGTCTTCAGGTTAGCAACCAGTACTTCCATTTTAAAAGATTATTTCTTCAGATCAGAGTTGCCCTTTCTTCTCGCTTCTCAAGGAGAATGAGTGCAATGCCAGTTCAACACAATTTATAATTAAGTCTTTACTATAGAATCAAAACATGGAGAAGATTAAGAAGATGGCATATGCTTTTCTTTGCTGCTTCTTCACACATTTAAAAAGAATAGGAAATAATTGAAAATAAAAGTTAACAAGAAAAAGAGTCACTTGACCAACAAACATTAAAAGTGCTTCCAGAATATAGTTCACTTGATCAAGATTTTACAAGATTTTTATTATTTTCTTTCAATTATAAAGCAGGCTTTCCATATAAACTGAATTATAAATTAATCTGACCCAATCCAGCTAAATATCAAAGAAGTTGGCTAAACCACAGAGAAAAGGAATAATGAATACAAATACTAGGTTAATTATAAATAATTGTATTATCTTAAAGGATACATTAATATACTTGGGATAGAACTCTGAGGGCAAAACCACCAAAAATAATAAAAACCACACCTTGCACATAAAAGAGCTTTCTGATTTCAGAATATTTTACAAAGGTGGCAGATCCCACCAGAAGTGCATTACACATCATGGTCACATTATGCTAGATGAACTAATTTGAGAAGCCTTTATTTTTATGATGAGCATTAGATTTCTGTATATCCAACTACTGGTTTATTATTATTATTTACAGATTTATCTGATTTTATCCATCAGATAGCAATCCTTCAGGTAGCACCATTTGTTAAGAACCACAAAGATCTCTCTCACTGATAAAATCCTCTAATTGCAACAAGCTGATGGCTGAATGGAAAGATAGCAATAGAGTCAGCACACACCAACTCTGCACAAGGGTCAAAAACATTGGCTAGAGATAGCAAATCAAGCAAGGACCAGTATTGACATTTCCCCTTCTCAGTTGTTCTATTACTTCTAAATATATATAACTCACTTATTAAAATATGATATTTCTCTGTAACACATTAGGAAAGAACACAGGAAATAGTCACCCACCCAATGTATGTAATTATGAGAACTGCAACAAGTGAAGCCAACACATTTTTTATTAAATTTATTTATTACATAATAGATATCCAAGATAAGAAGTGAGAGATACCCTGCCCCCAACTTCTGGCACAAATTCTGCCCCTCCGCCCCCCCTTCCCTCCTCCCTGCCAGGGAGAAAAATTTACCATTTGCCCTGGAAGTCACTCCCCTCTTCTGGTCATGTCATCTGTTGTGACTGGCTGGCAGGACCAGCCACTCCTACCCGTTTAGTCAGAAGCATGAGAGAAAAGAAAGCCCCCACTTCTGACAATGTCATTCCCCGTGTGTTTTCACACTGCTTTGTGATTGGCTGCTGGCCATTTTTGACACTGTCATACCCACATATTCTCATATCTCACTCTGGCTGCCTGCTTCCTTTGCACGAAGAAGGGCTCAGATATAAAAATATACACGTTTATATACAATAGATGGAATATAAACATATATAGAAATATATATATAAAGGAATGTATAAAAATGTATCAAATATATATTTTATTTATACATAGATACACTATTTTTTATATATATACTTTTAAATGTATCTATATATGTGTGAATATATATACAATTATGAAGATATAGGAATTAAATATATATAAATTAGTAAAAGCATATGTATAAAATGGCAAACAAATTCTGTCCTAATTTTGGCTGGGATAGAGTTAATTCTTCTTCTTAGTAGCTAGAAGAGTTCTCTCTTTTGGATCCCCGATTTTTCCATCATATACCACCCCTTATATGATTTGACACGCAAAAGGGCTGTTTGGGACTGGACTCCTGTCCATGAAGAAGCCTTAAAGCTGTTAATCTTTGAGGCTGGAGTATATCAGGCCTTAGGGCCGATACATCCAACAGATCCATTCCAAATTGAGTGGGGCTTTGCAATTCATGGACTATCCATACATATGTGGCAACGTGGGCCGGAGGGTATGACCCACCCTATAGAGTTTCATTCGCGCAGCTTCAAAGGTGCAGAAAAGCGTTACTCGATCTGGGAGAAGGGTCTTTTCGTGGTTAGCCTAGCTTTGCAGGAAGCTGAAAGAATCATACGGCAGCAACCAATCATTCTATGAGGACCCTTTAAGGTCTTGAAACTGGTGCTGGCTGGACACCCCCGTCTGTGGGGGTTGCGCAGTGAGACACAGTGAGGGAGTGGCATGCACAATTAGATCATTACTGCCACACATATCAGATAGAGGAGGGGGCACCCAAAGTGCTGAAAACACAAGATCCACCCTCCGATCATCCTGACCCTCCTCCCTCATACATAAAACCTGCTCCCCCATTTGAAACCCACCTAAAGAACGTATGGTTCACCGATGCATCTTCTAGAAGAGAGGGAAAGGTATGGAAATACCGAGCAGTAGCACTGCATGTTGACTCGGGGGACCGAATCATAACAGAGGGTGAGGGAAGTGCTCAGGTGGGAGAGTTAACAGCGGTATGGAGCGTGATTGTTAAAGAAGCTGAGACTACAGAACCAGGATTTATTTACACAGACTCCTATGCCGTATTCAAAGCGTGTACCGAATGGCTCACATTTTGGGAACAAAACCTCTGGGAAGTAAATCAGGTACCGGTGTGGCAGCGTGAGAAGTGGGAGGAAATCTTAAACATCGCAAAACAGAAGTCCTTTTTAGTAGGATGGGTCGCTGCACACCAGATGGGAAATAAACCTGCCCACCTACTAAACAACCAGGTGGATCCAATGACCCATTTGATGAGAACTGCTACAGAAGGTGAGGAGGAGAAATGGGAACACTTACTGGAATGGTTGCATGTAAAGCAGGGCCATTCAGGGAGCAAAGATTTGTTTAAAGAGGCAATAAGCAGGGGATGGTCCGTAACCAGGGAATTGTGCAATACCATTATTTCAGCGTGTAGTCTCTGTCGTACTCGGCTGGGAGAGCACAACCCTCTTAAGGACCAACCCCTACACCTAAGGGACAACAAGGGACTATGGGACGCCTGGCAGGTGGATTATATTGGTCCTTTCCGGCTCTCCAAGGGAAAACGCTATGTACTGGTGGGGGTGGAAATAGTGTTGGGCCTAAGCCAAGCAGAAGCTGTATCTCGAGCAACTGGGGAAAATACGGTGAAGGGGTTAAAATGTTGGTTTAGTTGCTTGCCTAATCCCAAATCGATCCAATCAGACAATGGTAGTCACTTTACTGCTGGGGTAGTTCAGGAGTTGAAGTGCTAAGGCTTGGACAATAAGCCCAAGCCAGAGTTGACCTATAGATGAATCCTGTACATTTTATAACTGATAACCATTGTGCTAATAGGTATTATACTAAGTTATAGCAAACCAACTATTCTGATGTAAAAGGTGGGAATACTGAAGCCTGAGCAACAGGCCCTGAACTGAAACTGCTAACTCTGTGTGTAGTCATTAGTGAAATATGCATAGAAGATATAGCTTAAACATCATAAAACATGTCTATGTTGAATGTATCTTTATCTTTCTTTAGGTGTGAGCAAGATAACGGAGCCACAGAAACAGTTATCTGACCTTGTGACCTTGCTCATAAATTAATTAGACCAGCAGGGAAACTCCCTTAGCTTCTCCCTTAAGCCCTGGCCAGGCTCTGGGGGGGAACCTAATGTGAGATGAAAACCAGATGTTTCCGCTTAAAACAAAGGTGCCAGCTATTCTGGCTTACTGATTTTTAGGTATATAAGGCTGGGCCCGCTCACAGCGACTTTGGAAGCCTCACCTACGGGTGGACGCACCGCGTAGGATTTCCCACTTGCCGGGACAGGCTCTCCAAATCCTCGCTGTAACCGGGGCTCCCCAGCGACTGCGGATCTGGATGATGGTAAAGTATGCAAGTGGTGATGGATCTTTCTTAATCACTATTCTCTCTCTCTCTCAGGTAGTAATGATTTGATGCATTACCCTGTATTTTCCTATTTGTTTAAGTGCACTGTTCTGTCTTTTCTTACTGTATGTTTTCTGTATTATTCTGTTATATTATTTAGTTATTTCTAGTAAAATACGCCTGCTCTTTTCACTCTGGTGTCTGAGTTTAATTGATATCCCTGATCAGCAAAACAGGAGTGGACTCAAGATGAAGGAATCCAGTGGATTTTTCCATATTCCATACTATCCCCAAGTGAATGGGATTGTGGAATGCACCAACGGGCTTCTAAAGCAGGCCCTAAAACCCCACGAACAGGGATGGTCACAACGGGTGCCAGACGCAGTAATGAAGATAAACAGCCGGTGGGGAATTAATGGGTGCCCACGACTTACCGCGTTCTGTCCTAAGCCTCCTTCCATACTTGCCGGGAAAAAGGAGACTAAAGACCCTGCAAACCCGCTCCATTATCCTGGACAACCTGTTCTAGTAGACTTGCCCACTGTGGGGCAAGTACCCCTAACCCTAAAAACTCCCATCAATATTTGTTCATGGGTGGCTACTGATGCCCATGGGAAAGAATACCGCATCAATACCAGGTGGATTGTCCCTTCTTTCTAACCATCATTGTTTTGTTATGTATGCATTTGTTTTACAGGGACGGGGCGTTGATCCTAGACGATGGAGGACCTATGTTACTCTTAGCTCTTTCAATGGTTATATGCATTATCGGCTAGTTATTATTTGTAATTTGCTTACACTATTATATGGGAAAAATGTTTTGGGAGACCTGGTGTTCAATCTTTGTCCTTGCAGTGGCAGGACCATGGGGGGACTCCCCCAGTCTAGCCTGGGACCTAATACAAGGATTCATGCACATTTGGAACCAAACTTATCAGGGCGTATGTATAATATTACCAACATCTGTCAGAGATGGCTTTAAATTCACCATGAGCCCAGTCAATCTCACTGCACTGGTGGTAGCTAGGCATTGTTCTGCAAATTTAACCCAGGTGTTCCAAAACATCTCAGGAATCGATGAGGCTACAGAAATTAACACTGTCAAAGGAATATGGCAAGGCCCGAACAGCTTCTATCAGGTTCCATCAAATGTCATATGGGAGAAATTGTGGAATCATACTTGCTGGGTGTGGAATAAATCACTGACAATCAATTGCAATCAACAATGGTATCCATATCCAGGAAATTTTACAGGTACTTTTAATGAGTCCGCTTATTGGAAGGCTATTGTTGTGCCTTAAATTACCTTATTGGGAACCGCCTCCAAAATTAGAAAAGCCTGTGAGTCACCCATATAATATTGCATGGACTGCACACTGGTGCTTGCAAATACCAAACAGGTTTGGGGATCTAACCAGTTACCGTGCTACCTCATATAGCTGGATGTGGTCCTTACAACACCACACCCACCAACAGCAAGACGAAGTAATCAAAGACTGGCTGGAGGGGTCTGAATCCACAAATCAAGCGTTAATGAATTGTACCTGAATATTAAATCGTATTCCCACTTAAATCCTTATAGTATGGCTGGATTAAGATGTTCTATCAGTTTTACAACAAGGTGCCCTTCAAGAGTTTATTTAATTATACCGTTACCTCACACTGAAAACAAAGAGGGCTTAACAGCCCTAGTGACGTCAGGCACATAGTCAGCGGGGTGCTACATCCAGATTACTATACCTGGAAACAACGGTTGGCCCTGGGCTTAGAAGATGCCATGTTACCTGCTAATGTGATTGTATAACCTCAAATAGTTTTGGAAAATTTATCTTAGCAATTGTATGTACTAAGTAACTGAACAAGGTATGCCTTTGGGGAATTAAAGGTGCAGACCCAACAAGCATCTAAGATGGTGGTGCAGAATTGTCTAGCATTGATGAAGGAACACGGAGTGTGCGGTATGCCGAGTCTAACTGAGGGAGAATGCTGCATCACCATCCACAATGCCACCACCTCTATAGAGGAGACCCGTGCCAAGATGAAGGAGATTGCCAACAGGACCAGAGAACTTTTTCAAGCAGTGCGACAGACAGATTGGTTTGATGGATGGAACCCTGGGTCATGGGCCACATCACTGGGATCCTCAGGACTCACGGGGTGGGGAAGATGGCTTATAAATATCAGTCTTACGATATTATGCGGATTCTTGCTTTTAATGGTATGCCTTGCAGCAGTTAGATGTATGCTGTCTCACCTTCTGTCTTCTTTTTCCCTGTACCTATTTGCTACGTATGGATCACAGTGGTCAAAGAAGAACTTGGAGTGTTTGAGCCACGGGGTGGGATGTGAGAGACAACTTGTAAAAATAGGTCCTGAAAGAAACGGGCCTGTGAGAAACAAAGACTGAGAAAAACAGCCCGAGAAAGAGATAAAGGATAGCGGGGGGAGTGGAGGCCCTCTGAGCTAAGGAATGTGTCAAACACTTGCAAGTAATGAAACTATAGTCACAGGGTGGATAGTGTGAAGGTCAAAGCTGATGAGGCTGACCGAATAACACAGGATGCAGCTGGAAGGGGGAGCCTTGTGGAGACAGGATGGTTCTGCTCTGGTGCACCTGGTCAAGTTTCAAGGGCCATCTGTCCGGTGAATGACCTTTGCTTCATTATCCACAAAATGCATATTAAAGTTAACACCCCTCAATATGCTAACTAAGACTAACAAGATCATGCTAATTACATCATCCCATCAAACACCTTACCCCTCCCCGTACATGGGATATGTAGGTATGTGGGTTGACCTAGGGGACGGACCCAAGGAAAGTGGGTATAAATCGAGGGCGGGCAAAGGGGGGGGGTGGCTTCCCGAGAGTGAAGTGAAGCGAAGAAGATGGATGCCTCCTTGAACCCTCGTTGGTGGGATCGATGCAGGGACCCAGACCAGTGATCTCTATTTCTCTGTTCTCTTCATCTCCCTCCTTTCCTTTTCCCCCTTTTCCTTCACTACCATTAAGTAATGCAAGGCATATTGTATTGCTTGCCACAACTTGTTATATACTTAGCCAATTATCGTGTATCCAATTAGTACATTGTGGGAAGTTAATAAATGTCTGGACTTTGAGACTTGTCTCACCGTTGTCCACTCTGTTGGGGATTTACAAACCTAAGTCACTTGTCACCTTCATTTTCCATCCCCCTGTGCTACTCGGGGGGGGGGAGGAAGTAGAGAATTCAGGAGTAAAGTTAAGCCTGGGAAGAAGGGAAGGGTGGGGGGATGATATTTTAAGATACAGTTTTTATTTTTCATTATCCTACTCTGATTTGATTGGTAATATATTAAATTAATTTTTCCCCAAGTCGAGTCTGTTTTGCTCGTGCTGAGTGATCTCCCTGTCTTTATCTCAACCCACGAGCCTTTTTTTATATTCTCTTTCCCCTGTCCAGCTGAGGAGGGGAGAGATAGAGCATCTTTGGTGGACACCTGCCTGCAAATGCTTCAGCTCCTTTTATCAAAATACAAACTACCAAATATACTACGCATGTTATGTGCAAAATGATTTTTTACTTTTTCATGAGACTGATAAGTTATGGCAACCTTGAGAAAACCTGTGAGAGTATAGATAGTGATAAGTGAATTTTAATGGCAGAGCAGACAGTACACCATACCGAAGTCCTGACCTCTAGAGATGCCAGTAGTTTTCTTTACTGTAATGCAAAAATAAGGTTTGCATGAAAACTTTTCGGCGAAATAGAAATTATACACACCGAAGTAATCTATGTTCAAATTCATTCTAAGCAGCAGTAAATCCTGGGGGGGCGGGAAGGGGGAACTCACCTAATCTTGTGGCTTGCACAGTTTTTAATGGTGCATCTACCATCACAATAATGGGATTTCTGTGTGACATTACATTTTCTCTCTGCTTGCAATTAATGACAGAAGTTTGATATCTTCATGGGGATCACCTCACAGAACTGACAGCTCTGTTCTTTTCTGCTTTCAAGGTGGTTATTTACTGGAAAGGTATTTCTGTATTGACACATTCAGCCTTCCTGTTGAGTAGTAGACTACGCTGTTTAGAATATGGTTTTATACAGCAGTTGAAAAATCTGTCTATTTTAGGACAAATTATTACAACAAACTACAAATAAGAGCCCATAAACAAATGAAGCTGTCAAAATAAGAACTCCCTTCTTCGCTTTCACAAAGGATCCCATTTGCGACAATATAAAATTAATGAGAAAAAACACAAGCAAACACAACTATTAGCTTCATACTGGAGTGTCCTGCTTTTGGCTGGGATGGAATTAATTCTTCTTATTAGTAGCTAGAATAGTGCTCTGTTTTGGATTCAGTATGGGATTTGGTATGAGAAGAATGTTGATAATACACTGATGTTTTCAGTTGTTGCTAAGAGATCAAAGACTTTTCAACTTCCCATGTCCTGCCAGTGTGCAGGTGTACAGGAAGCTGGGAGGGAGCACAGCCAGAGCACCAGAACCAAATTGGCCAATGAAGTATTCCATACCATATAGCATCATGCTCAGTATATAGAGGAGGGTCGGTCGGGAAACGGGGGCTCTCTCGCTTCCGGGATTGTGGTTTCAGGACATTGGCTTCTCTGGGATCGCTAGCTGGGAATGGGTTGGGTATTGGTCGGCGGGTGGCAAGCAATTGCTCTGTGCATTACCCATTTGTATTTTCTATTATTATTATCAATTTAAATTATTAAACTATTTTTATCTCAACCTATGAGTCTCCTTACCTTTACCCCCCCAATTCTACTCCCCCATCCGCCGGGCAGGGGAGGGTGAGTGAGCGGCGGCGTGGTGTTTGGCTGCCAGCCAGGTTTAAACCACAACAATCCTTTTACATGCTGGCTTGTAATAAGGGTTTTATAAGTTTTGGAATTTAAAATTCATGCCATTAAACCTCTTTAATAAGAGCTAATGGCATGAATAATTAAAGTTTAAATCACAGAATCACAGAATGGTTGAGGTTGGAAGGGACCGCTGGAGGTTATCTGATCCAACTCCCCTGCTCAAGGAGGGGACATAGAGCCAGTTGCCCAGGACCATGTCCAGACAGCTTTTAAATATCTCCAAGGATGGAGACTCCACAACGTCCCTGGGCAACCTGTTCCAGTGCTCAGTCACCCTCACTCCTGTTTATCATCTTTATTGATGATCTAGATGAGGGGATCGAGTGCACCCTCAGTAAGTTTGCAGATGACACGAAGTTGGGTGGGAGTGTTGATCAGCTCGAGGGTAGGGAGGCTCTGCAGAGAGACCTGGACAGGCTGGAGCGATGGGCTAAGGTCAACTGGAGGAGTTTCAATAAGGCCAAATGCCGGGTGCTGCACTTGGGCCACAACAACCCCCAGCAGCGCTACAGGCTTGGGGAGGAGTGGCTGGAGAGCTGCCAGTCAGAGAGGGACCTGGGGGTGCTGATTGACATCCGGCTGAACATGAGCCAGCAGTGTGCCCAGGTGGTCAAGAAGGCCAATGGCATCCTGGCTTGCATCAGAAATAGCGTGGCCAGCAGGGACAGGGAAGTGATCTTGCACTGGTGAGGCCGCACCTCGATTACTGTGTTCAGTTTTGGGCCCCTCACTACAAAAAGGACATTGAATGACTCGAGCGTGTCCAGAGAAGGGCAACGAAGCCGGTGAAGGGTCTGGAGCACATGTCGTATGAGGAGCGGCTGAGGGAACTGGGGTTGTTTAGTCTGGAGAAGAGGAGGCTGAGGGGAGACCTCATCGCCCTCGACAACTACCTGAAGGAGGTTGCAGAGAGCTGGGGATGAGTCTCTTTAACCAAGTAAGAAGTGACAGGACAAGAGGGAATGGCCTCAAGTTGCGCCAGGGAAGGTTTAGACCGGATATTAGGAAGCACTTCTTTACAGAACGGGTTGTTAGGCGTTGGAATGGGCTGCTGTCCTGGTTCAGCTAGGATAGGGTTAAATTTCCCCAGCAGTGGGGAGGGAGCTCTAGCCGGGTTATTCGATACCATGCTGATGTCACGTCTGGGCGCCCAAGTGCTGGAAGATTGGTAGACGCCTTTTTGTGCGGTCGCTTTCCTCACTGCTGTACCTGTACGGTATATCTCTTGCTCTGTTCATTGTTACTACTGTTATTGTTATTGTTATTGTTGTTGTTGTTCATTTTGTTGTTGTTACACTGTTGTATTAAAACTTTCCTTATCTCAACCCCGGGGTTTGTATTTCACTCCGTGCCCTGTCCGATCCAAGGGTGGGGGAGGGGCAGCGGCATCGTGGTCTCGAGTCCCGGCAGGGCCTAAACCACCGCAGCCTTTTTTTGGCGCCCAACGTGGGGCACGAGAGGGTTGAGATAAGGACAAAAAGAGAAGGTGTGTTAGAGCAATCTGTTAGGTGCAATTTTTCTGTTTCTATTTGTATTGTTTGATAAGGAACATTTGCAATGCTGGCCAACTTGCTTGCGTGGTGGGGCTGGATTAATCCTTATATCCACTGTGTGCTCCCAGTGCTGGTGTTCGTTATCGGTGGAAAATGTATCAAGGGTCTTGTTTTGCTGTACTGGCTGCAGACTGCTTATAATGGGCTTGTATCACTGCTTGTGGGGGTGAACCGGTACCTGTTTGCTGCCTGGGCTTTTGTTAGGGGTCTCGCCCCCTCTATGGGTGAGCCAGGGGAAGAGATCCTCTCGGTTTTTGAGAGTTTCAGCTATCCTTGGAGCATCCAGGCCTGTGTGTTTGCGGCACAATGCTTACTGAATGTCTGCCAGATCTTGTTTTGGGCCATGCGGTACTTCTCCAATAATGGCACCACCCGGAAACCTGCCCCGAGGGCAGATAGTTATGAGTGGCAAGGTGTGTGGGAAGAGATGGGCAAGTGCCTGAGTCAGTGGACACGCCCATCGTTTTGGAATTTCACTCCCGAACAAATGCAGAGTCCTGATAAACTGGTGGAGTGTTTGAAAAATGTGTGCGGCCAATCTGACAAACCCCGGGAGACACAACTCGCTGAGATGTGCTGGGGACTTGCCCATGCTTACCATGTCATCCTTAACGTTACTCACTGCCCTCAAGGGGGAGAAAGGGCTGCAGGATCTGAAAGTGAACTTACTGGTACAGCAACTGGGCCAGGGGGACAGGCAGTGCCAGTACCAGTTGCCTCCACCAGCACAGCAGCTGGGCCAGAGGCACAAGCAGTGCCAGTATCAGTCGCCTCGATACAGAAAACCAAATATACCAAAAAATCCCCTCGCAGTGTACAGGGTGATGATGAACCAGGCCCATCACGAGAGCAGGAGGAGGAAGAGCCGGAGGTAATCATCCGATCTCTATCCCTCAGTGAGTTGTGAGATATGCGGAAGGATTTCAGCTGCCTTCCAGGCGAGCAGATTTTCACCTGGCTGCTCCGATGCTGGGATAGAGGAGCTGGTGTTTTGGAATTGGAGGGGAGAGAGGCCAAGCAGCTGGGATCTTTGTCCAGGGAGGCTGGTATTGACAAGGCAATAGGGAAACAGACTCAAACCCTCAGCCTTTGGAGGCGACTCCTGCTCAGTGTAAGGGAGAGGTACCCCTACAAGGATGATGCTCTATGTCGGTTAGGCAAGTGGACCGACATGGAGAAAGGCATTCAGAACCTCAGGGAATTGGCTGTGTTTGATATGGTTTATGGTGATCTGAATGATGAGCAGTCACCAATGGATCCAGATCAGGCCCCTTGCACACAGTTGATGTGGAGGAAGTTCCTGCAAAGTGCACCAGAAGCACATTCCAAGGCGTTAGCAGTAGCGTCCTGGTGGCGAGACACCCAGACTCAAACAGTGGACGAAGTGATTATCCAGCTCCAGCAATATGAGGGACATCTCCCTTCCTCCCAACATGCCTGGGTTTCAGCTGTAAGGGAACTGTCTCAGAGGCTCCAGAAAGTGGAAGAGGACATGTCCTACATTCCACCTGCACGGGCCAATGTCTCAGCCATTAGAAGCAGGCATTTCCCCACCCAAGAGAAGGGCAGTGGAAGGTACACACCACGGGGCACCCTGTGGTTCTTCCTCCGTGACCATGGAGAAGACATGAGGAGGTGGCATGGACAGCCCACTCCCGCCCTAGCTGCACGAGTACAGCAGCTGAAAGGGAAGACCACCATGAAAGGGGACTCTTCCAAGAGAAACGCAGCTCCAGTGTCTAGTCGGAAATCCCCCAGACAGAATAGAATGGCCAACGTTATGCCTGACCCTCTTGAGGGGACCTGCGAGTCATTCTTGCAGGAGTCACTCTTAGATCAAGTGAGTGATGGTGAGCAGGATTAGAGGGGCCCTGCCTCCAGCCAGGTGGAGGAAAGGGATAATCGGATTTACTGGAAGGTGTGGATCCGATGGCCTGGCACATCAGACCCACAAGAATATAAGGCCCTAGTAGACACTGGCGCACAGTGCACTCTGATGCCATCAAGCCACAGTGGGGTTGAACCCATCTGCATCTCCGGAGTGACAGGGGGATCCCAACAGCTGACCCTATTAGAAGCTGAAGTAAGCTTAACTGGGAAGGACTGGCATAAGCACCCCATTGTGACTGGCCCAGATGCCCCATGCATCCTAGGTATAGACTACCTCAGGAGAGGGTACTTTAAAGACCCAAAAGGGTACCGGTGGGCCTTTGGTATAGCTGCCCCGGAGGAGGTTGAGCAATTGTCCACCTTACCCGGCCTCTCAGAGGATCCCTCGGTGGTGGGGTTGCTTAAGGTCGAAGAGCAGCGAGTGCCAATTGCCACCAAGACGGTGCCCCGGCGGCAGTACCGTACCAACCAAGATTCCCTGGTCCCCATCCATCAGCTGATCCGTTGACTAGAAAGCCAGAAGGTGATCAGCAAGACTCATTCACCCTTCAACAGCCCTATATGGCCAGTGAGAAAGCCTAATGGCGAATGGAGACTGACCGTGGACTACCGTGGCCTGAATGAAGTTACGCCAGCAATGAGTGCTGCAGTGCCGGACGTGCTACAGCTCCAGTATGAGCTGGAGTCGAAGGCAACCAAGTGGTACACCACGACTGACATCGCTAACGCGTTCTTCTCCATTCCAATAGCACCAGAGTGTAGGCCACAGTTTGCGTTCACTTGGAGGGGTATCCAGTACACCTGGAATCGATTGCCCCAGGGGTGGAAACACAGCTCCACCATTTGCCATAGACTGGTCCATACTGCACTGGAGAAAGGTGGGGCTCCAGAACACCTGCAGTTCATTGACCATATCATTGTATGGGGGGACACAGCTGAGGAAGTCTTTGAGAAAGGAAAGAAGGTAATTGAAATCCTCCTGAAGGCTGGTTTTGCCATCAAGCGACAGAAAGTTAAGGGGCCTGGAAGGGAGATTCAGTTCCTAGGAATAAAATGGCAAGATGGGCGTCGCCACATCCCAATGGAGGTGATAAACAAGATAACAGCCATGGCCCCACCAACCACTAAAAAGGAGACTCAGTCTTTCCTGGGCACTGTGGGGTTCTGGAGGATGCACATCCCAAACTACAGCCTGATTGTGAGCCCTCTCTACCACGTAACCCGCAAGAAGAACGATTTTGAATGGGGCCCTGAGCAACAACAAATTTTCAAATAAATTAAGCGGGAGATTACCGAGGCAGTAGCCCTCGGGCCAGTCCGGGCAGGGCAGGAGGTTAAGAACGTGCTGTACACCGCAGCCGGGGAGAATGGCCCTACCTGGAGCCTCTGGCAGAGAGCACCTGGGGAAACCCGAGGCCGACCTCTAGGCTTTTGGAGCCGGGGATACAAAGGCTCTGAAGCTAACTATACCCTGACTGAGAAGGAGATACTGGCAGCGTACGAAGGAATTCGAGCTGTCTCAGAAGTGGTCAGCACTGAGACACAGCTCCTCCTGGCACCCCGACTGCCGGTGCTGGGATGGATGTTCAAAGGAAAGGCTTCCTCCACACATCATGCAAGAGATGCCACGTGGAGTAAATGGGTTGCGTTGATAACGCAACGGGCTCGAATAGGGGACCCCAACCACCCAGGAATATTGGAGGTGATCACAAACTGGCCAGAGAGCAAAGATTCTGGGATGTCACCAGAACAGGAGGTGAAATGTGCTGAGGAGGCCCCACCATATAACGAGCTGCCAGAGGAGGAGAAGTGATATGCCCTGTTCACTGATGGGTCTTGTCGCATTGTGGGAAAACATCGACGATGGAAGGCTGCTGTGTGGAACCCCACACGACGAATCACTGAAGCTGCTAAGGGACAAGGTGAATCGAGCCAGTTCGCAGAGGTGAAAGCCACCCAATTGGCTTTGGAGATTGCTGAGCGAGAAAAGTGGCCGAGGCTCTATCTCTACACTGACTCGTGGGTGGTGGCAAGTGCCCTGTGGATGTGGTTGCAGCAATGGAAACAGAGCAACTGGCAACGCAAGGGCAGACCTGTCTGGGCCGCTGAAGTATGGCAGGATATTGCAGCCCGGGTGGAGAACCTCGTTGTGAAGGTGCGCCATGTGGATGCCCATATACCCAAGAGTCGGGCCACTGATGAACATCAACACAACCAGCAGGCGGACCAGGCTGCTAAGATCGGAGTGGCTCAGGTGGACTTGGACTGGCAGCGTAAAGGTGAACTGTTCATAGCCCGGTGGGCCCATGAGACCTCGGGCCACCAAGGCAGAGATGCAACATACAGGTGGGCTCGAGATCGAGGGGTGGACCTCGCCATTGACACCATCGCAGAGATCATCCACGGATGCGAGACGTGTGCTGCGATCAAACAAGCCAAGCGGGTGAAGCCCCAGCGGAATGAATATCGATGGCTGAAATATAAATATGGAGAGGCCTGGCAGATCGACTACATCACACTGCCACAGACCTGCCGAGGCAAGCGCCACGTGCTCACAATGGTGGAAGCAACCACTGGATGGCTGGAAACTTATCCAGTGTCCCACGTCACCGCCCGGAACACCATCCTGGGCCTTGAAGAGCGAGTCCTGTGGCGACACGGCACCCCAGAGAGGATTGAGTCAGACAATGGGACTCACTTCCGAAACAACCTCATAGATGCCTGGGCAGAAGAACACGGCATCGAGTGGGTCTACCACATCCCCTACCACGCACCAGCCTCTGGGAAGATCGAGCGCTACAATGGACTGTTAAAAACTACATTGAGAGCAATGGGGGGTGGAACCTTCAAACACTGGGACACACATCTGACAAAGGCCACTTGGTTAGTCAACACAAGAGGATCTGGCAATCGAGCTGGCCCAGCTCAGTCAAAACTTCCACGTGCTGTAGACGGGGATAAAGTCCCTGTGGTGCGCATGAGGGACCTGCTGGGAAAAATGGTCTGGGTTAGTCCTGTGCCAGGCAAAGGCAAACCCATCCATGGGATTGCTTTTGCTCAAGGACCTGGGTGCACCTGGTGGGTGATGCAGAAGGATGGAGAGGTCCGATGCAGTTGCTGAGGAGAGGGGCTCCGAGGAGGAGGACAGCGGCGGGGGACCCTCCTGAAAGCATCAAAAACCCACGGCAAAACCGCAAGCCGAGAAGGCAGAAGCCCAGGGAAGAGGGAGAGCCTCAAGTCGCCTCCCCCCCTGAGCGGGAAGAGTGAGCTGCTGCTAACGAGGGCGGCGGTGAGTCAGAGTGGGCGGAGACTGGAGTGACGACACCCCACGCCCCTCACGTACAAGAGCAGCCCCCTGGGAGCGCGAGCGACCAGGAGCGCGGCGAACAGGGTGGGCAAACAGGCCGTGGTGCGTCAGAAGGGTGAGGCACGTCAGTTTGCGCGGCTGTTCGCGCAGGCAGGGCGAGCGGACAGGGCGCAGTCTATCTCCGGGGTCTAGAACTTATCTGAGCTAGTTTCATCTTATCGTCCTCCACGAGTAGACTGAACCATGGTCTCCACTTGCGTCAAAACCACCACCAGAAAGAACGTGGCGACCCAGACAGAACTGCCACGCAAACATTCAGCGATCCAGGTCCCGGGCTGCAAGGAGTGTCTGAGACTGTCAGTCCTGTCGGAAGGCACCAGTGATAACGCCTGTGTGCGCTGTGATCAGCTGGATGACCTGCTCAGCCTGGTGGCGGAACTCAAAGAAGAGCTCGAGAGATTAAGAAGTATTAGGGAGTGTGAAAGGGAAATTGATTGGTGGAGAAACACCCTAGCACCCCTAAAGCAACAGGAGCAAATGGAGGCTCCAAAGGAGGTAGGTAATCCCTCATCCTCTTGTCACCAGGCAGAAGGAGGGGACCTAAGAGATGGGGGAGGCTGAAAACAGGTCCCCACTCAGGGAGGCAGGAAAATCCTCTCCCGACCTCCCTCACCCTCCATGGTGTCCCTTCACAATAGATTCAGGGTCCTGGAACTTTTGAGTGAAGAAGAGAAGGAGGAAGGAAATGAGACAAACAAGGAGGAAGACCAAGGTGCACCAAGGCCGGGTCATTCTAGACCAGGTATTAAAACCAGTTCTAAAAAGAACCCCAGAAGAGTCATTGTAGTGGGTGATTCCATTCTGAAGGGTACCGAAGGCCCCCTATGCAGACCGGACCCGTTTCATAGGGAAGTCTGCTGCCTCCCTGGAGCCCGCCTCAAGGACCTCAAGGCAAAACTCCCCTCTCTAGTGAGACCCAAGGACTACTACCCTCTCCTGGTTTTTCAGGTAGGTAGTGACGACATTACTAGGAGAAGTCCTAAAGCAATGAAGAGAGATTTCAGGGCCTTGGGGAAACTGATTAAGGGGTCGGGGGCACAAATTTTGTTCTCCTCCATCCCTTCAGTTGGAGGGATGGATGAAGAAGAATATCGGAGAACTCAACAGATGAACTTGTGAATCCAAGACTGGTGTTAACAGTCAGGGCTTTGGATTTTTCAATCATGGGTTGGTACACAGGGCACCAGACCTTTTGGCATTAGATGGGATGCACCTGTCCCAGAGGGGGAAGAGGATCTTGGGGCAGGAGTTAGCTGGGCTCATTGACAGAGCTTTAAACCAGATTTGAAGGGGAAAGGGGGCAAAACATCAGCCCATCTGAAGTGCATGTATACCAATGCACACACAGCATGGGTAACAAACAGGAGGAGCTTGAAGACATGATGAAACAGGAAAATTATGATGTAGTGGCTCCACCCACCCAGGACAGAGAGGTGGATGAAATATTCTGTAGGCATTTAGGAGAAATCTCATGATCGCTTGCCCTTGTTCTTGTGGGAGACTTTAACTTCCCAGACATCTGCTGGAAATACAACACAGCAAAGCGGGACCAGTCCCGGAGAGTCTTGGAATGTGTGGGAGACAACTTCCTGACACAGCTGGTGAGTGAACCGACCAGAGAAGGTGCCCTGCTGGATCTCCTCTTTGTGAACAGAGGAGGACTGGTGGATGATGTGGCGGTTGGAGGCCGACTAGGGCACAGCAATCATGAAATAATAGAGTTCTCTATTCTGAGAGAGGCCAGGAAAGGGCTAAGCAGAACTGACATCCTGGACTTCAAAAGGGCTGACTTTGTCTTGTTTAGGCACCTGCTTGAAAGGCTACCTTGGGAGACGATCCTGAAGGGTATAGGGGTCCAGGAAGGCTGGGCACTCTTTAAGAAGGAAGTGTTAATGGCTCAGGAACAGTCAGTCCCCAGGTGCTGTAAGAGAAGCCGGTGGCAGAGAAGACCACCCTGGCTGAACAGGGAGCTTTGGCTGCAACTCAGGGAGAAAAGGAAAGTCTACAGCCTTTGGAAGAAGGGACTAGCCACTCACAGTGATTACAAAGAGGCTCTGTGGCTATGCAGGGCGGAAATCAGGAGGTCTAAAGCCCAGCTGGAAATTACCCTGGCTTCAGCAATCAAGGATAACAAGAAATGTTTCTATAAGTATGTCAACAGCAAAAGAAAGATCAGGGAGAGTGTCCATCCCCTGCTAGATGCAAGAGGAAACATGGTAACAAGTGATGAGGAGAAGGCTGAAGTCCTTAATGCCTTCTTTGCCTCAGTCTTTAATAACAAGACTAGTTGTACTGAGGGAATCCAGCCTCCTCAGCCAGAGGACAGAGACTGGGAGAACGACCCCCCCGCAATCCAGGAGACAGTCAGTGACCTACTGCATCACATAGACACACACAAGTCTATGGGACCTGATGGGATACACCCGAGGGTGCTGAAGGAGCTGGCTGTGGTGCTCGCCAAGCCGCTTTCCATCATTTACCAGCAGTCCTGGCTGACCGGGGAGGTCCCGACTGATTGGAAACTGGCCAATGTGACGCCCATATATAAGAAGGGTCGGAAGGATGATCCAGGAAATTACAGGCCTGTCAGCTTGACGTCGGTGCCCGGGAAGCTGATGGAGCAGCTCATCCTGAGTACCATCAAACAACACATGCGGGACAACCAGATGATCAGGCCCAGTCAGCATGAGTTTATGAAAGGCAGGTCCTGCTCGACAAACCTGATCTCCTTCTACAACAGGGCAACCTGCTTCTTGGATGAGGGAAAGGCTGTAGATGTAGTTTACCTCGACTTCAGTAAGGCCTTTGACACCGTTTCCCACAGCATTCTCCTGGCAAAACTGGCTGCTCGTGGCTTGGATGATCTCACGCTTTGCTGGGTAAAAAACTGGCTGGATGGCCGGGCCCAAAGAGTTGTGGTGAACGGAGTTAAATCCGGTTGGTGGCCGGTCACGAGTGGTGTCCCCCAGGGCTCGGTTTTGGGGCCACTCCTGTTTAACATCTTTATTGATGATCTGGACGAGGGGATAGAGTGCACCCTCAGTAAGTTTGCAGGCGTGTATCAGGTCTGGCTGAGCCAGAATTGGTTTTCCCCTGTAGCAGCCCTCATGGTGCTGTGTTTTATGTTGGGAGCTGGCAGGGTGTTGATAGCACACTGGTGTTGTGGCTACTGCTGAGTAGTGCTTACACGACACCAAGGCTCTTTCTGACATTTCCCCCCCGCAGTGGGACGGGGTGGGCAAGATCTTGGGAGGGGACACAACCAGGACAGCTGACCCGAACTGACCAAAGGGATATTCCATACCATATGACGTCTGCTCAGTATAAAGCTGGGAGAAAGGAGGAAGGGGGTGGGGTCACCCTTGGTCCTCCGAGGCAACCGCTACGCGTATCAGAGCCCTGCTTCCTGAGAAGGCCCGACATCGCCTGTTAATGGGAAGTAGAGAATAAATCTGTTTTCTTTTTTTGCTTCCGCGCGCGGACCTTTGCTTCGCTTTGCTTATATTAAAACTGCTGTTGTTTTACCCACAAGGGTTGTTTTGTTTTCCTATCTTATTTTCTTTCCCTTCTTTGCCCTATTGAGAAAAAAAGGGGAAAGGGGGGGAAGTGATAGAGCGACTTGGTGGGTACCTGGCATTTAGTCAAGGTCAAACCACCACAGTCTATTTTGGCGCCCAACGTGGGGCGGGACAACGGCAGTTTTATATTAATTGTGCTATAGCTATAGCAGTTAGTAAGCGACAAGCTCTTGTGCTGGTCACGGGTTTGTTTATTGCTCTGCTTATCTTTATTTTGCTAAGCTCGGGAACATGCTGGAAGAAATTGGGAACATCATGAGTGGTTTTATTCTGCAAGCTCCCAAAGTACTTATTCATCCTTATGTTAGCTCTTTGATACTGTTCATTAATGCTGTTCGCCTATTGTGGGCTGTGTGGAGCTCGTTAGGTTTTTGGTGTAAGAGAAAGCAAATTTTGGGTGAGAGAATACCAAAATGTGCCCTGAGGCGGCCTGTCCCTGGGTGGCAGGGGGAGTGGAAGGATTTGGGCAGATTCCTAGGACGGTTATCACCTCCTGTAGCCTGGGATCTTACCCCTGAACAGGCAAGCAACCCCGCAAAACTGACACAACACCTGATAGAAGGCTGCCTTGTCTATCCCAATGAAAATCAGCAACTCCTAGCGCTGTACTGGGGCCTGGCCTGTGCTTATCGAGCTGCAGTTCAGTGCTCTCAAAGGACTGTGGTGGAAACGGGAACTCAAACAAAAACAATAACAGCAGAGATTGCCCCAGTAGTAAAAAAGAAACAGTGGACAAGGAGAACAACAGGTCCATACCCTCGATTAATAAGGGACGAAAAAGAGGAGGAAGAAGCGGGTCCTTCAGCAAAGGGGTCAGAAGAGGGAATGACAGAACTCAAACAGGAGGCAGAAACTACCCGGTCCCTGACATCATCAGAACTGCGAGATCTGCGGAAAGACTATAGCCGCCAGCCGGGTGAGCGGATTGCTGCCTGGCTGCTTCGATGCTGGGATAATGGGGCTGATGCTCAGCAGCTGGAAGGTAAGGAAGCCCAACAGCTGGGTTCCCTTGCTAGAGATCGAGGAATTGAAAGGGGAATTGGAAAAGAAACAGGAATTTGCAGTCTGTGGAGACGGCTCCTTTCAAGTTTTAAAGCAAGATATCCTTTCAAGGAAGATCTTACGGACAACTCCCCAGGGAAGTGGGCTACTGCGGATGAAGGTGTCCAGTACCTGAGAGAACTAGCAGTGCTGGAAGTCATCTATAGTGATCCAGATAATGATGAAGCCCCTAAAAATCCAGAGGATGTCCTGTGCACACGGGCCATGTGGAGGAAGGTGATTAAAGGTGCGCCATCCTCGTATTCTGTGGGCTTGGCTGCGATGTACTATCCAGAAATGGATATGGGAGAAGGACTAAGATGTACGCCAACTGTGGAGGCAGTCTCTTCCTGGCTTCAGAACTTTGAAGAGTCTTGGTACTTCCTCATCTCTACGGGCGAGTGCCTTAGATGTCAGGAGCACCCCAAGAAATCGGTTCTCTTCCACCCCAGTCAGAGGGAAAGGGAAACCTAGGCGCATGACACGTGGCGAACTTTGGTTCTTCCTGCGTGACCAGGGGGAGGACATGAGGAAGTGGGATGGTCAACCCACCTTCAAATTGGAAGCTCGTGTACATGAATTGCGAGGAAAGACCCCTGCCAAGAAGAAGACATCCAAGAAGGTTGTTAATGTAGCTGGTGTGAAACCACAAGAAAGTAATCAGCGATCTCCCAGATACAGGAAGACTGAGATCACCTCCCTTGGCCCTGATGAAGGAGTCTCCGGCCTGGCACAGCAAGGGTCAGACAGTGAATACTCTGACCAAGAACAGGAATAGAGGGCCCCTGCCTCCAGCCAGGAGGAGGAAAGGGATGATCGGGTGTATTGGACAGTGTGGATTCGATGGCCTGGCACATCAAATCCACAGAAGTACCAGGCTTTAATCGATACTGGGGCACAGTGTACATTAATGCCATCAAGTTATTGAGGGGCAGAACCTATCTGGATCTCAGGAGTGACAGGCGGATGTCAAGAACTGTCAGTACTGGAGGCCGAGGTTAGCTTGACTGGGGATAAGTGGGAAAAACATCCCATTGTAACTGGCCCAGAAGCCCCTTGTATCTTGGGCATTGACTACCTCAAGAGGGGGTATTTCAAAGACCCAAAAGGATACCGATGGGCTTTTGGTGTGGCCAGTGTGAACACAGGGAAGGTCAAACAGTTGTCTAATCTGCCTGGCCTCTCAGAAGATCCTTTTGTTGTAGGACTGTTGCGAGTTGAAGAACAACAGGTGCCAATTGCTATGAGGACCGTGCACCGACGGCAGTATCGCACGAACCGAGACTCTCTGGCTCCCATCCAAGAACTGATCTGTCAACTGGAGACCCAAGGTGTCATCAGTAAGACACATTCGCCTTTTAATAGCCCAATATGGCCAGTGCGAAAGTCTGACGGAGGGTGGAGGTTGACAGTAGACTATCGTGGCCTGAACGAAGTGACGCCACCACTGAGTGCTGCTGTACCAGATATGTTAGAGCTCCAATATGAACTGGAGTCAAAGGCAGCCAAGTGGTACGCCACAATCGACATCGCCAATGCATTCTTTTCAATTCCTTTGGCAGAAGAGTGCAGGCCACAGTTTGCTTTCACGTGGAGGGGTGTCCAATATACCTGGAATCGACTACCCCAGGGGTGGAAGCACAGCCCCACTATTTGTCATGGACTAATTCAAACTGCACTGGAAAAGGGTGATGCCCCTGAACATCTACAGTACATCGATGACATCATTGTGTGGGGCAACAAGGCAGAAGAAGTGTTCAAGAAAGGACAAAAAGTAATTGAGATTCTTCTGAGAGCTGGGTTTGCCATAAAGAAAAGCAAGGTCAAGGGACCAGCACAGGAGATTCAGTTCTTGGGAATAAAATGGCAAGATGGACGCCGCCATGTGCCTATGGAGGTTGTCAACAAGATAGCAACTATGTCTCCACTGACCAACAAGAAGGAAACACAAGCTTTCTTAGGACTTGTGGGATTTTGGAGGATGCACATTCCAGGTTACAGTCAGCTGGTGAGCCCTCTCTATCAAGTAACCCGAAAGAAGAACCATTTTGAGTGGGGTCTTGAGCAACAACAAGCCTTTGAGCACATCAAACAGTAGATAGCCCGGGCGGTAGCTCTTGGGCCTGTTCGGACAGGACCAGATGTGCAAAATGTACTTTACACATCAACTGGGGAGCATGGCCTCACATGGAGCCTCTGGCAGAAGATACCAGGTGAAACTCGGGGTCGACCATTAGGATTTTGGAGCCGGGGATATCGAGGATCAGAAGCCCACTACACTCCAACTGAAAAGGAGATACTGGCAGCATATGAGGGGATTCGAGCCGCTTCCGAAGTTGTTGGTACAGAAGCACAGCTCCTCTTGGCACCGCGATTGCCTGTACTACATTGGATGTTCAAAGGAAACATCCCTTCTACGCACCATGCAACCAGTGCTACCTGGAGTAAATGGGTAGCGTTAATCACGCAACGAGCTCGACTGGGAAAACCCAACCGTCCAGGGATCCTGGAAGAGATCATGGACTGGCCAGAAGGTAGAGATTTTGGAGCACTGCCTGAGGAGGTGGCTCGTGCCCAAGAGGCACTGCCATATAACGAGTTACCAGAAGATGAAAGGCGGTATGCTCTGTTTATTGATGGATCCTGTCGTGTGGTAGGAAACCATCGAAAGTGGAAAGCTGCTGTGTGGAGTCCCACAAGACAAGTCGTTGAGGCCACTGAAGGAGAGGGCGAGTCAAGTCAGTTTGCAGAAGTAAAAGCGATCCAACTAGCCCTAAAGATTGCTGAACGAGAAAAGTGGCCAGTACTGTATCTCTACACTGACTCCTGGATGGTGGCTAACGCCCTGTGGGGGTGGCTACAGGAGTGGAAGAAGACCAATTGGCAGCGCAGAGGTAAACCCATCTGGGCTGCTGCACTGTGGCAGGACATCGCTGCCCGAGTGGAAAACGTGGCTCTAAAGGTACGTCATGTAGATGCTCACGTGCCCAAAAGCCGTGCCACCGAAGAACATCAAAACAATGAGCAAGTAGACAAGGCTGCTAAAATTGAAGTAGCTCAGCTGGACCTGGACTGGGAGCGCAAGGGTGAGCTATTTGTAGCTCGATGGGCCCATGAAACATCCGGGCATCTCGGGAGAGATGCAACGTACAGATGGGCTCGTGATCGAGGGGTGGACCTGACCATGGAGGCCATCTCACAGGTCACTCATGAATGCGAAACATGTGCTGCAATCAAGCGAGCCACACGAGTAAAGTCTCCCTGGAACAGAGGGCGATGGCTGAGTTTTCGATATGGTGAGGCCTGGCAAATTGACTATATTGGACCATTGCCACGAACGCGCCAAGGCAAGCGCTACATACTCACCATGGTGGAAGCAACTACTGGTTGGCTTGAGACGTACCCTGTAAATCATGCCACTGCCCGAAATACCATCTTAGGTCTTGAAAGGCAAATTTTATGGCGACATGGTACTCCTGAAAGAATCGAATCAGACAATGGGACCCATTTTCAAAATAATCTCATAAACTCCTGGGCAAAGAAACACGGCATTGAGTGGGTGTATCACATCCCTTATTACCCACAAGCATCTGGAAAGATTGAAAGATACAATGGACTGTTGAAGACTGTGTTGAGAGCATTGGACAATGGGGGATGGAAGCACTGGGATATAAATTTAGCAGAAGCCACTTGGCTAATTAACACCAGAGGATCTGTTAACCGTCCTGGTCCTGCCCAAACAAAACCCCTTCATACTGTGGGAGGAGATAAGGTCCCTGTAGTACACACAGGGAAATGGCTGGGGAAGGCAGTGTGGATTGCTCCTCCCTTGGGAAAAGGCAAGCCCACTCGTGGGATTGTTTTTGCTCAGGGACCTGGATGTACTTGGTGGGTAATGCGGGAGGATGGGGCTACTCAGTGTGTGCCTCAAGGAGATTTAACCTTGGGGGGGAAATAATCTGTGGGTTGAGTTGTATGTTGCAGGAAGTGATGGAGGAAGTAGGAACGACGAAGAGTGAACCAGATACGTGCGATGATGACCCAAACCTAGCCGGTGCTGGAGTCCAACAGTCAAACATACTGCTCCTGTCCTGAACATCCATCTTGACAGATGGCAGTCAAGTCACTGAACATCTGGAGGAGTGAAGAAAGCTTACGGAATGAATAAATGAGTGTTATGTGGGACCTGGGCATGACGTAAATGGTATGGAATAAGGGGTGGAGACTGTATCGGGTCTGGCTGAGCCAGAATTGGTTTTCCCCTGTAGCAGCCCTCATGGTGCTGTGTTTTATGTTGGGAGCTGGCAGGGTGTTGATAGCACACTGGTGTTGTGGCTACTGCTGAGTAGTGCTTACACAACACCAAGGCTCTTTCTGACATTTCCCCCCCACAGTGGGACGGGGTGGGCAAGATCTTGGGAGGGGACACAACCAGGACAGCTGACCCGAACTGACCAAAGGGATATTCCAGACCATATGATGTCTGCTCAGTATAAAGCTGGGAGAAAGGAAGAAGGGGGTGGGGTCACCCTTGGTCCTCCGAGGCAACCACTACGCGTATTGGAGCCCTGCTTCCTGAGAAGGCCCGACATCGCCTGTTAATGGGAAGTAGAGAATAAATCTGTTTTCTTTTTTTTGCTTCCGCGCGCGGACCTTTGCTTCGCTTTGCTTATATTAAAACTGCTGTTGTTTTACCCACAAGGGTTGTTTTGTTTTCCTATCTTATTTTCTTTCCCTTCTTTGCCCTATTGAGAAAAAAAGGGGAAAGGGGGGGAAGTGATAGAGCGACTTGGTGGGTACCTGGCATTTAGTCAAGGTCAAACCACCACAAGGCGACACCAAGTTGGGTGGGAGTGTTGATCTGCTCAAGGGTAGGGAGGCTCTGCAGAGAGACCTGGACAGGCTGGAGCGATGGGCTAAAGCCAACTGTATGAGCTTCAATAAGGCCAAATGCCGGGTGCTGCACTTCGGCCACAACAACCCCCAGCAGCGCTACAGGCTTGGGGAGGAGTGGCTGGAAAGCTGCCAGTCAGAGAGGGACCTGGGGGTGTTGATTGACAGCCGGCTAAACATTGAGCCAGCAGTGTGCCAAGGTGGCCAAGAAGGCCAATGGCATCCTGGCTTGCATCAGAAATAGCGTGGCCAGCAGGGACAGGGAAGTGATCTTACCCCTGTACTCGGCACTGGTGAGGCCGCACCTCGATGACTGTGTTCAGTTTTGGGCCCCTCACTACAAAAAAGACATTGAATTACTCGAGCGTGTCCAGAGAAGGGCAACGAAGCCGGTGAAGGGTCTGGAGCACATGTCGTATGAGGAGCGGCTGAGGGAACTGGGGTTGTTTAGTTTGGAGAAGAGGAGGCTGAGGGGAGACCTCATCGCCCTCTACAACTACCTGAAGGGAGGTTGCAGAAAGCTGGGGATGAACCTCTTTAATCAAGTAATAAGTGATAGGACAAGAGGTAATGGCCTCAAGTTGCACCAGGGAAGGTTTAGACTGGATATTAGGAAGCATTTCTTTACAGAACGGGTTGTTAGGCATTGGAATGGGCTGCCCAGGGAGGTGGTGGAGTCCCTGTCCCTGGAGGTGTTCAGGAGGCGGGTTGACATAGCACTTAGGGATATGGTGTAGTTGGGATCTGTCAGTGCTAGGTTAACGGTTGGACTAGATGATCTTCAAGGTCCCTTCCAACCTAGATGATTCTGTGATGCGTACCAGAAGGGGACTTGATTTTGGGTGAAAACACACCATGAATTATATTGTGCTTTTGTTAATTGGAGGGGGTTTTTTTTATTGTTAATTGCTAAATGGCAGCTGGGCATGACGCAGATGGTATCGAATAAAAGGGTGGATTATGTCCTGGTTCAGCTAGGATAGGGTTAAATCTCCCCAGCAGTGGGGAGGGAGCTCTAGCCGGGTTATTCGATACCATGCTGATGTCACGTCTGGGCGCCCAAGTGCTGGAAGATTGGTAGACGCCTTTTTGTGCGGTCGCTTTCCTCACTGCTGTACCTGTACGGTATATCTCTTGCTCTGTTCATTGTTACTACTGTTATCGTTATTGTTGTTGCTCGTTTTGTTGTTGTTACACTGTTGTATTAAAACTTTCCTTTTCTCAACCCCGGGGTTTGTATTTCACTCCGTGCCCCGTCTGATCCAAGGGTGGGGGAGGGGCAGCGGTATCGTGGTCTCGAGTCCCAGCAGGGCCTAAACCACCACAGCTGCCCAGGGAAGTGGTGGAGTCCCCATCCCTGGAGGTGTTTAAGAGTAGGGTCGACATAGCGCTTAGTGATCTGGTGTAGTTGGGAACTGTCAATGTTAGGTTAATGGTTGGACTGGATGATCTTCAAGGTCAACCTAGACGCTTCTGTGATTCTGTGAAAAAAGTCAATCAGTGATGCTGGTGCTGTCTCTGTGATAACATATTTAAGACAGGGTAAAAGATGTTGCACAGCAGCTGTGAGAGGAGTGAGAAAAATGTGAAACAGTCCAGCAGACACCAAGGTCAGTGAAGCAGGAGGGGAAGGAGGTGCTCTAGGCACTGGAGCAGACACTCCCCCATGGTGAAGAACATGGTGAACCAGGTTGTCCCCCTGCAGCCCATGAAGGTCCACAGTGGACCATATATCCACACTCCAGCCTGTGGAGACCATGCTGGAGCAGGTGGATATGCCCTGAATGAAGCTGCAGCCTGGGGAGAGCCCAAGCAGAAGCAGGCTCCTGGCAGGAACTGCAACCCGTGGGGGACCCACACTCGAGCATTCTGTTCCTGAAGGACTGAGCCTTGTGGAAAAGACCCACGCTGGAGCAATTTGTGAAGAACTGCAGCCCGGGGGAAGGATCTATTTTGGAGAAGTTCATGACGGACTGTATCCTGTGGGCAGGAACCCATGTTGGAGCAGGGGAACAGCGTGAAGAGAAAGGAGCGTCAGAGTAGAAGAGCTGGGAGCGAAGCTGAGCCCAGGAAGAATGGAGGGGTGGAAGGAAGGTCGTGTTTTTAGATTTGTTCTTATTTTTCGTTATCCTGCTCTGTGATTAATTGGCAATAAATTAAATTAATCTTTCCCAAGTCAAATCTGTGTTGCCTGTGACGGTAATTGGTGAGAGATCTCCCTGTCCTTATCTCGACCCATGAGATTTTTAATTTTATTTTCTCACCCTGTCTTGCTGAGGAGGGGGAGTGTGAAGTGCTAAGGCTTGGACAACAGGCCCAAGCCAGAGTTGACCTATAGATGAATCCTGTATATTTTATAACTGATAACCATTGTGCTAGTAGGTATTGTACTAAGTTATAACAACCCACTTATGCTGGTGTAAAAAGTGCTAAAGCATTGAAATACTGCAGCCTGAACAGCAGGCCCCAAGCTGAAGCTGCTAACTTAGCATGTAGTCATTAGTAAAATATGTAAACTCGCTAGTGAAAGACAAAATATAATCAGTAGAGAGGAGAGAATGTATCCAACTTTCCTTTCGCAGCCTTCTTCAAGGCTGAGAACCTAAGTATTTGGCCTTGTTAGAAACTCCCTTGGTTCCCCCCCTGAGCCCTGGCCAAGCTTTGGGTGGAATCCAACAGGAGAATGAAATCAGAAACTTTCCGCTCAAAACAAAGGTGCCAGCTATTCTGGCTTGTCGATCTCTGGTATATAAGGCTGGGCCCGCTCACAGCGACTTTGGATGCCTCACCTATGGGTGGACGCACCGCGTAGGATTTCCCACTTGCCGGGACAGGCTCTCCAAATCCTCGCTGTAACCGGGGCTCCCCAGCGTCTGTGGATCTGGATGATGATGATAATATATGCAAGTGGTGATGCATTTCTCTTAATCACTATTCTCTCTCTCTCGTGTAGTAATGATTTGATGCATTACCCTGTATTTTCCTGTTTGTTGCTTTAAGTGCACTATTCTGCTTCTTCTTACTGCATGTTTTCTGTATTACGCTGTTACATTACTTGGTTATCACTAGTAAAGTACGCCTACTCTTTTCACTCTGGTGTCCGAGTTTAATTGGTATCCTTAATCAGCAAAACAGAGTGGGAGCGGCTTGGTGGGCACCTGGCAACCAGCCAAGGTTAACCCACCACAGGTGCCAAAAGGTGGGGGGGAGTGGGACACAGACAAGTTGGAACATGCCCAAGGGCTATGAACCCTTCCTAGGAATCACACCAAGGGGTCCCCTGGGAAAACCCTGTCACATGCAGAGAAGAGACCAATCCTGTGAGCTGGACTGAGAAGCTCCTGCATCTGGGCCCAGCCCAACAGGATGACCATACAGTGTTACTGGGGCAAAATTTGGGCTTTGCATGTTCCTGCAAGGCACAGGCAATGCTGGCTGCAAAAATGGAAAACCAGAACAAAATGCCAACTTCAGAAGAACATGTGTGTGAGGAAAATAAGGAAAAGACCCTAAGGCATTCCTGAAAAAGGCCACGCAAAACAGAAGAACTGGCCAATGGGCCTGTGAATCGCAAACTGGATTTTGACTTGTCACACAGAGACCTTTGCCCATGGTTGTGAGGGATCTTACAGCTACTACCTGTAAGACCATTATATGGTGCAGGCTGGTGCTATATGTTGTTAGGAAAAACTAATTCTCTAAGTATTATACCAATTAGTCTTTATAGTATGAAATTGTATTAACTTTCTTAAGATATATATATTTAGTTTACATTGTATACCGAATAGCCATGCTTAAGCAAGCAAACTAAAGGACCCCAGCTCATCACAAGGAGGAGAAGGACAGCCCCGCCCTGGAGATGAAAACTTTGCCTCTTGGAATCTTAAAGCTGTCCGCGATGGATCAAAGATACCCCTGGACAACCAAGATAATAGCAGCATCCTAGCCCCTCTAACATCTCTGCGAAACCCTCCCATTGTCTGGCATCATAGATAAGTAACTGTAGCAAGACCAACTCCAGGAAAGTCTAGATCAATAGAGAAGCATGTGGACGATGACATAGAAATGCAGTTGCTTTGCAAAGTTTTACTATGATTAGTAAATAGTAGTGTGCGTGTGTTAAGTAGCGATTAGCCAATTCATGTTGTACCTGAACGCTTGAAAGGTGTAAGAACCATGCGTAAAGCCACATTTGGGGTGCCCATATTTGGATGGAACACCTCATGCGCACGAATAAAAGAATTACTCTTGTCATTCTAGACTTTGCATCCTAGTCTCCCTCCTTGGTCGGGAAAAAGTCTTGGGGGATTTTTAAGCCAAATGACAGTCTTAAGATATCCCAAGACCTGTTTCCTCCTTTTACATGATGAACATTATTATGGTGTTAAGGATGTCAGGAACGTATTTAGGGCAAGAAAATTCTGTGAGTTTTGTCATACATTGTATAACCATGACCACGGCTGTAAACATTACTGCTGTCTCTGCTTGTCTCGCAACTATGCAGTTAACTTGGGGACAAGGATAAGGTGCCCCAGCTGCAGGCCGTTGTGCAGGTCTGGGAAATGTTTCCAGAGGCACAAGGCCCTGACTATTAAAAAACAAACTGACTGTTTGGCTATGATTTTCTCTCAGAAGTGCAAAGCCTATGTAGAAAAATAGCATGGATGTAAAGGCTGGAAGTGCAGAACGTGCTATGAAGAGATCTGTAATGTAAACCAGTACCAGTGTTTCATGCCCATGATCAAAACTCCAGAAGCAGGGCAGGGCTATATTATCTATGATATGGAATGTATGCAGGAAACCAGAACACATGTCCCGAACTACATTTTTGCCATGGAATTACACCGGATGCCCCTTGGGATGAAGGAGAAGGGGCAGAAAGAAAAACTGAAGGAGGATGGGAGTTTAAAGGGGACACATACCTGACATGCAAGAAGAGCTGAGTTACTATTGCCAAGAAGATGCAAAAAGTCTGAGGGAGGCCTGCAGATCATACAGGAATGAGATTATGGTGAATACTCATTGCACATTCCATGAGAAAGAGGACGATGAAAAGGTGAAGGTTTATCTCCATATAGATCCATTTCAGTATACGATGCTGGCCTCTGCTTGCATGTCCACATACCAGTTTATGTTCCTTAAACATAACACGGTTGCACTCTTCCCTCCAGATGGCTAGCATTGGAGGAAAAAGAGATAATCATATCTCTCTATTAGCTTCATACTCATATAGATGAGGGTCAGCCGAGAAGGAGGGGGTTTTCTCTCTCGCTTCCGGGATTGCAGTTTCGGGATCTTGGCTTTTCTGGGATTGCTAGCTGGGAACGGGCTGGGTATCAGTCAGCAGGTGATGAGCAACCGCATTGTGCGTTACCCCTTTGTACTTTCTATTATTGCTATTATTGTTTTATTTTGTTTCAATTATTAAACTGGTTTTATCTCAACCTATGAGTGTCCCCTTACACCTCCATTTTCTCTCCCATCTCCTGGGTGGGGATGGGTGAGTGAGCGGCTGCATGGTGTTTGGCTGCCAGCCAGGTTTAAACAATGACATGGAGAAAAATATTAATTATTCCTACTTTTACACTCCTTAAACACTGCATTAATCAGCAATTTATAATGCAAATATAACAAGCAACAGAGAGAAAAACACATGGATCGAGATAAAGACAGTTTAATAAGTGAAGGGAGGGAACACAAATTATGCAAAGTCAATCACTCACTACCTCCCACCACCAGACTGATGCCCAGCCTGCCTCCAAGCAATGGCTACTTTGGAAAGACTACCCCCCCAGTTTTATTGCTGAGCATGATGCTATATAGCATGGAATATCCCTTTGGTCAGTTTGGGTCAGCTGTCCTGGCTGTGTATTCTCCCAGCCTTTTGCCCCTACTTCCTGGGGGGGGCAGAGTGAGAAAGAGAGAAGGCCTTGACGCTATGCAAGCACTGTCTGCAATACCTAAAACATTGGTGTGTTATCAACACTGTTTTGGTCACAAATCACAGCACCATACAGTCTGCTGTGAAGAATATCAACTCCATCCCAGTCAGAAGCAGTACAGGTATCTAGAAATGTATTATGAGAGCTTGTACGATACAGTTTCACACCAAATAGGCAATATATTCAATAACTTATATGTGTTACTAATTTACTTCATACATAATACTACAAATAAGTGTATGGGGCCGCATGGAATCCACCCAAAGCTGCTGAGGGAGCTGGCGGAAGTGCTCACCAAGCCACTTTCCATCATTTATCAGCAGTCCTGGCTGACCGGCAGGGTCCCAGCTGACTGGAGGTTAGCAAATGTGACGCCCATCTACAACAAGGGCCAGAAGGAGGATCCGGGGATCAACAACAAGGGCCAGAAGGAGGATCCGATCAGCCTGTCAGTCTGACCTCGGTGCTGGGGAAGGTCGTGGAGCAGATCATCTTGAGTGCCATCACACCGCACATACAGGACAACCACGTGATCAGGCCCAGTCAGCATGGGTTTATGAAAGGCAGGTCCTGTTCGACTAACCTCATCTCCTTCTATGATGAGGTGACCCGCTTAGTGAATGAGGGAAAGGCTGTGGATGTTGTTTACCCGGACTTTAATAAAGCCTTTGACGCAGTTTCCCACAGCATTCTCCTGGAGAAACTGGCTGCTCGTGGCTTGGACGGGTGTACTGTTCGCTGGGTAAAAAACTGGCTGGATGGCCGGGCCCAAAGAGTTGTGGTGAATGGAGTTAAATCCGGTTGGCGGCCGGTCACAAGTGGTGTTCCCCAGGGCTCAGCATTGGGGCCAGTTCTGTTTAATATCTTCATCAGTGATCTGGATGAGGGGATCGAGTGCACCCTCAGTAAGTCTGCAGATGACACCAAGTTGGGTGGGAGTGTTGATCTACTTGAGGGCAGAAAGGCTCTACAGAGGGATCTGGACAGGCTGGATCAATGGGCTGAGGCCAATCCTGTGAGGTTCAACAAGGCTCAGTGCCGGGACCTGCACTTGGGTGAGCCAGGCATGTCTTCTTCCCCGTCGGCTCGTCTTTCGGCACATGGGGACGACTTGCTCCTGCTCCTTTAAGATTTCCTTCTTGAAGAATGTCCAGCCTTCGTGGACTCCTTTGCCCTTCAGGACTGCCTCCCAAGGGACTCTGTCAACCAGGCTCCTAAAGAGGCCAAAGTCTGCCCTCTGGAAGTCCAAGTGACAGTTCTGCTAACCACCCTCCTTACTTCTCCAAGAATCGATAACTCTATAATTTCATTATCACTGTGCCCAAGACGGCCTCCAACCATCACATCACCAACAAGTCCCTCTTTGTTTGCAAACAACAGGTCCAGCGGGGCACCTTCCCTTGTCGCACTCACCAACTGTGTCCAGGAAATTTATCTTCCACACATTCCAGGAACCTACTAGACTGTTTCCTCTCCGCTTTATTGTATTCCCAGCAGACATCTAGTAAGTTGAAGTCCCCCACGAGAACAAGGGCTAGCGACCATGAGACTTCTCCCAGATGCTTATAGAATATTTCATCTGCCTCTTCATCCTGGTTGGGTGGTCTATAACAGACTCCCACCATGATATCTGTCTTGTTGGCCTTCCCCCTGATTCTTACCCATAAACACTCAACCCTTTCATCACCATCGTCAAGCTCTAGACAGTCAAAACACTCCCCAACACAGAGGGCTACCACACCGCCTCTCCTCCCTTGCCTATCCCTTCTGAAGCCATCACTGCAGCACTCCAGTTGCATGAGTCATCCCACCATGTTTCCGTGATTGCAATTACATCAGTTTTCCATCTGCACAATGGCTTCCAGCTCCTCCTGTTTGTTGCCCATGCTGCGTGCATTGGGGTAGATGCACTTCAGTTGGGCTACTGGTCCTGCCACCTTTTTGGGGGGAGAAGGCCTAATTCCTATGTGACCATTCTCAGGTGCTTCTGTGGTTTTTAACACATCAACAACCCTTGCGTCTTTGCTGCTGTGTGGGCCTTTATCCCCAACCCCCACTGAGATGGTTAAGGTGTTGCATGCATTAGTATAGGGCCATTTCAAATGTGCTCCAGTGTACTCAGCACATCCTGGAGCAGACTGAAGGACCTCACTAGCACGCTGTCCCTCAAACATTGGTGTGCTGCCCCCAGGCTTATCACTAGCTAGCCTGGTTTTATCCCTTCCCCCCTTCAAATCTAGTTTAAAGCTCTTTCAATGAGCCCTGCTAACTCCTGTGCAAAGATCCTTTTCCCCCTTTGAGACAGGCATACCTCCTCTGTCTCCAGCAGGCCTGGTGTCGTGTAGACCAACCCATGATCAAAAAAACCAAAATTCTGCCGGTGACACCAGGCTTGCAGCCAGGTATTGATCTTCTGGGTGTTCCTGCTTCTTCTCTCATCATTCACTGCAACTGGAAGGATAGAGGAGAACAGTACTTTTGCTCCTGATCACTTAACCACTCTGGCCCCCCGCCCCCCCCAAAAGAGAAGGCTGGGAGTACACATGAAGTTGGGAGTGGACTTAACCAGGACAGCTGCCAGTGTGCAGGTGTACAAGAAGCTGGGAGGGAGCATAGCCAGAGCACCGGACCCAAACTGGCCAACAAAATATTCCATATCATATAATGTGACACTCAGTATATAGAGGAAGGTCGGCTGAAAAGTGGGGGTTCTCTCTCGCTTCCAGGATTGCGGTTTCAGGATCTTGGCTTCTCCGGGATCGGTAGCCAGGAATGGGCTGGGTATCAGTCAGCAGGTGGTGAGCAATCGCACTGTGCATTACCCGCTCGTACTTTTTATTATTGTTATTATTGTTTTATTTTATTTCAATTATTAAACTATTTTTATCTCAACCTATGAGTTCCATCAACGATATCCATCAGCCTCTTCTCATACAACATATCCTCCAACCTGCTAATAATTTTAGTGGCTGCCCACTGGGCTGTCTCCAGCTTGTCAGTATCTCTCTTATAATAGGGGGGCCAAAACTGGATTTGGTAGACATTTTTTCTCAGTAACATCACTAATGCTTTCTGTGCAATATCTTTTTGCTTTGAGCATCATTTGTTCGGCAGACCACATTTAAATTCTAAATACTATTACCTGGTTCCCATTCTTCCCAGGTGGAACTGGCAAATTGTAGATTATTAATAGGAATGATGAGAGACACAGAGAGACTAAGAATGCTTAGTATACCTAAGTATAGCAAGTCAGATCAGAGATAACCACATGGCAGGAGTTTGTGGCTCCTCTGAATGCCACTTTTCTTTTGCCCCTTTTCAAATAAATCTTATAACTTCAAAACTATTGACCGCAATATTAAGTATCTTCTTAACGGAGCATACACAATGCAAAATCTCTGCATTTATAAGCTCTCTACGGACGTGACTCAGAGGCTGAAATGAAACGTTATAATACTACTGACTGTAAATACAATATTAAACAGGAGATGGAACAATTTTACTACTGATTGAAGCAAAACACTTTTTCCATCATCTTACACAGCTCTGCTAGGAGGGGAAAAAAGTTGAGAGGTATGAAGGGAGATACAATGAGGAGAACTCATTCTGAAAATCAGTTTCAAAATCTTTACAAGTGTTCAAAAAGGACAATTAATTACTATTTTTATTTATCCATATTTTACGTCTCTGTACACAGACAACTTTTTGGGGAAAAAAGTAATTTTACTTTCTTAATTCTATGCAACTTAATTCTATGCAAGTTTTTGCCAACTTTAAGCTTAGAACAAGCTTTTATGATCAAGTTATAAACCCCTGAAATACAAGTTTACATTGGAAATGGTTAGGCACTATGGTGGGTGGTGTTCGTGGATTTATTTTTTTTTCTTCAGTTCAAAACTTGCACAAAGCTTTATGTGTTGGAATATGCTTTATACCTGTGACTATTAGAATACAATTATAGTCTGAGATACTGTGGTGGGTTGATCTCGGCTGGCTGCCAGGTGTCCACCAAGCCACTATATCACTCCCACTCCTCAACTGGACAGGGGGAGAAAATACGATAAAAGGCTCATGGACCAAGATAAGGACAGTGAGATCACTCACCAATTACCATCACGGGCAAAACAGACTCGACTTGGGGCAATTAATTTAATTTCTTGCCAATCAATAGGAGAGTAAGATAATGAGAAATAAGAATAAATCTAAAAAAACACCTTCCCCCCATCCCTCCCATCTTCCCAGGCTCAACATCACTCGTGGCTTCTCTGCCTCCTACCCCCAAGCGGTGCAGCAGGATAGGGAATGTGGGTTGCGGTCAGTTCCAGCATGGGGTCCCTCCCATGGGAGATAGTCCTTCATGAACTGCTGCATTGTGGGTCCTTTCCACGGGGTCCAGTCCTTCAGGAACAGACTGCTCCAGAGTGGGTCCCCTACAGGGTCACAGGTCCTGCCAGGAGCCTGCTCCAGCACAGACTCTCCACGGCGTCACAGCTTCCTTCAGGGCACATCCACCTGCTCCGGCGTGGGGTCCTCCATGGGCTGCAGGGAGACAACCTGCTTCACCATGGTCTTCACCACAGGCTGCAGGGGAATCTCTGCTTCCGTGCCTGGAGCACCTCCTCCCCCTCCTTCTTCACTGACCTTGGTGTCTGCATATTCTTTTCTCTCACATATTCTCACTCCTCTCACAGCTGCTGTTGCGCAGCTTTTTTTACCCTTTCTTAAATATGTTATCACAGAGGCACTACCACCATCGCTGATTGGCTCAGCTTTGGCCAGAGACAGGTCCTCGGAGCTGACTGGAACCGGCTCTGTCCGACATGGGGGCAGCTTCTGACGTCTTCTCACAGAAGCCACCCACGTGGCCCCCCCACTTCCAAAACCTTGCCACGTAAATCTAATACAGGCACCCTTAACTATAATGGTACTAGGGGATTCTACAATAATTCCAGTCCCAGAATTTAGTAAAATGAAGACATTATTCTGCAGTAGCATCACAGAGAGCCCCATTAATGCTCCAATTAGTACAAGAAGAAATAACTTTTTCTGTAGATAAAGCCAAGACAGGGGAGAGGGAAATGTTTCATGGTTAAGAAATGTCTCATGGTTCAGCGTTAAGACTAGCCCGGCTCTGCCCTCCTTATCACTTTCTGCCCTCCTTATCACTTGGGAATGGTTATAACAGCCCATCACCTGGGAGAACAATAACAGAATTGCACACCCATCAAGTTCTTGGCAACTGGCCAGAACACCTCATTGTCTGAGCTAGGCCGGAATGATAAGTATATGACAAAAGACAATTATCTCGGACCCTATAAACAGCGACCCCAAGTGAGACCCTTTGAGCTCTCCCAGACCAAAGCTGGCCTGTGACCAGCATCTCCCCTGAGCTGGGACGCCTCTCAGGCATTAACTCCTCACAGACAGAAGGCCAGGGCGAAGTCGACCTGCTCGAGTCTCAATTATCGCCCGTTGAGGAATGCCGAGGCATTGTGAGTATTTACTCTAAACTCGAGAAGAGGGAAATTTTTACTTTGAGCTAGCTTCTCTTTCACCCACTTGCTCTCTGCTTACCGATGTGTTGAGGTATACACAGTTATTTTCACGAGTGTGGGGACATACATATTTTTACTGGATCCAAATACTTTTGTCTGTCTGTGTGTTTGTAAGTTTTGTATTTGTGAATGCACGTGTATATATGTATAGATTTAAGGTACCGTATAGTAAGTTAGTGTGAATCTTGTCATCTTCGAATCTGTAGTTAAGTTGCTATTTCAATCATAACATATTTTACCAAATTATTTTGTAAAGCTTTAAATTGGTTAATGATTAAGTGTTGCTAGTCATTAGTAAATCTTGATTTGCTGCTAAATCATTGCTGTGTTAATACTTTCATCTGCAACACACATTCTATGAGAAAGAGGACGATGAAAAGGTGAAGGTTTATCTCCATATAGATCCATTTCAGTATACGACGCTGGCCTCTGCTTGCATGTTCACGTAACAGTTTATGTTCCTTAAACATAACACAGATGCACTCCTCCCTCCAGATGGCTAGCATTGGAGGAAAAAGAGATATTCATACTCCTCTATTCAGAGGCTTAAATATGCAACTGAAAAGGAAAATATTCAAATCCATCATGCATTACAAGGTGATGAATAGAAAGTAGGATATTACTTATTGGGTGGCTATGCAGTCATTGACAGGGTGCCGACAGCTTCTGAATTTAATGGCTACTTTTTCCATGGCTCTATCAAATGCTACCATGAAAATTACTGGAATCGTCTGGCAGTAGCCACCTTCAGATATTTGTATTGCGCAACACAACAAAAAATGGATTACCTAAAGAGAGCAGATTTTAACATCAAATCTATATGGGAGCAGGAGTGGGTCGTTATGACAAAAGCAGATGGGGAGATTGCAGAGTTCGTAGCCAAGACCAAACTGTGTGAAAGGCAAGATGCTAACTGCAATATGACTTGCTTAGAAGAATGAACACTACCTGAGACTATGAGTTTTACCTCAGGGTTGATGTGACCTGAAGACTCAACCTAAGCCAGCTCTCACCAACTGAGAACACCCCATACAGACAATAAAATAATAGGAGACTTACCTTTAAAAAAACCCCAGGCATATAACCACAGCCAGAACTGCAATCAACCAGGATCCAGGATAAATCCCCACACACCTGCACAGGACAAGGGTTTAAAACAATGAAGATGAACACATCACCGATCATGTGTCCACACCACCTGCACAGGACAAACACATACTGATCCTACATGGGAGAAGTACATACCAATTACGCAAGCAATAGTAACTGATTAGCCCATCCCTTAACATGAGTGATTTAATTGGTCTACACAACTGTATTGTAACATATATATTCCCTGCTTTCCTCTGTATCAGGGTCTTCCATGCATTAGTCTGGGGCACCGCTATGCACATAACTAATATGAGAGAATAAATTTCCTTGGTAATTTTATGCTAAGTGTCCTTGTCTACCTCCTTGGATGGCTAAGAACTGACTTTTATAACTTCCCACACCATGCAGAGATGTGCTTTTTGGCAGCAAGACAAACACCATTTGTCTGCATTACGAAGATTTCACTAGTCTCTATCCCTTCATCAACAAAATAAAACAATACCTCTGGGGTACCCCAAAGTTATTTTTGAGAATTCTGACAACTTGACAACCTACTTTGGAATGGTCAAAGTAAAGTTGTGACAGCCTTGTAGGCTCTTTTTCCCCGTGCTTCCCATGAGGGTAAATAGAAAGCTATTTGTTTCCCCTGTGCCACACTTGTGTTGAAACCCGCCAAGCCCTTTGCACCCACAGTGATGAAGGAGCCCTTGTGGGTACCTGGTCCCCAGAACTGAACAAGGCTCTGGAGAAGGGCTACAGGGTTTGTGAAATCTATGCGGTATGGCATTTTGAAAAGAGGGGCAGCAGCCTTTTCTCAGATTATATAAAACTCCACCTCTGCCAAAAGGAGGCAAAAACACCAGGAGGTCTGCGTGGCAGTCCAGTAAAGCTTCCACTGACTAGAAAAGGGGAAACTTAACCCCCATTTTTCAAAAGAGAAATAAATAAGACCCAGGGAACTACAGGCCAGTCAGTCTCACCTCTGTGCCCGGCAAGATCATGAAGCAGATCCTCCTGGAAACTATGCTAGGGAACATGGAAAATAAGGAGGTGATTAGTGACAGCCAACACGGCTTCACTAAAGGCAAATCATGCCTGACGACTTCGGTGGCCTTCTATGATGGGGTTACAGCGCTGGTGGATAAGTGAAGAGCAACTGACATCCTCTACCTGGACTTGTGCAAAGCATTTGACACTGTCCTGCATGACATCCTTGTCTCTAAAATGGAGAGACATGGATTTGATGGATGGACCCCTCAGTGGATAAGGAATTGGCTGGATGGTTGTATTCAAAGAGTTGTGGTCAACAGCTCGATATCCAAGTGGAGACCAGTGATGATTGTTGTTCCTCAGTGGTCAGCGTTGGGACCAGTGCTGTTTAAAATCTTTGTTGGTGAGACGGACAGTGGGATTGAGTGTACCCTCAAGCAAGTTTGCCGACGACACCAAGCTGTGTGGTGTGGTCGACTGGTTGACATGCTGGAGGGAAGGGATGCCATTCAGAGGGACCTTGACTGGCTTGAGGTGGGCCCGTGCAGACCTCATGAAGTTCAGCAAGACCAAGTGCAAGGTCCTGCACATGGGTGAAGTGCTAAGGCTTGGACAACAGGCCCAAGCCAGAGTTGACCTATAGATGAATCCTGTATATTTTATAACTGATAACCATTGTGCTAGTAGGTATTGTACTAAGTTTTAACAACCCACTTATACTGATGTAAAAAGTGCTAAAGCATTGAAATATTGAAGCCTGAACAACAGGCCCCAAGCCGAAGCTGCTAACTTAGTATGTAATCATTAACAAAGTATGTAAGCTCACTAGTGAAACATGCATCTTAGAATATAAATCAGTAGTGAGGATGAAATGCTGAGAGAATGTATCCAACTTTCCTTTCTCAGCCTTGTTCAAGGCTGAGAACCCAAGTATTTGGCCTTGTTAGAAACTCCCTTGGTTTCCTCCCCCGAGCCCTGGCCAGGCTTTGGATGGAATCCAACAGGAGAATGAAACCAGATATCTTCCACTCAAAACAAAGGTGCCAGTTTTTCTGGCTTGATGATTTTTGGCATATAAGGCTGGACCCGCTTGCCGCAACTTTGGATGCCTCACCTACGGATGGACGCATCACGTAGGACTTCCCACTTGTCGGGAAAGGCTCTCCAAATCCTCGCTGTAACCGGGGCTCCCCAACGTCTGCGGATCTGGATGATGGCAACATATGCAAGTGGTGGTGTATCTTAATCACTATTCTCTCTCTCATGTAGTAATGATTTGATGCATTACCCTGTATTTTCCTATTTAAGTGCACTATTCTGTCTTTTCTTACTGCACGTTTTCTGTATTACTGTTACATTATTTAGTTATCACTAGTAAAATATGCCTACTCTTTTCACTCTGGTGTCCAAGTTTAATTGGCATCCTTAATCAGCAAAACAATGGGTTGAGGCAATCCCACGCACAAATACAGGCTGGGCGAAGAGTAGATTGAGACCAGCCCTGCGGAGAAGGACTTGGGGGCGATGGTTGACGAGAAGCTCAACGTGACCTGGCAATGCACACTCACAGCCCAGAAAGCCAACCATATCCTGGGCTGCATCAAAGGAAGCGTGACCAGCAGGTCGAGGGAGGTGATTCTCCCCCTCTACTCTGGTCTTGTAAGACCCCCAACATAAGAACAACATGGCCCTGTTGTAGCAAGTCCAGAGGAGGGCCACAAAGATGATCAGGGGGCTGGAGCACCTCCCCTACGTGGTCAGGCTGAGAGAGTTGGGATTGTTCAGCCTGGAGAAGAGAAGGCTCCAGGGACACCTTATACTGCCTTCCAGTCCTTAAAGGGGGCCTACAGGAAAGATGGCGAGGGATTCTTTATGAGGGACTATCGTGGTTTGAGCTCGGCTGGTAGCCAATCACCACGTGGCCAGTCATTTACTTTTTCCCCCTTCCCGATAAAATAGGGGAGGGACAAAAAAAAAATAATGGAGAATTCATAGGTTGAATAATAAAGAAAAAAAACAGTTTAGTGATGGGAACAAAACAACAGTAACAATAGGAAGTCCAAACAGGTAATACACAATGCAGTTGCTCACCACCTGGTGACCAGTACAGAGCCCGCCCCTAGCAGCGATCCCAACAGAATGAAAGATCCCACTGTGCCAACCAGGAGCAGAAAGTGAGAGAGGAACCAACTCTTTTATATACTGAGCATAATGTCACATGATATGGAATATTTCACTGACCAATCCGGGCCTGGCTCTCCAGCTGTGCTCCCTCCCAGCCCAAGGAATGTTAACTCTATCCTGGCTGAAACCAGGACAGGGAATGTAGTTATAGGACAAGGCGTAATGGTTTTAAACTAAAAGAGGGTAGATTTAAATTAGATACAAGGAAGAAATTCTTTACTGTGAGGGTGGTGAGACACTGGAACAGGTTGCCCAGAGAAGTTGTGGCTGCCCCCTCCCTGGAAGGGTTCAAGGCCAGGTTGGACGGGGCTTTGAGCAACCTGGTCTAGTGGAAGGTGTCCCTGCCCATGGCAGGAGGGTTAGAACTAGATGATCTTTAAGGTCCCTTCCAACCCAAACTGTTCTACGATTCTTTGATTCTAAGCAGGAACCTTTAGGCTGCACAGCCTAGTGCACAGAAAATTATGCTATGTTGAAGATTATAGGCAGAAAGAAGGCATCATTTTGTGGTCTGAACATATTAAAAAAACACCCTCTGCCCAAATGCCAAGTTGCAAAGCTGTTTTTTTCTGTGGGGAAAATTTGGACAGATATCTAACCTACCCAACAGCACCATAGTAACAGAACCAGATGAAGTGTATGGTTACCTATTTTCTCTGGCTTAAGAGAAAGTGTTGTCTTGTAATTTTATTGACAAGGATGTCACCATTGTCTCGCGGAAGAATTGCAAAGAACATGTGACCCTGGAGCATAACTCTAATGTTTTTATAGCTTGCTTCACCACAGCATATGTGCGTTTAGAGCTTTACAATTTCTTAGATGCCCTGCAAGACAACTGCCTTTATCATGACACAGACTCTGTGATATTCGTGAGTCATCTATGAGATTGAAACCCACCCGCTCAGGGACTATTTAGGCAAGCTGACAAGCAAGTTGCTGTCAGATGAAAACATTGCTTAATTTGTGTCATCAGGCCCCAAATCCTACAGCTATGTGCAGTTTGAAGGAAAGTGGCATCTGAAAGGTTAAAGGCATCATTCTAAATACAACAGAGAAAAGATCAATTTTGAGGCCCTGAGGAATCTCATATTGGATTACGGCATAAATCCAGACAGTGACAACCCCAAAAAGATCATGACAGAGTAGCATTCAATTGTTATCGATTTACCAATAAGTAGAAGAAATTGTGTTTGATTTAATAGAAATATAAAATCATAAGAAAGATTTAGTAAAATTTTTATCTGTTGTGGTTTGAATTAGCAACCGATTGCTGCTTTAAAATCACCTATACAGTCCCAGACCAAGGCCGAAGAGATTGGTCATAATCATTTAGTAGAAACATTTGGGACCTAGGTAACCAAATACAAACTGATCTGTAAGTTGATTTATAAGATATATATATATATATATATATATATATATATATAGGACCAGGAGAATACAAGTAGTTGTCAAAGTTTAGGATTAATAGGAACCGGGGGAAACAACCGTAACAGTTTACAAGTACCTGCCAAGGAAACTGTGTCCTTGGGAATTGTGTTTGTGTATGAAACTGTGTCCTTGGAAATTGTATATGAAAAGTTCTATATAAGATGAGTGATTTTAGTGCTTGGTGCGCGTTGTCGGTGAGAATACTCCCCTGCGCGCCCGGCCGTCAATAAAGAAGTGTCTGCTTATCTGCATCAAATTGGTGTTGATAAGTTCTTTATTCCGGATTTTCGGTAACAGTTTCTGGCGAAACCAGATGGGACCTCGCTGAGAGAGACCAGAGGAATCGGGGATCTGATCGGTTCCAGCCGGCACTGAGGATTTCTCGGGGATACCCGTCAATCCCCGATCCGTAAGGCTCTTCGCGACGTTCCCTGGATTTTGGCAAGACACTTCTTTTTTTGTACTAGGAGCAGGTTAGAGTCCCACCCTTGGAAAGTGGGTTAGAGTCCCACTGTATAAGCCTGCCTGTCAGACGTGGCGAAAGCTGCGCAGGGTTGGGCTAGAGGATCCTCGTGTATTGGAAGCCTAGGCGTCTGCCCGTAAGACATAAGCGAAAGCTATTGCAGGGTTGGACAATTGTGGATTGGGAAACAAGAGAACCTATATGCTATAGCATTCTCAAAGGAAGTGCCTCTAACAAGAAGTTAGAAGTTTTACATGTGTTGTATTGTAAAATTGTTTATTTTTTTTGGAGAGTATTGTATAAGAATTTAAGAATAATATTGTGTTATATACCTTTGCATATAGTAACAGTTGTGGAAAGGTGTGAGTGTGTTTGTAAGTGTGAGACGTGCAATTGAGCACGAAGCGAGTGCGGAGCTCGGATCCGTGTTTCTGTTACTCCGCGAGGGGTGCAGCCAGAGAAAAACAAAGCGACAGATTTGAGTGATTAATTGTGTATTGTACTGTAAAGTGATTTATTATGGCATCTAAGTGGACTCATTTGTTTAAAAGTAAAAGTATGGGTAATCTGACTGCAAATGACAAAGTTCCGAAAACTTCTCCGTTAGGATGTTTGTTAGCACATTGGGGAGATTTGCATGATGATTTGCGGAAGAGTCAGATGACTGAATATTGCAATCGGTGGTGGCCTCTGTATATTTTGGAAGATCAGGAAAAATGGCCTGTGAATGGGACACTGAATTATAACACCATTCTGCAGTTAATGCTGTTCTGTAGAAGGGAAGGGAAATGGAGTGAAGTGCCATATGTTGATTTATTTTTCTATTTAAGACAGAGGAAAGATTGGCAGAAAGAATGTAAGTTGATTAGTAGGGATAATTTAGTAATGGCTCTAACTTCTGACGATAAAAAGGTGAAAAAGTGTTGTTCAACATGTGAGTTGGGAAAAGATTGTTTAAAGAAAAGAATTGCTTCTGCTGAAAAGGATGAAGGGCCAGAATTAGATATATCCCCTCCGCGGAGAGAAAGGCATCGGGGGTGAGAATATAGGGAACAGGTAGAGGAACCAGAGAGTAGTGGAATAGAGGATGTGGAGGAAGGGCCGCCTGAGATTGTAATTCATACTCCTGTCTCCCGAAGAACTCGGCAGCAGGTGCAAACAATAGCTCCTCTACGGCAGGGCGTTGGTAATGATGGGCCAGTGTATGTAAAAGTGCCTTTTTCAGTTACGGATTTGATGGCTTGGAAGCAGGCAGCAGGTATATATAGAGAAGATCCTGAAAGAGTAGGCAGAGTGGTAGATACTATAATCAGAACACAGAATCCGGACTGGAGTGATTTACAGGTGATCTTGGATAATTTACTGGATGATACAGAAAAGCAGATGGTATTAAAGGCTGGCAAAGCACAGGTAGAAGTGGCTGTATTGAGTGGGACAACAGGTGGAACAGTAGAGCAGAATTTTCCATCTGGGGATCCGCAGTGGGATCCAAATAATGTAGAGCACAGAGAAAGACTGCATCGATACCAGAAGTGGATTTTGCATGGAGTTAAACATGCCATGCCTAAGTCTCTGAATTGGTCTAAATTATATGAGGTGAGACAAGATAAGAATGAATCTCCCTCAGTGTTTCTGGAGAGATTGAAAGAAGCAGCCCGAAAATATACTGACTTAAGAGTAGAAACAGAGGCGGCTCAGATACAATTGGCTTTGATTTTTATGGGACAATCGGCACCAGATATAAGAAAGAAACTCCAGAAACTTGAAGGAGAGGATTCAAGGAGTTTGAATAAAATGCTAGAAGCAGCATGGAAAGTATATAACAACAGGGAAAAAGAGGAAAAGAAGACCAAAGAAAGTAGATTGTTGGCTGTAATGACAGGGACAGCAGGCAGAGGAAGGGGCAGAGGAAGAGGACGAGGAATTGGTGGAAGGGGAGGATTTATGAATTATGGTAATCAAAACTTTAATACCCCCTTAGGAGTGAATCAGTGTGCCTTTTGTAAACAAGAAGGGCATTGGAAGAGAGACTGCCCAAGAAACGGGAATGCTCAGCAAGAAATAGCCAAATTGATGGTTTTAGATGACTGAAGGGGACCGGAGGGGAACCCAGCTGAGCCTCTGGTTGTAATTAAGCTGGGAGATAAAGAAGTTAAATTTTTAGTGGATACGGGAGCAACATTTTCGGTATTGAATACTTGTAAAGGAAAAATTGGAACAAAAACAGCAAACATAATAGGAGCAACAGGGAAGGAGGAAAATAGACCATTCCTGCAACCCCTGGATTTAAAATTTGGAAATAAAATAATTACACATGAATTTTTGTATGTACCAGAGTGTCCGATACCCTTGTTAGGAAGGGATTTGTTATCCAAATTAAATGCACAGATTGTTTTTGAAGAAGGAGAACTTTTCTTGAAAATACCTGAATCAAAAACAGGAAAAATCCTGATGATACAGGAAAAAGTGAAAGAGCAAGAAATTCCACCAGAGGTGGATTCTGCAGTGATTCCTATAGTATGGGAAACAGATATTCCTGGCAAATCAAAATTGGCAGAGCCTGTGAAAATAGATTTAAAGGAAGGTGCAGGGACAGTGAGAATTAAGCAATATCCAATCAAACCAGAAGTCAGACAGGAGCTGAAGAAATTAATTGATAAATTTTTGGAGCACAAAATTTTAGAAGAATGCGAATCTGAGTATAATACTCCTATTCTACCAGTTAGAAAACCCTCAGGTGAATATAGATTGGTGCAAGACTTGAGAGCAGTAAATCAAATAGTCAAGGACATGTATCCTGTGGTGGCAAATCCTTATACCTTGTTAACAGCGTTAAAGGAGACTCATCAGTGGTTTACAGTGCTTGATTTAAAAGATGCTTTCTTTTGTATACCTTTGGAAAAGGAAAGCAGAAAATTGTTTGCTTTTGAGTGGGAAAATCCACAAACAGGACGAAAAATGCAGTTGACATGGACAAGACTACCGCAAGGATTTAAAAATAGCCCAACGATTTTTGGAAATCAGCTGGCAAGAGAGCTTGAAATTTGGAAACAGGATAAACCAAGGCCTGGACATTTACTTTTACAATATGTGGATGACATACTGATTGCCACAGAAGAAAGATTTACCTGCATACAGGTAACAACAGACCTTTTAAACTTTCTGGGACTGAATGGGTACAAGGTGTCTCGGAAGAAAGCCCAAATAGCCTGCCAGACTGTGATTTATCTGGGCTTTGAAATTTCAAAAGGGCAGCGACAATTAGGAAAAGATCGCAAAGAAACTATTTGTAGTATACCTGAGCCGAAAAATATTCATGAACTCAGAGCGTTCTTGGGAATGGCAGGGTGGTGTCGCCTTTGGATCATGAACTACGGTCTGATAGCTAAACCATTGTATGAGGCCCAGAAAAACTTTCCTTTCGTATGGGGCCCACAACAGCAAAAGGCTTTTATGGAACTAAAACGCGCCTTAATGTCTGCACCTGCTTTAGGACTTCCGGATTTAACCAAAGATTTTCAGTTGTTTGTCCATGAGAAACAACGTCTGGCGTTGGGTGTGCTGACTCAGCGGATAGGAAGCTGGAAACGACCGGTCGGATACTTTTCCAAACAACTGGACACAGTGAGTAAAGGGTGGCCGAACTGCCTTCGAGCAGTGGCTGCAACAGTGATGCTCATACAAGAAGCTCGGAAATTGACTTTGGGAAGAACAATAACAGTCTATGTCCCACACATGGTGATAACTGGTTTAGAACAAAAGGGGGGACATCGGCTGTCTCCGAGCCGAATGATGAAGTACCAGGTAATGCTGACTGAACAAGATGATGTGATTCTAAAAACAACTAACCTGGTAAATCCTGCAGTGTTTTTAAGTTCCACACAGGAAGAAGGACAACTGGAACATGACTGCTTGGCTACCATTGAGTACGTTTATTCCAGCCGAGAAGATTTGAAGGACGTACCATTGGAGCGACCAGACTGGGAACTGTATACAGATGGTAGCAGCTTTATGGAGCAAGGGTCCGATACGCTGGATATGCGGTAACAACAGACACCACAGTTATAGAAGCAAAGGCATTGACGGGTACCACATCAGCTCAGAAAGCAGAACTTATTGCTTTAATTCGAGCCTTAGAACTAAGTGAAAAGAAGAAAGTAAATATTTGGACAGACTCAAAGTATGCTTTTGGGGTAGTACATGTCCATGGAGCTTTGTGGAAAGAAAGAGGATTATTGTCCTCCCAGGGATCAAATATTAAGCATCAAAATGAAATTTTACAATTATTACAAGCAGTTCAAAAACCAGATCAAGTAGCAATCATGCACTGTAAAGCACATCAAATTGGGAACACAAAAGAAATTGTTGGAAATAATTTGGCTGACCAAACGGCAAGGAAAATAGCAAAGGAACGAACATTCCAAATGGCATTAATTCCCTCCAAGACAGTAACCCTTCCTAAAGAAAAGCCAAAATATTCAGGGGAAGATGAGAAACTAGGTCAATTTCTGAATGCCAAGAAAAATTTAGCTGGATGGTGGATAACTCCTCATGGACGAGTAGTAGTTCCACCTTCATTAATAAGAGAAATAATACAAACCAAACATCAAGAATGTCATTGGGGAGCAGAAGCTCTAGTAGCATCTTTACAAAAAGAAGTTATATCAGTGAAGATGATGGATATGGCTAAATTAGTAACTGCAAAATGCGAAGTATGTTTGAAAAATAATCCAGTGATCAAGAAAAGAGTTCAAATGGGCAGGTTAAAATCTGGTACGGAACCTGGAGATTATTGGCAAGTAGATTTTTCAGAATTACCTAGGCAAAATGGGTGTCGACACATCTTGGGGGTTGATACTTTTACAGGATGGCCAGAGGCTTTTCCCTGTCACACCACACAAGCAAAAGAAGTAGTAAAGTGGTTACTACGAGAAATAATTCCAAGGTTTGGAGTTCCTATTGGAATTTCTTCTGACAGAGGTCCACACTTTGTTGCAGAAGTAGTCCAAAATGTTAGCAAAATTTTGGGTATCACTTGGGATTTGCATACTTCATGGAGGCCACAATCCAGTGGGAAAGTAGAAAGAATGAATCAAACCTTAAAGAGACAAATAAGTAAAATCTGTCAAGAAACTAATTTAAAATGGCCTCAAGCGCTTCCATTGGCATTGTTATGAATTAGAATACAACCAAAGAGTGGAACCTCAGTCAGTCCTTATGAATTATTGTATGGGAAACCTTATGAATCCCCAGAACCAAATCCAAACATGCATGTGAAAGGGAAACGAGATGTGTATAACTATTTACTTTCTTTAGGAAAAACTTTGACTGCAATTCGGAGCACGATAGTGTGGAACAGACCATTATCCCTTGAAAACCCTGTGCATGACTTTCAACCAGGAGACTATGTCTACGTGAAGACGCGGACTTCCGAACCTCTGTAAGAACGCTGGAAGGGACCTTTCCAGATACTGTTAACCACCTTTACGGCTATCAAGATTGCAGAATCAGATGCTTGGATACACTACACCCGGGTGAAGAAGGCGCCCACTTCATGGAAGATTATTAGCCGTGATCCAAAGACTTATTTATATCAGTTTGTGATTATTCTCTTTGTGTTAGCTAGGCAGGTGACACTGGTGTGGACTGATTTGGTGGTGAGAAACAAAAGACAAGACACAGAACAATTGATTAACATTCCCAAAGAAATGTCTGAAGAAAATTTGATGTTAGGATTAAGGGATTTGCCAATTTGCAGAATGTTACACAGATTACTGCTTGTTTACCAATACCAAGAGCAGTAGGTGAATCTATTCCTTGGGGAATTTTAACTGTGAATTTGACCAACCTGGAACATAAGAACTCCCTGGTGTTTTACTTGGGACCGTACTTGGATTAAAGATGTACTCGCAATTCTTCCTTCAGTAGTAGATAAAGGTACTACACGAATAGAAAAGGAACATGTAGTACCATGGTGGAAGTGTGAAAAGGTATATGATTGCAGCAATGCAGACTCAATAATTCAAAGAATTCCTCCCTTAGCAGCTGCTCTGAAGTTTGGTTGTTACTGTCGAGGTTTTCATAATAACCTCACTTTGACGAGTATATTTACACCCAAGAGAGGATACTTTTTCAGTTGTAAGAAATCTACCATTCAAAGTCCAGGACATTTGGTTTGGGCACTTACCCGTAGACAGTAAGATGAAACAAGTTACTTTAGACCTGCCGACATTGTGTCCAATTTGGAAGAAATTGCCATTCAAAGGACCCTTAGAAAATTTGAAATTAAAACGAACCAAGAGATCTGAGACAGATGATGACACATGGAATGAACCATCAACAGGAGTGAAAATTGGCTGGGCCTTAGAGTCCCTTTTGAACCCAATAGCTTCATATAGAAACAGGGAATGGCTCTATCAGTTAACAGGACAAGTAGAAAAATTGGCCAACGTCACAAGGAAAGGATTTAAAGAATTAAACATCTAATTACAGGCAACTTCCCGAATGACGCTTCAGAATAGGATGGCATTGGACATGCTTCTGCTAAAGGAGCATGGAGCGTGTGGATATCTCAAGGATAACTTAGATCATTGCTGCATTCATATTCCTAATGTCGCTCAGGATGTAGAAGATGATCTAGATCTCTTAGGCAAAATCGAAAAAGAAACAGAAACAATTCGAGAAGATATGTCCGAAGATTGGTTGGGAAAGATTTTTAGTGGATTAGGATGGAACCTGAGCTCTTGGCTGAAATCCCTAATCAAGACCTTGGTTTTGCTGTTAATTGTCTTTGTGATGATCATGTTAATTTACACCTGTCTTAAAAGACAGTTTATTAATAGACTTGCAGCACACCGAAGGATTATGAGAGAAGTACCACATGTGCCACCTGAATACAGTCCACCACCAAAATATGGTGAAACAAATACTAACTTTGAAAATGAAAATGAATAAAATGTGAAAGTATTGAAATAATTTTCAACACTTTCAAAGGGGGGAAACGTTATCGATTTACCAATAAGTAGAAGAAATTGTGTTTGATTTAATAGAAATATAAAATCATAAGAAAGATTTAGTAAAATTTTTATCTGTTGTGGTTTGAATTAGCAACCGATTGCTGCTTTAAAATCACCTATACAGTCCCAGACCAAGGCCGAAGAGATTGGTCATAATCATTTAGTAGAAACATTTGGGACCTAGGTAACCAAATACAAACTGATCTGTAAGTTGATTTATAAGATATATATATATATATATATATATATATATATATATATATATATATAGGACCAGGAGAATACAAGTAGTTGTCAAAGTTTAGGATTAATAGGAACCGGGGGAAACAACCGTAACAGTTTACAAGTACCTGCCAAGGAAACTGTGTCCTTGGGAATTGTGTTTGTGTATGAAACTGTGTCCTTGGAAATTGTATATGAAAAGTTCTATATAAGATGAGTGATTTTAGTGCTTGGTGCGCGTTGTCGGTGAGAATACTCCCCTGCGCGCCCGGCCGTCAATAAAGAAGTGTCTGCTTATCTGCATCAAATTGGTGTTGATAAGTTCTTTATTCCGGATTTTCGGTAACAGTTTCTGGCGAAACCAGATGGGACCTCGCTGAGAGAGACCAGAGGAATCGGGGATCTGATCGGTTCCAGCCGGCACTGAGGATTTCTCGGGGATACCCGTCAATCCCCGATCCGTAAGGCTCTTCGCGACGTTCCCTGGATTTTGGCAAGACACTTCTTTTTTTGTACTAGGAGCAGGTTAGAGTCCCACCCTTGGAAAGTGGGTTAGAGTCCCACTGTATAAGCCTGCCTGTCAGACGTGGCGAAAGCTGCGCAGGGTTGGGCTAGAGGATCCTCGTGTATTGGAAGCCTAGGCGTCTGCCCGTAAGACATAAGCGAAAGCTATTGCAGGGTTGGACAATTGTGGATTGGGAAACAAGAGAACCTATATGCTATAGCATTCTCAAAGGAAGTGCCTCTAACAAGAAGTTAGAAGTTTTACATGTGTTGTATTGTAAAATTGTTTATTTTTTTTGGAGAGTATTGTATAAGAATTTAAGAATAATATTGTGTTATATACCTTTGCATATAGTAACAGTTGTGGAAAGGTGTGAGTGTGTTTGTAAGTGTGAGACGTGCAATTGAGCACGAAGCGAGTGCGGAGCTCGGATCCGTGTTTCTGTTACTCCGCGAGGGGTGCAGCCAGAGAAAAACAAAGCGACAGATTTGAGTGATTAATTGTGTATTGTACTGTAAAGTGATTTATTATGGCATTTAAGTGGACTCATTTGTTTAAAAGTAAAAGTATGGGTAATCTGACTGCAAATGACAAAGTTCCGAAAACTTCTCCGTTAGGATGTTTGTTAGCACATTGGGGAGATTTGCATGATGATTTGCGGAAGAGTCAGATGACTGAATATTGCAATCGGTGGTGGCCTCTGTATATTTTGGAAGATCAGGAAAAATGGCCTGTGAATGGGACACTGAATTATAACACCATTCTGCAGTTAATGCTGTTCTGTAGAAGGGAAGGGAAATGGAGTGAAGTGCCATATGTTGATTTATTTTTCTATTTAAGACAGAGGAAAGATTGGCAGAAAGAATGTAAGTTGATTAGTAGGGATAATTTAGTAATGGCTCTAACTTCTGACGATAAAAAGGTGAAAAAGTGTTGTTCAACATGTGAGTTGGGAAAAGATTGTTTAAAGAAAAGAATTGCTTCTGCTGAAAAGGATGAAGGGCCAGAATTAGATATATCCCCTCCGCGGAGAGAAAGGCATCGGGGGTGAGAATATAGGGAACAGGTAGAGGAACCAGAGAGTAGTGGAATAGAGGATGTGGAGGAAGGGCCGCCTGAGATTGTAATTCATACTCCTGTCTCCCGAAGAACTCGGCAGCAGGTGCAAACAATAGCTCCTCTACGGCAGGGCGTTGGTAATGATGGGCCAGTGTATGTAAAAGTGCCTTTTTCAGTTACGGATTTGATGGCTTGGAAGCAGGCAGCAGGTATATATAGAGAAGATCCTGAAAGAGTAGGCAGAGTGGTAGATACTATAATCAGAACACAGAATCCGGACTGGAGTGATTTACAGGTGATCTTGGATAATTTACTGGATGATACAGAAAAGCAGATGGTATTAAAGGCTGGCAAAGCACAGGTAGAAGTGGCTGTATTGAGTGGGACAACAGGTGGAACAGTAGAGCAGAATTTTCCATCTGGGGATCCGCAGTGGGATCCAAATAATGTAGAGCACAGAGAAAGACTGCATCGATACCAGAAGTGGATTTTGCATGGAGTTAAACATGCCATGCCTAAGTCTCTGAATTGGTCTAAATTATATGAGGTGAGACAAGATAAGAATGAATCTCCCTCAGTGTTTCTGGAGAGATTGAAAGAAGCAGCCCGAAAATATACTGACTTAAGAGTAGAAACAGAGGCGGCTCAGATACAATTGGCTTTGATTTTTATGGGACAATCGGCACCAGATATAAGAAAGAAACTCCAGAAACTTGAAGGAGAGGATTCAAGGAGTTTGAATAAAATGCTAGAAGCAGCATGGAAAGTATATAACAACAGGGAAAAAGAGGAAAAGAAGACCAAAGAAAGTAGATTGTTGGCTGTAATGACAGGGACAGCAGGCAGAGGAAGGGGCAGAGGAAGAGGACGAGGAATTGGTGGAAGGGGAGGATTTATGAATTATGGTAATCAAAACTTTAATACCCCCTTAGGAGTGAATCAGTGTGCCTTTTGTAAACAAGAAGGGCATTGGAAGAGAGACTGCCCAAGAAACGGGAATGCTCAGCAAGAAATAGCCAAATTGATGGTTTTAGATGACTGAAGGGGACCGGAGGGGAACCCAGCTGAGCCTCTGGTTGTAATTAAGCTGGGAGATAAAGAAGTTAAATTTTTAGTGGATACGGGAGCAACATTTTCGGTATTGAATACTTGTAAAGGAAAAATTGGAACAAAAACAGCAAACATAATAGGAGCAACAGGGAAGGAGGAAAATAGACCATTCCTGCAACCCCTGGATTTAAAATTTGGAAATAAAATAATTACACATGAATTTTTGTATGTACCAGAGTGTCCGATACCCTTGTTAGGAAGGGATTTGTTATCCAAATTAAATGCACAGATTGTTTTTGAAGAAGGAGAACTTTTCTTGAAAATACCTGAATCAAAAACAGGAAAAATCCTGATGATACAGGAAAAAGTGAAAGAGCAAGAAATTCCACCAGAGGTGGATTCTGCAGTGATTCCTATAGTATGGGAAACAGATATTCCTGGCAAATCAAAATTGGCAGAGCCTGTGAAAATAGATTTAAAGGAAGGTGCAGGGACAGTGAGAATTAAGCAATATCCAATCAAACCAGAAGTCAGACAGGAGCTGAAGAAATTAATTGATAAATTTTTGGAGCACAAAATTTTAGAAGAATGCGAATCTGAGTATAATACTCCTATTCTACCAGTTAGAAAACCCTCAGGTGAATATAGATTGGTGCAAGACTTGAGAGCAGTAAATCAAATAGTCAAGGACATGTATCCTGTGGTGGCAAATCCTTATACCTTGTTAACAGCGTTAAAGGAGACTCATCAGTGGTTTACAGTGCTTGATTTAAAAGATGCTTTCTTTTGTATACCTTTGGAAAAGGAAAGCAGAAAATTGTTTGCTTTTGAGTGGGAAAATCCACAAACAGGACGAAAAATGCAGTTGACATGGACAAGACTACCGCAAGGATTTAAAAATAGCCCAACGATTTTTGGAAATCAGCTGGCAAGAGAGCTTGAAATTTGGAAACAGGATAAACCAAGGCCTGGACATTTACTTTTACAATATGTGGATGACATACTGATTGCCACAGAAGAAAGATTTACCTGCATACAGGTAACAACAGACCTTTTAAACTTTCTGGGACTGAATGGGTACAAGGTGTCTCGGAAGAAAGCCCAAATAGCCTGCCAGACTGTGATTTATCTGGGCTTTGAAATTTCAAAAGGGCAGCGACAATTAGGAAAAGATCGCAAAGAAACTATTTGTAGTATACCTGAGCCGAAAAATATTCATGAACTCAGAGCGTTCTTGGGAATGGCAGGGTGGTGTCGCCTTTGGATCATGAACTACGGTCTGATAGCTAAACCATTGTATGAGGCCCAGAAAAACTTTCCTTTCGTATGGGGCCCACAACAGCAAAAGGCTTTTATGGAACTAAAACGCGCCTTAATGTCTGCACCTGCTTTAGGACTTCCGGATTTAACCAAAGATTTTCAGTTGTTTGTCCATGAGAAACAACGTCTGGCGTTGGGTGTGCTGACTCAGCGGATAGGAAGCTGGAAACGACCGGTCGGATACTTTTCCAAACAACTGGACACAGTGAGTAAAGGGTGGCCGAACTGCCTTCGAGCAGTGGCTGCAACAGTGATGCTCATACAAGAAGCTCGGAAATTGACTTTGGGAAGAACAATAACAGTCTATGTCCCACACATGGTGATAACTGGTTTAGAACAAAAGGGGGGACATCGGCTGTCTCCGAGCCGAATGATGAAGTACCAGGTAATGCTGACTGAACAAGATGATGTGATTCTAAAAACAACTAACCTGGTAAATCCTGCAGTGTTTTTAAGTTCCACACAGGAAGAAGGACAACTGGAACATGACTGCTTGGCTACCATTGAGTACGTTTATTCCAGCCGAGAAGATTTGAAGGACGTACCATTGGAGCGACCAGACTGGGAACTGTATACAGATGGTAGCAGCTTTATGGAGCAAGGGTCCGATACGCTGGATATGCGGTAACAACAGACACCACAGTTATAGAAGCAAAGGCATTGACGGGTACCACATCAGCTCAGAAAGCAGAACTTATTGCTTTAATTCGAGCCTTAGAACTAAGTGAAAAGAAGAAAGTAAATATTTGGACAGACTCAAAGTATGCTTTTGGGGTAGTACATGTCCATGGAGCTTTGTGGAAAGAAAGAGGATTATTGTCCTCCCAGGGATCAAATATTAAGCATCAAAATGAAATTTTACAATTATTACAAGCAGTTCAAAAACCAGATCAAGTAGCAATCATGCACTGTAAAGCACATCAAATTGGGAACACAAAAGAAATTGTTGGAAATAATTTGGCTGACCAAACGGCAAGGAAAATAGCAAAGGAACGAACATTCCAAATGGCATTAATTCCCTCCAAGACAGTAACCCTTCCTAAAGAAAAGCCAAAATATTCAGGGGAAGATGAGAAACTAGGTCAATTTCTGAATGCCAAGAAAAATTTAGCTGGATGGTGGATAACTCCTCATGGACGAGTAGTAGTTCCACCTTCATTAATAAGAGAAATAATACAAACCAAACATCAAGAATGTCATTGGGGAGCAGAAGCTCTAGTAGCATCTTTACAAAAAGAAGTTATATCAGTGAAGATGATGGATATGGCTAAATTAGTAACTGCAAAATGCGAAGTATGTTTGAAAAATAATCCAGTGATCAAGAAAAGAGTTCAAATGGGCAGGTTAAAATCTGGTACGGAACCTGGAGATTATTGGCAAGTAGATTTTTCAGAATTACCTAGGCAAAATGGGTGTCGACACATCTTGGGGGTTGATACTTTTACAGGATGGCCAGAGGCTTTTCCCTGTCACACCACACAAGCAAAAGAAGTAGTAAAGTGGTTACTACGAGAAATAATTCCAAGGTTTGGAGTTCCTATTGGAATTTCTTCTGACAGAGGTCCACACTTTGTTGCAGAAGTAGTCCAAAATGTTAGCAAAATTTTGGGTATCACTTGGGATTTGCATACTTCATGGAGGCCACAATCCAGTGGGAAAGTAGAAAGAATGAATCAAACCTTAAAGAGACAAATAAGTAAAATCTGTCAAGAAACTAATTTAAAATGGCCTCAAGCGCTTCCATTGGCATTGTTATGAATTAGAATACAACCAAAGAGTGGAACCTCAGTCAGTCCTTATGAATTATTGTATGGGAAACCTTATGAATCCCCAGAACCAAATCCAAACATGCATGTGAAAGGGAAACGAGATGTGTATAACTATTTACTTTCTTTAGGAAAAACTTTGACTGCAATTCGGAGCACGATAGTGTGGAACAGACCATTATCCCTTGAAAACCCTGTGCATGACTTTCAACCAGGAGACTATGTCTACGTGAAGACGCGGACTTCCGAACCTCTGTAAGAACGCTGGAAGGGACCTTTCCAGATACTGTTAACCACCTTTACGGCTATCAAGATTGCAGAATCAGATGCTTGGATACACTACACCCGGGTGAAGAAGGCGCCCACTTCATGGAAGATTATTAGCCGTGATCCAAAGACTTATTTATATCAGTTTGTGATTATTCTCTTTGTGTTAGCTAGGCAGGTGACACTGGTGTGGACTGATTTGGTGGTGAGAAACAAAAGACAAGACACAGAACAATTGATTAACATTCCCAAAGAAATGTCTGAAGAAAATTTGATGTTAGGATTAAGGGATTTGCCAATTTGCAGAATGTTACACAGATTACTGCTTGTTTACCAATACCAAGAGCAGTAGGTGAATCTATTCCTTGGGGAATTTTAACTGTGAATTTGACCAACCTGGAACATAAGAACTCCCTGGTGTTTTACTTGGGACCGTACTTGGATTAAAGATGTACTCGCAATTCTTCCTTCAGTAGTAGATAAAGGTACTACACGAATAGAAAAGGAACATGTAGTACCATGGTGGAAGTGTGAAAAGGTATATGATTGCAGCAATGCAGACTCAATAATTCAAAGAATTCCTCCCTTAGCAGCTGCTCTGAAGTTTGGTTGTTACTGTCGAGGTTTTCATAATAACCTCACTTTGACGAGTATATTTACACCCAAGAGAGGATACTTTTTCAGTTGTAAGAAATCTACCATTCAAAGTCCAGGACATTTGGTTTGGGCACTTACCCGTAGACAGTAAGATGAAACAAGTTACTTTAGACCTGCCGACATTGTGTCCAATTTGGAAGAAATTGCCATTCAAAGGACCCTTAGAAAATTTGAAATTAAAACGAACCAAGAGATCTGAGACAGATGATGACACATGGAATGAACCATCAACAGGAGTGAAAATTGGCTGGGCCTTAGAGTCCCTTTTGAACCCAATAGCTTCATATAGAAACAGGGAATGGCTCTATCAGTTAACAGGACAAGTAGAAAAATTGGCCAACGTCACAAGGAAAGGATTTAAAGAATTAAACATTCAATTACAGGCAACTTCCCGAATGACGCTTCAGAATAGGATGGCATTGGACATGCTTCTGCTAAAGGAGCATGGAGCGTGTGGATATCTCAAGGATAACTTAGATCATTGCTGCATTCATATTCCTAATGTCGCTCAGGATGTAGAAGATGATCTAGATCTCTTAGGCAAAATCGAAAAAGAAACAGAAACAATTCGAGAAGATATGTCCGAAGATTGGTTGGGAAAGATTTTTAGTGGATTAGGATGGAACCTGAGCTCTTGGCTGAAATCCCTAATCAAGACCTTGGTTTTGCTGTTAATTGTCTTTGTGATGATCATGTTAATTTACACCTGTCTTAAAAGACAGTTTATTAATAGACTTGCAGCACACCGAAGGATTATGAGAGAAGTACCACATGTGCCACCTGAATACAGTCCACCACCAAAATATGGTGAAACAAATACTAACTTTGAAAATGAAAATGAATAAAATGTGAAAGTATTGAAATAATTTTCAACACTTTCAAAGGGGGGAAACGTTATCGATTTACCAATAAGTAGAAGAAATTGTGTTTGATTTAATAGAAATATAAAATCATAAGAAAGATTTAGTAAAATTTTTATCTGTTGTGGTTTGAATTAGCAACCGATTGCTGCTTTAAAATCACCTATACAGTCCCAGACCAAGGCCGAAGAGATTGGTCATAATCATTTAGTAGAAACATTTGGGACCTAGGTAACCAAATACAAACTGATCTGTAAGTTGATTTATAAGATATATATATATATATATATATATATATATATATATAGGACCAGGAGAATACAAGTAGTTGTCAAAGTTTAGGATTAATAGGAACCGGGGGAAACAACCGTAACAGTTTACAAGTACCTGCCAAGGAAACTGTGTCCTTGGGAATTGTGTTTGTGTATGAAACTGTGTCCTTGGAAATTGTATATGAAAAGTTCTATATAAGATGAGTGATTTTAGTGCTTGGTGCGCGTTGTCGGTGAGAATACTCCCCTGCGCGCCCGGCCGTCAATAAAGAAGTGTCTGCTTATCTGCATCAAATTGGTGTTGATAAGTTCTTTATTCCGGATTTTCGGTAACAGTTTCTGGCGAAACCAGATGGGACCTCGCTGAGAGAGACCAGAGGAATCGGGGATCTGATCGGTTCCAGCCGGCACTGAGGATTTCTCGGGGATACCCGTCAATCCCCGATCCGTAAGGCTCTTCGCGACGTTCCCTGGATTTTGGCAAGACACTTCTTTTTTTGTACTAGGAGCAGGTTAGAGTCCCACCCTTGGAAAGTGGGTTAGAGTCCCACTGTATAAGCCTGCCTGTCAGACGTGGCGAAAGCTGCGCAGGGTTGGGCTAGAGGATCCTCGTGTATTGGAAGCCTAGGCGTCTGCCCGTAAGACATAAGCGAAAGCTATTGCAGGGTTGGACAATTGTGGATTGGGAAACAAGAGAACCTATATGCTATAGCATTCTCAAAGGAAGTGCCTCTAACAAGAAGTTAGAAGTTTTACATGTGTTGTATTGTAAAATTGTTTATTTTTTTTGGAGAGTATTGTATAAGAATTTAAGAATAATATTGTGTTATATACCTTTGCATATAGTAACAGTTGTGGAAAGGTGTGAGTGTGTTTGTAAGTGTGAGACGTGCAATTGAGCACGAAGCGAGTGCGGAGCTCGGATCCGTGTTTCTGTTACTCCGCGAGGGGTGCAGCCAGAGAAAAACAAAGCGACAGATTTGAGTGATTAATTGTGTATTGTACTGTAAAGTGATTTATTATGGCATCTAAGTGGACTCATTTGTTTAAAAGTAAAAGTATGGGTAATCTGACTGCAAATGACAAAGTTCCGAAAACTTCTCCGTTAGGATGTTTGTTAGCACATTGGGGAGATTTGCATGATGATTTGCGGAAGAGTCAGATGACTGAATATTGCAATCGGTGGTGGCCTCTGTATATTTTGGAAGATCAGGAAAAATGGCCTGTGAATGGGACACTGAATTATAACACCATTCTGCAGTTAATGCTGTTCTGTAGAAGGGAAGGGAAATGGAGTGAAGTGCCATATGTTGATTTATTTTTCTATTTAAGACAGAGGAAAGATTGGCAGAAAGAATGTAAGTTGATTAGTAGGGATAATTTAGTAATGGCTCTAACTTCTGACGATAAAAAGGTGAAAAAGTGTTGTTCAACATGTGAGTTGGGAAAAGATTGTTTAAAGAAAAGAATTGCTTCTGCTGAAAAGGATGAAGGGCCAGAATTAGATATATCCCCTCCGCGGAGAGAAAGGCATCGGGGGTGAGAATATAGGGAACAGGTAGAGGAACCAGAGAGTAGTGGAATAGAGGATGTGGAGGAAGGGCCGCCTGAGATTGTAATTCATACTCCTGTCTCCCGAAGAACTCGGCAGCAGGTGCAAACAATAGCTCCTCTACGGCAGGGCGTTGGTAATGATGGGCCAGTGTATGTAAAAGTGCCTTTTTCAGTTACGGATTTGATGGCTTGGAAGCAGGCAGCAGGTATATATAGAGAAGATCCTGAAAGAGTAGGCAGAGTGGTAGATACTATAATCAGAACACAGAATCCGGACTGGAGTGATTTACAGGTGATCTTGGATAATTTACTGGATGATACAGAAAAGCAGATGGTATTAAAGGCTGGCAAAGCACAGGTAGAAGTGGCTGTATTGAGTGGGACAACAGGTGGAACAGTAGAGCAGAATTTTCCATCTGGGGATCCGCAGTGGGATCCAAATAATGTAGAGCACAGAGAAAGACTGCATCGATACCAGAAGTGGATTTTGCATGGAGTTAAACATGCCATGCCTAAGTCTCTGAATTGGTCTAAATTATATGAGGTGAGACAAGATAAGAATGAATCTCCCTCAGTGTTTCTGGAGAGATTGAAAGAAGCAGCCCGAAAATATACTGACTTAAGAGTAGAAACAGAGGCGGCTCAGATACAATTGGCTTTGATTTTTATGGGACAATCGGCACCAGATATAAGAAAGAAACTCCAGAAACTTGAAGGAGAGGATTCAAGGAGTTTGAATAAAATGCTAGAAGCAGCATGGAAAGTATATAACAACAGGGAAAAAGAGGAAAAGAAGACCAAAGAAAGTAGATTGTTGGCTGTAATGACAGGGACAGCAGGCAGAGGAAGGGGCAGAGGAAGAGGACGAGGAATTGGTGGAAGGGGAGGATTTATGAATTATGGTAATCAAAACTTTAATACCCCCTTAGGAGTGAATCAGTGTGCCTTTTGTAAACAAGAAGGGCATTGGAAGAGAGACTGCCCAAGAAACGGGAATGCTCAGCAAGAAATAGCCAAATTGATGGTTTTAGATGACTGAAGGGGACCGGAGGGGAACCCAGCTGAGCCTCTGGTTGTAATTAAGCTGGGAGATAAAGAAGTTAAATTTTTAGTGGATACGGGAGCAACATTTTCGGTATTGAATACTTGTAAAGGAAAAATTGGAACAAAAACAGCAAACATAATAGGAGCAACAGGGAAGGAGGAAAATAGACCATTCCTGCAACCCCTGGATTTAAAATTTGGAAATAAAATAATTACACATGAATTTTTGTATGTACCAGAGTGTCCGATACCCTTGTTAGGAAGGGATTTGTTATCCAAATTAAATGCACAGATTGTTTTTGAAGAAGGAGAACTTTTCTTGAAAATACCTGAATCAAAAACAGGAAAAATCCTGATGATACAGGAAAAAGTGAAAGAGCAAGAAATTCCACCAGAGGTGGATTCTGCAGTGATTCCTATAGTATGGGAAACAGATATTCCTGGCAAATCAAAATTGGCAGAGCCTGTGAAAATAGATTTAAAGGAAGGTGCAGGGACAGTGAGAATTAAGCAATATCCAATCAAACCAGAAGTCAGACAGGAGCTGAAGAAATTAATTGATAAATTTTTGGAGCACAAAATTTTAGAAGAATGCGAATCTGAGTATAATACTCCTATTCTACCAGTTAGAAAACCCTCAGGTGAATATAGATTGGTGCAAGACTTGAGAGCAGTAAATCAAATAGTCAAGGACATGTATCCTGTGGTGGCAAATCCTTATACCTTGTTAACAGCGTTAAAGGAGACTCATCAGTGGTTTACAGTGCTTGATTTAAAAGATGCTTTCTTTTGTATACCTTTGGAAAAGGAAAGCAGAAAATTGTTTGCTTTTGAGTGGGAAAATCCACAAACAGGACGAAAAATGCAGTTGACATGGACAAGACTACCGCAAGGATTTAAAAATAGCCCAACGATTTTTGGAAATCAGCTGGCAAGAGAGCTTGAAATTTGGAAACAGGATAAACCAAGGCCTGGACATTTACTTTTACAATATGTGGATGACATACTGATTGCCACAGAAGAAAGATTTACCTGCATACAGGTAACAACAGACCTTTTAAACTTTCTGGGACTGAATGGGTACAAGGTGTCTCGGAAGAAAGCCCAAATAGCCTGCCAGACTGTGATTTATCTGGGCTTTGAAATTTCAAAAGGGCAGCGACAATTAGGAAAAGATCGCAAAGAAACTATTTGTAGTATACCTGAGCCGAAAAATATTCATGAACTCAGAGCGTTCTTGGGAATGGCAGGGTGGTGTCGCCTTTGGATCATGAACTACGGTCTGATAGCTAAACCATTGTATGAGGCCCAGAAAAACTTTCCTTTCGTATGGGGCCCACAACAGCAAAAGGCTTTTATGGAACTAAAACGCGCCTTAATGTCTGCACCTGCTTTAGGACTTCCGGATTTAACCAAAGATTTTCAGTTGTTTGTCCATGAGAAACAACGTCTGGCGTTGGGTGTGCTGACTCAGCGGATAGGAAGCTGGAAACGACCGGTCGGATACTTTTCCAAACAACTGGACACAGTGAGTAAAGGGTGGCCGAACTGCCTTCGAGCAGTGGCTGCAACAGTGATGCTCATACAAGAAACTCGGGAATTGACTTTGGGAAGAACAATAACAGTCTATGTCCCACACATGGTGATAACTGGTTTAGAACAAAAGGGGGGACATCGGCTGTCTCCGAGCCGAATGATGAAGTACCAGGTAATGCTGACTGAACAAGATGATGTGATTCTAAAAACAACTAACCTGGTAAATCCTGCAGTGTTTTTAAGTTCCACACAGGAAGAAGGACAACTGGAACATGACTGCTTGGCTACCATTGAGTACGTTTATTCCAGCCGAGAAGATTTGAAGGACGTACCATTGGAGCGACCAGACTGGGAACTGTATACAGATGGTAGCAGCTTTATGGAGCAAGGGTCCGATACGCTGGATATGCGGTAACAACAGACACCACAGTTATAGAAGCAAAGGCATTGACGGGTACCACATCAGCTCAGAAAGCAGAACTTATTGCTTTAATTCGAGCCTTAGAACTAAGTGAAAAGAAGAAAGTAAATATTTGGACAGACTCAAAGTATGCTTTTGGGGTAGTACATGTCCATGGAGCTTTGTGGAAAGAAAGAGGATTATTGTCCTCCCAGGGATCAAATATTAAGCATCAAAATGAAATTTTACAATTATTACAAGCAGTTCAAAAACCAGATCAAGTAGCAATCATGCACTGTAAAGCACATCAAATTGGGAACACAAAAGAAATTGTTGGAAATAATTTGGCTGACCAAACGGCAAGGAAAATAGCAAAGGAACGAACATTCCAAATGGCATTAATTCCCTCCAAGACAGTAACCCTTCCTAAAGAAAAGCCAAAATATTCAGGGGAAGATGAGAAACTAGGTCAATTTCTGAATGCCAAGAAAAATTTAGCTGGATGGTGGATAACTCCTCATGGACGAGTAGTAGTTCCACCTTCATTAATAAGAGAAATAATACAAACCAAACATCAAGAATGTCATTGGGGAGCAGAAGCTCTAGTAGCATCTTTACAAAAAGAAGTTATATCAGTGAAGATGATGGATATGGCTAAATTAGTAACTGCAAAATGCGAAGTATGTTTGAAAAATAATCCAGTGATCAAGAAAAGAGTTCAAATGGGCAGGTTCTCCCATGCAGAGCTCTCCACCTTAGCAGAGCTTCCCTGAGCAGAGGTCTCCACCTTCACCGAGCTCCCCAAACAGAGCTCTCTGGCTGAGCTGACCAGCTGATGTCTATTTGGCTCTTAAGTATTGAATCTCCCACAGCTGTGCAGGGCTGACAGGCCAATGACTACTTGCCTCTTAATCATTTACCAGTAACACATGATTTGACTCTTAACATATTGAATCTCTGTGAGAGACAAGAGACCAGGCCTGCAAGAAACTAAGAAAAATAGCCTGAGAAAGCAAAAGTTGAGGCTGATGGAAGAAATGCCTCAGACACTCACAAGACAAAACTATGAGTCACAGGGTACATTCTGTGGAGATCGAAGCTGATAAGGCTGCCCGAATAACACAAGATGGGACTGGAGGAGGGAGCCCTGTGAAGACAGGACGGCTCTGCTCTGGTGCACCTGGCCAAAACTTCAAGGGCCATCTGTCCGGTGAATGACCTTTGCTTCATTATCCACAAAATGCATATTAAAGTTAACACCCCTCAATATGCTAATGAGGGCTACCATGATCATGCTAATTACATCATCCCATGAAACACCTCACCCCTCCCCGTACATGGGATACATAGGGATGTGGGTCAACCTAGGGGACGGACCCAAGGAAAGTGGGTATAAACCAAGCAGGAGGGGGGGGGCCCCGGGGGAGAGAGAGTGCAGTGAAGCAAAAAAGACGGATGTCTCCTGTGCCTCCTGGAACCCTCGTCGGCAGGAGCAGCGCAGAAACCCAGACCGGTGATCTGTATTTCCCCATTCCCTCTATCTCCCTCTTTTCCCTTTCCCATTAAGAAATGCAAGGCATATTGTATTGCTTGCCACAACTTGCTATATACTTAGCCAACTATCGTGTGTTCAATTAGTACATTGTGAGTAGTTAATAAATGTTTAGACTTGGAGACTTGTTGTCCGCTCCATTGGGGATTTGCGAATCTGAGTCACTTGTCCCCCTCGTCTGAGCGGGACGTGACATTAAAATTGGCGTAGTCGGCAGGATCCCCTTCGGTGTCGGAAAGTCTTATGAGATACTGGTTCTCTATCCGACCAACTCGGACAGGGAGAACTGGGAATTGGCCCCTCAGCTATACGCTGGGAAAGGGTCGGAGGGATACCGATTCTCTATCCGATAAGGACAGGGAGAATCGGGAAGTGACCTCTCAGCTCTAAGCCAGGAGAGGTTCGAGCAGTGGCAAGCCATGACTGGCCAGGAAATGTCGGTGCTTGACTGCTCCCCTATTTTTGAGAAACTGAAGGAGTATAAGGCTTGTCCTCCTCCTTTAGTAGAGGTTTGGGCCCACGATAATTGGCATAATCCAGAAGCAGTGGCAAGCTATATTAGTGTGCTTGCGGGGGTGCAAGGGTCGCGACCAGGCAAAGGAAAAGCTGTAGTGTGCGCTGTATTAGGGGCAGCACTGACTGCAGCCCAAAAAGATAAACATGTTAAGAAACAACTAGAAGGGGAAATGATCAAATCCTTACAAGATCTGGTAAAAGCTCTCCAGGATCAATTGGTTGAGGAACGTAAAGTTACTGAACAAAAAGCTAAACTCTGGCAAGAGCAAACTGAAGTTCTGAAAAGCCAATTAGCTGATGAGCGTAACACCTCTCAGCGATTTCACACGGCTCTGTTAGATGCCTTGGACCGAGAAAAAAAATCTCACAGTCTGAAAAAGAGGGGAATGAACAAGAAACCTGCAACCGGACAGATCTCAGCTCTGTTCCGGATAGTGAACAGGGAGTTACGAGTCTGGCAAAAGCAGCAGCCAGACCCTTGTATCTAACAAAGGATTTAGAGATAAGCCAAGAAATTTTTTACCCCGAAAATGAGGGGGCAAATTTAAGACCATTAATTAAAACGGAGACCACCGAGGGTCAGGGTGGAAGAGCTCCTCAGGTCACCATTCGAACTACACCATATCCAGCGACTGAGCTTGCAAAAATTCAGGAGAAATATACCAGACGAGCTCAAGAAACCGAGACTGAATACGTGTGGAGGGTATCTTTGACTGGTGGTGACCGAATTTTGTTATCAGAAGATGAGGCCCAGGGGTTTTCTTAGTTACTGATGACCAGAGAGAGCCGTGGTCACTAACTCAACGAGCTGCTTATTGGGCTGGGGGTCTGGACCCCTTGGAAAGGGGGGATCCAGTATGTATTGAGACCCCAACCGTAAATCATTTGACTGAAAGTCTGCAGAAGGCTGCTTGTCTCCAATTAATGCATGACAGGCGTTTGGTTCCGCAGCAGCCTTCCCCGATGCTATTAATTGCTAACCCTGATCAAATGACTCCCCTGATTCAGGGCTTGCCGGGCTCTTTGAAATCACATGCAGTACAACTACAAGATCGTTTGCGGAATGCATTAACCCCACGAGGGGGGAGAAGCCATGACCTGGGGAGAGATAGCTCAGGACTTAACAAATTACGGCCGGAGAATGGGCCTTACCGGGGGAACGGGTAAGCCTAAGCCCTCGGTACACAGAGTGGAACAGCAGGAAAATCCGCCTCCTTCCCCTCCACAAGCTTTAAGAGCAAAGAGAAACCTCTTGTGGACTGAGGGAATCGGACAGGGGATTCCCCGAGAGTTAATGGACGGTATGCCTGCTACAGTTTTAGAAAAGCTCATTCGAGCCTGGAAAGACAAAAGAAAGCTGCCCCCCCCAACCGAGCAGACCTTTCGGGCAAAGGGAGGGACAGAACTGAAAAGTAATGAGATGGTGGTAATTGCTTCTCAAACACCAACTGCCCCTGAAGAAGACTTGATTGATTTAGAGTTGGGAAACTGGATGCGCCATCCCCAGTAAGTGAGCCGGGGGATGGCGGGTGGGTCCACTTAAGGAGGCTCACAGAGAATACTAAAGGAGACTTGTTGATTACCTTTCCGCTCGGCCCCCTTAAAACTCCAGTTACATTTCTAGTAGATACAGGTGCTCAGATTTCAGCACTCCAAACTGAGGTTCCCAAGCGGAATGGCATAATTGCTGACAAAAAGCAGATCTGGGTTACAGATGCTTTCGGGGACTCTAAGCCACAGCCGACTGCTCGGGTGAAATGCTGGTTACCTGGGAATGAAACTGCAACAGAGGCTATGATGATCCTGGGAAATTTCCCCACAAATATCCTGGGACTTGACCTATTGAAGGGACAAGCCCGGGTGGATTCAAAAGGAAGGGAATGGAAATTTGGGTCCCCAACTGCCTCTATAAGACTTCTACAGCAAGCGCCTGCGCTTCCTCCTTCTAAAACTGTTAATGTGAAACCTTACGCCTTACCACTAGGTGCAAGGGAGGGGATCACTCCGGTAATAGCAGAGCTGCGGGAGCAAGGGATAATCGTTCCAACTCACTCACCCTATAATTCCCCAGTGTGGCCAGTCCGTAAACCTAACGGAAAGTGGCGTCTGACAATTGACTATCGGCGATTAAATGCCAATACAGGTCCTCTAACAGCTGCAGTGCCTAACATAGCTGAACTGATTGCAACCATACAGGAACAAGCCCACCAGATCTTAGCAACTATTGATGTGAAAGATATGTTCTTTATGGTCCCCATACAGGAGGCAGACAGAGATCGCTTTGCCTTTACATGGGAAGGCGTGCAATTTACTTTTACACGTCTCCCCCAGGGATACCGTCATTCGCCGACCATCGCTCATTATGCACTAGCACAGGAGCTTGCTCAAATCCCTCCAAGGGAAGGGGTCAGGATATATCAATATATTGACGATGTTCTGATTGGTGGCTCTGATGCTGCTGCAGTGGGACAGACCCAGACAGAGATAATCACCCACCTAGAAAATTTAGGGCTCCAAATTCCAGCTGAAAAGGTACAACTCCCATCCTCTGAGGTAAAGTTTCTGGGTATTTGGTGGCGGGGAGGAACAGTGTGTATTCCCCCAGAAACTTTAACTACCCTGGAAGAAGTAAAGAGCCCTGAAAATAAGAAGGAGCTGCAACATGCCTTAGGCTTGCTGGTATTTTGGAGCAAACGTATCCCCGATTTTTCCATCAGAGCTCGTCCTTTATATGATTTGACACGCAAAAGGGCTGTTTGGGACTGGACTCCTGTCCATGAAGAAGCCTTAAAGCTGTTAATCTTTGAGGCTGGAGTATATCAGGCTTTAGGGCCGATACATCCAACAGATCCATTCCAAATTGAGTGGGGTTTTGCAATTCATGGACTATCCATACATATGTGGCAACGTGGGCCGGAGGGTACCACTCGCCCTATAGGGTTTCATTCGCGCAGTTTCAAAGATGCAGAAAAGCGTTACTCGATCTGGGAGAAGGGTCTTTTTGTGGTTAGCCTAGCTTTGCAGGAAGCTGAAAGAATCATAAGGCAGCAACTAATCATTCTATGAGGACCCTTTAAGGTCCTGAAACCAGTACTGGCCGGAACCCCCCCTCCTGTGGGGGTTGCGCAGCGAGGGACAGTGAGGAAGTGGTATGCACAATTAGATCATTACTGCCACACATATCAGATAGAGGAGGGGGCACCCAAAGTGCTCAAAATACAAGATCCACCCTGCGACCACCCTGAACCCCCTCCCTCATACATAAAACCTGCTCCCCCATTTGAAACCCACCTAAAGAACGTATGGTTCACCGATGCATCTTCTAGAAGAGAGGGAAAGGTATGGAAATACCGAGCAGTAGCACTGCATGTTGACTCGGGGGACCGAATCATAACAGAGGGTGAGGGAAGTGCTCAGGTGGGAGAGTTAACAGCGGTATGGAGCGTGATTGTTAAAGAAGCTGAGACTACAGAACCAGGATTTATTTACACAGACTCCTATGCCGTGTTCAAGGGATGTACCGAATGGCTTACATTTTGGGAACAAAACCACTGGGAAGTAAATCAGGTACCGGTGTGGCAGTGTGAAAAGTGGGAGGAAATCTTAAACATTGCAAAACGGAAGTCCTTTTTAGTAGGATGGGTTGCTGCACACCAGTCAGGAAATCACCCTGCCCACCTGCTAAACAACCAGGTGGATTCAATGGCTCATTTGATGAGAACTGCTACAGAAGGTGAGGAGGAGAAATGGGAACACTTACTGGAATGGCTGCATGTAAAGCAGGGCCATTCAGGGAGCAAAGATTTGTTTAAAGAGGCAATAAGCAGGGGATGGTCCGTAACCAGGGAATTGTGCAATACCATTATTTCAGCGTGTAGTCTATGTCGTACTCGGCTGGGAGAGCACAACCCTCTTAAGGACCAACCCCTACACCTAAGGGACAACAAGGGACTATGGGACACCTGGCAGGTGGATTATATTGGCCCTTTCCGGCTCTCTGAGGGAAAACGCTATGTACTGGTGGGGGTGGAAATAGTGTTGGGCCTAAGCCAAGCAGAAGCTGTGTCTCGAGCAACTGGGGAAAATACGGTGAAGGGGTTAAAATATTGGTTTAGCTACTTGCCTAAGCCCAAATCGATCCAATCAGACAACGGTAGTCACTTTACTGCCAAGGTGGTTCAGGAGTGGGCTCGAGATTAAGGAATCCAGTGGATTTTCCATACTCCATACTATCCCCAAGCAAATGGGATTGTGGAACGCACCAACGGGCTTCTAAAGCAGGCCCTAAAACCCCACGAACAGGGATGGTCACAACGGGTGCCAGACGCAGTAATGAAGATAAACAGCCGGTGGGGAATTAATGGGTGCCCAGGACTTACCGCGTTCTGTCCTAAGCCTCCGTCCATACTCACCAGGGAAAGAGAGACTAAAGACCCTGCAAACCCACTCCATTATCCTGGACAACCTGTTCTAGTAGACTTGCCCACTGTGGGGCAAGTACCCCTAACCCTAAAAACTCCCATCAATATTTGTTCATGGGTGGCTACTGATGCCCATGGGAAAGAATACCGCATCAATACCAGGTGGATTGTCCCTTCTTTCTAACCATCATTGTTTTGTCATGTATATATGTGTTTTACAGGACATTGTTCCTGGACAACAGGAGACCTATGTTACTTTTAGCACTTTCAGCGGTTGTAGGCATTATTGGCTAGTTATTCATTTGTAATGTGCTTACATTATTATATAATTTGTGGAATCATACCTGCTGAGTGTGGAATAAATCATTACAATCAACAATCCAGGAAATTTTATAGGTACATCTAATGAGTTCACTTATTGGAAGGCTAACCTGGAGTTGTGCCCTAAGTTACCTTATTGGGAATCACCTCCAAAATAAGGGAAGTCTGTGAGTCACCCGTGACTTCAAACTGGTGCTTGCAAATACCAAACAGATTACAGTGCTAGCTCATATAACTGGATGTGGTCCTTACAACACCACATCCATCAACAGCAAGATGCAGTCATCAAAGACTAGCTGGAGAGGTCTGATCCCACAAATTAAGCATTAATGAATTGTACCTGAATATTAAATTGTATTCCCATTTAAATCCTTATAAACCTGATAATGTAATTATGTAACCTCAAATAGTTTTAGAAAATTTAACTTAGCAATTATATGTACTAACAAGATATGCCTTTAAGGAATTAAAGGTGCAGACCCAACAAGCATCTAAGATGACATTGCAGAACCTGGCTAGCATTGCTGAAGGAACATGGACTGTGCAGTGTGCTGAATCTAACTGAGGGAGAATGCTGCATCACCATCCACAATGCCACCACCTCTATAGAGGAGACCCGTGCCATGATGAAGAAGATCACCAACGGGAAGTGAGAACTTTTTATTGACTGATGGACTAGTTTGATGGATGGAACCCTGGGTCATGGGTCACATCACTGGGATCCTCAGGACTCACGGGGTGGGGAAGATGGCTTGTAAATATTAGTATTGTGATATTATACAAATTTTTGTTTTTAATAGTATGCCTTGCAGCAAGTAGCTATATGCTCTCTCACCTTCTGTCTTCCTTTTCCCCATACCTTTTGAGATCACAATGGTCAAAGAAGAACTTGGAGTGTTTGAGTCACGGGGTGGGATGTGAGAGATGAGAAACCAGGCCTGTGAGAAACTAAGAAAAACAGCCTGAGAAAGCAAAAGTTGAGGCTGATCGAAGAAATGCCTCAAACACTCACAAGACAAAACTATGAGTCACAGGGTGCATTCTGTGGAGGTCGAAGCTGATAAGGCTGCCCGAATAACACAAGATGGGGCTGGAGGAGGGAGCCCTGTGAAGACAGGACGGCTCTGCTCTGGTGCACCTGGCCAAAACTTCAAGGGCCATCTGTCCGGTGAATGACCTTTGCTTCATTATCCACAAAATGCATATTAAAGTTAACACCCCTCAATATGCTAACGAGGGCTAACATGATCATACTAATTACATCATCCCATGAAACACCTTACCCCTCCCCATACATGGAATACGTAGGTATGTGGGTCAACCTAGGGGACGGACCCAAGGAAAGTGGGTATAAATCAAGAAGGAAGGGGGGGGGGGGCGCGCACCGGGGAGAGAGAGTGCAGTGAAGCGAAAAAGACGGATGTCTCCTGTGCCTCCTGGAACCCTCATCGGCAGGATCAGCACAGAAACCCAGACCGGTGATCTGTATTTCCCCATTCCCTCCATCTCCCTCTTTTCCCTTTCCCATTAAGAAATGCAAGGCATATGATATTGCTTGCCACAACTTGCTATATACTTAGCCAACTATTGTGTGTTCAATTAGTACATTGTTAATAGTTAATAAATGTTTAGACTTGGAGACTCGTTGTCCACTACATTGGGGATTTGCGAATCTGAGTCACTTGTCCCCCTCGTCTGAGCAGGACATGACAATCTCCCACAGCTGCACAGAGCTGACACTCCCACATCTCCCCCTTCTTTGTTTTATAACTGCACCTGCAAAAGCTTTATCAATTAAGGTTTAGGCAAACTTCAGAAAACACAATATACATAGAATAATTACAAAATAAGGAAGATAACTCCTTGAGGGGCTCATTACTCTGGTCATACAAGCAGTCTCTCTGCTGGTTACACACTTTGACATCATCACTCCAGTTACACAAGCCTTAAGCTTAACAAATACCACAGTCTACATTATTTCCTTAAACTTACCAAATATTACAATCTACATTATTTTTAACTTAACAAATACTACAATCTGCATTTACACAAAGCCATTGCTTGTTGACCATGTGGTGTATCCAGAGAATTCCCCCTTCTTTGTTTTTAAATCAAGGCCTTTAGTATACAAATTAGCCCTTTTAGACTAGGCAAGGGACCCCACATCACAGTGTCGGGCTGGGAGCTTCTTTACTGTATTTACTTGAAAAAATACAGACTTGTCTTCCTCCGATCCACTTGTGTCTGTGGGATACACTCTTCTGGACTCCCTAGATCTGTCTCTTCCCCTGTTTTCTTGTTCTGAACACTTTTTCCATTTCCTCTAGTGGTCTTTTCTTGGGACTTGCTGGTTCTGTTTTAGTAATATCATTTTTACCACCTTCTTCATTTTCAATCTTTATTTTCTTGCCCTGAAACTGTACTTTTCCCTTGTGTGCACCTTGAGGTATCTTTCCCCCTCTTCCTTTTCCTTTAATTTTTTGACCTTTTGTTTTCTGTTACAGCAATTCTTGATGATCTTCCAATATTTTTTTCAGAGCGTCTTTCCCTGCATCTCCTTCTAGCACTTCCCATGTCACATCCTTGTTACAAAGCTGTAAGTTTCCATTAAGTGCTTCTTTGGCTTTTTCCAGAGCTTTTTTTGCAACGTCCATAGATAGGATAATTCCCTCCTTCACACCTCTGACAAAATGTATCCATTTGATTTCTCCATGATCAGAGAACACATCATGGAGATCTTCTCTGCATGTCTGATCATCTAGATCACCAGAAAACTTCAAAAGGCATCCAGTCTTTTCTTCCAGAGACTTCATTTCAGCATCTGCTGCTTGTTTCTGTTTTTCTTCTTTTTCCTGTTTAGCTCTTGCTTTAGCTTCTACTTTGTTTTGTCTCCTTTCTTCATTGCACAATACTCCTCCTTGAAAGATATTATCAGGTCTGTGTCTTTGTACTTTTGGTTTGGGATCTCTGTGAGCTTCTTAGCAGATTCAACACCATCAAAACCTGCAAATATTTAGCCCTTGAACATTCTCTGCAGTGTTCTCCTCATTTGAGTGTTTTCAACCAGACCTTTATCATCAAGCCATTCTTTAGTCTTTCTCGCCATGTCCATAACCCCTTGGGCTAAGGTTTCTTGCCTCACTTTTACCCACAGATCATCCCCAGCTAAGGGAGGACAAGCCAGATTCTCTTTTAGGATGTACAGTGTCAGAGTCTAAAAGATCACAACAGTCAAAAGATCCAGCATATAAAGCTTGCCATAGGGGGCCAGAACATGCATCCTCACCCTCTGTGTCCTCATCCACTGTCTTAACAGACTGGCTGCATTCCTTATCTTGCCTTTTTATTATCTCAAAAAGAGTTCTCCATCAGTGATCGATGCCAGCTCCTGCTTCCTTTCAACAGCTCTTAAGTTCTGTGGGGCTTGCCACCGGAGTGATCCAAGCTGATCACACATATCACTGCCTCACACAGAGCACCATCTGTAGCAACTGAGGCACAAACTCTGCATTGAAGTGCAAATAGAAAACCCTTTATTATTACCACAGTACACACTTATGCTCTGGCTACTGTAGCTCTTACTTCATGATAAGCAAATCAGCAACTAGACAGTCATCAACTCTTTTTCCCCAAAAACAGTTCCATACTTTCTCCAAGCTGACTTACCTTTCTTCCATGACCTACTTCTCCAGGCCCGTGTAGAGCAGAGCTGGCACTTCTCCAAGCCAGCACAGGACAGAGCTCCTGCCTGGGTTGCCAAGCAGAGTTCTCCTATACAGAGCTCTCCACCTTAACAGAGCTTCCCTGAACAGAGCTCTCCACCTTCATGAAGCTCCCCAAACAGAGCTCTCTGGCTGAGCTGACCAGCTGATGTCTATTTGGCTCTTAAGTATTGAATCTCCCACAGCTGTGCAGGGCTGACAGGCCAATGCCTACTTGCTGCTTAATCATTTACCACTAAAACATGATTTCACTCTTAACATATTGAATCTCCACAGCTGCGCAGAGCTGACACTCCCACACATCTAGGTTGGAAAAGACCTTGAAGATCACCTAGTCCAACAATTAACCTAACACTGACAGTTCCCAATTACACCATATCCCTAAGTGCTATGTCAGCCCGACTCTTAAACACCTCCAGGGATGGGGACTCCACCACTGCCCTGGGCAGCCCATTCCAATGCCTAACAACCCATTCTGGAAAGAAATGCTTCCTAATATCCAGTCTAAACCTTCCCTGGCGCAACTTGAGGCCATTCCCTCTTGTCCTATCGCTTGTTACTTGGTATAAAGAGACTCATCCCCAGTTCTCTGCAACCACCTTTCAGGTAGTTGTAGAGGGCAATGAGGTCTCCCCTCAGCCTCCTCTTCTCTAAACAACCCTAGTTCCCTCAGCTGCTCCTCATACGACATGTGCTCCAGACCCTTCACCAGCTTCGTTGCTCTTCTTTGGACACGCTCGAGTCATTCAATGTCCTTTTTGTAGTGAGGGGCCCAAAACTGAACACAGTCATCGAGGTGCGGCCTCACCAGTGCCGAGTACAGGGGTAAGATCACTTCCCTGTCCCTGCTGTCCACGCTATTTCTGATGCAAGCCAGGATACCATTGGCCTTGTTGGCCACCTGGGCACACTGCTGGCTCATGTTCAGCTGGCTGTCAATCAACACCCCCAGGTCCCTCTCTGACTGGCAGCTTTCCAGCCACTCCTCCCCAAGCCTGTAGCGCTGCTGGGGGTTGTTGTGGCCAAAGTGCAGCACCCGGCATTTGGCCTTATTGAAACTCCTCCAGTTGGCCTTAGCCCATCGCTCCAGCCTGTCCAGGTCTCTCTGCAGAGCCTCCCTACCCTTGAGCAGATCAACACTCCCACCCAACTTGGTGTCGCCTGCAAACTTACTGAGGGTGCACTCGATCCCCTCGTCCAGATCATCAATAAAGATGTTAAACAGGAGTGGCACCAAAACCGAGCCCTGGGGGACACCATTCATGACCGGCCGCCAACCGGATTTTACTCCATTCACCACAACTCTTTGGGCCCGGCCATCCAGCCAGTTTTTTACCCAGCGAACCGTGTGCCCATCCAAGCCACGAGCAGCCAATTTCTCCAGGAGAATGCTGTGGGAAACAGTGTCAAAGGCCTTACTAAAGTCAAGGTAGACAACATCCACAGCCTTTCCCTCATCCAAGAAGCAGGTCGCCCTGTTGTAGAAGGAGATCAGGTTTGTCGAGCAGGACCTGCCTTTCATAAACCCATGCTGACTGGGCCTGATCATCTGGTTGTCCCGCATGTGTTGTATGATGGTACTCAGGATGAGCTGCTCCATCAGCTTCCTGGGCACTGACGTCATGCTGACAGGCCTGTAATTTCCTGGATCATCCTTCCAACCCTTCTTATATATGGGCGTCACATTGGCCGAATTCCAATCTGTCGGGACCTCCCCGGTCAGCCAGGACTGCTGGTAAATGATGGAAAGCGGCTTGGCGAGCACCCCAGCCAGCTCCTTCAGCACCCTTGGGTGTATCCCCTCTGGTTCCATAGACCTGTGTATATCTATGTGATGCAGTAGGTCACTGACTATCTCCTCCTGGATTGTGGGGGGGTCGTTCTCCCAGTCTCTGTCTTCTGGCTGAGGAGGCTGGATTCCCTCAATACAACTAGTCTTGCTATTAAAGACTGAGGCAAAGAAGGCATTAAGCACCTCAGCCTTTTCCTCATCACTTGTTACCATGTTTCCTCCTGCGTCTAGCAGGGGATAGAGGCTCCTCCTGATCTTTCTTTTGCTGTTGACATACTTATAGAAACATTTCTTGTTATCCTTGATTGCTGAAGCCAGATTAATTTCTATTTGGGCTTTAGACCTCCTGATTTCCGCCCTGCATAGCCTCACAGCATCTTTGTAATCATTGTGAGTCACTAGCCCCTTCTTCCAAAAGCTGTAAACTCTCCTTTTCTCCCTGAGTTGCAGCCAAAGCTCCCTGTTTAGCCAGGGTGGTCTTCTCTGCCACCGGCTTCTCTTACAGCACCTGGGGACAGCCTGCTCCTGTGCCATTAAGACTTTCTTCCTAAAGAGTGTCCATCCTTCCTGGACCCCTATACCCTTCAGGACCGTCTCCCAAGGGGTCCTGTCAAGCAGATGCCTAAACAAGTCAAAGTCAGCCCTTTGGAAGTCCAGGATGTCAGTTCTGCTGCCTTGAAGGGGAACGTTCCATTAACACCCCACCAGATATGCATTCTGAAAAAGGGGCACAAATTCATTAAAAGCCTGAGTAGTAAAAGTGTGTCCTTCAAAAGAAAGAAGCTATTGGTGAAGGAAGTTGGTGGCCTTATTGATCCTCTTCTAAGTTTTGCTCTTCTGCTCATCAGAGGATGTGGGGACTCAGAAGGAGTCCCTGCAAGAAAATGGACGTGTGAGCAATCCTGTGTATGAGCGAGGATGTGACGAGGGACTGACCCTGGAAGAATGAGGAAGAACCCAGGAAGGTAAACAGCTTCAGGGTGATGGCCTGGGCCGAGAAGAAGTTTGTACAATGTCAATGTGGCAGTTTTCATCCAACCAGAAGAGAGCCTATAAGGAGCATGTGCAAAGCTACCTGTCAAATCAGAAAGAATTGTACCATGTGATTGTATCTTGTGATTCTCACCTTCATGATAAAAGGCTTGTCCACCATATTAAAGTAGGCATTGCTTAATCACTGTGTGATGATTTGCATGCGCTTATCTCCCGCACCAATCTTCTGCATCTGGCGCCCGAACAGGGACCTAAATCAAATTAGCACAAGTCCAAAAGGGACTTGGTGAAGTATTATCGCGGGAAGGCCGGTCGAAATTCAGCCAGACGCTGCCCCGGTGTCTGAAGGTGAGAATCAGCGCGCTGTACCCTTAAGGAGCCGCGAGAGGCGGCTGAGTATAGGGAGCCACGGGAGGCGGCTAACGATCCGCGAGAGGCGGCGGGACGAGCAAGCAGTAGTAAAACTCCTCCAACTGATCCTCTCTGTGAGAGGGATAAAATATGACAAGTCCGCGTTAGAAGGCTTATTAAAGTGGAGCCGAGAGAAGGGACTTATCCCCAGTGCAGGGCGTGTATTTGAAGCCGCTACCTGGGAAGCCACAGGGAAACAGCTATGGGACTCGGTCAGTGATGGAGGAAAGTCGGCAAGAGAAGTGAACAGCTACACTGCGCTATGGAAATTAATCCGAGAGGCGTTACAGGAGATGAGTAGTGAGCGTACGGCTGCGGCGTATGCCGCTGCAGCTCTCGGACCAGCCCCTAATCTTGATATATCAGCCACGGCGCTGCTGCCGCCGCTACCGCCCTGCCCCGACCACGGCCGGAAGGACGGTCCGGCCCCTTCCCCCCCCTCAGCCCCCTCGCCCCGGGGCGATGAGGGAGGGGGGGACTCGACGCCGCTTGCGGCGCCCGCCGCGCTGGGTGAGCTGAAAAATCCGTTTGGCTTAACGATTGTGCCGCCGGGGCCGCGGCGAGCGGCGGGACCTAAATTCAAAACTGCGTCATCAGGGGCGGGAAGCACCGGAAGGGTGTCTGATGCCAACCGGAAAGCGACTGAGGAGAAACCGAAACAGACCAAAGACGCCAATAGTGGGCGGGACCCAGGCGAGGGCGGGGGTACAGAGGAGGACTTGTGCCCGCCCCTCCCACCCTCACAGAACAACCCCTCGGGAGAAGAGAGCCCCGCCTCACAAGCCGGCTCTGCAGACATTGAAACTTTACTCCTGCACGTTGTAGACAAGCTTGATAACTTAACTGTATCACAGGCAGAGAAGATGGAGCAGAAACCATATACCTTTTCGTCAAACACGGGACCACAGCCATCTGCTCCTCCGGATCCATCGCTCGAGTATGCAGTTCCTGTGCCTGCTACTGCGCCCTCATCATCTCACCCTGCAGCTTCGCATCTTTTCTCTTCACAGGCGCAGAGTGCCTCTGTAGCTATGTGCCGATGGAAAGGAATTATTAGAGATGCTATAGTAGAAGGGTCTTTTATCCCAGAAACCGTACAAGCATTTCCAGTTTCCGTTAATACTGTTACTGGTGCCAATGAGTGGGATCCCTTAGATTGGAAATTTCTTGAAAAGGCTAGGGCTTCAGTAATCCAAAATGGTCTTCATCACCAATTGACCAAACAAATCATTCACTATATCTTCTCGTCATCGCTGTTAATTCCAAAAGATACTGATCAAATAGCGGCAGTTATTTTAACTCCATCTCAGAAAATGTTATTTGAAAGCGCATGGTCGAAGTTAGCTAATGAAGAACAGGTTCGTCCGGGCCCACAGGGTGATCCCCTTCATCTTGTCCAAGCACAAATGCTATTAGGTCCAGGGCCCTTCACTGCAGTAGATCTACAGGGCAATCTCTCTAATGAAGTGTTACGGCTATCACAGTCAGGCCCTACTGTCTGTACCTGACACAGAAGGCAAGAAACAGGACAAGTTTCTAACAGTAAAACAGGGACTAAATGAACCTTTTTCAAAATATGTAGATCGCCTTTATCACTCCCTAGAACAACAATCTGACATGACCCTAGAGATGAAAGAAAAGATGTTCAAGTTAATGGCCTTCAAAAACGCTAACCCATCTGCCCAGCACCTGCTAGCGACCCTCCCACATGGAGCATCTGTAGCTGATATGATTGAATTACCCAGCAGAGGAATGCAACAGGCTAATGTTGCAGCCTATGCCGCTGCAGTGCGTGAAGCGGTTGCACCATGGTGAACACTATAAAACAAGGGGGAATTTTCTGGACGCACCACATAATCAACTAGCAATGACTTTATATATTCTTAATGGTGTTTTGATCTCTGTAGTGTTTGTGATTTTATGTTGTGTGAGTGATAAGTGTAAGAGGCCTCTTTGTATGATTGTTCTGCGGGTGTGAGACGCAGCCCAGCTGCAGCCGTAGACACTCAGGAACCAGCCGCAGGTGCTGTGGACGCCCCTATACCAACAGTTTGTGATTTCTTCAATTGATCAATTAAGCAAAATGAAGGATGAAATGCTATAAGAATGTATGTATTCAGCTTTCTTTGTTTAGCAATATTAAGAATTAAGAACTCAAGTGTTTAACCTTATTAGAAAATCCCTTGAGTGGTGGCCAGGCTCTGGGTGGAACCCAACAGGAGGATGAGATCAGATGTTTCCGCTCAAAGAAAATTGCCAGTTATTTTGGCCTGTTGATTTAGAGGCTGGACCTGCTTGCAGCGATGTTGGATGCCTCACCTACGGATGGACGCATCGCGTAGGATTTCCAGTTTGCGAGGAAGGGCACTCTAAATTCTCGCTGCATCCAGGGTTCCCCAGCAATTGCGGATCTGAATGTTAGTACCCCATTAAGTAAGTGTGCTATTCTGTATTTTCTTTACTGTTTATTTTTGTGGTATTTCATCATATCCCGTAGTTGTGGGTACTGCAATTACCTTACTCTGGTAACTGTAACTGCTGCATTGTTTCTACCATTCTGTGAAACCTTTTTAAGTATGCTGTGTTTTGGAGTTTGCCTAACCCTTAATTGATGAAGTCTCGAAATAAGTCTTGCAGATGCAGCTTTACACAGCCTCTGAGCAATAGCTAAGAAGAACAGGCCTTGGAAGATAGATAAGAAACTGCTAAGCTGTGCCAAGGTAGCGGGCAAAAACAGCGGACAGCTGCAACACTGAACTACAAAAAAGCACTAAGCTGTGAGAAGTTACCATCGCGGTAGGGCGGAATGGGCCAGAAAATATGGAAGATTAGTTCAACTGACCCGTGAAACTAATAATGGACCAGTCTATACCTCTCAAAAATTTGGGTTTTTTTTTTGTTGTTGTTTGTCAACTCTGGGGTATACATCACATCACAGCTATACCACATTCCCCTACAGGGCAAACCATAGTGGAGAGAGCACACCAAAACTTTAAAGGTGCTTTTGCAAAAACAAAAAGGGGGAGAGAGCTTGGCTGTTGCAGAATGACTTGCAAAAGCGGTGTATGTGTTAAGTTACTTACGGCTCACAGGTGATAGGGAGGAACCACCAGTAGTAATACATAAGTATGGGTCTGAAATCCAGTATAAGCCAGTGTGGAGATAGTGCTTTTGCTCAGTACAAAGATGTTGCTATAGGAGAGTGGAAAGGACCTGTGGAACTAACAATGGCGGGTCGAGGCTATGCCTGCGTTATTACCGATACCGGCACTAGATGGGCTCCATCTCGCTGGGTGCGGCCTTGGAAAGGAGATCAAGTTTGTGATTCTAAGCCTTGTGATGGTTCTGACAGTGATTAATGCTCATCCAGCAAAAGTAGTGTTTCCCTGACCAGACATATGGGTAACTATAGCTAAAGAGACAGGTCAAGAATCCTTCTGCCTTTCGATGGCTACTCCGTCGGACCCATTCAGAACATGCTTATTGAGATTCCCTCACTTTGACCCACAAGAATTCATTGGGTTTGTGTCAGACGATAGTTGGGCAAAAATGAAATTTTCACAGGCCAATGCCATTGCTCAAATTACCCAGGCAGGCACCAACGCCACAACCTTTTGGCAAGGTCAACTTATTACGAGCAAAGAATTGTGAAAAGGAGTAATCATTGTAATTATTGTGATTATTGTGCTTGCTATTATTTTGCCATGTTTAATTTCTTGTGTTAGACAATCGCTGCAAAAAAGCTTACAAGGAGTTTGGATTGCTCAAAAACAAAAAGAGGGATATGTGGGGACTCAGAAGGAGTCCCTGCAAGAAAATGGACGTGTGAGCAATCCTGTGTATGAGCGAGGATGTGACGAGGGACTGACCCTGGAAGAATGAGGAAGAACCCAGGAAGGTAAACAGCTTCAGGGTGATGGCCTGGGCCGAGAAGAAGTTTGTACAATGTCAATGTGGCAGTTTTCATCCAACCAGAAGAGAGCCTATAAGGAGCATGTGCAAAGCTACCTGTCAAATCAGAAAGAATTGTACCATGTGATTGTATCTCGTGATTCTCACCTTCATGATAAAAGGCTTGTCCACCATATTAAAGTAGGCATTGCTTAATCACTGTGTGATGATTTGCATGCGCTTATCTCCCGCACCAATCTTCTGCAAGAGGACTTTTAGTAAAGCAGTGATGAAATATGCAGAAAAAAAAAATGTATCTGGTGCTTGCAAAGTGTTTGGAGCAGTTAAGGAAGCCACTGTTACCCAGGGAAGACACGAGGGCTGATGCAGTCCACTCTTTGGATGCTGAAATGAGGGACATTCTCCAAAAACCAGTCTTGACAGCCTACAAGAAAGTTAAAGTGTATACAGTCACTCTTCAAAAGTACTTGGCACAGATGGAGGAGACGGATCAGGAAAGGTGGGGAAAACCTCTTTTTCCAGAAGGTGGAAGAAGCAGAAAAGCCCTTTGGGACTCCTGAGAACCCTGATCCTGTTGTCCAGGAAGTGTTCAATAAAGTGCATCCACGATATAGGAAGAATGCACAATTGCTCTGATGTGAGCAGCCAGACAGGCAGCCTGGTTAGAAGGGGAAAACTGCTGAACAAAGGAAAAAGCCTGGCAGCCTGGAAGCTGTGAGCCTGGGAACACGGATTTGGAACCAGAAACATCTTTGCAAAGTGCAGCTGGCCTCTTTGAAGTATAGCTGGGGTACGTAGAAACCAGAGACATCCTGAGATACCATCAATAAGCACAAACCCAAGAAACTGTAACAGCAACTTATCACCTCAGAAGGTGGAAACAGTAATAAACTGGTCCAAAACAACAGAAAAGATCATCATCTATTGGCTGTTCCAGGCAAAAAATAGAAATTAGCATCACCTATTGGTTGTGTCCTATGCCCTCTTATGTCTCTATGACATAAAAAGGACTTAATTTTTATCCAAAATTGAGCTTCTCTCTCTGAGAACTTCCCGTGCTGCACATACTTTTCCTTTCTTAAACAGGTTGAATTCCACATGAACTTTCTACAAGATCTTGGACTCTCACCAGAGACGCTTGGCTGACTCCAGACTGTGACATGGATCATCTCTGAAATGAGACTCTGTCTGTTATCTTATTGGTCCCCCCTTGGGCCCACTTTTGGGGTTGGTTTGGTTTGTCCTCCCACACCTTCAGACTCATGCCCCTTCTAGCCTGAGAGCACCTAAAAGCTGGAATGTTTTTATGAAAGCCATGGCTGCGGTGAATGTCTAGTCTTCTGCCATGGGTCATACAGAAAACCAGGATCTTTTGGAACAACTAAAAGTGACAGAGGAGGACCAAAAAGCACCACACATACAACCTAAGAAGAGAAAGATACCCAAAGCAAATCTAGTGGCTCACCCTGTAAAATTTACTGTTGAAAATAAATATTCATTGAATCCTTGAATTTTGTTGTCTGTAGCATCCATTTAAAAAAAAAAAAACATTGGGGGGAGGATGGTTAAAGAAATATACACGCAAACACAAAGCCCTTCAGTTGGGTTGTAAGTTCTATTACAAGAAATGCAGGCCTAGGTCTTCTGAAACATTTTTTTCAGTAGCTCTGGTCACAGGGAAAGCTCCATACTCATATTTTACAAAAGGCATCACCATCTGGTCATTTTGTACCAGACTGTTAGAATACAGTTTTAAAATCTCTTCAAAAGGTAGTCCATTGTTACAGTGATGGAGGAAAAAGACACAGTGGTATCTGCAGGCTGTGGAGAGGGGTTGATGTAGTTGCTTTCTGTGGCAAGCAATATCCATAGTGTTGTGTTTTAAAAATGACATGCTGTTTTCAGGAAAGAGAATGCTGGGGGGAGGGGCGGGGGCAGCCGTATGAGTCAAAAAATTCTGTGGGGTTCTGATCTGCCAGAAAAATTCCAGCCAGTGGTCTCCAGGTCAGTTATGTAGATGCATATTCACAACCACACTCGCTGGTCCTGGAGAAACATCAGCCCTAAGGAGCCAGTGACTTGGGTACATGCCTAGAAATATTTTTATAGCATTGAGATCTGCTGAAAAAAAAACCAGGAAAGCTGTTTGGTGTCCATCCTCACATACAGTCAAAGAGCATGTGTCTCCACAGGTGGAAAGTGATTGCAAGCAAGACTGTGGGAGGTGTGACCAGAATGATGAACTGCTCTGCTTGGTGACTGAGCTTCAGGAGGAGGTGGGCAGACTGAGGAGTATTTGAGTCTGAGAGGGAGATTGATCAGTGGAGCCGTATGCATAGAAACCAACTCAGCGTGGCCACTATGGAGGCAGGTCCTGGATCTGCTTTGTGACAGGAGGAAGGCAGCATCACAAGGGATAAGGAGAGGTAGAAGAAGGTTACAGCACAGAGCAGTAAGAGAAACCCCTCCTTACCCTTCAAGTGACCCTCTAAGATACCCTTACAGAACAGGTACGAGGCCCTGGGTATGGGTAGATGAAGCGCATAATGAGATAGAGGAGGAACCTGCATGAGCAGTCTTGCTAAGAGAGACTGACTCCTTGCAACAAAACCTGTATTAAGACCAGTGCCTAGAAGAAACAATGGTGAGTTATGATCATTGGTGATTCCCTCCTGTGCGGAACGGAAGCACCCATTTGCAGACCGGACCCTCTTTTCAGGGAAGTTTGCTGTGGGGATTCGGAAGGAGTCCCTGCGAGAAAATGGACGTGTGAGCAATCCTGCATATGAGCAAGACTGGTAAAGCCTCAGCATCGGCAAGGAAATAACCCGGAAAGAATGAAGAAGAACACAGGAAGTTAAACAACTTCAGGGTGTGGGTTTGGGTGGAGAAGGAAGTTTGTACAATGTTGATGTGGCAGTTTTCATCCAATCAGAAGAAAGAGCTTAAGGAGCATGTGCAAAGCTAACTGTCCAATCAGAAAGAATTATACCATGTGATTATATCATGTGATTCTCACCTGCATTATAAAAGGCTTGCTTCACCAAAATAAAATTGGCATTGCTTAATCACACTGATAGTCTGCACTGTCTATATCTCCTGCAGTTTGCTGCCTCCCTGGGGCACAAATTAGGGATGTCACCACCAGACTGAAGAGCCTAGTTCAACCTTCAGACTACTATCCATTCCTGCTCTTTCATGTGGGTACTAATGATGTTGCAACAAAAAGTCTGAGGTCAATCAAAAAAGACTTCAGAGACCTGGGAAAGAATGATAAAAAATTCAGGAGTGCAGGTAGTGCTCCTCCCAGTAATGGGAGGAGACTTCAGAAGAAACAGGTGAGTCCAGGATATCAATACCTGACTCCAGGACTGGTGCCTCCGCCAAAACTTTGGGTTTTTAAACCGTGGAAGAGCCTTCATGACACAAGGTATGCTGGGACCTGATGGGATCCACCTGTCCCGATAGGGAAAACGTGTCTTTGGGTGTAAGATGGCAGGACTGATCAAGAGAGCTTTAAACTAGAATTGATGGGGGAAGGGGATACTAACACGATTGTGGAAGGTAAGTCAAAGGTTGGCATGGTATTGCCTGAGGGAGGCAATGCTAGTGGAAACATTTACACTCCTCCTGGGAGCATGGAAGGCTCAGGAGCACATCTAAAATGCTTGTACACCAATGCACACAGTATGAGAAAGAAGCAGGATGAACTGGAAGCATTGGTCGGTTCCCAGAGCTACAACATCATTAGTAGTAGCAAGACTTGGTGGAATGAGTCCCACAATTGGAGTGCTGGAATGGAGGGCTACAGGCTGTTCAGGAGGGATAGGTAGGGCAGGCGAGGTGGAGGTGTCACACTATAGGCAAGGGAGAGGTTTGATTGCACAGCCCTTACAGTTAGTAATGATGTAGTTGAGAGCCTCTGGGTGAGGATTAGGGGGATGGAAAACAAAGGAGATGTTGTAGTGGGTGTCTACTACCAATCACCCAGCCAGGATGTTAGCACTGATGAGCTATTCTATAGGCAATTAGGACAAATCTCTGGATCGGTAGCCCTTGTCCTTATGGGAGATTTCAACTTCCCAGGAATCAACTGGGAATATCATACTGCTGTGACAAGCAGGTCTTGGAAATTCTTGAAGTTTGTGGGAGACAGCTTCTTGTCACAAGTACTCTGTGAGCCAACTAGGAAAGATGCCCTCCTAGACTTGTTTGTGAATAGAGAAGGACTCCTGGGAGATATGATATGATGGTAGGTGGATGTCTTAGCCACAGTGATAATGAAATGGTTGAGTTTTAAAATTTCAGTGTAATGAGAAAAAAGGTCAGCAGAGTTGCTACTCTGGACTTCAGGAGAGAAACTTTAAGCTATTCACAGAGCTACTTAGCAGGGTCCCCTGGGAATCTGCTTTTGAGGGCTTAGGAGTCCATGAGTGCTGGTCAGTTTTTAAGAAGCACCTTTTAAAAGCACAGGAGCAGGTGATTCTACCATGTCGTAAGACAAGCAAGTGGGGCAGAAGACCAGCTTGGCTGAACAGGGAACTCCTCGTGGAGCTCAAGAGGAAAAATAAATTGTATGATATCTGAAAGTGAGGTCAGGCTTCACAAGATTACAGAGCTGTGGTTCACATATGCAGGGAGAAGACATGAAAGGCTAAAGCTCAATTAGAGTTGAAACTGGCCAGTGTTGTGTCAGACAACAAGAAAGGCTTTTTTAAGTATGTTAATAGCAAGAGGAGGTCTAAGGAAAACATTAGACTTGTTGAAGATGGTCACCTGACTAATAGGGATGATGATAAAGCGGAGGCATTCAGTGCTTTTTTTGCCTCAGTATTTAATAATACTGACAGACCTTGGGCTGCCTGGTTCCCTGAGTCAGAGGACCATGAGTGTAGGAACAGCGACTTTCCATTTGTGGACACTGACATTGTAAGGGACCAGTTGCATCAGCTGAATGTTCACAAGTCCATGGGGCCTGATGGGATTCATCCCAGATGACTGAAGGAGCTAGAGGATGTTATGGCAGGACCCCTCTCAGTCAGCTACCAAAGGTCTTGGGAGTCTGGGGAGGTCCCTGCTGACTGAAGGCTAGCCAATATTATTCCAATTTACAAAAATAGCATGAGGGAAGACCCAGGGACCTACAGACCTGTTAGTCTAACCTCAGTACCTGGAAAAATTACAGAGGAGATCATACTGGGTGCTACTGAAAGGTATTTAAAGAACAATGCAATCATCAGGCACAGTCAACATGGGTTCACAAAGGGAAAGTCCTGTCTAACTAATTTGCTATCCTATGGTAAGGTCACCTGCCTAGTGGATGAAGGGAAGGTGGTGGATGTAGTTTTCCTGGATTATAGTAAGGCTTTTTATACTGTCCCTCACAGAATCCTTCTGGACAAGCTGTCCAACTGTGGGATGAGCAGGTTCATGGTGTGCTGGGTGAAGAACTGGCTGAAGGGCAGAGCTCAAAGGGTTGTAGTGAATGGGGCTACATCTGGCTGGCGACTGGTCACCAGCAGTGTTCCTCAGGGCTCAATTCTAGGGCCAGTTCTGTTCAATATATTTATCAGTGATCTGGATGCAGGAATTGAATGCACCATTAGCATGTTTGCTGATGATATCAAACTGGGAGGTGTTGTTGACTCTTGAAGGACAAGAGGCCTTGCAGAAGGATCTAGATAGATTGGAGCATTGGGCAATGATTAATGGGATGAAATTTAGCAAGACCAAATGCTGTATTCTTCACCTTGGATGCAGTAATGATGGGCACAAGTATAGATTGGGAGATGAGTGGCTGGAGAGTGAAGGGAAGCTGCTACAAGTATACTTGAAATTGCTAATGTACAGGGATCTGTAAAGTAGGACATTTAGTTTTAACATTATACATCACTTGTGTTTCACTAGCTTTTATTTTTCCCATATTTTACTGCAATGTATGTAATTTCATTTATACTTTTTCCCTAACTACCCTCTGTAGTCGTTACCCACTTGTAAGATGTTTTAAAACCTGTAACTCCTTGCCTAGTGAAGATAAGACAGACCTTGGACAGTCTGAAAAACTCCCTGAGTACACCCCTAATAGCAGGAACCTAAAAAACAAGTGTCTAAGAAGACACCGGTGTCAAGATAAGTGACTGGAAGCTGGTCTGAACTAACCCCCTTGGAACAAACAGGAGCTGAAGGATGGATGAGGTCACTCTATGACCATATATGGACATGAGAAACCTGAAGTTCAACTAATGGACAGTGTGAGGAAGACTATGTGGACCCCTAAGGAGGGGAGAAGACCCTCACTCTATTTTTACTACGCATGCTCAGACTGTGTAAATGAATTCTGAGAACCCATTAGCATAAGACTGCCTTTTCTAAGAAATCTAATGCATGTGTATGCTTTTTGTGTATATTACTCAGAGAGTTTTGTTAGTAAGTGCAGCACTTGTGGTGGAGCGATCCCCGGTGCTGCCCAGCGCTGCGAATAAAGAATACCTGCTTAACAGTTATACTCAGTTCTGACTGTTGAATGAAGCTCTTTGTTTCAAGAGCAGCCCTGCAGAAAGGGATCTGGGGGTGCTGGTTGACAGCAGGCTCAATATCAGTCAGCATTGGGCCCTGGCAGCCAAGAGGGCAAACTGCATCCTGGGGTGCATCAAACACAGTATAACACAGTATATAGTCAAAAGAGGTGATTATCCCACTGTATTCAGTGTTGGCATGGCCTCACCTCCAGTACTGTGTGCAGTTCTGGCCCCCACAATTTAAGAAGGATGTTCAGGTCCTTGAATCTGTCCAGAGGAGGGCAACAAAACTGGTGAAAGGGCTGGAAGGCATGGCCTATGAGGAGCAGCTAAGGACTTTGGGCTTGTGTAGTGTCATGGTTTGAGCTCAGAGGGTGACCGAGTACCACGCAGCCGCTCACTCCCCCCTTCCCCCCAGCGCTGAGAAGGAGAAAATAAAAGCAAAAGGCTCAGCAAGGTGACAAGCAAAAGACAGACTCATTAGGGGAAGAAAAAAAGAACAAATTTAATACAGACACTAACAACAACAGCACTTAACAGACAGAGTAAGACCATCCCCCACCCCTCCTTTCTTCCCAGGCTCGGATTTTCTCCAGATATCTCTACCTCCTCCCCTCCAGCAGCATAGGGAATGGGGGATGCAGTCAGTCCTGCCACTTCTTCCTCCTTTGGAGGTGGGGGGAAACTCCTGGCATTCCTCCCCTGTTCCAACACAGTCCCCCTCTCACACAAGACAGTTCTCCGCAAACTCCCTCTGTGGGAGTGTCAGCCCTGCACAGCTGTGGGAGATTCAATACTTAAGAGCCAAATTGACATCAGCTGGTCAGCTCAGCCAGGGAGCTCTGTTTGAGGAGCTCTGCTCAGGGAAGCTTGGCTAAGGTGGAAAGCTCTGCTCAGGAGCTCTGTCCTGTGCTGGCTTGGAGAAGTGCCAGCTCTGCTCTGCACTAGCCTGGAGAAGCAGCAAGGCTTGGAGGAGAAGCAGGCCTTGGAAGAAAGATAAGGCAGCTCAGGGAAAGTATGGAACTGTTTCTGGGAGAGAGGGTTGATGACTGTCTAGTTGCTGATTTGTTTATTATGAAGAGCTTGAATGAGAGTATAAGTATGTATTATTGTATGAGTATGTATTAATGTAAGAAGAGAAAGAGAGATATTAAAGAAAATAAACAGCCCCTGCCCTGTAGAAAGAAATAACATTGTGATTATTTTGGCTGCTACAACTTACTACAGCTTAGTACAATTTACTACAACTTATTAAAATTTAATACATCCCTCTGACATGAGTCACTCCTATGGGCATGTGGGTCACCCACCCCATGTTGCAGACCTCCCAGCACCAAACTACAACAGGGGGGCCTTCTTCCCATAGGGTCCCAGCCTTCTTTGGGCACAGTCACCTGTTCTGGCATGGGGCCCCCCACAGACCATAAATTCATATCTGCTCCACCATAGACCTCCATGGGTGGCAGGGGGGGCAGCCCTGCCATCTCACCACGGGATACAGGGGAGTCTCTGCTCCAGCACACCTCCCCCCCCTTCTCCTCCTTTATTCCACTGACCTTGGTGTTCTTCTTGCAACTCCTCCTCCCAGGCTTCCCTTCTTAAATATGTTACCACAGAGGTACAGCTAATTGGCTTGGCCTTGGTGCAAAGGCGGGTCCGACTTGAAGCTGGAGGAGCTTCAAGAAGCTTCTCACAGGGGGCAACCACCCTAGCCCCTTCCCCTGCTACCAAAAAAACCCCTGCCACTCACTCAAACCAGGACATCTAGTTTGGAGAAAAGGAGGCTGAGGGGCAACCTCATTGCTCTCCACAGCTTCCTGAGGAGGGGAAGTGGAGAGGGAGGTGCTGATCTCTTCTCCCTGATATCCAGTGATAGGACAGAGGGAAATGGGTCAAAGTTGTGTCAGGGGAGGTTCAGACTTGACATTAGGAAGCATTTCTTTACTGAGAGGGTGGTCAGACATTGGAACATGGTCAATGCCCCAAGCCTGTCAGTGTGTAAGAGGCATTTGTACAATGCCCTTAATAACATGCTTTAACTTTTGGCCCCGAAGTGGTCAGGTAGTTGGACTAGATGATTATTGTAGGTCCCTTTGAACTGAAATAGTCTATTCTATTCCATCATCATGGAGAGGGATGGATAATAGCCTTTCTGCAATGTATACTGCCATGTCTTACCCTGCAGTGCTATTTCAAAGATGGCATCTTCACTGATATTATTCCAGCTGTACAGGTGCTGTATTTCCACCAGCCCCACCTCCCACTTCCCCCAGAGCTCCAGGGGCCTCTCCAGCTGCACAGTGAAGTTTGAGCTTGTGTTTTGCAGGATGATCATGGCACTGGCTTTGCTGGGTAGGGCGATATAGAATCCACCATCCTTTTTCCCCCCACTCCAACACAAGTTACTAGGTGTCCTGGACTTGTGAGGCTTCTACCCAACTGAAATTTCTGGGGCCAGCCATGCCATTTCATCATCAGCTGTTTCTTTTCCTTTCACTTTGGCATCAACAATCTCCTCAGTTTTGTAGATTCTGTCCTCATCAGGATTCACCGTTTTGAAGTTTGTCAGGGTAAAATGCCCCATTGATTGCTTCATGATCATGGTCTATTAAGCGTTACACAGGTATCTGTTTCTCACAATTTCAGCTACTACAAAATTTCATCTGTGAACATCTGCTCATAAACCTTCTCATATCTCTCTTTTGTTCTAGACACCCTGATGTGGTCTCCCTTTTTCAACAGAGGAGCAGATTCTTTCATTTTAAGCACCCCCCCCCATACAGTTTTCCAAACCCTTGCAGAGTTTAAAGGGTTCACATCCACAGGCCTGGCTCTGATAGTTCTGTGGAAGCTATGGTTATAGCTCTTTATAAACACTGACAACACATCAATGTAGCAGAACACGTTGCACAGTGTAAAATATCTCCACATCTTGGTTTTGAGCATCCTGTTAAACCAGTCTATGACAGAGGCTTTTACTTCATCATTAGTAACAAAATGGTGAACATTACACTGCTTTAACAGCTTGTTTAAAGGCTGGTTTAAAAATTCTTTTCCCTGCTCAGTCTGTAATTTCCTGAGGCTTGTCCCCTGCTAAAAATTGTTTTAAAAGCCCCAGCTATTTCAGAACCTATTTTGCCCCTTAGGCACATGGCTCAGGCATGCTTGGATTAAACATCTACCACCACTAAGATCACAGAATCACAGAATTGTCTAAGTTGGAAAAGACCTTGAAGATCATCCAGTCCAACCATTAACCTAAAACTGACAGATCCCAACTACACCATATCCCTAAGCGCTAAGTCAACTTTACTCTTAAACACCTCCAGGGATGGGGACTCCACCACCTCCCTGGGCAGCCCATTCCAATGCCTAACAACCCATTCTGGAAAGAAATGCTTCCTAATATCCAGTCTAAACCTTCCCTAGCGCAATTTGAGGCCATTACCTCTTGTCCTATCACTTGTTACTTGGTTGAAGAGACTCATCTCCAGCTTTCTGCAGCCTCCTTTCAGGTAGCTGTAGAGGGCGATGAGGTCTCCCCTCAGCCTCCTCTTCTCCAGACTAAACAACCCCAGTTCCCTCAGCCCCTCCTCGTACGACATGTGCTCCAGACCCTGCACCAGCTTCGTTGCCCTTCTCTGGACACGCTCGAGTCATTCAATGTCCTTTTTGTAGTGAGGGGCCCAAAACTGAACACAGTAATCGAGGTGCAGCCTCACCAGTGCCGAGTACAGGGGTAAGATCACTTCCCTGTCCCTGCTGGCCACGCTATTTCTGATGCAAGCCAGGATGCCATTGGCCTTCTTGGCCACCTGGGCACACTGCTGGCTCATGTTCAGCCAGCTGTCAATCAACACCCCCAGGTCCCTCTCTGACTGGCAGCTCTCCAGCCACTCCTCCCCAAGCCTGTAGTGCTGCTGGGGGTTGTTGTGGCCCAAGTGCAGCACCCGGCATTTGGCCTTATTGAAACTCATCCAGTTGGCCTGAGCCCATCGCTCCAGCCTGTCCAAATCCCTCTGCAGAGCCTCCCTACCCTTGAGCAGATCAACACTCCCACCCAACTTGGTGTCGCCTGCAAACTTACTGACAGTGCATTCGATCCCCTCATCTAGATCATCAATAAAGATATTAAACAGGAGTGGCCCCAAAACCGAGCCCTGGGGGACACCACTCGTGACCGGCCGCCAGCCAGATTTAACTCCGTTCACCACAAGATGTACTTAACACCATCATTGCATTTGGAAAACTGTTGCATAGCCACCAAGTCTGGTTGCCATTGTGCTTCCACCTCTGCCACAATCATCTTGCTACTTTTTAAGTGCTTTCTTGTCTCCTGGTATAAGCTGCAAGTGTCCTGGTTTGCAAGCCAGGTTGCCACTTGGCTTCTGTTCAGATCGGCCATTTGCCTTTTAGCAGCTTCAAAAAGGGGATTTATATCCCCAAAGCTTCCCACCTCCCCAGGAGCACAGTAAATCTCTTAACAGAAGTGGTGTTGTAGACATGTCTACTGACATGCTGCTACTACACACATGTATGAAAGGAAACACTGGACAATCAATTTAACTCAAGTACAAAGAACCTTTTTTTAACAAGGTATAAGGGTAGTTGGTTGCCATTCAAGACTTATCCAGGATTTTTCCTTCCTTCCCCCCCCCTTGAACATCGCTCTCACTGCTATGCACTTTCTCCAGCTTCTATAGGCCCAGACAAAAACAGAGATAGTAGTACAATTTTACTTCTCCCTCCTCAGTCAGATGGAGCTGTTTGATGCGTTCTATAAGGTTATCATCAACCTTAAGGACAAGGAAAGACATATAGCACCAGCCCGCACCATGTAATGGTCTCACAGGTAGCTGCAAGATCCCCCCAACCATGGGCAAAGGGAACTCCCCCAACACCATCACTCACCCTCTGTGATATTCTCCTCAAAATCTAGTTTGCAATTCATGGGCCCATTGGCCAGTTCTTCTGGTTTACGTGGTCTTTTTAATGAATCCTTTAGGGTCTTTTCCTTACTGTCCCCATGCATGTGTTCTTCTAAAGTTTACATTTTGTACTGGCTATCCATTTTCATGGACAGTGTTACCTGTGCCTTGCAGGACCACACAAAGCCCAAAGTTTGCCCCAGTAGCACTGCATGGTCATGCTGTTGCACTGGGACAGATGCAGAGGCCTCTCAGTCCAGCTCAAAGGATTGGTCTCTTCTTTGCATATGACAGGGTTCTCCCAGTGGGTCCTTGGATGGGCCTCCTAGAAGGGGTTTATAGCCCTTGGGCACATCCAGACTTGTCCATGCCCCCTCCATCCTTTCAGTGCTCCTCCACCCTCATGAAGTCCCCACCCCAGACATGTTTGAGTTTGTTCTATAGCCTTTTCAAGTGGGGGCCACCAAACCTGCCTTTTACTTTTGTTTAATTCCTTTCTATTCACATTTAAACTTTAATTACTCATGCCATTAGCTCTTATTAAAGAATGTTTTAGATATTTTATACCTATACTTTTACATGATTATAAAGATATAGACATATCTGTATATATACACATATAGATACATATAAGTATATTAAAAATAGTGCATCTCTATATATCTATTTTAAAATATATAGCAATATATAAGGAATGTACAAATATGTTTATATTCCAGCTATTGTATATATTTTTATATGCAGCCAATCAGAGGGAAATCTGAGAATATGTGGGTATGACAGTGTCAAAAATAGCTGTCAGCCAATCACAAAGCAGTGTTAAAACACATGAGGAATGACATTGTCAGAAGTGGGGGACTTCATTTTCTGTCACACTTCTGGGTACGCTGGTAGGGAGGGCTAGTTCTGCCAGCCAACCACAGGGCTGTCTGAGAACACATGGGTATGATGGTGTCAAGAAATGACTGTCAGCAAATCACAGAGCAGTATGAAAACACATGGATTATGATGTTTAACAACATGGCAGTTCCCTGCACATTTAGGGGAAGGGTTTTCCTGGACTGATGTATTTCTGGGTAAACTGGTAGGGGTGGCTGGTCCTGCCAGCCAATTATAACAGATGACATGACCAGAAGAGGGGAGCGACTTCTGGTGGGTGTTGTGGTTTGAACTTTTCATCACACCAGAGAAACCTGCCCAGCAGATCTGGAAACCAAAACCAAAACAAACAACACCCTTGAAAGAGCACCCTGTCTATATGCTGAGCTTTGATGTCACATGACATTCAATGGTCCAATGATCGATCAGGATCCAGCCCTTCAGCTGTGCTCCCTCTCAGCCCAAGGAAAGTTAACTCTATCCTGGCCAAAACCAGGACAGTGGGCCAGAACCATCATATATGAACATTTTCCCCCTATACACTACATTACTAAGTTGATGCTCCTAACCAACATCAAGATAGCTGCTTGCTATTACTCATCACTGAACTAGGACACATGTGAAAAGTTGATACGTAGTGTAAAAGTAAAACATTTTGTTTCTCTAGTTAGTAACAATTCAAAACACTAAGTTAAAAAGAGTTTTTCATTATTAATTGCATTTTATTTTTCCAAATCCTTTACTTTCATCTTCTTATCAATTGAAAATTAGGTTTAAATTTCAAAGTAATCTCTCCAGTTTCAGGATAGTTGACTTGGAAAAAAAAAAAAAATCTGACTTGTCAGAAAATATTCAATTAACTTTATTTAATAACTACAGAAGGAGAAAGCTTAGAGTTTTAATGTATTACAGATTTCATTGAATAAATACTGCTTTTTTTTTTTCTTTAAAACCAAAATGCTGATAGCAATAAAGGTCTTCACTGCTTTTATGTTGGACAAGAAACATGTTCAGTAGTAAATTATGTTGTCATGCCTGAAAATACAGATCTGCAGAAATATCATGTTTAATCAACATAGTTTACTTTGGTGATTTTTGGGGAGGGTTTTTTGGGTGTGTGTCCCACAACTGAAGCACTTGAAATAACTAGTTCTTTGTCTTAATGTGACCGCGGTGGGTTAACCTTGGCTAGATGCCAGGTGCCCACCAAGCTGCTCTATCACACCCCCTCTCCTCAATTAGACAGAGGGGAGAAAATATGATAAAAACATCGTGAGTCAAGATAAGGGAGATCACTCAGCAAGTACCCTCATGGGCAAAACAGACTCGACTTGGGAAAATAAATTTAATTTATTGCCAATCATACATCAGAGTAGGATAACAAGAAATAAAACTAAATCTTAAAACACCTTTCCCCACCCCTCCCTTCTTCCCAGGCTCAACTTCACTCCCAGCTTCTATAATCCCTCCCCCAGAGCGACACAGAGGGATGGGGAATGGAGGTTGCAGTCAGTTCATGACACATCGTCTTTGCCGCTCCTTCCTCCTCACACTGTTTCCCTGATCCAGCATGGGGTCCCACCCATGGGATACAGTCCTCCACAAACTGCTCCAGCATGGGTTCTTTCCATGGGGTCACAAGTCCTGTCAGCAAACCTGCTCCAGCATGAGCTCCTCTCCATGGGGTCACAGATCCTGCCAGGAGCCTGCTCCAGTGCGGGCTCTCCACGGGGTCACAGCCTCCTTTGGGCGCATCCACCTGCTCTGGCGTGGGGTCCTCCATGGGCTGCAGGTGGATATCTGCTCCACTGTGGACCTCCATGGGTTGCAGGGGGACAAGCTCCATCATCATGGTCTTCTCCATAGGCTGCAGGGGAATCTCTGCTTCAGCACCTGGAGCACCTCCTCCCCCTCCTTCTTCACTGACCTTCGTGTCTGCAGAGTTGTTTCACATATTCTCTCTCCTCTCTCACAGCTGCTGTTGTACAGCATTTTTTACCCCCCTCTTAAATATGTTATCACTGATTGATTGGCTCAGCTTTGGCTAGTGGCGGCTCTGTCTTGGAGCTGGATGGCACTGGCTCTTGGACATGGGGACAGCTTCTGGCATCTTCTCATGGAAGCCACCCTTGTAGCCCCCCCACTACCAAAACCTTGCCACACAAACCCAATACAGTGATATAATCTGCAGCAGGTACTGTTTCTTGGAAAGGTGTCTCATTTCACTTACACCATCCACACTTCAGAAGGTCACTTCCTCAAACTTACTAAAACTATGTAATATAATGACCTTTCAAGTTTTACTCTTGTGTCTCCTTCTCAAATGTCCCTCCCCATACTTAAATGCTACCTAAAAATTAGCATTTGTTTACATGCAATGCTAGTATGGGACAAACATTAATAGAAGTCCAACAGCTCGCTCAAATATAATAAATATGATTTACACTTATAAGTAGTGCCTAGAGAAAACAGAATCAGAGTTGTTTGGGTTGGAAGGGTCCTTCAAAGATCGTCTAGTCCAACCCCCCCTGCCATAGGCAGGAATATCTTTCACTAGATCAGGTTGCTCAAAGCCCCATTGAACCTGACCTTGAACACTTCCAATGACTGGCCAAACATTGACCAGAAATATTCAGTTAATCTGAATTTACTGTAATATATTGCATTTGCATCTGATTATGCAAGCCTGGTAGCAAGACAGGCAGGATATGGCTGGTCAAAGATGAAGAGATTATAAAGCAAGCCATGCTACAATACCGGTACAATAATTTAATTTCAGTGATCACACAGCCATTGTCCACTTCCTTCAATTTCAGAGTCACTGCAAGTACAACCCCCTCCTCCATCCTCATAACCACTCTCTCAAAAACAAGAAACCCAAAAAAGCCCCAAAACACCAACATACCATATAAGACAGAATATGTTTCAAAATACACCACGAGCAGCAACATTAAGGTAGGTGGTGGGAAGAGAAGCTTTCAATAAGGGAAATGACGGGGGAAAAGGAAGAGGGAAAAATAAATGCTGCACATCTCTACTCCTTGCGCCTCTTTATGGGAATGTTCCAAGGAATTCTGCTGTGTTCAGAGCAATGTCAGAAGGCAGTCAACTACTGGTAGAAGCAGCAAGTTGTTCTCCCATCACAGACCTTCATCATTCCTACTAAGATCTGCTTAACTGCAGTCTTCTGACACTAACTAATTTCTACATGCAACTATGCAAGCATGTATGTACAGCACTACCCTAGACAGGAACCATAACAAGCTAAGACCTGTTCACAGAAAGCATCTACTAATATACATTATTTGCTATTTTCTGTGCAATAGGTACACATGCACTCTCACTTATGTCAGTTGAAACCCTACATAAAACTGCATATAAATAATAACTAGATAAGAAAAAGTAAGATCCGAGACTATTTTCCTACATAGCTATAGGACACTTGAAACGTCAGTACTTTAACTGTTCAGAGACACCCCCTCCCCAATATCTTAATAGGCAAAGGAAACCTGCCAATAAATCAAAACCACTTAGCAAGCTTCATATTCTGTAAAGTAGCATTTTAATGTACATTAGAGTGCACAAATGCAATCTGTGAGTATCATGGATGATATAACTGACATTTAAACAGAGCTTTGACCCTCCATTTACCTTTCACTAAAAAACCCACCAAAATACACAACACCAAAACCCATAAGAAAACCCTAACCAAAAATCACCACCTTTTACTACAGTGCAATATAAAATTACCCATAGAAAGCTGGGCACTAGTACACTTTCTTACTATTAGACTGAATACTGAATAGTAAGGTTATAGTCAGGTTTAGCACTTGTATAAGAGTATTAAGAATGGTATAATTGGGACTGCTGTTGGTTGTACGTTGCAACTTAAAAGAATTAAGCAGTTATGAACAGATACAGGTGCTAACATATGTTAATTCTGGCTTTCCCTCCAATTTAGACTGTTAACAATAGCTGGTGCAAAAAATACACTTGATCAATCTAACTACAAGCTTAAGGATTTACATAACAAATTCCCAAGGTTTCTGCACAAAGGTATCAGAATCAACACCTTTTTTTTTTCCTCCTAGATTTGCCAAAACAGCTTCACTGCTCTGCTCTTCACTGCCTATTTCTTATTTCCATTATATTTTAAAGCATTTATAGGAGGAGACGAAAATGTGGGTCAGAGAGAGAATGCAGGCAAAACAAGTCTGCAGACCCTTTCACTGTGGCAGGAAGAGTTCACCAAATTCATTCCTGTCTTGCTGACGACACTACAATAGTAAGTACAGAGATAGGAACTCTACTCAGAGAAAAGGAAAGTGAAAACATACATATCAGGATCTCTGTGCTACGGGGGAAAAACCTGTCTAGGTAAGAGCACCGGGTGGTGAAAGGGCTCAAGAAGCACCATGCAGCTTTGAGAAGACAGCTGCTCAGCCACATGAAGAACGTGTCTACTACCTACCCTGCACCCCCTGCTCCACATAACCGTATTTCAAACGCCTCCTGCCCGCTGCTGCCTGGTCTCACGGCGCGGCCCCGGAGTGATCGAGGTCTATTCGAGAAGCGACTTTAAAGACAGGGAGGAGCCGTCGGAAGCTGCCAGCCCTGCTGTGGAGCTCAGTTATGAGGGAGCAGAGGCGTTACCGTCTCCTGCAGAAGCGCCAAGAGCGAGCATACCCCACCCCCACCTCCGCCGCACGCGGAAACGTAATGCTGCGCTATGCGGATCGCCAGCTCCCTGGGCTCAGCACCCTGACGCGACAGGAAATCCGCAGTTAACGCCGCGCCTGCGGCCCAGCCAATACACACGCACCCGCCTGCCCACGGCCCGACAGCTCCGAGCCGTACATCTGGGTGATTTAATCACACCGCCCCAGCGGGCCCCACGGGGGACGCAGCCCTCACACGACCTTCGCGAACAATGCCGGGCGCCCCGCTGCCGCCACTTCGCAACACCACCCATTGGCGCTTCGCAGTGTCCGCCCGCCGCCCTTAGGTCCCACCGCACGGCACCTTTCCTGCCGGCCCCTCGCTGACCTCCGTGGCGCCTTGGCCAGCCACACAGCGCGCTAAAGTCTGCCCGGTTTCCCACAGCCCCTCCCCACGTACCACCCGTCGCCTACGCTTCAGCAGGCACAAGCAGGGCCTGCCGCAGCGCCCAAACTGCAACCCCAGCGACTCAGTGAACCGACACCACCCCCACCTCCTACCTGCGGTCCAGGGTGGCGGAACTCTGACACGCAGTAAGAAGAGACAACAAGGCTCAGAGTACTGTACTGTCCACTACGTTTACTGGGGCTAAGGGTGAAAATAAACCCCCCTCCCACAGCTCGCGGCCCGTGGGGTAATGGATGCTTCCAGCCAATCACACCAGACCTTGTGACCGAAAGAGAGGCGTGGTATCCGGAGCAATTGGTACAACTGACTATCTGCAGGGGCTAGTATTTTACCAGAAGCTGGGGGTGGGGCACTTGTCACTTCTTGGCCAAAAGTTGTCCCTGTACTACTTGTATACATATATTATACATACCTGGAAATTCCCTTTTCTTTTGCTGTCACCAAAGCAGGCTGTTGGAATTATGTACTTACAGAGCAAAGGTTTTTGGAAATAATTATTTCCAATGTGCACTTAAAAAAGTGAAATATTTAATTGAAAGGGAAAAGTCAGGTTAAAACTGAGCTTTATAAGACATTGCACTGTCTAGAGCAGGGGCAGCTAGCCTATAGATCTTGACCTGTATGCAGTTTACCAGGCTCTTTTAGTACAAGGTGGTGATCGTGCTGTATGCACTGCCAGCCCCAGATTACAAACACAGTGGTGGAGAGTTGTCTTCCACCAACTTCTGCCCAGAGTCACCCTCTCAATTTTCTACATGGTTGTTCTTAACCATATGACAATTTTGCATTCAGCTGAAGGGGCTTAAAAAAATGTCACTTCACTATGCTCTTGAAGGTCCCCTAGAACAGTCACAGATACAGATGGATACCATGTTTATAGAGACAGAAAAGGGGAAAAAAGTCACAAGACTAAAACTAGCTCATGAAAGATACCAAGGAATTGTAGACATTCTTCACCAACTGCTGCTATTCCTTGAGGCGGATCTCAAACTATTCTAAGACAAAAAAGCAAATAGAGAAAATATTAAATTGTTGCATCACATGAGGTAACATTCAGATGGAGCAAGAACAAAATTTAACACAGATTTTTTTTCAAAATTAAACATAAGAAAATAAAATTGTGCATAAGGTATATGTTACAATCCTGTAGGCCACAAGTATCATGGTTTAACCCCAGTAGGCACCTAGGCCCCACACAGCCACTCATTCACCCTCCCCACAGTGGGATGGGGAAGAGTAAAAGTGAGAATTGGAAGGGTAAAAGTGAGAAAACACATGGGTTGAGATAGATACAGTTTAATAAGTAAAGCAAAAGCTTCATGCCCAAGCAAAGCAAAACAAGGAATTCATTCACTACTTCCCATTAGCAGGCAGCTGTTTAGCCATCTCCAGGAATGCAGGGCTTCATCACATGTAACGGTTACTTGGGAGGACAAACACCGTAATTCCAAACATCCACCCTTCCTCCTTCTTCACCTGGCATTTATAAAAGAAGGTGAATGGATATGTGTGGTGGGCTGACCTTGGCTGGCTGCCAGATGCCCACCAAGCCACTCTATTGCTCCCCCTACTCAACTAGACAGGGTGAGAATATATGAGAAAAGGCTTGTGGGTCAAGATAAGGACAGGGAGATCACTCAGGAATTATTGTTATGGGCAAAACAGACTTGACTTGGGGAAATTAATTTAATTTATTGCCAATTAAACAGAGCAGGATAATGAGAAATTAGAACAAATCTAAAAACACCTTCCCCTTCCCCCTCCCCTCTTCCCAGGCTCAACTTCACTCCCAACTCTTCTAGCTCCTCCCCCTGAGGGGCACAGGGGGATGGGGAATGGAGGTTGTGGTCAGTCCATGACACATTGTCTTTGCTGCTCCTTCCTCCTCATGCTCTTCTCCTGCTCCAGCGTGGGGTCCCTCCCACAGGAGACAGTCCTTCACGAATTTCTCCAACGTGGTTCATTCCCACAGGCTACAGTTCTTGAAGAACTGCTCCAGCATGGGTCCCTTCCACAGGGTGCAGTCCTTCAGGAACGGACTGCTCCAGTGTAGTCCTTTCCATGGGGCCACAGGTCTTGACAGAAAACCTGCTCTGGAGTGGGGTCCTCTGTTGGCGCGGAAGTCCCGGACACAACTTATATGACCAATGTGATCAAGTTGATGCCACTTTATTAAAGGATACACAGCAATTTATACTCTATCACAAGCTTCACGCGCCGCTATCTTATTGCTAATAGGCTAAAGCTACTTGTTCATGCGCCCTTCTGCCCCCTATGATTGGTCCTGGTGTGGTGTCCACACGCTGCTCTCCCACTAGGTAGGCATCCTGTTTTCGACAGTCCAACTTCTTTATCTTTTGGCCAGGAAAGTAGTTTCTCAATCTATCTCGGCCTTGCTTATGTCCTTGAACACAGCTGCAGCCTGTTGTTACAGTGAGGCCCCTTGGTCTGTATCGCTCATAACATGTTCGTTGTTCTCCAGCGATTCCACAAATCCCCCTTTTTGTTTTTGAGCGATCCAGACCCCCCTTTGTTCCTGTGGTAAAAACATTGTACCGACAGTCCTCTGCAGGGCCCTTTGCAGAAGGCCAATAAGGCAAGGCAACGTTGAGAGCACAGTCACTACAATCAAAAGGACTACTCCGACAGTTTTGATTAACGTTATCAACCAACCAGATAATCCCCAACCTTTAAACATCCTTGTCAGCCAGTCCAAGCCATCATCTTCTGTTAAGCGTTTGACTCCATCCTTCAATTGCTGAATGCTTTTAAAAATAGATTCTGAATGATCGGATAGATTCATACAACACATTCCTTCAAATTCAGCACAACCATGTCCTTGCGCTAGAAGCAAAAGTCAATCGCAGCTCTATTTTGTAACGTAGCATGTCTGACACTATCAGCATCAGTTAAAAGACCACTTAACGCTAAAGCAGTAGCATTAGTTTGTTTGCTAAGCCAACACCCTAATTTATTTAAAGTAGTTAAAGCATTCACAACGCCAACTCCTGGTGCTAACACGGAGGCCGATATGATTTCTCCTGGATTCCAAAATTCAATGTCATCGCGACAGGAACTGCTAAACTGATGAACAGTCCTCTGGACTCGCTTATGCTTTCGAGTCATGGTCAAAATCATTGATATGTTTGGTGTTAGTAACGTGGGGCCTCCCAGGCTACACGGGCCTCCATTCAGTTTAGATGGAATGCCACCCCAGGCATGATCTCCACAGATTAAAAACACACCAGGAGGTAGCGCGAGAGGAGCAACAGAGGATTGTGAAGCATTAAGTGCAGTATAATTACACCACCCAGTAGCATTGTGATAAACAATACTGGTTGCATTAACATTTTGACCTCGGTGAGCAGTCTTGTTATAAGAGTAATTGACAAATACACAAGCATCCATCATAACAGATACTACTGGTGGTTCCTCCCTATCACCTGTGAGCCGTAAGTAATTTGACACATACACCGCTTTTGCAAGTGGTTCTGCAGCAGCCAAGACCTCTCCCCCTTTTTGTTTTTGCAAAAGCGCCTTTAAAGTTTGATGCGCTCTTTCCACTATGGCTTGCCCCGTGGGGGAATGTGGTATAGCTGTGATGTGACATATACCCCAGAGTTGACAAAAAAGAGTAAATTTTTGAGAGGTATAGGCTGGTCCATTATCAGTTTCACAGGTCAATTGAACTAATTCCCCATATTCCCTGCCACCTTGGCACAGCTCAGCAGTTTCTTATCTTTCTCCCAAGGCCTGTTCTTCATCAACCCTAGCTATTGCTCAGAGGCTGTGTAAGGCTGACAGGCCAATGCCTCCCACATCTCCCCTTTCTTTGTTTTGCAGATGCACCTGCAACACTTATTTCGAGACTTTATGAATTAAGGGTTAGGCAAACTTCAAAAACCACAGCATACTTAAAATAGTTTTACAGAATGCTAGAAACAATACAGCAGTTACAGTTACTAGGTAAAAAAGAGTAGGCTAATTTCAGTACCCATAACTAAGGGATATGACTAAATACTACAAAAATAAACAGTAAGGAAAATACAGAATAGCACACTTACTTAATGGGGTACTAACATTCAGATCCGCAATTGCTGGGGAACCCTGGATGCAGCGAGAATTTAGAGTGCCCTTCCTCGCAAACCGGAAATCCTACGCGATGCGTCCATCCGTAGGTGAGGCATCCAACATCGCTGCAAGCAGGTCCAGCCTCATAGATCTAAATCAGCAGGCCAAAATAACTGGCAATTTTCTTTGAGCGGAAACATCTGATCTCATCCTCCTGTTGGGTTCCACCCAGAGCCTGGCCACCACTCAAGGGAGTTTCTAATAAGGTTAAACACTTGAGTTCTTAATTCTTAATATTGCTAAACAAAGAAGGTTGAATACACACATTCTTATAGCATTTCATCCTTATTAATAACTACATTTTGTCTAAGCTACATCTTTCACTAGTGACTAGTAAGCCTATATATTTCATTAAGGAGTTGCAATTACTGTTAGCATTTTCTCTTAAAAGAGTTGGCAACTGTAGTGTGATTAAGGACAGAGATAGTGTATTTTGTCCTATTGCAGCAGCAAGCATTACCCATCCATTCTGCTTAAATGATCAGTCGAAGAGACCGCAAACTGTCGGCACAGGGGCACCCACAGCACCCACAGCCGGCTCCTGAGTGTCCACCAAAAGCTGCCTCTCACGCCTCAGGTATGGTCGCACACACCTTGCCGGTAACCACCGGGGACCGTGACCTGTGGAGACACAAGCATAACCTCTTCCCCAGGTTATTAAAGGATATGGTCCTTCCCAGTTACCACTTTCCAGTTTTTTTGCTAACACTTGAGCCTTGCCCTGGACTTCTTGTTGATCTGGTATCTGTGACGAGAAGTGACGCAATATTGACGGCACCTATTTTAACGATCCACAGGCAGCAAAGTGAGTGACGTCAGATTGCCATAATTCTGAGGAGGTGAGTCCCCGAGGGTTGACACCACTAGCTGTTGAAGAGAGGGAGTCCTCTGGTATTCAGGGCAAGTCGCAGTGATGTCTTTAGCCTGACGCCTTGATAAAGAAAACTGGTTTTGTATTGCCCGGGCATTTTGGTGGAAAAAATAAATGCATGTGAGAGCTGTGCTTGCTGTGTTTCTGAGATGGCATTAGCTACGCGGTGGAGATTTTGTTTCGCTTTCTCTGTAAGTACTCTGGGTGATGTCAGTGAAGGATCTCCTCGCAAAATATAAAGCAAGCTATGCAGATCATCATTAGTTAGGCCCAACAACAGCTGTATCCATTTTATGGCTCCTAACAGTTTCTGTAAATCATTTAAAGTCTTAACATCAGTTTTAAGTTTAACCTGTTGCGGGACAATGGTCTGTTCACAAATTCTCCACCCCAGGTACTGCCACGGTGATGATCTCTGTACCTTTTCAGGTGCTATTTGTCACCCCATTTGAGATACTGAGTCTGGTTAAAGCAAGAGCCTTTTCCATGATCTCCTGTGTTTCTGCTGCTATAAGGATGTCATCCATATAATGATATATAACAGCCTGGGGGACCTGCATTCTAACAGGGCTCAAAGCCTTTGCAACAAACCACTGACACATCGTGGGGCTGTTTTTTATGCCTTATGGTAAAACAACCCAGTGGTACCGTGTTGTAGGTTCACTAACATTAATACTGGGAACAAAAAAGGCAAATTTAGGTGCATCATCCGGATGCAAGGGAATGGAAAAAAAAATTTTAATCCTTCAGATCAATTATTACAAGATGCCAGTTTCAGGGAATCATTGTTGGGGAGGGCATTCCTGGCTGTAACGTACCCATATCCTCCATGGAATCATTAATGTGTTGGAGATCATGTAAAAGTCACCATTTACCACTTTTCTTTAAAATAACAAACATCAGGGAGTTCCAAGGACTGGTGGTAGGTACGAGATGTCCTGCACTTAACTGTTCCTGAACTAAATCCTTAAGGTGACACAACTTTTCCATTGGCAAGGGCCACTGACCCACCCACACAGGTGATTCTGTTTTCCAGGTTAGTTTCAGGGTGGGTTTAGGGGTGGGTTGTGCTGCAGTGGTGATTAAGACAAATTTGATCCAATTTGAGTTCCCCATTGAGCCATACAGTCACGACCCCATGATGTAATAGCGGTTTCCAATATAAATGGATGAATATTTGCTACCTGGTTTTCTGGGCCCCTTACATGAATGAGATCTTTGCTGAAAAGCACTTGAGTTACCCGAGCTAACAGCCAAAGTGCTCGCAGATATTACGGTCACATCCACACCAGTATGTAAAATGCCTGTCAGTTCAACAGATTCTTCTGCTTTAGTGAGGGCACATTTTATCAGGGGTCGACTTTGTCTCACTGTCTGAGCTCAAAATACTTGAGGAGTACATGCTGATCCAAATCCTGAGTCACCCCAGCCTCTTGGCATAGTATTAGGGGGAGCTATAGTAAAATAAACAAGCTGAGTAATTTTTGACCCTTTTGTTACTGAACACGGGGGTCCAGGGGTCCAGGCCATAATTCTGATTTCCCCTTCATAATCGGCATCTATGACCCCTGGTAAAACAAACAACCCCTGTAAGGTTGTAGATGATCTTCTGACAATATCCCCCTCAGGCAGATGGTACAAGGGTGCACTCTCCCCACAGAGTATGCACCTAAATTCAAGACAACAATTAACACAGAATTACTGCCTCCCACTAAAGGGGATATTTTACATATGACACTTAAAACACTGAGCCCGAACAAACAGGCAGCACCGATGACCCAGCGGGCACTAGGACGCTCTGTCAGAGAACTCCACACTCCGCAGCTGCCGCTGGGCTGCGTCTCACACCCGCAGAACAGTCACACAAAGAGGCCTCTTACACTTATTACTCACACAACATAAAATGACAAACACTACAAACATCAAAACACCATTAAGAATATATAAAGCCATTGCTTACTGATTATGTGGTGTTGGCAGACAAGGGGCGCCGCATCCCAGTGTCAGCAGCTTCTGTAAAAACTGCTGCTTTTGGGGGGGGGGGGGGGGTGAGAGCGGGGGGCCGAGAGCACGGTGCCGGGCTCAGCCGCAGGCAGGTAGGAGACTTAAGACTTTCTTAGTTTTCTCATTAGCATTATCATAAGTGAGCATATCAAGAAATTTAACTTTCATTTCATCATTTCAGTCAGGATTACCATTGCTAGCAGCATGTAGTCTATCAATAAATTTAGGCTAGGGCTCCGTGGGCCCCTGTCTTACTCCTGTAAATGCTGGTGCCGCTTTTTCATCCTGTACGGCTAAAATCGTTTTTACGGCTAATTCTTGGGTTAATGTAACACTTCTGGTTGAAACCCTGCTTGCCAGTCCGGGTTGGCAAAAGGGCCTGCGCCCATCAGCATCTGAGCTTGCACCCCATATAGAGGATCCCCTTGCTGACGGGGTGTGGCTGCCGCAGCCTCGCAGGCCACTTGCCAACGTTGGAGAAATTGCAATTGTTGGGAAGCTGTTAGTAAGGTTTGTACAATCATGCGCACGTCATACGAAGTTAATAAATGTGCTGTAAGAATATGCTGAATTACTGAATTAGTATATGGCGATTTTAACCTGTTATAAATTGAGACCACAATGGACTATAATTCACTCTTTATTAATTATAGCAAGTAGAATATGAGCAAAGACAGCGCTGGACGGCAGGGGAGTCTGCGCTCCGCCAACTGCCGTGCTGAGTAGTTCAAATAGTCCCCTTTTTATACATCTTTACTTCCGTGCTCATGAGGTAGTGGAGGTACTCCGCGCATGCTTCAGTTGTTGTTAGGGGGGTCGTTTCCTGCCTCCTGGTATTTGTTGAGGCCGAAGTAAGAAGTCTTCCCTCTTTGTCTCATAGTTGATCTTTCACTCATATATCCTTATATGGGCTGTCTTGTCCTGTTTCTTGTCGCTTGCATGAGCAGTATCTGGTTCAGTTTGTGTGAGCGATTACAGTTATCTTATCTCACACAGGCGGCGTCCAGTGGTTGTTTGCATGAGTGATTTCTGTCGTCTAACTTTACATTGAGCTTAACATAAATCTTAATAAACAATACCTTAGTCCACAGTTTCTCACAATCCCCCCTTTTTCTTTTTATCCTATTGTTTATTAGGTGCTACTTTCATCTTCATTCTTGTGAACAATTTCTTTTTCACAATTTCGACATTTATTATAGCACTCACAATAATGATTTTCGCGTGGCATAATACATTCACAATAATTTTCATCTTCATTATTAGATACACTTTCATATTCTACTCTCGAGGTTAAAATAAGCAATTTAGCTGCGTCAAACCGTTCTTTAATAAAATGAAAAATATAGCGTAATATACAAGGCCCAAATATAAGTCCCAGGATCAACATAATAAGCGGTCCTGCTAAAGCCGACAACAAAGTGGTTAGCCAAGGTGAAACATTAAACCAGTTTTCATACCATGACCTGCCCGCTTCACGATCCTTTCTACGTTGGTCTAACCTTTTCCGAAGTTCGGACATGGTGTCTTGGACGACTCCCGTATGGTCAGCAAAAGAACAACATTCTTCACTGAGAGCTACACATAACCCTCCTTCCTTCAAAAATAATAGGTCTAATCCTCTTCTATTTTGTAGCACTACTTCTGATAAAGACTTTACTGAAGTGGCTAAATTTTGGATAGATTGTTCTATTTTCGCTAAATCCTCATCTACAGCCATTTGCAAACCTTGTAATTCCTGACCTTGTACTAGAGAGGCTATACCTGTGCCTGCTCCAACTCCACCCGCTATCAGTAGTGTAGCTAGGGTTACCGCTGTAATTGGTTCTCGTTTTTGTCTATTCCGGTCTCCCTCAAAGTGGTGCAATATTTCTTCCGAGGTGTGATAGATTAGACGAGGAACAATAATTACCTGCACGCAAAACTGAGATTGATTAAACACGTTTAGAGATAGACAAGGCGTTATTCCGATGTCTGAACAAACCCATTTAGCTCCTGGTGTCGGGATAGCCCATTTGTCTTTTTGATTTTTGTGTTTCTCTATATTGGTATTAGTGACTGTTCGGTTGCATAAAGGCTGATACTTTTCGGGCACTGTACCTATACATTTTCCTTGACCCGTTACTAATTGAATAGTAATTCCTTGCGTATGATTCCTCCGGCCATCCCATGGACATTCTCGTGGGTTTGAACCGTTAGACCATCGAATCCTTCCTGGTTTTCCAATTGCCTCAAAATATGGTGGTCTAATATTATAACATAACCAGCATTCTTCAGTTAAATTTGGTTTGCTTTCATTAAGGGTACGATAAGAGGCTTGCATTAGATTCCATAAAGGGTCTTTGGATTCTAACAATTTTAAATCCCTGGATAAGGAGAATTCAGTCATGGTACCATTAGCTGTTTTCAAGAAGGAGTCTGGGGAAGGGGTTGCGATGTTCACGGGGACAACCTTTTTTTTAGAGAAAGTGGGTGGATTCAGGACCGGATTTGGTCCTACTGGTAAAGGATCGTGGGGTATCCTTTCTTTTATTATTTTGAAAAAGCTTCCTCTATCTGCTCCAGGTTCCCAATATCTAATTCCCCAGGTACGGCCAATTAACCATGTGTCATCTTCTGGTTGTTTAACTTCAATTTCTATTCTGTCGCATTCTGATGGAGATGATTTCACCCCCCTTATGGATCCCCAGACCCCGGAGCCGTCAGATCCATGTTGTGGTGGAATGCAACCTGGAGGTCCCCAAGTGATACTTATATATTTATCTCCTTTTGTTGGCCAGTCTGAGGCTATTGTCTCGCAACCCCAATAACCGCAATAAAAATGGCCTGGATAGTTGCAATAACTCTTTCCAGGATTGGAAGCTGGACACACATAGAAGGCTTTGGAGTTGGCTTCCGTCGCCTCCCAGCCTCTCTGGATATCGACCGGAATCATTGAGACTAATTGGACAGTAAAATTCCAATTTCCCAGAGAGGTCTGATTTTGTATTAGTCTAGATTCCTGTAAGTTATATAGTTTCCAGAGCATTGGTTCATGGGGGTTTCCATTTGCTTGGGTTATTATCAATAACAAAACTAGCGGTACACCAGAAAAAAAGGTGTCTGTCAATTTTGCCAATTTAAGTATATTTTTATCATCCCTGGGGAAGTTTGGCCATTGTTGCTTTTGTGTCCCATTGTTCTGATTCTTTTCTCCACAGTTTGTTCCTCCTCTGCCTCGCCCGTCGTCTCGGTTGCTTCGAGCCACGGGGTGTACCATCTTCTCGGCAGCAAGGGAATTCTTCAGGAGAACAGCTGTTTCGGGCTTTCTGCCTGTTTATATAGGCTTCCCACTTTACAGCTTTAACTAATGGGATGAGGCAAGGCACAGTTGGTACTTCCCTTCTTACACTTTATAGCCAAGATTTCAGTTACAAAGGGGATTGGTTCGTTGGAATAGTAACAATAATATTGAGGGTTTATTCCTTTGGTAAAAATTTCCCACCACTCATGGGATTCTTAAATAATTTCTTGTTTAGACTCTAATTGCTTTGATTTTCACTCAGTGAGAGTTCTTTGGATTTTCCAACACTGTGTGCAAACCCCTATTGAAGGGTATCCACATTCACAGTGAGTCCACCATTTATCCTGGCATACCATACACTTGGAACAAGCAAACGGATAACAATTGCGGTTCAAATTATTATACTTAATTCGTATATCTAGAGTGTTTATATTATTTATATCAACATATTTTCTATATTCAATATTGTGTGGTTGCATGAGTTTAACAATTTCCTTTAGTACATTTTGTATGCTTCCATATATAATATACGAAGAGAGAAATAATTATTGCGAATATAAACAACAATACACACTTTATACCAAAAGGTAATGCGACAAAATGATCAAGCAAAGTTTTTATCATTACTTTATCTTTTCAGGGTTATCTTGGTGTCACCTGGAGTACTGATTACTTTCCAGTGGGGTCTTGTCACTGGGCCTTTAACGCGACTGGCATGAGTCCATCCACGCTCAGCAGTCCGGACAGCTGTTTCTGTTGTAAGCAAAACAAGATAAGGTCCCTCCCAATTGGGTTTTAGGGTTTCTTCTTTCCATGTTTTAACTAATATCCAGTCCCCCGGTTTGAAAGTGTGAATTTTTAAGTCCAATGGAGGTCGTTGCACAATCAGCCCATGTTCCCAAAGTTTGTTACGATGCTCTGCTAATTGTGAAACATATTCATTAATTACACGATCTCGAATTAAAACATTTGTTTGTGGACTTTCAATTCTATAGGACATTCCATATACCATCTCAAACGCTGATATTCCTATATCTGCTCGGGGTCTGGTTCTGAGTATTAATAGTGCCATGGGTAGGCACTTGATCCATGATAGTTTGGTTTCTATCATTAATTTAGTCAAAATAGTTTTGATTTCTCCATTCATCCTTTCAACTTTTCCCGAACTTTGTGGATGCCATGGCATATGGTATTCCCACTTAATTCCCAGGTTTTCTGCTAGATCTCTAACAATTTTTGACACAAAATGTGTTCCTCTGTCTGAGTCGATTACATCAGGTACTCCATATCTAGGTATAATGTGTTCAAGTAATACCTTAGTAACCTGGTTAGCAGTTGCCTTGGAGGTAGGAAAAGCCTCAACATAATGTGTTAAATGATCCACCATTACTAATAAATATTTGTAACGCCCTACTCTGGGTAGTTCAGTAAAATCCACTTGTATGTGTGAGAAAGGTCTGTATGCTGGGGAACGTCCTCCAAGAGGTTTTTGTCTCGTGTTGTTTCGATTAACCTTTTGACAGGTCTCGCAGGCTGCTGTGACTGTCTTTGCTATATTATATACGCCTATACAGGCAAACTGTTGATTGAAATGATCAACTAACGCCTGGGTTCCCCAGTGGGTTTTACTGTGTATTTTTGAAAATATTTCGAGTGCTATGCCCTTCGGCAAGACTTCTCTCCCATCTGGTAATACGTACTTACTATCCCGTTCCTTAGCTCCCATTTGTTCTAGTTTTTCCTTTTCTGCAGACTCAAAACTCAAATTTTTACTAACAGGTACTGGTTGTATAGTCAAAATCGTATTATAATTGCCTGCCACTCGTTTTGCTTCTATATCAGCTGCGTTATTTCCCCTGACTTGATAATTTGTACCTCGCTGGTGTACCTTTATATGTACAACTGCTATTTTATTCGGCACTTTCAATGCCCCCAGAACTCGCCGAATTAATTCCGGGTGTATCAATTCTTTTCCTTGTGAGTTAATAAATCCTCTTTCCTCCCATATTTTTCCAAAGGTATGTACCACTCCAAATGCATAGCGTGAGTCTGTATATATAGTTCCATCCTTTCCCTTCAGTGACACTAATGCTTTCCACAATGCATACAGCTCACAGGCTTGAGCTGACCAGCTGGCACTCAGGGGGCCTGATTCTATTGTCTTAAATTCTCCTTTTTCCAACTTAACGATGGCATATCCGGACAATCGTTTACCTTCCACTATTCGTGATGACCCATCTATAAATAATACTTCCCCACATTGTAGTTCTTCTTCTTCTAAGTCTGGCCTAATGCGTGTCTGTTGTTCAATTGTTTGAAAACAATTGTGTAATAGTTCATTACCTTCTCCTGGGTACAAAAATTCAGCGGGGTTAACTGCTCCAATAGTTTTTAAAGAAAGTTTAGGGGATTCTATGAGTATTCCTTCATACTTCAATAGTCTGTTATCTGTAAGCCATTTTTCCGCTTTTTGTTGTAACACTCCCCTGATGTTATGAGGTGCATATAAGACAACTTCTCCATTAAAGGTAATGCGATTCGTTTCCTCAAGTAATAAGGCAGCAGCGACAATGACTTGTAAACAACTTGGCCAACCCCTGCTCACAGGATCCAACAGCTTCGATAAGTATGCCACCGGCTTCTTTTGTCCGGCCCATTCCTGAGTTAATACTCCGAATGCCGTTCCTTCATGTATGTTAACGAATAAATGGAATGGCCGCTTTAAATCTGGGAGGCTTAAAACCGGTGCTTGACTTAGCTCCCTTTTGAGATTAGCAAACTGCTCTTGATCCCGAGGGGTCCACTTGAGTATTTTGTCTTTAGACAATTGTTCGTATAAAAATTTAACTTTAAAGCTGTAGTTCTCTATCCATTGTCTACAATACCCAAATAGCCCTAATGCCTGCCGAATTTGCCTCTTAGTGACAGGCATAGGTAATTCTAGAATTCCTTTAATGCGCTCTGGGTCCAATATTTTTTTTTGCCATTAAACAAATAATGTCCCAAATATTTCACTTTTTCCTCCACAAATTGTAACTTTTCTTGTGATACCCGTAGTCCCTTTTGTGCAAGAAAGTTTAGGAGTCGAATGCTTTCTTTTCTTACATCCTCCTTATTGTTCCCTGCTATGAGCAGATCATCTACATACTGTAACAGCACGTTTCCCGTTTGTACCTGGTATTCTTTTAAGAGTTCTTCCAGGGCCTGTCCAAACAGATTAGGGGACTCAGTGAACCCTTGGGGGAGCACGGTCCATCTCAATTGCTGCCTTCGGCCTGTCTCTATGTCTTCCCATTCAAAGGCAAAATAATCATGGCATTCTTCTGCCAATGGACAGGCCCAAAAAGCATCTTTTAAATCAGCCACACTATACCAGGAGTTATGGGGTCCTAGCTTGCTTAACAGTGTGTATGGATTTGCTACTACAGGGAACCGGGTGATAGTTCTTTTGTTTATTTCCCTTAAGTCATGTACAAGCCGATATTTTCCATTTGGCTTCCTTACAGGCAAAATAGGAGTGTTAAAGGGTGACATACAAGGTTCTAAGATTCCTTGTGTTAACAATCGATCAATTTCTGGTTTTAATCCCCTCCGTCCTTCTAAGGATATAGGATATTGCTTTACCCTTACAGGTATGTGGGGTTCGGAAATTTGAATTTTAATCGGTGGGATTTCTAATTTACTTATTGTATCCGGAGAGTACCAGACATCGGGGTTGATTTGTTTTTGATCATCCATGGTCAAGGGATAAGCAGACACCGTTAGCTCTTGATTTTCTACTTTGATTTCTAATTGCAGTTCAACAATTAAATCCCGTCCCAACAGATTAAATTCTGCTTCAGGGACGAGCAAGAGTTCACCCATTCCAAATTTATTTTCAGTTTCGAATATCACATTTTTGATTTTGCTTACTTTAAAGGGTTCTCCTTTTGCCCCTATTACTTGTACTTTTTCAGGGGAAGCTTTACATCCCTCAGGTATTTGCCTAATAGTCGATTTCTCAGCCCCTGTGTCTACTAAAAAGGTGAACTCTTGTTTATGGGGACCTATTTTTAACTTTATCAAGGGCTCATGATGACTCCGGTCCCCTAAAATATAGAGCCCCTGACTCTCCTATTCTGCTTTCAATATTTCCTCATCTCTGATCCTTTCTCTGCAATTCTTCTTTATGTGTCCCTTCTTTCCACAGTAAAAACAACATCTCTGTTCCTTCTTTACTACTGCGTTCCCTTGTTTTATTCCAGCAGATCTGTGTTCACCAGTCCGCCCGTTGCGATCCTCTCTGACAGCTGCTACCATCATTTTTACTTGTCGCTTGCTGCTCTCTTCTTCCCGCCTTACGTAGACTTTCTGAGCTTCCCTCAATAATTCATCCAACCCTCTATTTTGCCAGTCTTCTAGCTTTTCAATCTTTTTTCTGATATCTTCCCATGATTTTGCTACAAACTGAGTTTTTAGGAGCGCTTGCCCTAAAGGGTCGTCTGGATTTACCCCAGAGTACAGTTGAAGGACTTTCCTCAGTCGTTCCAGCCACTCAGTAGGGCTCTCATCTTTCTTTTGCATTTCATTAAATGCTTTATTGATATTCTGGCCACGGGGTACTGCTTCTCTAATCCCCTGAATTACTATAGTTCTCAGATCTTGCATATGAGTTCTATGCACCGGATCCTGATTATCCCAGTTAGGTCTTTGGAGTGGCCATTTGATATCTGCTTGGGGTCCCTGGGCATGCTGAACATCCCACAGTCTCATTCCTGCTCGTCTAATCACATCTCTTTCCTCGGTAGTAAATAATTGACCAAGGATAGATTGCATCTCATCCCAAGTATAAAGGTTTGGTCCCAAAAATTGATCTAATCTTTCTGCCACTCCAAGTGGGTCCTCAATTAAGCTTCCCATCTCGGTTCTTTTAAAATCTCGTAGGTCAGCCGAGTTTAGGGGTACAGAAATATATCCAATCATAGGCTGAGGTCCCCCCATGGGCATTTCCCTTAGAGGATACATCTGAGCTGCCCCTTTTTGACTTCTAGTCATGCGTCTAGGAGGAGGGGAAGACCCTTGTTCCGACTCCGGTGGGGGAGTGGGAGCTCTGGGGACCTCGGGAGGGGCTGCGGGAGCAGGAGGAGGAATGTAAGGAGGGGGGGTTAGAAGGGTTTCGTCTAACTCTTCCTGCTTTTTCTTTTGTTTAGTTTTTACTCCATTCAGTGGGTAAAGTTTAGCTCCCGGTCTTTTTATCCATACTTCCGCATACTGACTCTCCTCCGGGTTAGGGGTTTTTTATTATTGACCCAGAGGTTTAATTGCTGTCTTACCCAATCTTCTTCTGACCCATAGACTGGCCAAAAGGTATTTTTAGAAATCTTCTTCCCTCCCCATATCTTAGTACAGTATTCTATCATTTTCTGCTTATCTTTCCCTAGGGTTCCAGGGAAATACCTCCAATTGTCTAAGACATATGCCAAAGGGGTATTCTTAGGTACAGTGTGTACCCTTCCCATGGGAGTCGAAGGCTTGCTGCCCTTCGCCCCCATCTTCTGGAATATCCACAAACATACACTCACTCACTCCCCTTGTTCCTGGCCCAATCCCTCGCGGGAGATGGGAAACGCAGTACTTAAGAGTCCACACTCGCTTGGTTCAGTATATCGAACCTCTCATTCGTTATATTCCAGGAAACCCAGTCCCGCCCGAACGGCAAACCTGCGAGCAAATTCGCAATATACTTACGCGTCCTGCGTCTTCGTCCGGACTCCCGTGCACAGAATTTTTATGGGATTTTACCGGTTTTCTCCTTTGCTCACTATTCTAGAATTTAGGTTCGTCGGTAAGGTTGAGGTAGGCTGTCAGTCGCGGGGCCGCGGATTGCCGCGGGGCGCCTCCCCGGAGGACAGAAGCCCACCGTTCCTTATCCGAGTCACGGCACCAGGAATTGTTATAAATTGAGACCACAATGGACTATAATTCACTCTTTATTAATTATAGCAAGTAGAATATGAGCAAAGACAGCGCTGGACGGCAGGGGAGTCTGCGCTCCGCCAACTGCCGTGCTGAGTAGTTCAAATAGTCCCCTTTTTATACATCTTTACTTCCGTGCTCATGAGGTAGTGGAGGTACTCCGCGCGTGCTTCAGTTGTTGTTAGGGGGGTCGTTTCCTGCCTCCTGGTATTTGTTGAGGCTGAAGTAAGAAGTCTTCCCTCTTTGTCTCATAGTTGATCTTTCACTCATATATCCTTATATGGGCTGTCTTGTCCTGTTTCTTGTCGCTTGCATGAGCAGTATCTGGTTCAGTTTGTGTGAGCGATTGCAGTTATCTTATCTCACACAGGCGGCGTCCGGTGGTTGTTTGCATGAGTGATTTCTGTCGTCTAATTTTACATTGAGCTTAACATAAATCTTAATAAACAATACCTTAGTCCACAGTTTCTCACAAACCCATATTGTGTTACTGCTAATTTTGCCTCCTTAATCATTTTCCAGTCTCAGGCCTCCCACTCCTTGCCGTGTGGGGTTACTGTTACCGGGAACGCCATTGGTCCCAGCTCGTTAAACTGCCCCTCAATTATCACATTCCGAGTAACTCCCCGCCATCGATGTGCCGGATTACCATTACCACCCGCGCCTCCCAGTGCCCCCCTCCCTTTGAGCCGACGATGGCCGCGGCCCGATTGCCACTGTTCCCCCTGACCGCCCCCCCCAGTGTCGGGGAAAAAGGGGTTAATCGGAAGAGGGGGCGGCGGCGGTGCCGGAGGAATAGGCCGAGCCGCTTCCTTCATTCGGATTTCAAGTTGCTCTAGTTTTCTCGTTAGGTCTCGCAAATGTGGATCTTGTAAACCATAACGAGATTGTTCCTGCACCGACCGGTTGACGGGGGCGAGGACGGGGGCAGGGCTGGGTCGGCGGGGGGCGGCGGGAGCGGGGCGGGGCGGGGCGCTCCGGGGATTGGTCCTTTGAGCTTGAGGGGGGGGAGTCGAGCTGTAGTAAACCTGTTGATTTTTGCTCTTGCCTTCCCTGCCGCACGGGTGCTGCGCGTGCAGCGTCCCCGTCCCTCCTTTTAGGAGCCGCCTTGGGGAACAGGGATCCCGCGAACGTCCCAGCAGTGGCGGAATCCTGAGCGCCAGCGCGTTCGGCCTCTGCTGACCAGGCAGCGAAAGCGGAGGCGGGGGTCTGCCGTTCTGCTTTCAGTTCTGTCAGAGTGTCTAGGACCAATCTCCACACGGTGGAGAGTTTCCCACTGTCTTTAGAGCCTGAGCTAATGTCGTCCCACAGTGCCGCGCCGATCTTTTCCCAAGTAGCTGCTTCAAAGGCTGCGCTCACTGAGGGGATTAGTCCGTGCTGCCGAGCCCACAACAGCACCCTCCTCAGGTTCCCCTGATAAGATAATCCTCTCTCAGAGAGTATGTGTTGGAGGAGCTTAACCACTGCCGCTTCTTCTTTACCCAGCGCGGACCCCATCTCCTCCCCAGCCGCTCACCTGATCAGGGCGAGATTCCCACGATTGCGCGCGCGTCTTCCCAGGCGCCGGGGCAGCGCCTGCTACGGCTGATGCTGCCCCCTCTGGGCCGTCTTCTCTTGCTCGGGCGAGCACCGACGGGAGGGTCCCTACTTCCCAGGGTTTAAGTCCCGCATACTTTCAATGAGGCTCTTTCAGGTCCCTGTTCGGGTGCCACTTGTTGGCGCAGAAGTCCTGGACACAACTTATACAACCAATGTGATCAAGTTGATGCCACTTTATTAACGGCTACACAGCAATTTATACTCTATCTCAAGCTTCACACGCTGCTATCTTATTGCTAATAGGCTAAAGCTACTTGTTCACGTGCCCTTTTGCCCCCTATGATTGGTCCCAGTGTGGTGTCCACACGCTGCTCTCCCCCCAGGTAGACCCCCTGTTTTCGACATTCCAACTTCTTTATCTTTTGCCCAGGAATGTAGTTTCTCAGGCTGTCTCAGCCTTGTTTATGTCCTTGAACACAGCTGCAGCCTGTTGTTACAGTGAGGCCCCTTGGTCTGGATCGCTCACAACATGTCCGTTGTTCTCCAGCGATTCCACAGTCCTCTTCACAGGCTGCAGTTCCTGCCAGGAGCCTGCTCCAGTGCGGGCTCTCCACAGGGTCACAGCCTCCATTGGGTGCATCCACCTGCTCTGGCGTGGGGTCCTCCACAGGCTACAGTTGGACATCTGCTCCACTGTGGACCTCCATGGGCTGCAGGGGGACAACCTGTGTCATCATGGTCTTTACCACGGACAAATCTCTGCTCTGATGCCTGGAGCATCTCCTCTCTCTCCTTCTTCACTGACCTTGGTATCATAGAATTATAGAATGGTTTGGGTTGGAAGGGACCTTAAGGATCATCTAGTTCCAACCTCCCTGCCATAGGCAGGGACACCTTCCAATAGATCAGGTTGCTCAAAGCCCCATCCAACCTGGCCTTGAACACTTCCAGGGAGGGGGCATCAACAACTTCTCTGGGCAACCTGTTCCAGTGTCTCACCACCCTCACAGTAAAGAATTTCTTCCTTGCATCTAATCTAAATCTACTCTCTTTCAGTTTAAAACCATTACCCCTCATCCTATCACTACACTCCTTGATAAAGAGTCCCTCTCCAGCTTTCTTGTAGGCCCCCTTTAAGTACTGGAAGGCTGCTATAAGGTCTCCTTGGAGCCTTCTCTTCTCTAGGCTGAACAACCCCAACTCTCTCAATCTGTCCTCATAGGGGAGGTGCTCCAGCCCCCTGATCTTCTACATAGTGTCTGCATAGTTGTTTCTCTCACATATTCTCACTCCTCTCTCACAGCTGCTGCTCACAGCAGTTTTTACCCTTTCTTCAATATATTATCACAGAGGCGCTACCAACGTTACTGACTGGTTCAGCTTTGGCCAGCAGCAGGTCTGTCCTGGAGCTGTCTGGAACTGGCTCTGTCTGACATGGGGGCATCTTCTCGTCTCTTCTTACAGAAGCCCCCCCTGCAGCCCCCCCACTGCCAAAACCTTGATATGTAAACCCAATACAATATTGTAAAAAAAGAGAGAACTTTGAAGTCAAAGACATATTACATTAATAAAGTAATAAAGGAGGTGATGCAAAACAACAGTCTCCACACAATAACCAATAAAAATAACTACAGAATAGCTAGGATTTTTTTTCTTATGAACAGGTGAAGTATTAAGCCCTTAAGCAATGCAGTATACTGGACAATAAAACATTGTACCATGTGATTTTTATAGAACAATGAACTACTGAATATTTTGCAAAAGAAGATAAGCCAACTTTTAATATGTTGTTGCTGTGAGAAGCCAGAACTACTTAACCAGTTCATTTTTGAATTCTTCTTATTAATTCCACTTTAAACAGAAAACAAACATGATCCAGGAAACTTTATTTTAAAAATTAAGAGGATCACAAACAAAATACTGAGGAACTACAATTGGTTTATCCTGAAGATGTGACAGCCAATAGATGAGATCAGCATGACTGAGCATACAATTTGCACAAAAAAAATAAACAGTTTCAAGAATAGTTTTGGGCTGATGAATTTTGTACAAGTAGACTTAGCAAGCAGGAAAATTATTAAAAAATGGTGGGAAAGAAGGCCATTTAACTTCTAACATCTCCGTCCCCAACCTCCCTTACCACTGCATGCACCTTGTGGGTAATAGACTGGCAGCTGGTGGCTCACCTCACCCTAAAGGAAAGTGGTATGGACCCTGCTTCCTGCCCCATCCAGTGCCTTGCCCTCCTCTTGCCTCACCCTCTTCCCACTTCCCTCTTCCTGCTCTCCTCACTTCCCTTTCTTTGACAAACCACTCCTCAGGTCCTGCTGTCCATGCAGAAGAGCTAGCAGGGTGGCAGTTTAGGCTCTGGTAATAGCTGGAGCAGGACAGGCAACACCTAGGCCTGAGATGAGCAGGGGTGTTGCAGCACACTGAAAGGCAGTCCTTATGTGAACAGTGTGCTTCTGGACACAGGACATCACACAACAGCTAAGCACAGCAGAGGACTGGTGGGTCCACGCTGCTCTACAACTTCATCCAGTTATGACCAACATGCTAGATCGGAAGAACCAGAAGGCATGTAGTCAGCTGGTCCTTAAGTGTTAAAATGTCTTTTCTGATCCCCCTAGCTCTAGAACATGAGACTTGATTATAAGCATTGTCTGAACAAGACTTGAAAGTACCACATGTATTCAGAGGACCACTCAGACAGTCATTGCTCCCTAAGATGTGAGGGAGCAAGGGGACAAACAAGCAGGTTCACAGAGTCTAAACTCAGAAAAGAGCCTCAGCTCAGTCCAGCTTAACCATTGACACCCACAGCTTGCAGACTTTCTCACAGAACCTGAATTCAAGCACATCTATTAAAAAAACCAAACACCTTTTTGAAGAGCCACTGTACTGAAAATCCATCAACTGCTCAACGAAGTTCTCCAGTGTAATTACTCTTCAGTCTTGAAATTTCAGCTTCCACCTATTCCACCTATCCTGATATTTTTGCCAGCAACTTTTAAAAGCTTGATGGGCACCTGGCGCCTAGGCAAGGTCAACCCACCACGTTAAGGAAGGGCAAAAAATGCTGGACAGGCAGAAGAGGAGGGAAAAAAACCAGTTGGAAACAGCAGAGGGAATACCGAGGTCAGAGAAGGAAGAGGAGGAGGTGCTCCTTGGCACAGAAACAGATATTCACTGCAGCCTGTGGAGGACCCATGACAGAGCAGATATTTTCCTGATGGAAACTGTGGCCCATGGAGAATCCACAATGGAGAAGATTTTTTTCTGAAGGACTACAGTCCACGGGGAACACATGCAGGAACAGGGGAAAAGTGTTAGCAGGAAGGAGCAGCAGAGAGAGAAAACGTTATGTAATGACCATAACTCCCCTCTTCCCCAAGCCCCTCTGCACCATTCAGGGGCATAGAGGAGTGAAATTGAGCCTGGGGAAGAGGGGAGGAAAGGTGTTGCTTTAATACTTGCCTTCTTGTTTGAGCCTTTCAACTTTCTGAGCCCTGTCCTTCAGCCAGTTCTTCACCCAGCGCACTGTAAACCTGCTCATCTCACAGTTGGACAACTTGTCCAGAAGGATGCTGTGAGGGACAGTATAAAAAGCCTTACTATAATCCAGGAAAACTACATCCACCACCTTCCCTTCATCCACTAGGCAGGTGACCTTACCATAGGATAGCAAATTAGTTAGACAGGACTTTCCCTTTGTGAACCCATGTTGACTGTGCCTGATGATTGCATTGTTCTTTAAATACCTTTCAGTAGCACCCAGTATGATCTCCTCTGTAATTTTTCCAGGTACTGAGGTTAGACTAACAGGTCTGTAGGTCCCTGGGTCTTCCCTCATGCTATTTTTGTAAATTGGAATAATATTGGCTAGCCTTCAGTCAGCAGGGACCTCCCCAGACTCCCAAGACCTTTGGTAGCTGACTGAGAGGGGTCCTGCCATAACATCCACTAGCTCCTTCAGTCATCTGGGATGAATCCCATCAGGCCCCATGGACTTGTGAACATTCAGCTGATGCAACTGGTCCCTTACAATGTCAGTGTCCACAAATGGAAAGTCACTGCTGCTGCAGTTGTGGCCCTCTGACCCAGGGGACTGGGCAGCCCAAGATCTATCCATATTATTAGGCTTGGGGAGGAGTGGCTGGAAAGCTGCCAGTCAGAGAGGGACCTGGGGGGGTTGATTGACAGACGGATGAACATGAGCCAGCAGTGTGCCCAGGTCGCCAAGAAGGCCAATGGTATCCTGGCTTGTATCAGCAATAGCGTGGTCAGCAGGGACAGGGAAGTGATCTTACCCCTGTACTCGGCACTGGTGAGGCCGCACCTCGATGACTGTGTTCAGTTTTGGGCCCCTCACTACAAAAAGGACATTGAATGACTCGAGCGTGTCCAAAGAAGGGCAACGAAGCTGGTGAAGGGTCTTGAGCACATGTCGTATGAGGAGCGGCTGAGGGAACTGGGGTTGTTTAGTTTGGAGAAGAGGAGGCTGAGGGGAGACCTCATCGCCCTCTACAACTACCTGAAAGGAGGTTGCAGAGAGCTGGGGATGAGTCTCTTGAACCAAGTAACAAGCGATAGGACAAGAGGTAATGGCCTCAAGTTGCACCAGGGAAGGTTTAGACTGACTATTAGGAAGCATTTCTTTCCAGAATGTGTTGTTAGGTGTTGGAATGGGCTGCCCAGGGAGGTGGTGGAGTCCTCATCCCTGGAGGTGTTTAAGAGTCGGGTTGACATAGCGCTTAGGGATATGGTGTAGTTGGGAACGGTCAGTGATTTAGGTTAATGGTTGGACTAGATGATCTTCAAGGTCTTTTCCAACCTAGATGATGTTGCGGGAGGATATCGGACCTGCACAACTCTACGAGAGTTATAACAAGCAAAGCCGTTTATTTTTCCAATAGTACATACTTATGCTCTCGCCAAAGCTCTTACTTCATAATTAGCAAATCATCAATTAGACAGTTATCAACCTTTTCTCCTATCAGCATAAGACCACTCTAACACGCGCTGTGCAGACCAATCACCTTCTCGTTCACGCGCTGTTCACGCAGCGGTAACTTCTCACAGTTCAGTACTTTTCCACAGTTCAGTGTTGCAGCTGCCCGTTGTTTTCCGCTGCCACCTTGGCACAGCTCAGCAGTTTCTTATCTTTCTCCCAAGGCCTGTTTCTCATCAAAGCCTAGCTGTTGATTCAGACGCTGTGCAGGGCTGACAGGCCGATGCCTCCCACAAGATGATTCTGTGATTGAAGAGTGAGGCAAAAAAAGCATTGAATGCCTCTGCTTTATCATCATACCTATTAGTCAGGTGACCATCTTCAAGTATTGGTCCAATGTTTTCCTTAGACCTCCTCTTGCTATTAACATACTTAAAAAAGCCTTTCTTGTTGTCTGACACAACATTGGCTAGTTTCAGCTCTGGTAACTCTAGCTGAGCTTTGGCCTTTCACATTTTCTCCATAAACATGCGAATCACAGCTCTGTAATCTTCCTGTGAATCCTGACCTTGCTTCCAGAGATCATACAACTTCTTTTTCCTCTTGAGTTCCCTGAGGAGTCCACTGTTCAGCCAAGCTGATCTTCTGCCCTGCTTGCTTGACTTTCAAGACAATGGATTACCTGCTCCTGTGCTTTTAAAAGGTGGTTCTTGAAAACTGACCAGTGCTCATGGACTCCTAAGCCCTCAAAGGCAGATTCCTGGCGAACACTGATAACTAGCTCCATTAATAGCTTAAAGTTTGCTCTCCTGAAGTCCAGGGTAGCAACTGTGCTGTCCTTTTTTCTTGTTGTACCAAAAATTTTAAACTCAACCATTTTATGATCCCTGTGGCCAAGACAGTCACCTACCATCACATCTCCCGTAAGTCCTTCTCTATTCACAAATAGCAAGTCTAGGAGGGCATGTTTCCTAATTCTCTCCTTGAGTATTTGTGACAAGAAATTATCTTCCACAAACTTCAGGAATTTCCAAGCCTTGCTTATCACAGCATATATTCCCAGTTGATGTCTGGGAAGTTGAAGTGTCCCACAAGGACAAGGGCTACTAATCCAGAAATTTCTCCTAAGTGCTTATACAATAACTCATTGGTGTTATCATCCTGGCTGGGCGATCAGTAGTAGACACCTACTACATCTCCTTTGTTATGCATCACCCTAATCCTCACCCAGAGGCTCTCAACCACATCATCATTAACTGTAAGGGCTGTACAGTCAAACTTCTCCCTTACTGTAAGGAACTGAAGGAAGTAATGCCTCAAACATTCATCGACACAGAAAACCTTAAGGACAACTTGTGGCCTTTGTGATTAGTCTAAGGAATGAATTATCTGCCTAGGGAAGCACAGGTTGTATCGAAGGGTGCATGGCTCTGCTCCCTTGCAGTTGTATAGCCACATTCCTTAGATAAGCCTTGAAGGGAGGAGACGTAGACTGAATAAAACCATATGTTCGGGTTAAGGACTGAACTTTAATTTATGACTATACCCTTGAAGAAGAGCTAAAAGATTGATAAGAAAGATAAACAACCGACACCAGATGGAGCTAATGACTGGATAATTGCCCAAGAAACAAAAACTGAGGAAAAGGTAAAGGTGGTAGGGGGAGATCGTGACCACTGACTCAATTGGGCAAAAGGGTTAATGTACCCCATTCCCCCTCAACACATGCACAGAATCCATGCTCCACCTTTTGCCCGTCTCTCATGGAAATGAGTTCATGGAATACCTGCCTCTCTTTGTCTAGTATGCTAATCAGCTGATAAGACGAATTTAAAAAGGTGACAGAAAACTTTGCTGTGTGTGCACCCACCACCCAAGATTACCAGACCTGAGACAATGCTGGATCCCTGGGTGGTGATCTGGATTTCTTTGACTCTCTTTCTCTCCTTTCTTTTTCTTTTCTTTTTCTTTTCTTTTCTTTTCTTTTCTTTTCTTTTCTTTTCTTTTCTTTTCTTTTCTTTTCTTTTCTTTTCTTTTCTTTTCTTTTCTTTTCTTTTCTTTTCTTTTCTTTTCTTTTCTTTTCTTTTCTTTTCTTTTCTTTTCTTTTCTTTTCTTTTCTTTTCTTTTCTTTTCTTTTCTTTTCTTTTCTTTTCTTTCCTTTCCTTTCCTTTCCTTTCCTTTCCTTTCCTTTCCTTTCCTTTCCTTTCCTTTCCTTTCCTTTCCTTTCCTTTCCTTTCCTTTCCTTTCCTTTCCTTTCCTTTCCTTTCCTTTCCTTTCCTTTCCTTTCCTTTCCTTTCCTTTCCTTTCCTTTCTTTTCTTTCTTATAGATTTATAAGAGACCACATTGGTTATTATCCTTTTCCAAGTTTAAATTGTTTTCTACTGCAAGTAAAAGATTTTAACCAGTCATTTGGTGTTGTTTCACCTTAATTTAACCCGAGGGGATCATAGAACCCTTGCAACTCTCTGGGATTCCAGTCCAGGTCATGACACTTACACACAGTGCAATTCCTTCACCTCGCCTGCCCTGCCTATCCCTCCTGAACAGCCTGCACTCCAGTCGTGGGACACATTCCACCAAGTCTCACTAATACCAATGACATCATAGCTCTCACATCGAGTCTGTTTTGCCAATGACAGTAACTGGTAAGCAATCTCCCTGTCTTTATCATGATCCACGAGTTTTCTCATCCCATTTTCTCCCCTTGTCCTGCTGAGGAGGGGGAGTGAGTGAGTGGCTGGGTGGGTGTTTGGCTGTTAGAGAAGCCGAACCTACCACAACTTATTACTGGGATCATAACAGACTAACACCTTCTGGTGCAGATCATCAAGGGACTGATCAAAGTTGCTATTACTGCAACTAACCTTGCAAAAAAATTGCCTTACTTCCCTTCTTTAAGTAATAAGAAAGAAAAGGGAGGGGGAAGGGAAAGTATAACAGCATTGTCCATTTCTTTCTCTAGATAGTAGTTTGCTGGGAGCTGAATGATACAGTTGTACCTCAGGTATTTCTAATTCCCCTGGTTTGGAGTTGAGCCAAATTTTGTTCCTAAATCTGTGTCTTTAAAGACACATTCTTAAGTACATAGCTAATGCTTGATACCCTCCTAGGGAATGCATAGATGTCCTCAGTACAAAAGCCATTCTCTGTTCTGGTTCAAGTAGTCTAGAAGACTTCAGCTCATCATGTTCTTGCATTTCAGATTGTCAGCATTAGATATACACCTAGAATAGCCTCTCTCTCATCTAGATGCATCTAGAGTTTACATATCTCTGAAATTCTCATCTAGGACAACTCAACAGAGAAACGATGGACAAGGGTTTAATAAGAAATTTTAACTACAGTCTCTTTAGCTTTGAAAGCACTTTAGGATCATTGGTTTTACAAACTAACAAAACTGTTTTAAGTGCTAAATCAGTAAATAAATACAGAAAATGAGGAATATATCTGCTTACACAGCAGCAGTATAAGAAAATTAATTGAGAGTATTTCAGTGTTATGTTTGTGTTGCTCACAGTACAAAAATACAGTCTGTTTCCTGGTGTAATCTGCAATATTGCATTTAGCCTGAGTCAGAAATCTCCTCTTCCTATGTTGTCCTACAGTATGTGAGGCTATGAAATCCTCTGAGTCAGTATATCAGAACTTCTCCCGAACAAATATTCAGGTAAACAAATAGTTTTGCACATGACGTGACCAGCCAGAAGGAATATTTCTGTAGTTACGTGGTAAAATGATTCTGCCGACAAGTAAGCGATAACATTCAGGCCACTTGCTGTTGACCTAGTTGTCAAGCTCTGAGATGGACTTCCATCTAGTTGTGAAGGTAGATAGGAGGGGAAAGCAGTGGTGAATGATTTCAGATGACAGATACTTGGGGTGATCATAATGTGTTCTAAGTAACTGTTTAAAATAAGACATACTTGTGGTGGGTTGAACTTGGCTATCCACCAGGTGCCCACCAAGCTGCTCCCACTCCCCCTACTCAGCAAGACAGGGTGAGAAAATAAAATTAAAAATCTCATGGGTCGAGATAAGGGCAGGGAGATCTCTCACCAGTTACCGTCACAGGCAACACAGACTTGACTTGGGAAAGATTAATTTAATTTATTGCCAGTTAAACAGAGAAGGAAAATGAGAAATAAGAACAAATCTAAAACCACCTTCCCCCACCTCTCCCTTCTTCCTGGGCTCAACTTCACTCCCAACTCTTCTACCTCCTCCCTGAAAGGGGCACAGGGGGATGGGGAATGGAGGTTGTGGTTAGTTCATAACACATTGACTCTGCCACTCCTTCATCCTCATGCTCTTCCCCTGCTCCAGCATGGGGTCCCTCCCATGGGAGACAGTCCTTCATGAACTTCTCCAACGTGGTTCATCCCCACAGGCTACAGTTCTTGAAGAACTCCTCCAGCATGGGTCCTTTCCACGGGGTGCAGTCCTTCAGGAATGGACTGCTCCAGTGTGGGTCCCCCACGGGGTTGTGTGTTCTGCCAGAAAACCTGTTCTGGTATGGGCTCCTTTCCATGGGTCACAGGTCCTGCCAGCAGCCAGCTTCTGCATGGGCTCTCACCACAGGCTGCAGCTTCCTTTAGGACACATATACACCTGCTCTGTCATGGGGTCCTCCATGGGCTGCAGAGTAGATATCTGCTCCACTGTCGACCTCCACGGACTGTAGGGAGACAACCTGCATCAGCGTTACCATGGTCTTCACCACGGGCTGCTTCAGCGCCTGGAGCACCTCCTCCCTCTCCTTCTTCACTGACCTTCGTGTCTGCATAGTTCTTTCTCTAACATTTTCCCTGTCCTCTTTCACAGCTGCTGTTGTGCAGCTTTTTTTACCCTTTCTTAAATATGCTACCATAGAGGCTCAGCTTTGGCCAGCAGTGGGTCCATTTTGGAGCTGGCTGGAACCATCTCCATCCAACACAGGGGTAGCTTCTGGCATCTTCTCACAGAGGCCTCCCCTGCAGCCCCCCTGCTACCAAAACCTTGCCACTAAATACAATACTTTACAGACCTGCCTTTTTCCCCCCAAAATCTGTATTTTAAAATTTGATATACTAATATATACTAATATTTAATAACATTTAATGTACTGATAGAATTAATGTGGTGGGAAATTCTTTGAAATGTCTAGGTAGATTGTTTTTGCAGCTGTTCTATTGTAATTGATAACAGCAGCTCCGTAGATTTGCGCCCTGCAATCTCATCTTGTAAATCTTGTATTTTATGGTTAAGTTTTCCTCATTCCTGGCAGGCAGCTTCTAGGCACACTCCCAACATTTTACAAATTATACCTTTATCTTTTCCAACTTTAGTTGTACTTCTAGCATCAGTTAACTGTTTTTCTGCCTCTTCCCAGTTATACCAATTATTACAAGCCAAATACTCTGGGAAGGTGGGATTTGGTTGGATACTGTGTTTTTGTAAGTATTCAGTGATTTTGCTTGTCATCCTGCCAACTATGCCAATTTGTTGCAGATTAAAATATTAACACGGTAATGATTTAGCAGCAAATCAAGATTTATTAATGAGTAGCAGCACTAACATTAGCCAGTTTAAGGATTTACAAAATAATTCAGTAAAATATGTTCAATTAAAATAGCAACTTAACTACAGATTCGAAGATGACAAGATTCACACTAACTTACCATAAAGTATCCTAAATCTATATATATATATGTATATTCATAAACACAAGATGTACAAACACACAGACAGACCAGAGGTATTTGGATCCAGTGATATATGTATGTACCCACACTCATGAAAATAACTGTGTATACCTAAACACATTGGTAGGTAGAGAGTTGGGTGAAAGAGAAGCTAGTCCAAAGTTAAAATTTCCCTTTTCTTGAGTTTAGAGTAAATACAATGATTTGGCATTCCTCAACAGGCAATAACTGAGACTTGAGGGGATCAACTTTGCTCAGGCCTCCCATCGGCTCTAATGGCAGACAATACCTTGAGGTTTTTGGTACCTGAGAGGCGTCCCAACTCAGGGGAGATGCCTGTCACAAGTCCGCTGTGATCCAGGAGAGCTCAAAGGGTCTCACTTAGGGTCACTAATTTATAGAGTCCAAGATAATTGACTTAAGTCAGGTACTTTTCCCAACTTGAGTACTGAATTATTCTGGTGTTTTCCACCAGTTGTGCAGGCCCAGAACTTGCTGGATGTGCAGTTCTGTTATCGCCCTCCCTCTGGCACATCCCAGGTACAGATTGTGGTTATTTTGAAAAAAAGAGGAGAATAATTCTTGAAACATCCTAAACTCACAGGAGTGGTGGATAATATTAAAAATATATGTATCGAATTTAAAACATATAAGAAAAATTGGTTTTAAAATTCTAAGACAAGTTAAACAACAGCTGGTAATAGAAGAACATATGTCACACTCAAAACTGAGTAACAGATTTCTGTAATTGAAATTATCTTTGCAAAAGCTAACACTGCGGTGGAATAAAAGAAGCATAAATTTGGCAATGCAGCAGCACTGAGAGGGGCATGTTTGATGTAGTAAAAACCTGAACATTTTTATATTAAAACATTCAAAAGTATATGTCATAGTTACATGAGTATCCATTCAAAGGAGACGATGTTTTGTAATGTTACCTCTATGGCTGCCATTGTTATCAGGAGAGCTAATAAAATTGGCTAGCAGGCAGAGCTCAGCCCCTTCAAGCTACTGCCTGCTAGATCCTTCAAATCCTAAGGTTTTGCCTCTGATCTTGAGCCTGCCCTGACAACTAGCTCAAAGAGATACCCACCCCTGCCAGGAATACTGGGTGAAGATGTCTAGTCCCTAAGCCACTGCAAGTGTGTCTGCAGAGGATGCTGGGTGAGATATGAGAGAAGACTCAAGCCTCAACAGAATAGCTTAGTTGTGTGGAGGCTCTAGAAAGGGCAGGCGCAGCTTCACCTCCCTTTTCCCTCTCTTATAGCTATTATTTTTGTGGATTAGGGGAGTTCCCCAAAGTCTGCTTTTTGCCTCTGTCCCCATTTTTCTGGGGCTATGGATCCCTCTCTTTTTGTATTTCTTAGTAAAGTTTTCTTGGAAGGTTGGGATAGTGCTTTTCCCAGTGATTGTGTAAACATTAGCTTTCTTTTGTCCCATTTTGGGGACAAGGCTCAGTCTTTGCATGTTCAAGGAGCTGGGGTTCTGGATGATTCTACCTCCTTGCTTGTGACGTTAATGGATTTCATTGGTGGAACTTCTGCTTCAACCACAGACTGTTATTAAGAACCAAAATTGTAACAGGAAAAGCGGATCAGGTTTTTAAGCTGTCTACCTAGTCACTTCTCCAAAGATAAGTTTTGGGTTTTTTGGTTTGGTTTTCTGTTTGTTTGTTTTGTATAATACCTACTCTCAGTAAGATTCTCTTCTGTAATTAGCTGTGCTGATTGATAATAGCCCTCCTCTGAACCTGCTCAAGCAGGTTCATGTCCTTCTTATATTGGGGACACCAGAGCTGAACACAGTACTCCAGGTGGGGTCTCATGAGAGTGGAGAAGAGGGGGAGAATCACCTCCTTCAACATGCTGGCCACACTTCTCTTGATGCAGCCCAGGACACAGTTGGCTTTCTGGGCTGTGAGCGCACATTGCTGGCTCATATTCAGTTTTCCATCCACTAACACCCCCAAGTATGGGAGACCTCGGCTGGTCCGAGGGATCAGAATGTAAGTTTGATATTGACCTTGAGCAGATAACTGTGTACCCTTAAGAGGCTTGAAAGTCCTGAGAAGAGCTGAGTAAACAAGAGTAAGGAACTACCAGACCGGAACTGCCTGACCGCAAGGAAAGGAAGGTTATCGAGGTTGCAACAGAGAAGAGGTCATCCAATCATGAACTGTTAGTCTCTAATTAAACCAATCATATATGGACACATACTCTTAATAAAGTTATAAAAAGGCTTGTTAGAACAATAAAGTGGCCATTTTGCACAATTTGGTGTTTGTCGTGTCCGTCTCAACAGCGACACCCAAGTCTTTCTCCACAGGGCTGCTCTCAACTGACTCTTCGCTCAGCCTGTATTTGTGCTTGGGATTGCCTTGACCCATGTGCAGGACCTTGCACTTGGCCTTGTTGAATTCCATGAGGGTCTCATGGTCCCACCTCTCCAGCCTGTCCAGGTCCCTCTGGATGGCATCCCTTCCCTCCAGCGTGTTGACTGCACCACACAACTTGGTGTCGTTGGCAAACTTGCTGAGGGTACACTCAATCCCACTGTCCATGTCGCCAACAAAGATGTTAAACAGCACTGGTCCCAATACCGACCCCTGAGGAACACCACTCATCACTGGTCTCCACTTGGACATCGAGCCATTGACCGCAATTCTTTGCATGCAACCATCCAGCCAATTCCTTATCCACCAAGTGGTCCACCCATCAAATCCATGTCTCTAATTTAGAGACAGGGATGTCGTGCGGGGCAGTGTCAAATGCTTTACACAAGTCCAGGTAGATGATGTCAGTCAGCTATACGTAGGCTGTCCTTCATTGGTCCAACATGGCAAAATCAGCCAGATGAGACAGAGAGCAAGTATGTGTGTACTCACAGAAGCCAAAAGATGCAATGGCAGGTACAAGACACAGGTCAAAAGAAAGAAAAAAATATACGTAGATGTAGAACAATCAAACATGCTTGTACACCCTATGTTCCCTTTATTTGAACTGTGACAACTTTTTTAGAAATATCATAATATAGTTATTCCACCAAAATGTTTTCAACTGTACGTACTAAAATGCAGCTTATAAAAATTCCAGGCAAATTCAACAGGAGGTGCAATGCTAAGCACATCTGCAAGTCAAGCCTAGGTATAAAAAGGCAGCATTCTTCCCTACATCTTTCTGAATAATTGAATACAGATTGTGACAAAGTATTGACAAACTTGATTCCTGAATAGACTGTATGACCATGGAACTCATTCAGGCTAACATTTGTCTTTCAGCATACTCCTTACTGTTACAGGGAGAAGGAGAAGGGGCCTGAAAGCTATAATGAGAAATGGGACTTTTGCTTTAAATAAACAAATGACTATGCTAATGACACAGAAATGGAAAGTCTTGCCTATATATTCATATATCATAGATTTTTCACATACTGGTATAATGCATGCTGTGTTATTGATAAAATGGTTTAAATATCTCTAAAATGTATTCCACACAATCAAAATCCATTCATATGCATTCTACCACACAAACATTAAAGCATGCCTCAAAAAAAAGATGTATCATTGGGTTTATTTTCCTGTCCAGCTATGCAATACACTCTTATAACTGGAATTATGCATATTTTTAATGCATTTTACGTCTTCTTTTATTCCTCCTTAACAGGTTTAGAGAATAAATTGCAGTCAAGATGTTCATATGCTACAAGAAACACCCCATCTCAGCTGTTGAAGAAATACTCTTACTGCACATTTCAGAATTTCTCTGTAGATAACATATCCAAGCTTTGACTATATATGGAAATAGTAGATCTTTTACTTCTGCTTCCTAAATATGCTGATCTGAGTCCATATTTGTTGAATTCGATAGGACAAGTTTCTCACTACCTTACACATATATCAAGATAATATCATAAAGACGACACTGGAGTAATTATTTCTGACATCTTTTTTGAGACACTTCTTTTACTGTTTTCTGTAATATTTTTCTCTGTATTCTGTACATAGGAAGAATATCTAGTTTTAAGTTTGTTGAGTGTAATACATTTCACCTCTAGAAGGGCAGGATCACTAGCTGGATTCTAAGCATCAAAATGATTTAGGAACTTGAATCCTAGTGAAACAAAGAGCTTCACTCAACAGTCAGAACTGAGTATAACTGTTAAGCAGGTATTCTTTATTCGCAGCGCTGGGCAGCACCGGGGATCGCTCCACCACAAGTGCCACACTTACTAACAAAACTCTCTGAGTAATATACAGAAAAAGCATACATATGCATTAGATTTCTTAGAAAAGGCAGTCTTATGCTAATGGGTTCTCAGAATTCATTTACACAGTCTGAGCATGCGTAGTAAAAATAGAGTGAGGGTCTTCTCCCCTCCTTCGGGGTCCACACAGCCTTTCTCACACTGTCCGCTAGTGAACTTTAGGTTTCTGGTGTCCATATATGGTTACAGAGTTACTTCATCCGTCCTTCAGCTCCTGTTTGTTCCAGCTTTCAGCACTTATCTTGACACTGGCGTCTTCTTAGGCCCTTGTTTTCTTTAGGTTCCTGCTATTAGGGATGTACTCAGGGAGCTTTTCAGACTGTCCAAGGTCTGTCTTATCTTTACTAGGCAAGGAGTTAAAGGTTTCAAAACATCTTACAAGTGGGTAACGACTACAGAGGGCAGTTAGGAAAAAGTATAAATGAAATTATATACATTACAGCAAAATACAGGAAAAATACAGGAAAAAAAAAAGGCTAGTAAAATACAAGTGATGTCTAATGTTAAAACTAAATGTCTTATATTACAGATCCCTGTACATCAGCAATTTCAAGTATACTTGTAGCAGCTTCCCTTCACTACCCTGAACTCTTGATGAACATTTTATAAACACTATTTCATTTCATGGTTTTCCTACACACAAAGATGTAAAAAATTACTAACTTTTGGGTACTTATAAACCAAATTATTGCAGAACATTTTTTAAATATACCATGAATTCAATGCACCTTTCTTATCGAATGTACTTCATAAATTATAAAAATATAATGAAAAGTAATTGCTCGGTTATACATTTTAATAGTTTAGAAGACAGATGTTTGCAAAAGAATGAGAAACAATAATAGCAGACAGTGGCCAACATGAACAGAGTCAGTCTTGAACATCTGTGCATAACAGAGTTGAATAAAAGTCACAAACACTAGGAAACAGGGGAGAAGTGATCTTTTATGGAGTCATATTTGTATAATACCACTTTTCCACTTAATAGAGGCAGCAGCATCCTGAATTGGAATCATAGGCCTCTGAAAATATACCCAAGAAAAAAGCTTCTAGGCAAAAATAAAACATGATTGCAAAGTAAACGAGTAGCAAATGAACTTCCTAAAAATGTCTATAGCAAGAAATAATGCTTGTGTGGCAGGAAATACACAGTAATGTACAGTTTTGGTTGCTTTGCCGCAGGTAAAAGGAAAATGACATAACAGGAGAGGGGAAGAATTTGGAAACATAATCCCATCCTACAAGAAAAAGTAGAGGAAAAAAACAATGTGACTGAACTATCCTAGAAATCCGTTACAAGTAGTAAGTTATGAAAATCAGAATAACTGTTATACAAAGTAGGCTCGTTAAACCTCTAAATAGCCTATTAAAAAACTAGAACAATAATTTATGATAATTTATACTGATATTCCGTTATTCCAGGAAGTTGCTGATTTCAGTTTCTAACAGCTAACCATTAAGGGATGTTAAAAGCAGCCGCCTCCTCCAGCAGCCCCAGCCCAGGATTCTCTTCTGCCCAGGTGCTCGACTCCAGTGAGAATGGAGTGATGACGGCACTTTAAAACTCATTGCCTCCACCTATTAAGCTCACTTGCTGAGGAGAGGGGCTCCGAAGAGGAGGATAGCAGAGGGCTATCCCAGAGGGCAGCAGTGACAGCACCTGTGTGCGCTGTGATCAGCTGGATGACCTGCTCAGCCTGGTGGCTGAGCTCAAAGAAGAGGTTGAAAGATTAAGAAGTATTAGGGAGCACGAAAGGGAAATTGATTGGTGGAGTAGCACCTTGGCACCCCTGAAGCAAAAGGAGTAAATGGATGCTCCAAAAGAGGCAGGCGATCTCTCACCCTCTTGCTACCAGGCAGAAAGAGGGGACCTAAGAGATGGGGGAGACTGGAAACAGGTCCCTGCTCAGGGAGGCAGGAAAATCCCCTCCTGACCTCCCTCACCCTCCATGGTGTCCCTTCACAATAGATACGGGGCCCTGAAACTTTTGAATGAAGTAGAGAAGGAGGAAGAAACTGAGTCAAACAAGGAGGAAGACCAAGGTCCACCAAGGCCGGATCGCTCTAGACCAGGTATTAAAACCAATTCTAAAAAGAACCCCAGAAGAGTCATTGTAGTGGGTGACCCCATTCTGAGGGGTGTCGAAGGCCCAATATGCAGGCCAGACCCACTCCATAGGGAAGTCTGCTGCCTCCCTGGGGCCCGAGACAAGGACCTCACGGCAAAACTCCCCACTCTGGTGAGACCCAAGGACTACTACCCTCTCTTGGTTTTTCAGGTAGGTAGCGATGATATTACCAGGAGAAGTCCTAAATCAGTGAAGAGAGATTTCAGGGCCTTGGGGAAACTGGTTAAGGGGTCGGGGGCACAAGTAGTGTTCTCCTCCATCCCTTCAGTTGGAGGGATGGATGAAGAAGAATACCGGAGAACTCAACAGATGAACTTGTGAATCCAAGACTGGTGTTAACAGTCAGGGCTTTGGATTTTTCAGTCATGGGTTAGTATACAGGATGGCAGTCATTTTGGCATCAGATGGGATGCACCTGTCCCAGAGGAGAAAAAAGGATATTGGGGCAGGAGTTAGCTGGTCTCACTGAGAGAGCTTTAAACTAGATTTGAAGGGGGAAGGGGGCAAAACATCAGCCCATCTGAAGTGCATGTATACCAATGCACACACAGCATGGGTAACAAACAGGAGGAGCTTGAAGACATGATGAAGCAGGAAAATTATGATGTAGTGGCTATTACAGAAACATGGTGGGATGCCTCCCGTGACTGGAGTGCGCCTGTTGATGTCTACAAGCTCTTTAGAAGGGATAGACAAGGAAGGAGAGGTGGTGGGGTGGTGCTGTATGTTAGGGACTGCTATGATTGCTTCGAGCACAAGTGTAGTGAAGACAGGGTGGAGTGTCTTTGCGTTAGAATCAGGGGGAAGGCCAACAGGGCAGATGTTGTAGTAGGAGTCTACTATAGGCCACCCACCCAGGACAGAGAGGTGGATGAAATATTCTATAGGTACTTAGGAGAAATCTCACGATCGCTTGCCCTTGTTCTTGTGGGAGACTTTAACTTCCCAGACATCTGCTGGAAATACAACACAGCAGAGCGGGACCAGTCCTGGAGATTCCTGGAATACGTGGGAGATAACTTCCTGACGCAGTTGGTGAGTGAACCGACCAGAGAAGGTGCCCTGCTGGATCTCCTCTTTGTGAACAGAGGAGGACTGGTGGAGGATGTGGCGGTTGGAGGCCAACTAGGGCACAGCGATCATGAAATAATAGAGTTCTCTATTCTTAGAGAGGCCAGGAGAGGGGACAGCAGAACTGCCATCCTGGACTTCCAAAGGGCTGACTTTGACTTGTTTAGGCAACTGCTTGACGGAATCCCTTGGGAGATGGTCCTGAAGGTTATAGGAGTCCAGGAAGGATGGACACTCTTTAAGAAGGAAGCCTTAATGACACAGGAGCAGGCTGTCCCCAGGTGCTGTAAGAGAAACCGGAGGCAGAGAAGGCCACCCTGGCTGAACAGGGAGCTTTGGCTGCAACTCAGGGAGAAAAGGAGAGTTTACAGCTTTTGGAAGAAGGGGCTAGTGACTCACAATGATTACAAAGATGCTGTGAGGTTGTGCAGGGCGGAAATCAGGAGGTCTAAAGCCCAGCTAGAAATTAATCTGGCTTCAGCAATCAAGGATAACAAGAAATGTTTCTATAAGTATGTCAACAGCAAAAGAAAGATCAGGAAGAGCCTCTATCCCCTGCTAGACGCAGGAGGAAACATGGTAACAAGTGGTGAGGAGAAGGCTGAAGTCCTTAATGCCTTCTTTGCCTCAGTCTTTAATAACAAGACTAGTTGTACTGAGGGAATCCAGCCTCCTCAGCCAGAAGACAGAGACTGGGAGAACGACCCCCCCGCAATCCAGGAGGAGATAGACAGTGACCTACTGCATCACATAGACACACACAAGTCTATGGGACCTGATGGGATACACCCGAGGGTGCTGAAGGAGCTGGCTGGGGTGCTTGACAAGCCGCTTTCCATCATTTACCAGCAGTCCTGGCTGACCGGGGAGGTCCCGACAGATTGGAATTCGGCCAATGTGACGCCCATATATGAGAAGGGTTGGAAGGATGATCCAGGAAATTACAGGCCTGTCAGCTTGATGTCGGTGCCCAGGAAGCTGATGGAGCAGCTCATCCTGAGTACCATCATACAACACATGCAGGACAACCAGATGATCAGGCCCAGTCAGCATGGGTTTATGAAAGGCAGGTCCTGCTCGACAAACCTGATCTCCTTCTACAACAGGGCGACCTGCTTCTTGGATGAGGGAAAGGCTGTGGATGTAGTTTACCTCGACTTCAGTAAGGCCTTTGACACCGTTTCCCACAGCATTCTCCTGGCAAAACTGGCTGCTCGTGGCTTGGATGATCTCACGCTTTGCTGGGTAAAAACCTGGCTGGATGGCCGGGCCCAAAGAGTTGTGGTGAACGGAGTTAAATCCAGTTGGCGGCCGGTCACGAGTGGTGTCCCCCAGGGCTCGGTTTTGGGGCCACTCCTGTTTAACATCTTTATTGATGATCTGGACGAGGGGATCGAGTGCACCCTCAGTAAGTTTGCAGACGACACCATGTTGAGTAGGAGTGTTGATCTGCTCGAGGGTAGGGAGGCTCTGCAGAGAGATCTGGACAGGCTGGAGCGATGGGCTAAGGCCAACTGGAGGAGTTTCAATAAGGCCAAATGCCGGGTGCTGCACTTGGGCCACAACAACCCCCAGCAGCGCTACAGGCTTGGGGAGGAGTGGCTGGAGAGCTGCCAGTCAGAGAGGGACCTGGGGATGTTGATTGACAGCCGGCTGAACATGAGCCAGCAGTGTGCCCAGGTCGCCAAGAAGGCCAATGGTATCCTGGCTTGTATCAGCAATAGCGTGGTCAGCAGGGACAGGGAAGTGATCTTACCCCTGTACTCGGCACTGGTGAGGCCGCACCTCGATGACTGTGTTCAGTTTTGGGCCCCTCACTACAAAAAGGACATTGAATGACTCGAGCGTGTCCAAAGAAGGGCAACGAAGCCGGTGAAGGGTCTGGAGCACATGTCGTATGAGGAGCGGCTGAGGGAACTGGGGTTGTTTAGTTTGGAGAAGAGGAGGCTGAGGGGAGACCTCATCGCCCTCTACAACTACCTGAAGGGAGGTTGCAGAAAGCTGGGGATGAGTCTCTTGAACCAAGTAACAAGTGATAGGACAAGAGGTAATGGCCTCAAGTTGCACCAGGGAAGGTTTAGACTGGATATTAGGAAGTATTTCTTTCCAGAACAGGTTGTTAGGCATTGGAATAGGCTGCCCAGGAAAGTGGTGGAGTTCCCATGTTTGGAGGTTTGAACTCAGCCGGCAACCAGGCGCCACGTGGCCAGCCATTCACCTCCCCCTCCCCCCTCTGGTAAGATAGGGGAGGGACAAAAGAAGAGAATTCGTGAGTTGAATAAAAAAATAGAATTTACTAAATATAACAAGAGAATAACAGTAACAGTAGTGAGTTTAAAAGAAAACGGTTAAAATGCAACAGTGGCTTACCAAGCGCGGTGACCACCCCCCCACAGCAACAACATGGTCCGACGAGCAGACGGCGTGCGCGCCAGCGAGAGGGAGAGAGAGCTAGAACGAGTGAGGGAGCCCGCCCACCTGGGCATGACATCACATGGTATGAAATACTCCAATGAAAATTAACTCCACCCTGGTCGAAACCAGGACACCATCCCTGGAGGTGTTTAAGAGTTGGGCTGACATAGCGCTTAGGGATATGGTGTAGTTGAGAACGGTCAGTGTTACATTAATGGTTGGACTTAGTGAACTTCAAGATCTTTTCCAACCTAGATGATTCTGTGATTCCAGCCCAGTGCACCCAGGGAACTGGAGTCTCTGCCCAGTCTGAAGGACGTAGCTGCCACTTTCCCATTTGCAGGTTTAAGCAGTAGCAAAACCGAGCGTATATACCAGAGATACACACACACACACAGACACAGAGGCACACAGAACACACAGGACACCAACACAGATGGTTACACAGACTGCCACAGACAATGTGCTTCACCTACATATAGGACTAACATAAAACATAAACATAGGCAGCCTTTTCCCAGACTATTATGTGAATTCACTTTTTCACCACTCAAGTCATGAGATTTCATAATTTATAACCCATAACTCTTAATCCATGCACCTATGAGCAAAAAAAAATTTATTAGTTACCTAGCCGATCGTGAGAGTGCTCATCCTTCCTCCTCCATCACGGTGCAGACATCCCCTGTATCACACTGGGAAGCACTAAATCCTCAGCAGTCCAGCTGCTGTTGGATCTGCTTCAAAAGCTTTTTGGGTAAGCTGATGTTTTATACCATCCAGCTTGGAAGTTTGGTCTATAGCATTTCCATGAGTTAGCAGATTCTGACGAACCTGCCAGACAATCAATATACAAAGATGATGGGTGCAGGAGACAGCAAGCTGCAGGTGATAATGGCAGCATAAAGGTGCTTTAGCTCTTTCTGGTCATCTGTCCTGCCTAGGTGATGCTCTCGCTTTGACCTAATACATCAGGCCTTAGAATGAACTGTTAGCGCCAAAATATAAGCAGGAGTTGAGTGAACAGTCACAGATATCTGCATGAAGTATGTGAAAAATTATCTGTTTTTTTTTAAATGACTGGGCACCCAGCCATCTGAAAATAATGCCCTGTCTGTATTATGCTTGAGCATATTAAAAATTATATAGTCTAATATACACTTATACACAACATACAATAGTTGCTTTTGGCTTTTTTTTCCTTTTAGACTTGTGTTTCACAATCTGACTTTCACTCATTTCATTATCCTTTTTGCAGTGCCACAGCAATAGCTGTTTTTATACTTAATCCCTAAAGAGACATTATTCAAATGGTTTGTAGGACCAACATAGTTCAAATGAGGTATCCCTTTTGTTTCAGTGTGATATCTCAATATAACATCTGTGCAAGGGCATATATTGTTTTCTTTTCAGCAGCAACAGCATAAAGTAGAAAACAACATAAGTTTACTTAAACTGTGGAAGCAACTATTGCAATTTAGGGGGGATTGAAAAGCCTCTACATTTCCATTATTTTTTCCCATTCTCCATCAGCAGTAGACAGATGAGAAAACATAAATTCCATGCTCTGAAACTAAATTTTGAATTGAAAATTGTGTTTATTGTTGTGATGCCTGCTAGCTGATGCCTGCAAGCAGTTGATGCTAACTGCTGTAAGGGGCCTCAGACAAGAATGCACCCAAGGACATAATTTTTGCAACTGTGATGGGTACATCCTGGGGAGGGCAGAGAAACCAACAGACACCTGTGGGAGCCAAATATAAGAAAGCTGAGAAACTTTACAGATGGAGCCAAGACAAGGCCTTATATGAAAAAACCTCAGAGTTCATGGAAAGGACACTAAGAGACACCTCTTCAACAACCACTAGGGACCACCACAGACCACCAAAAACCCCATGGAAGCCCCTCAGAGACCCTTCCCAAATTTTAGTATGCTTGCATAATGTATTAACATATGCATGAGATCCTCTGGAAATAGGTGTGTACTTGTCGGAAATTACATGAATATTCATTTCTTTTATTGTATATAATAAGTGTGCCTTTGTCTTTCGGCATGCACGTTAGGTGGAATGATCCCCCGTGCATCCAGCGCTGCAATAAGGAATGCCTGCCTTCTAAAACTTCCAACTAAGTCTTAGGGGGTTCTTTTGAGACCGAATTTACGGTAACAGTTGTCGAGGACCAATGGAATTAGAATGTAAGGGCCATTCTCATTTAACCATTGATAGGCGTTTACTTGCCGGACTGACAGGCCCAATTGCCGTCCAGGCATTATCAGGTTTTTGATCCTGTGTTTTGTGACTGATCCCCGTGAGGGAGGAAAGGGTTATCTCTCCCCCTGGGAGCTGGTGATGGAAGGGTTGGAGCATTTGGAGTGTTACATTTTTGAAATGCCTGAATTAGACTCAGAATAACGCCGGTAGGCTGTCTCTGAATTGCGGCTCTAGGAATTTCTAGTGACAATGCTTGTTTCAATAGTTCGTTTCTCCACTCCTGACCCCTAAATTGTTGGTCAGAGGATTTTTGTTCTTGGGAATCGTTTTGATGCGATTGTTTAATTTCCCTAACAGTGCGACCTGTATTTTTCGTTTCCCTGGTGTCCTGGTTTTGGCCAGGATAGAGTTAACTTTTCTTGGGCTGAGAGGGAGCACAGCTAGAGGGGCAGGTCCGGATCGATCATTGGAGCATTCCATATCATGTGACGTCATGCTCAGTATATAGGCAGACGCATGCTCTCTCATGCCCCGTTTCGGTTGGCGTGGCGGGATTTTCTGGTGCGGTCGGGATCGCTGCTGGGGACAGGCTCCGTACCGGTCACTGCTTGGTGAGCCACTGCTGCATTTTACCCGTTTTGGACTTACTATTGTTACTGTTGATTTTTTTACTATTACTAAATTTCTTTTTTTTTATTCAACCTACAAATTTCTTCTTTTGTCCCTCCCCTATTTCACCAGGGAGGGGAGGGGGGGAAGTAAACAACTGGCCACGTGGTGATTGACTACCAGCCGAGTTCAAACCACAACAACTGGTAATTTCTTCCCATCCCATTTCTCGGGCATGATTTAGAGTTTTATGCATTAGTGTTGCCCAAGTGGGCAATTCCCTCTGTTCTAATTCTCCTTCCTCACCATTTCCAATAGTCCGTGTTATGTTTACCAACTCATTATAATTTAAGTCTCTCCGAATCTCATCTCATTTTGCAATGAGGAAAGGTCTGATTGTGGCAGGGGCTCCTTTTATCGGTGGTTTAAGTATAGCAGGAGCTACAGGTGCTGAAACAGGAACATCAGTAGGCTCACACTGATGCATGGCTTGAATATAGGCAGCCTTTGTAAAAGCTGTGGAGAGCTCATTTAGAGATTTGATAAGTATTAATAGAGGTTCGTCTCTCTCTAAGGCATCGATGCCACCAGCCCAATATGCCACTCTGCTTGTTAGTGAGTGGGGGTCTGTTACCGTAAAAGCCGGCAGAGGAACTCTGTAAGACTCGTTTTGGAGTGTTAGCAAGCAGGCATTCTTTATTGCAGCGCTGGGCGCACACGCGAATAGCTTCGCAAAAGTGAGTGCGCCCAAGATCTATAAGCAGCAGCTAATATACAGTGAGATTATGCATATTCATAATTTTTCCAAGAAGTGAGTTATATATGTGTATCGGGTCTGGCTGAGCCAGAATTGGTTTTCCCCTGTAGCAGCCCTCATGGTGCTGTGTTTTATGCTGGGAGCTGGCAGGGTGTTGATAGCACACTGGTGTTGTGGCTACTGCTGAGTAGTGCTTACACAGCACCAAGGCTCTTTCTGACATTTCCCCCCCACAGTGGGACGGGGTGGGCAAGATCTTGGGAGGGGACACAACCAGGACAGCTGACCCGAACTGACCAAAGGGATATTCCAGACCATATGACGTCTGCTCAGTATAAAGCTGGGAGAAAGGAGGAAGGGGGTGGGGTCACCCTTGGTCCTCCGAGGCAACCGCTACGCGTATCAGAGCCCTGCTTCCTGAGAAGGCCCGACATTGCCTGTTAATGGGAAGTAGAGAATAAATCTGTTTTCTTTTTTTGCTTCCGCGCGCGGACCTTTGCTTCGCTTTGCTTATATTAAAACTGCTGTTGTTTTACCCACAAGGGTTGTTTTGTTTTCCTATCTTATTTTCTTTCCCTTCTTTGCCCTATTGAGAAAAAAAGGGGAAAGGGGGGGAAGTGATAGAGCGACTTGGTGGGTACCTGGCATTTAGCCAAGGTCAAACCACCACAATATGCATTAGATTTCCTGGAACTAATTACAATATCTGCATCCTAATTATGCATGCGCTTTCTTGCTGGGTGGTGGTCTTGAGGGGTCTCTTGAAACAAAGAGCTTCACTCAACAGTCAGAACTGAGTATAACTGTTAAGCAGGTATTCTTTATTCGCAGCGCTGGGCAGCACCGGGGATTGCTCCACCACAAGTGCCACACTTACTAACAAAACTCTCTGAGTAATATACAGAAAAAGCATACATATGCATTAGATTTCTTAGAAAAGGCAGTCTTATGCTAATGGGTTCTCAGAATTCATTTACACAGTCTGAGCATGCGTAGTAAAAATAGAGTGAGGGTCTTCTCCCCTCCTTCGGGGTCCACACAGCCTTTCTCACACTGTCCGCTAGTGAACTTTAGGTTTCTGGTGTCCATATATGGTTACAGAGTTACTTCATCCGTCCTTCAGCTCCTGTTTGTTCCAGCTTTCAGCACTTATCTTGACACTGGCGTCTTCTTAGGCCCTTGTTTTCTTTAGGTTCCTGCTATTAGGGATGTACTCAGGGAGCTTTTCAGACTGTCCAAGGTCTGTCTTATCTTTACTAGGCAAGGAGTTAAAGGTTTCAAAACATCTTACAAGTGGGTAACGACTACGGAGGGCAGTTAGGAAAAAGTATAAATGAAATTATATACATTACAGTAAAATACAGGAGAAATACAGGAAAAAATAAAAGCTAGTAAAATACAAGTGATGTCTAACGTTAAAAATAAATGTCTTATATTACAGGTCCCTGTACATTAGCAATTACAAGTATACTTGTAGCAGCTTCCCTTCACTCTGGTGGTCATCAGTGGTCTTCCTCACTGTGTTTGCTTGTTGACCTCAGTGCTCACACATGCTCACAAAGATCTTTTAGGGGGGGTTGTGCAGCTGTGTTGTGTCTTGAGCTGGTTCATTCTAGCTTGTCCTGTCTCTGCTCCTGTTATCTTTAAGAACAGTCCCCAACTGTCTTATTACTTTATCTGCAAACCCCTTTCTTCTTTACAAAAGCACCAACCTTCAGCTGTGTCTGCACATTCCAAAAGCTACATTGACCTACTCTATTCTCAGTTTAAAAAATGTTAGTAAGACATTTTGGCTTACAGGTCATTCGGGGGATTGGGGCCAGCATTTAAAAAGACACCAGGACCCCAATAGCCACCGGCTTCATTGCCATCTAGTAAAATTCTGTCTCGCCCATTTAGAGACACTCTCCATAGGTATTCAGTTTCAGTTTCTCCAGGGTTAAGGCCATAATGATCTTGTAAATTGGCCATCTGAATTGGATCAAATATGGTTAAAATAGGATATAGAAATTAGGCACTCAAGAAATGAAGGTATAACTTAGTTTAGAGACAAAGATGGAAGACTTAGAGATCAGGCTAGGGGCTAGAGGCCCATTAGTTAAAAGACAACTAAGATTGAATAGGATAATAGATCACAGTCGATGGGCCAGAGAGCAGAACAATATGGAAACCTTGATTAATGGAAGCTGTGAGGGAACGCTTCCTGATGGAATAGGAAGACAGCCCTAAAAACTAGTCAAAACCAACCCTATGGTCCGGCCCGAGTCCAGGAGGCTGCAGAGACTGCGCAAGGAACGGAGGTAAAAAGTTCAACAGTGAGGAAGAGGAGCTACTTCATCTCTGCGACCCCAGCCCATGACCACCGGGACACACTGCGCAGACACAACTAGGAGGAGACTGGGGCGAAACATATGAAAAAGACTGTCAGGCCCATTATAATACGAAGGGGAAATAGGTCATGCATATGTATAGGCGTATTATGAATATGTGATGCTTTGTAGCATAAATCCAAGACAAGGTGCCACGAGAGGGGCGCACGTTTGTGGTGGAGCGATCCCCCGTGCGTCTCAGTGCTGAATAAACATACCTACTTTATAACCTTATAGGTTGTGGAGTCGTGTTTCTGTAAGTCACTGGGAAGGTGGGATTTGGTTGGATACCGTGTTTTTGTAGGTATTCAGTGATTTTATTGTCATCCTGCCGACTACGCCAATTTGTCACGGATGAAAGTATTAACACAGCAACGATTTAGCAGCAAATCAAGATTTACTAAAGACTAGCAACACTTAATCATTAACCAATTTAAAGATTTACAAAATAATTTGGTAAAATATGTTATGATTGAAATAGCAACTTGTCACGTCCCGCTCAGACGAGGGGGACAAGTGACTCAGATTCGCAAATCCCCAATGGAGCGGACAACAAGTCTCCAAGTCTAAACATTTATTAACTACTCACAATGTACTAATTGAACACACGATAGTTGGCTAAGTATATAGCAAGTTGTGGCAAGCAATATAATATGCCTTGCATTGCTTAATAGGAAAGGGAAAAGAGGGAGATAGAGGGAATGGGGAAATACAGATCACCGGTCTGGGTTTCTGTGCTGCTCCTGCTGACGAGGATTCCGGGAGGCACGGGAGACATCCGTCTTTTTCACTGGCATCCGTCTTCTTCGCTTCACTGCACTCTCTCTCCTCGGGCCGCGCCCCCCCCCCCCCCTTCCCTTCTTGATTTATACCCACTTTCCTTGGGTCCATCCCCTAGGTCGACCCCCATACCTACGTATCCCATGTACGGGGAGGGGTGAGGTGTTTCATGGGATGATGTAATTAGCATGATCATGTTAGCCCTCGTTAGCATATTGAGGGGTGTTAACTTTAATATGCATTTCGTGGATAATGAAGCAAAGGTCATTCACCGGACAGATGGCCCTTGAAGTTTTGGCCAGGTGCACCAGAGCAGAGCCGTCCTGTCTCCACAGGGCTCCCTCCTCCAGTCCCATCTTGTGTTATTCGGGCAGCCTTATCAGCTTCGACCTCCACAGAATGTACCCTGTGACTCATAGTTTTGTCTTGTGAGTGTTTGAGGCATTTCTTTGATCAGCCTCAACTTTTGCTTTCTCAGGCTGTTTTTCTTAGTTTCTCACAGGCCTGGTTTCTCGTCTCTCACACAACTTAACTACAGATTCAACCTATGAATTCTCCATTATTTCTTTTTTGTCCCTCCCCTATTTTATCGGGAAGGGGGAAAAAGTAAATGACTGGCCACGTGGTGATTGGCTACCAGCCGAGCTCAAACCACGATAGTCCCTCATAAAGAATCCCTCGCCATCTTTCCTGTAGGCCCCCTTTAAGGACTGGAAGGCAGTATAAGGTGTCCCTGGAGCCTTCTCTTCTCCAGGCTGAACAATCCCAACTCTCTCAGCCTGACCACGTAGGGGAGGTGCTCCAGCCCCCTGATCATCTTTGTGGCCCTCCTCTGGACTTGCTACAACAGGGCCATGTTGTTCTTATGTTGGGGGTCTTACAAGACCAGAGTAGAGGGGGAGAATCACCTCCCTCGACCTGCTGGTCACGCTTCCTTTGATGCAGCCCAGGATATGGTTGGCTTTCTGGGCTGTGAGTGTGCATTGCCAGGTCACGTTGAGCTTCTCGTCAACCATCGCCCCCAAGTCCTTCTCCGCAGGGCTGGTCTCAATCTACTCTTCGCCCAGCCTGTATTTGTGCGTGGGATTGCCTCAACCCATTGTTTTGCTGATTAAGGATGCCAATTAAACTTGGACACCAGAGTGAAAAGAGTAGGCATATTTTACTAGTGATAACTAAATAATGTAACAGTAATACAGAAAACGTGCAGTAAGAAAAGACAGAATAGTGCACTTAAATAGGAAAATACAGGGTAATGCATCAAATCATTACTACATGAGAGAGAGAATAGTGATTAAGATACACCACCACTTGCATATGTTGCCATCATCCAGATCCGCAGACGTTGGGGAGCCCCGGTTACAGCGAGGATTTGGAGAGCCTTTCCCGACAAGTGGGAAGTCCTACGTGATGCGTCCATCCGTAGGTGAGGCATCCAAAGTTGCGGCAAGCGGGTCCAGCCTTATATGCCAAAAATCATCAAGCCAGAAAAACTGGCACCTTTGTTTTGAGTGGAAGATATCTGGTTTCATTCTCCTGTTGGATTCCATCCAAAGCCTGGCCAGGGCTCGGGGGAGGAAACCAAGGGAGTTTCTAACAAGGCCAAATACTTGGGTTCTCAGCCTTGAACAAGGCTGAGAAAGGAAAGTTGGATACATTCTCTCAGCATTTCATCCTCACTACTGATTTATATTCTAAGATGCATGTTTCACTAGTGAGCTTACATACTTTGTTAATGATTACATACTAAGTTAGCAGCTTCGGCTTGGGGCCTGTTGTTCAGGCTTCAATATTTCAATGCTTTAGCACTTTTTACATCAGTATAAGTGGGTTGTTAAAACTTAGTACAATACCTACTAGCACAATGGTTATCAGTTATAAAATATACAGGATTCATCTATAGGTCAACTCTGGCTTGGGCCTGTTGTCCAAGCCTTAGCACTTCACCCATGTGCAGGACCTTGCACTTGGTCTTGCTGAACTTCATGAGGTCTGCACGGGCCCACCTCAAGCCAGTCAAGGTCCCTCTGAATGGCATCCCTTCCCTCCAGCATGTCAACCAGTCGACCACACCACACAGCTTGGTGTCGTCGGCAAACTTGCTTGAGGGTACACTCAATCCCACTGTCCGTCTCACCAACAAAGATTTTAAACAGCACTGGTCCCAACGCTGACCACTGAGGAACAACAATCATCACTGGTCTCCACTTGGATATCGAGCTGTTGACCACAACTCTTTGAATACAACCATCCAGCCAATTCCTTATCCACTGAGGGGTCCATCCATCAAATCCATGTCTCTCCATTTTAGAGACAAGGATGTCATGCAGGACAGTGTCAAATGCTTTGCACAAGTCCAGGTAGAGGATGTCAGTTGCTCTTCACTTATCCACCAGCGCTGTAACCCCATCATAGAAGGCCACCGAAGTCGTCAGGCATGATTTGCCTTTAGTGAAGCCGTGTTGGCTGTCACTAATCACCTCCTTATTTTCCATGTTCCCTAGCATAGTTTCCAGGAGGATCTGCTTCATGATCTTGCCGGGCACAGAGGTGAGACTGACTGGCCTGTAGTTCCCTGGGTCTTATTTATTTCTCTTTTGAAAAATGGGGGTTAAGTTTCCCCTTTTCTAGTCAGTGGAAGCTTTACTGGACTGCCACGCAGACCTCCTGGTGTTTTTGCCTCCTTTTGGCAGAGGTGGAGTTTTATATAATCTGAGAAAAGGCTGCTGCCCCTCTTTTCAAAATGCCATACCGCATAGATTTCACAAACCCTGTAGCCCTTCTCCAGAGCCTTGTTCAGTTCTGGGGACCAGGTACCCACAAGGGCTCCTTCATCACTGTGGGTGCAAAGGGCTTGGCGGGTTTCAACACAAGTGTGGCACAGGGGAAACAAATAGCTTTCTATTTACCCTCATGGGAAGCACGGGGAAAAAGAGCCTACAAGGCTGTCACAACTTTACTTTGACCATTCCAAAGTAGGTTGTCAAGTTGTCAGAATTCTCAAAAATAACTTTGGGGTACCCCAGAGGTATTGTTTTATTTTGTTGATGAAGGGATAGAGACTAGTGAAATCTTCGTAATGCAGACAAATGGTGTTTGTCTTGCTGCCAAAAAGCACATCTCTGCATGGTGTGGGAAGTTATAAAAGTCAGTTCTTAGCCATCCAAGGAGGTAGACAAGGACACTTAGCATAAAATTACCAAGGAAATTTATTCTCTCATATTAGTTATGTGCATAGCGGTGCCCCAGACTAATGCATGGAAGACCCTGATACAGAGGAAAGCAGGGAATATATATGTTACAATACAGTTGTGTAGACCAATTAAATCACTCATGTTAAGGGATGGGCTAATCAGTTACTATTGCTTGCGTAATTGGTATGTACTTCTCCCATGTAGGATCAGTATGTGTTTGTCCTGTGCAGGTGGTGTGGACACATGATCGGTGATGTGTTCATCTTCATTGTTTTAAACCCTTGTCCTGTGCAGGTGTGTGGGGATTTATCCTGGATCCTGGTTGATTGCAGTTCTGGCTGTGGTTATATGCCTGGGGTTTTTTTAAAGGTAAGTCTCCTATTATTTTATTGTCTGTATGGGGTGTTCTCAGTTGGTAAGAGCTGGCTTAGGTTGAGTCTTCAGGTCACATCAACCCTGAGGTAAAACTCATAGTCTCAGGTAGTGTTCATTCTTCTAAGCAAGTCATATTGCAGTTAGCATCTTGCCTTTCACACAGTTTGGTCTTGGCTACGAACTCTGCAATCTCCCCATCTGCTTTTGTCATAACGACCCACTCCTGCTCCCATATAGATTTGATGTTAAAATCTGCTCTCTTTAGGTAATCCATTTTTTGTTGTGTTGCGCAATACAAATATCTGAAGGTGGCTACTGCCAGACGATTCCAGTAATTTTCATGGTAGCATTTGATAGAGCCATGGAAAAAGTAGCCATTAAATTCAGAAGCTGTCGGCACCCTGTCAATGACTGCATAGCCACCCAATAAGTAATATCCTACTTTCTATTCATCACCTTGTAATGCATGATGGATTTGAATATTTTCCTTTTCAGTTGCATATTTAAGCCTCTGAATAGAGGAGTATGAATATCTCTTTTTCCTCCAATGCTAGCCATCTGGAGGGAGGAGTGCATCTGTGTTATGTTTAAGGAACATAAACTGTTACGTGAACATGCAAGCAGAGGCCAGCGTCGTATACTGAAATGGATCTATATGGAGATAAACCTTCACCTTTTCATCGTCCTCTTTCTCATAGAATGTGTGTTGCAGATGAAAGTATTAACACAGCAATGATTTAGCAGCAAATCAAGATTTACTAATGACTAGCAACACTTAATCATTAACCAATTTAAAGCTTTACAAAATAATTTGGTAAAATATGTTATGATTGAAATAGCAACTTAACTACAGATTCGAAGATGACAAGATTCACACTAACTTACTATACGGTACCTTAAATCTATACATATATACACGTGCATTCACAAATACAAAACTTACAAACACACAGACAGACAAAAGTATTTGGATCCAGTAAAAATATGTATGTCCCCACACTCGTGAAAATAACTGTGTATACCTCAACACATCGGTAAGCAGAGAGCAAGTGGGTGAAAGAGAAGCTAGCTCAAAGTAAAAATTTCCCTCTTCTCGAGTTTAGAGTAAATACTCACAATGCCTCGGCATTCCTCAACGGGCGATAATTGAGACTCGAGCAGGTCGACTTCGCCCTGGCCTTCTGTCTGTGAGGAGTTAATGCCTGAGAGGCGTCCCAGCTCAGGGGAGATGCTGGTCACAGGCCAGCTTTGGTCTGGGAGAGCTCAAAGGGTCTCACTTGGGGTCGCTGTTTATAGGGTCCGAGATAATTGTCTTTTGTCATATACTTATCATTCCGGCCTAGCTCAGACAATGAGGTGTTCTGGCCAGTTGCCAAGAACTTGATGGGTGTGCAATTCTGTTATTGTTCTCCCAGGTGATGGGCTGTTATAACCATTCCCAAGTGATAAGGAGGGCAGAAAGTGATAAGGAGGGCAGAGCCGGGCTAGTCTTAACGCTGAACCATGAGACATTTCTTAACCATGAAACATTTCCCTCTCCCCTGTCTTGGCTTTATCTACAGAAAAAGTTATTTCTTCTTGTACTAATTGGAGCATTAATGGGGCTCTCTGTGATGCTACTGCAGAATAATGTCTTCATTTTACTAAATTCTGGGACTGGAATTATTGTAGAATCCCCTAGTACCATTATAGTTAAGGGTGCCTGTATTAGATTTACGTGGCAAGGTTTTGGAAGTGGGGGGGCCACGTGGGTGGCTTCTGTGAGAAGACGTCAGAAGCTGCCCCCATGTCGGACAGAGCCGGTTCCAGTCAGCTCCGAGGACCTGTCTCTGGCCAAAGCTGAGCCAATCAGCGATGGTGGTAGTGCCTCTGTGATAACATATTTAAGAAAGGGTAAAAAAAGCTGCGCAACAGCAGCTGTGAGAGGAGTGAGAATATGTGAGAGAAAAGAATATGCAGACACCAAGGTCAGTGAAGAAGGAGGGGGAGGAGGTGCTCCAGGCACGGAAGCAGAGATTCCCCTGCAGCCTGTGGTGAAGACCATGGTGAAGCAGGTTGTCTCCCTGCAGCCCATGGAGGACCCCACGCCGGAGCAGGTGGATGTGCCCTGAAGGAAGCTGTGACGCCGTGGAGAGTCTGTGCTGGAGCAGGCTCCTGGCAGGACCTGTGACCCTGTAGGGGACCCACTCTGGAGCAGTCTGTTCCTGAAGGACTGGACCCTGTGGAAAGGACCCACAATGCAGCAGTTCATGAAGGACTATCTCCCATGGGAGGGACCCCATGCTGGAACTGACCGCAACCCACATTCCCTATCCTGCTGCACCGCTTGGGGGTAGGAGGCAGAGAAGCCACGAGTGATGTTGAGCCTGGGAAGATGGGAGGGATGGGGGGAAGGTGTTTTTTTAGATTTATTCTTATTTCTCATTATCTTACTCTCCTATTGATTGGCAAGAAATTAAATTAATTGCCCCAAGTCGAGTCTGTTTTGCCCGTGATGGTAATTGGTGAGTGATCTCACTGTCCTTATCTTGGTCCATGAGCCTTTTATCGTATTTTCTCCCCCTGTCCAGTTGAGGAGTGGGAGTGATATAGTGGCTTGGTGGACACCTGGCAGCCAGCCGAGATCAACCCACCACAGTATCTCAGACTATAATTGTATTCTAATAGTCACAGGTATAAAGCATATTCCAACACATAAAGCTTTGTGCAAGTTTTGAACTGAAGAAAAAAAAATAAATCCACGAACACCACCCACCATAGTGCCTAACCATTTCCAATGTAAACTTGTATTTCAGGGGTTTATAACTTGATCATAAAAGCTTGTTCTAAGCTTAAAGTTGGCAAAAACTTGCATAGAATTAAGTTGCATAGAATTAAGAAAGTAAAATTACTTTTTTCCCCAAAAAGTTGTCTGTGTACAGAGACGTAAAATATGGATAAATAAAAATAGTAATTAATTGTCCTTTTTGAACACTTGTAAAGATTTTGAAACTGATTTTCAGAATGAGTTCTCCTCATTGTATCTCCCTTCATACCTCTCAACTTTTTTCCCCTCCTAGCAGAGCTGTGTAAGATGATGGAAAAAGTGTTTTGCTTCAATCAGTAGTAAAATTGTTCCATCTCCTGTTTAATATTGTATTTACAGTCAGTAGTATTATAACGTTTCATTTCAGCCTCTGAGTCACGTCCGTAGAGAGCTTATAAATGCAGAGATTTTGCATTGTGTATGCTCCGTTAAGAAGATACTTAATATTGCGGTCAATAGTTTTGAAGTTATAAGATTTATTTGAAAAGGGGCAAAAGAAAAGTGGCATTCAGAGGAGCCACAAACTCCTGCCATGTGGTTATCTCTGATCTGACTTGCTATACTTAGGTATACTAAGCATTCTTAGTCTCTCTGTGTCTCTCATCATTCCTATTAATAATCTACAATTTGCCAGTTCCACCTGGGAAGAATGGGAACCAGGTAATAGTATTTAGAATTTAAATGTGGTCTGCCGAACAAATGATGCTCAAAGCAAAAAGATATTGCACAGAAAGCATTAGTGATGTTACTGAGAAAAAATGTCTACCAAATCCAGTTTTGGCCCCCCTATTATAAGAGAGATACTGACAAGCTGGAGACAGCCCAGTGGGCAGCCACTAAAATTATTAGCAGGTTGGAGGATATGTTGTATGAGAAGAGGCTGATGGATATCGTTGATGGAACTCATAGGTTGAGATAAAAATAGTTTAATAATTGAAATAAAATAAAACAATAATAACAATAATAAAAAGTACGAGCGGGTAATGCACAGTGCGATTGCTCACCACCTGCTGACTGATACCCAGCCCATTCCTGGCTACCGATCCCGGAGAAGCCAAGATCCTGAAACCGCAATCCTGGAAGCGAGAGAGAACCCCCACTTTTCAGCCGACCTTCCTCTATATACTGAGTGTCACATTATATGATATGGAATATTTTGTTGGCCAGTTTGGGTCCGGTGCTCTGGCTATGCTCCCTCCCAGCTTCTTGTACACCTGCACACTGGCAGCTGTCCTGGTTAAGTCCACTCCCAACTTCATGTGTACTCCCAGCCTTCTCTTTTGGGGGGGGCGGGGGGCCAGAGTGGTTAAGTGATCAGGAGCAAAAGTACTGTTCTCCTCTATCCTTCCAGTTGCAGTGAATGATGAGAGAAGAAGCAGGAACACCCAGAAGATCAATACCTGGCTGCAAGCCTGGTGTCACCGGCAGAATTTTGGTTTTTTTGATCATGGGTTGGTCTACACGACACCAGGCCTGCTGGAGACAGAGGAGGTATGCCTGTCTCAAAGGGGGAAAAGGATCTTTGCACAGGAGTTAGCAGGGCTCATTGAAAGAGCTTTAAACTAGATTTGAAGGGGGGAAGGGATAAAACCAGGCTAGCTAGTGATAAGCCTGGGGGCAGCACACCAATGTTTGAGGGACAGCGTGCTAGTGAGGTCCTTCAGTCTGCTCCAGGATGTGCTGAGTACACTGGAGCACATTTGAAATGGCCCTATACTAATGCATGCAACACCTTAACCATCTCAGTGGGGGTTGGGGATAAAGGCCCACACAGCAGCAAAGACGCAAGGGTTGTTGATGTGTTAAAAACCACAGAAGCACCTGAGAATGGTCACATAGGAATTAGGCCTTCTCCCCCCAAAAAGGTGGCAGGACCAGTAGCCCAACTGAAGTGCATCTACCCCAATGCACGCAGCATGGGCAACAAACAGGAGGAGCTGGAAGCCATTGTGCAGATGGAAAACTGATGTAATTGCAATCACGGAAACATGGTGGGATGACTCATGCAACTGGAGTGCTGCAGTGATGGCTTCAGAAGGGATAGGCAAGGGAGGAGAGGCGGTGTGGTAGCCCTCTGTGTTGGGGAGTGTTTTGACTGTCTAGAGCTTGACGATGGTGATGAAAGGGTTGAGTGTTTATGGGTAAGAATCAGGGGGAAGGCCAACAAGACAGATATCATGGTGGGAGTCTGTTATAGACCACCCAACCAGGATGAAGAGGCAGATGAAATATTCTATAAGCATCTGGGAGAAGTCTCATGGTCGCTAGCCCTTGTTCTCGTGGGGGACTTCAACTTACTAGATGTCTGCTGGGAATACAATAAAGCGGAGAGGAAACAGTCTAGTAGGTTCCTGGAATGTGTGGAAGATAAATTTCCTGGACACAGTTGGTGAGTGCGACAAGGGAAGGTGCCCCGCTGGACCTGTTGTTTGCAAACAAAGAGGGACTTGTTGGTGATGTGATGGTTGGAGGCCGTCTTGGGCACAGTGATAATGAAATTATAGAGTTATCGATTCTTGGAGAAGTAAGGAGGGTGGTTAGCAGAACTGTCACTTGGACTTCCAGAGGGCAGACTTTGGCCTCTTTAGGAGCCTGGTTGACAGAGTCCCTTGGGAGGCAGTCCTGAAGGGCAAAGGAGTCCACGAAGGCTGGACATTCTTCAAGAAGGAAATCTTAAAGGAGCAGGAGCAAGTCGTCCCCATGTGCCGAAAGACGAGCCGACGGGGAAGAAGACATGCCTGGCTCACCCAAGTGCAGGTCCCGGCACTGAGCCTTGTTGAACCTCACAGGATTGGCCTCAGCCCATTGATCCAGCCTGTCCAGATCCCTCTGTAGAGCCTTTCTGCCCTCAAGTAGATCAACACTCCCACCCAACTTGGTGTCATCTGCAGACTTACTGAGGGTGCACTCGATCCCCTCATCCAGATCACTGATGAAGATATTAAACAGAACTGGCCCCAATGCTGAGCCCTGGGGAACACCACTTGTGACCGGCCGCCAACCGGATTTAACTCCATTCACCACAACTCTTTGGGCCCGGCCATCCAGCCAGTTTTTTACCCAGCGAACAGTACACCCGTCCAAGCCACGAGCAGCCAGTTTCTCCAGGAGAATGCTGTGGGAAACTGCGTCAAAGGCTTTATTAAAGTCCGGGTAAACAACATCCACAGCCTTTCCCTCATTCACTAAGCGGGTCACCTCATCATAGAAGGAGATGAGGTTAGTCGAACAGGACCTGCCTTTCATAAACCCATGCTGACTGGGCCTGATCACGTGGTTGTCCTGTATGTGCGGTGTGATGGCACTCAAGATGATCTGCTCCACGACCTTCCCCAGCACCGAGGTCAGACTGACAGGCTGATCGGATCCTCCTTCTGGCCCTTGTTGTTGATCCCCGGATCCTCCTTCTGGCCCTTGTTGTAGATGGGCGTCACATTTGCTAACCTCCAGTCAGCTGGGACCCTGCCGGTCAGCCAGGACTGCTGATAAATGATGGAAAGTGGCTTGGTGAGCACTTCCGCCAGCTCCCTCAGCAGCTTTGGGTGGATTCCATGCGGCCCCATACACTTATTTGTAGTATTATGTATGAAGTAAATTAGTAACACATATAAGTTATTGAATATATTGCCTATTTGGTGTGAAACTGTATCGTACAAGCTCTCATAATACATTTCTAGATACCTGTACTGCTTCTGACTGGGATGGAGTTGATATTCTTCACAGCAGACTGTATGGTGCTGTGATTTGTGACCAAAACAGTGTTGATAACACACCAATGTTTTAGGTATTGCAGACAGTGCTTGCATAGCGTCAAGGCCTTCTCTCTTTCTCACTCTGCCCCCCCCAGGAAGTAGGGGCAAAAGGCTGGGAGAATACACAGCCAGGACAGCTGACCCAAACTGACCAAAGGGATATTCCATGCTATATAGCATCATGCTCAGCAATAAAACTGGGGGGGTAGTCTTTCCAAAGTAGCCATTGCTTGGAGGCAGGCTGGGCATCAGTCTGGTGGTGGGAGGTAGTGAGTGATTGACTTTGCATAATTTGTGTTCCCTCCCTTCACTTATTAAACTGTCTTTATCTCGATCCATGTGTTTTTCTCTCTGTTGCTTGTTATATTTGCATTATAAATTGCTGATTAATGCAGTGTTTAAGGAGTGTAAAAGTAGGAATAATTAATATTTTTCTCCATGTCATTGTTTAAACCTGGCTGGCAGCCAAACACCATGCAGCCGCTCACTCACCCATCCCCACCCAGGAGATGGGAGAGAAAATGGAGGTGTAAGGGGACACTCATAGGTTGAGATAAAACCAGTTTAATAATTGAAACAAAATAAAACAATAATAGCAATAATAGAAAGTACAAAGGGGTAACGCACAATGCGGTTGCTCATCACCTGCTGACTGATACCCAGCCCGTTCCCAGCTAGCAATCCCAGAAAAGCCAAGATCCCGAAACTGCAATCCCGGAAGCGAGAGAGAAAACCCCCTCCTTCTCGGCTGACCCTCATCTATATGAGTATGAAGCTAATAGAGAGATATGATTATCTCTTTTTCCTCCAATGCTAGCCATCTGGAGGGAAGAGTGCAACCGTGTTATGTTTAAGGAACATAAACTGGTATGTGGACATGCAAGCAGAGGCCAGCATCGTATACTGAAATGGATCTATATGGAGATAAACCTTCACCTTTTCATCGTCCTCTTTCTCATGGAATGTGCAATGAGTATTCACCATAATCTCATTCCTGTATGATCTGCAGGCCTCCCTCAGACTTTTTGCATCTTCTTGGCAATAGTAACTCAGCTCTTCTTGCATGTCAGGTATGTGTCCCCTTTAAACTCCCATCCTCCTTCAGTTTTTCTTTCTGCCCCTTCTCCTTCATCCCAAGGGGCATCCGGTGTAATTCCATGGCAAAAATGTAGTTCGGGACATGTGTTCTGGTTTCCTGCATACATTCCATATCATAGATAATATAGCCCTGCCCTGCTTCTGGAGTTTTGATCATGGGCATGAAACACTGGTACTGGTTTACATTACAGATCTCTTCATAGCACGTTCTGCACTTCCAGCCTTTACATCCATGCTATTTTTCTACATAGGCTTTGCACTTCTGAGAGAAAATCATAGCCAAACAGTCAGTTTGTTTTTTAATAGTCAGGGCCTTGTGCCTCTGGAAACATTTCCCAGACCTGCACAACGGCCTGCAGCTGGGGCACCTTATCCTTGTCCCCAAGTTAACTGCATAGTTGCGAGACAAGCAGAGACAGCAGTAATGTTTACAGCCGTGGTCATGGTTATACAATGTATGACAAAACTCACAGAATTTTCTTGCCCTAAATACGTTCCTGACATCCTTAACACCATAATAATGTTCATCATGTAAAAGGAGGAAACAGGTCTTGGGATATCTTAAGACTGTCATTTGGCTTAAAAATCCCCCAAGACTTTTTCCCGACCAAGGAGGGAGACTAGGATGCAAAGTCTAGAATGACAAGAGTAATTCTTTTATTCGTGCGCATGAGGTGTTCCATCCAAATATGGGCACCCCAAATGTGGCTTTACGCATGGTTCTTACACCTTTCAAGCGTTCAGGTACAACATGAATTGGCTAATCGCTACTTAACACACGCACACTACTATTTACTAATCATAGTAAAACTTTGCAAAGCAACTGCATTTCTATGTCATCGTCCACATGCTTCTCTATTGATCTAGACTTTCCTGGAGTTGGTCTTGCTACAGTTACTTATCTATGATGCCAGACAATGGGAGGGTTTCGCAGAGATGTTAGAGGGGCTAGGATGCTGCTATTATCTTGGTTGTCCAGGGGTATCTTTGATCCATCGCGGACAGCTTTAAGATTCCAAGAGGCAAAGTTTTCATCTCCAGGGCGGGGCTGTCCTTCTCCTCCTTGTGATGAGCTGGGGTCCTTTAGTTTGCTTGCTTAAGCATGGCTATTCGGTATACAATGTAAACTAAATATATATATCTTAAGAAAGTTAATACAATTTCATACTATAAAGACTAATTGGTATAATACTTAGAGAATTAGTTTTTCCTAACAACATATAGCACCAGCCTGCACCATATAATGGTCTTACAGGTAGTAGCTGTAAGATCCCTCACAACCATGGGCAAAGGTCTCTGTGTGACAAGTCAAAATCCAGTTTGCGATTCACAGGCCCATTGGCCAGTTCTTCTGTTTTGCGTGGCCTTTTTCAGGAATGCCTTAGGGTCTTTTCCTTATTTTCCTCACACACATGTTCTTCTGAAGTTGGCATTTTGTTCTGGTTTTCCATTTTTGCAGCCAGCATTGCCTGTGCCTTGCAGGAACATGCAAAGCCCAAATTTTGCCCCAGTAACACTGTATGGTCATCCTGTTGGGCTGGGCCCAGATGCAGGAGCTTCTCAGTCCAGCTCACAGGATTGGTCTCTTCTCTGCATGTGACAGGGTTTTCCCAGGGGACCCCTTGGTGTGATTCCTAGGAAGGGTTCATAGCCCTTGGGCATGTTCCAACTTGTCTGTGTCCCACTCCCCCCCACCTTTTGGCACCTGTGGTGGGTTAACCTTGGCTGGTTGCCAGGTGCCCACCAAGCCGCTCCCACTCTGTTTTGCTGATTAAGGATACCAATTAAACTCGGACACCAGAGTGAAAAGAGTAGGCGTACTTTACTAGTGATAACCAAGTAATGTAACAGCGTAATACAGAAAACATGCAGTAAGAAGAAGCAGAATAGTGCACTTAAAGCAACAAACAGGAAAATACAGGGTAATGCATCAAATCATTACTACACGAGAGAGAGAGAATAGTGATTAAGAGAAATGCATCACCACTTGCATATATTATCATCATCATCCAGATCCACAGACGCTGGGGAGCCCCGGTTACAGCGAGGATTTGGAGAGCCTGTCCCGGCAAGTGGGAAATCCTACGCGGTGCGTCCACCCATAGGTGAGGCATCCAAAGTCGCTGTGAGCGGGCCCAGCCTTATATACCAGAGATCGACAAGCCAGAATAGCTGGCACCTTTGTTTTGAGCGGAAAGTTTCTGATTTCATTCTCCTGTTGGATTCCACCCAAAGCTTGGCCAGGGCTCAGGGGGGGAACCAAGGGAGTTTCTAACAAGGCCAAATACTTAGGTTCTCAGCCTTGAAGAAGGCTGCGAAAGGAAAGTTGGATACATTCTCTCCTCTCTACTGATTATATTTTGTCTTTCACTAGCGAGTTTACATATTTTACTAATGACTACATGCTAAGTTAGCAGCTTCAGCTTGGGGCCTGCTGTTCAGGCTGCAGTATTTCAATGCTTTAGCACTTTTTACACCAGCATAAGTGGGTTGTTATAACTTAGTACAATACCTACTAGCACAATGGTTATCAGTTATAAAATATACAGGATTCATCTATAGGTCAACTCTGGCTTGGGCCTGTTGTCCAAGCCTTAGCACTTCACACTCCCCCTCCTCAGCAAGACAGGGTGAGAAAATAAAATTAAAAATCTCATGGGTCGAGATAAGGACAGGGAGATCTCTCACCAATTACCGTCACAGGCAACACAGATTTGACTTGGGAAAGATTAATTTAATTTATTGCCAATTAATCACAGAGCAGGATAACGAAAAATAAGAACAAATCTAAAAACACGACCTTTCTTCCACCCCTCCATTCTTCCTGGGCTCAGCTTCGCTCCCAGCTCTTCTACTCTGACGCTCCTTTCTCTTCACGCTGTTCCCCTGCTCCAACATGGGTTCCTGCCCACAGGATACAGTCCGTCATGAACTTCTCCAAAATAGATCCTTCCCCCGGGCTGCAGTTCTTCACAAATTGCTCCAGCGTGGGTCTTTTCCACAAGGCTCAGTCCTTCAGGAACAGAATGCTCGAGTGTGGGTCCCCCACGGGTTGCAGTTCCTGCCAGGAGCCTGCTTCTGCTTGGGCTCTCCCCAGGCTGCAGCTTCATTCAGGGCATATCCACCTGCTCCAGCATGGTCTCCACAGGCTGGAGTGTGGATATATGGTCCACTGTGGACCTTCATGGGCTGCAGGGGGACAACCTGGTTCACCATGTTCTTCACCATGGGGGAGTGTCTGCTCCAGTGCCTAGAGCACCTCCTTCCCCTCCTGCTTCACTGACCTTGGTGTCTGCTGGACTGTTTCACATTTTTCTCACTCCTCTCACAGCTGCTGTGCAACATCTTTTACCCTGTCTTAAATATGTTATCACAGAGACAGCACCAGCATCACTGATTGACTTTTTTCACAGAATCACAGAAGCGTCTAGGTTGACCTTGAAGATCATCCAGTCCAACCATTAACCTAACATTGACAGTTCCCAACTACACCAGATCACTAAGCGCTATGTCGACCCTACTCTTAAACACCTCCAGGGATGGGGACTCCACCACTTCCCTGGGCAGCTGTGGTGGTTTAGGCCCTGCTGGGACTCGAGACCACGATACCGCTGCCCCTCCCCCACCCTTGGATCAGACGGGGCACGGAGTGAAATACAAACCCCGGGGTTGAGAAAAGGAAAGTTTTAATACAACAGTGTAACAACAACAAAACGAGCAACAACAATAACGATAACAGTAGTAACAATGAACAGAGCAAGAGATATACCGTACAGGTACAGCAGTGAGGAAAGCGACCGCACAAAAAGGCGTCTACCAATCTTCCAGCACTTGGGCGCCCAGACGTGACATCAGCATGGTATCGAATAACCCGGCTAGAGCTCCCTCCCCACTGCTGGGGAGATTTAACCCTATCCTAGCTGAACCAGGACATAATCCACCCTTTTATTCGATACCATCTGCGTCATGCCCAGCTGCCATTTAGCAATTAACAATAAAAAAAACCCCCTCCAATTAACAAAAGCACAATATAATTCATGGTGTGTTTTCACCCAAAATCAAGTCCCCTTCTGGTACGCATCACAGAATCATCTAGGTTGGAAGGGACCTTGAAGATCATCTAGTCCAACCGTTAACCTAGCACTGACAGATCCCAACTACACCATATCCCTAAGTGCTATGTCAACCCGCCTCCTGAACACCTCCAGGGACAGGGACTCCACCACCTCCCTGGGCAGCCCATTCCAATGCCTAACAACCCGTTCTGTAAAGAAATGCTTCCTAATATCCAGTCTAAACCTTCCCTGGTGCAACTTGAGGCCATTACCTCTTGTCCTATCACTTATTACTTGATTAAAGAGGTTCATCCCCAGCTTTCTGCAACCTCCCTTCAGGTAGTTGTAGAGGGCGATGAGGTCTCCCCTCAGCCTCCTCTTCTCCAAACTAAACAACCCCAGTTCCCTCAGCCGCTCCTCATACGACATGTGCTCCAGACCCTTCACCGGCTTCGTTGCCCTTCTCTGGACACGCTCGAGTAATTCAATGTCTTTTTTGTAGTGAGGGGCCCAAAACTGAACACAGTAATCGAGGTGCGGCCTCACCAGTGCCGAGTACAGGGGTAAGATCACTTCCCTGTCCCTGCTGGCCACGCTATTTCTGATGCAAGCCAGGATGCCATTGGCCTTCTTGGCCACCTTGGCACACTGCTGGCTCAATGTTTAGCCGGCTGTCAATCAACACCCCCAGGTCCCTCTCTGACTGGCAGCTTTCCAGCCACTCCTCCCCAAGCCTGTAGCGCTGCTGGGGGTTGTTGTGGCCGAAGTGCAGCACCCGGCATTTGGCCTTATTGAAGCTCATACAGTTGGCTTTAGCCCATCGCTCCAGCCTGTCCAGGTCTCTCTGCAGAGCCTCCCTACCCTTGAGCAGATCAACACTCCCACCCAACTTGGTGTCGCCTTGTGGTGGTTTGACCTTGACTAAATGCCAGGTACCCACCAAGTCGCTCTATCACTTCCCCCCCTTTCCCCTTTTTTTCTCAATAGGGCAAAGAAGGGAAAGAAAATAAGATAGGAAAACAAAACAACCCTTGTGGGTAAAACAACAGCAGTTTTAATATAAGCAAAGCGAAGCAAAGGTCCGCGCGCGGAAGCAAAAAAAGAAAACAGATTTATTCTCTACTTCCCATTAACAGGCGATGTCGGGCCTTCTCAGGAAGCAGGGCTCTGATACGCGTAGCGGTTGCCTCGGAGGACCAAGGGTGACCCCACCCCCTTCCTCCTTTCTCCCAGCTTTATACTGAGCAGACGTCATATGGTCTGGAATATCCCTTTGGTCAGTTCGGGTCAGCTGTCCTGGTTGTGTCCCCTCCCAAGATCTTGCCCACCCCGTCCCACTGTGGGGGGGAAATGTCAGAACGAGCCTTGGTGTCGTGTAAGCACTACTCAGCAGTAGCCACAACACCAGTGTGCTATCAACACCCTGCCAGCTCCCAACATAAAAACACAGCACCATGAGGGCTGCTACAGGGGAAAACCAATTCTGGCTCAGCCAGACCTGATACACGCCTGCAAACTTACTGAGGGTGCACTCTATCCCCTCGTCCAGATCATCAATAAAGATGTTAAACAGGAGTGGCCCCAAAACCGAGCCCTGGGGGACACCACTCGTGACCGGCCACCAACCGGATTTAACTCCGTTCACCACAACTCTTTGGGCCCGGCCATCCAGCCAGTTTTTTACCCAGCAAAGCGTGAGATCATCCAAGCCACGAGCAGCCAGTTTTGCCAGGAGAATGCTGTGGGAAACGGTGTCAAAGGCCTTACTGAAGTCGAGGTAAACTACATCTACAGCCTTTCCCTCATCCAAGAAGCAGGTTGCCCTGTTGTAGAAGGAGATCAGGTTTGTCGAGCAGGACCTGCCTTTCATAAACTCATGCTGACTGGGCCTGATCATCTGGTTGTCCCGCATGTGTTGTTTGATGGTACTCAGGATGAGCTGCTCCATCAGCTTCCCGGGCACCGACGTCAAGCTGACAGGCCTGTAATTTCCTGGATCATCCTTCCGACCCTTCTTATATATGGGCGTCACATTGGCCAGTTTCCAATCAGTCGGGACCTCCCCGGTCAGCCAGGACTGCTGGTAAATGATGGAAAGCGGCTTGGCGAGCACCACAGCCAGCTCCTTCAGCACCCTTGGGTGTATCCCATCAGGTCCCATAGACTTGTGTGTGTCTATGTGATGCAGTAGGTCACTGACTGTCTCCTGGATTGCGGGGGGGTCGTTCTCCCAGTCTCTGTCCTCTGGCTGAGGAGGCTGGATTCCCTCAGTACAACTAGTCTTGTTATTAAAGACTGAGGCAAAGAAGGCATTAAGGACTTCAGCCTTCTCCTCATCACTTGTTACCATGTTTCCTCTTGCATCTAGCAGGGGATGGATACTCTCCCTCATCTTTCTTTTGCTGTTGACATACTTATAGAAACATTTCTTGTTATCCTTGATTGCTGAAGCCAGGGTAATTTCCAGCTGGGCTTTAGACCTCCTGATTTCCGCCCTGCATAGCCACAGAGCCTCTTTGTAATCACTGTGAGTGGCTAGTCCCTTCTTCCAAAGGCTGTAGACTTTCCTTTTCTCCCTGAGTTGCAGCCAAAGCTCCCTGTTCAGCCAGGGTGGTCTTCTCTGCCACCGGCTTCTCTTACAGCACCTGGGGACTGACTGTTCCTGAGCCATTAACACTTCCTTCTTAAAGAGTGCCCAGCCTTCCTGGACCCCTATACCCTTCAGGATCGTCTCCCAAGGTAGCCTTTCAAGCAGGTGCCTAAACAAGACAAAGTCAGCCCTTTTGAAGTCCAGGATGTCAGTTCTGCTTAGCCCTTTCCTGGCCTCTCTAAGAATAGAGAACTCTATTATTTCATGATTGCTGTGCCCTAGTCGGCCTCCAACCGCCACATCATCCACCAGTCCTCCTCTGTTCACAAAGAGGAGATCCAGCAGGGCACCTTCTCTGGTCGGTTCACTCACCAGCTGTGTCAGGAAGTTGTCTCCCACACATTCCAAGACTCTCCGGGACTGGTCCCGCTTTGCTGTGTTGTATTTCCAGCAGATGTCTGGGAAGTTAAAGTCTCCCACAAGAACAAGGGCAAGCGATCATGAGATTTCTCCTAAATGCCTACAGAATATTTCATCCACCTCTCTGTCCTGGGTGGGTGGCCTATAGTAGACTCCTACTACAACATCTGCCCTGTAGGCCTTCCCCCTGATTCTAACGCAAAGACACTCTACCCTGTCTTCACTACACTTGTGCTCGAAGCAATCATAACAGTCCCTAACATACAGCACCACCCCACCACCTCTCCTTCCTTGTCTGTCCCTCCTAAAGAGCTTGTAGCCATCAACAGGCACACTCCAGTCATGGGAGACATCCCACCATGTTTCTGTAATAGCCACTACATCATAATTTTCCTGTTTCATCATGTCTTCAAGCTCCTCCTGTTTGTTACCCATGCTGTGTGTGCATTGGTATACATGCACTTCAGATGGGCTGATGTTTTGCCCCCTTTCCCCTTCAAATCTGGTTTAAAGCTCTGTCAATGAGCCCAGCTAACTCCTGCCCCAAGATCCTCTTCCCCCTCTGGGACAGGTGCATCCCATCTAATGCCAAAAGGTCTGGTGCCCTGTGTACCAACCCATGATTGAAAAATCCAAAGCCCTGACTGTTAACACCAGTCTTGGATTCACAAGTTCATCTGTTGAGTTCTCCGGTATTCTTCTTCATTCATTCCCCCAACTGAAGGGATGGAAGAGAACAAAATTTGTGCCCCCGACCCCTTAATCAGTTTCCCCAAGGCCCTGAAATCTCTCTTCATTGCTTTAGGACTTCTCCTAGTAATGTCGTCACTACCTACCTGAAAAACCAGGAGAGGGTAGTAGTCCTTGGGTCTCACTAGAGAGGGGAGTTTTGCCTTGAGGTCCTTGAGGCGGGCTCCAGGGAGGCAGCAGACTTCCCTATGAAACGGGTCCGGTCTGCATAGGGGGCCTTTGGTACCCTTCAGAATGGAATCACCCACTACAATGACTCTTCTGGGGTTCTTTTTAGAACTGGTTTTAATACCTGGTCTAGAATGACCCGGCCTTGGTGCACCTTGGTCTTCCTCCTTGTTTGTCTCATTTCCTTCCTCCTTCTCTTCTTCACTCAAAAGTTCCAGGACCCTGAATCTATTGTGAAGGGACACCATGGAGGGTGAAGGAGGTCGGGAGAGGATTTTCCTGCCTCCCTGAGTGGGGACCTGTTTTCAGCCTCCCCCATCTCTTAGGTCCCCTCCTTCTGCCTGGTGACAAGAGGATGAGGGATTACCTACCTCCTTTGGAGCCTCCATTTGCTCCTGTTGCTTTAGGGGTGCTAGGGTGTTTCTCCACCAATCAATTTCCCTTTCACACTCCCTAATACTTCTTAATCTCTCGAGCTCTTCTTTGAGTTCCGCCACCAGGCTGAGCAGGTCATCCAGCTGATCACAGCGCACACAGGCGTTATCACTGGTGCCTTCCGACAGGACTGACAGTCTCAGACACTCCTTGCAGCCCGGGACCTGGATCGCTGAATGTTTGCGTGGCAGTTCTGTCTGGGTCGCCACGTTCTTTCTGGTGGTGGTTTTGACGCAAGTGGAGACCATGGTTCAGTCTACTCGTGGAGGACGATAAGATGAAACTAGCTCAGATAAGTTCTAGACCCCGGAGATAGACTGCGCCCTGTCCGCTCGCCCTGCCTGCGCGAACAGCCGCGCAAACTGACGTGCCTCACCCTTCTGACGCACCACGGCCTGTTTGCCCACCCTGTTCGCCGCGCTCCTGGTCGCTCGCGCTCCCAGGGGGCTGCTCTTGTACGTGAGGGGCGTGGGGTGTCGTCACTCCAGTCTCCGCCCACTCTGACTCACCGCCGCCCTCGTTAGCAGCAGCTCACTCTTCCCGCTCAGGGGGGGAGGCGACTTGAGGCTCTCCCTCTTCCCTGGGCTTCTGCCTTCTCGGCTTGCGGTTTTGCCGTGGGTTTTTGATGCTTTCAGGAGGGTCCCCCGCCGCTGTCCTCCTCCTCGGAGCCCCTCTCCTCAGCAACTGCATCGGACCTCTCCATCCTTCTGCATCACCCACCAGGTGCACCCAGGTCCTTGAGCAAAAGCAATCCCGTGGATGGGTTTGCCTTTGCCTGGCACAGGACTAACCCAGACCATTTTTCCCAGCAGGTCCCTCATGCGCACCACAGGGACTTTATCCCCGTCTACAGCACGTGGAAGTTTTGACTGAGCTGGGCCAGCTCGATTGCCAGATCCTCTTGTGTTGACTAACCAAGTGGCCTTTGTCAGATGTGTGTCCCAGTGTTTGAAGGTTCCACCCCCCATTGCTCTCAATGTAGTTTTTAACAGTCCATTGTAGCGCTCGATCTTCCCAGAGGCTGGTGCGTGGTAGGGGATGTGGTAGACCCACTCGATGCCGTGTTCTTCTGCCCAGGCATCTATGAGGTTGTTTCGGAAGTGAGTCCCGTTGTCCGACTCAATCCTCTCTGGGGTGCCGTGTCGCCACAGGACTCGCTCTTCAAGGCCCAGGATGGTGTTCCGGGCGGTGACGTGGGACACTGGATAAGTTTCCAGCCATCCAGTGGTTGCTTCCACCATTGTGAGCACGTGGCGCTTGCCTCGGCAGGTCTGTGGCAGTGTGATGTAGTCGATCTGCCAGGCCTCTCCATATTTATATTTCAGCCATCGATATTCATTCCGCTGGGGCTTCACCCGCTTGGCTTGTTTGATCGCAGCACACGTCTCGCATCCGTGGATGATCTCTGCGATGGTGTCAATGGCGAGGTCCACCCCTCGATCTCGAGCCCACCTGTATGTTGCATCTCTGCCTTGGTGGCCCGAGGTCTCATGGGCCCACCGGGCTATGAACAGTTCACCTTTACGCTGCCAGTCCAAGTCCACCTGAGCCACTCCGATCTTAGCAGCCTGGTCCGCCTGCTGGTTGTGTTGATGTTCATCAGTGGCCCGACTCTTGGGTATATGGGCATCCACATGGCGCACCTTCACAACGAGGTTCTCCACCCGGGCTGCAATATCCTGCCATACTTCAGCGGCCCAGACAGGTCTGCCCTTGCGTTGCCAGTTGCTCTGTTTCCATTGCTGCAACCACATCCACAGGGCACTTGCCACCACCCATGAGTCAGTGTAGAGATAGAGCCTCGGCCACTTTTCTCGCTCAGCAATCTCCAAAGCCAATTGGGTGGCTTTCACCTCTGCGAACTGGCTCGATTCACCTTGTCCCTTAGCAGCTTCAGTGATTCGTCGTGTGGGGTTCCACACAGCAGCCTTCCATCGTCGATGTTTTCCCACAATGCGACAAGACCCATCAGTGAACAGGGCATATCACTTCTCCTCCTCTGGCAGCTCGTTATATGGTGGGGCCTCCTCAGCACGTTTCACCTCCTGTTCTGGTGACATCCCAGAATCTTTGCTCTCTGGCCAGTTTGTGATCACCTCCAATATTCCTGGGTGGTTGGGGTCCCCTATTCGAGCCCGTTGCGTTATCAACGCAACCCATTTACTCCACGTGGCATCTCTTGCATGATGTGTGGAGGAAGCCTTTCCTTTGAACATCCATCCCAGCACCGGCAGTCGGGGTGCCAGGAGGAGCTGTGTCTCAGTGCTGACCACTTCTGAGACAGCTCGAATTCCTTCGTACGCTGCCAGTATCTCCTTCTCAGTCAGGGTATAGTTAGCTTCAGAGCCTTTGTATCCCCGGCTCCAAAAGCCTAGAGGTCGGCCTCGGGTTTCCCCAGGTGCTCTCTGCCAGAGGCTCCAGGTAGGGCCATTCTCCCCGGCTGCGGTGTACAGCACGTTCTTAACCTCCTGCCCTGCCCGGACTGGCCCGAGGGCTACTGCCTCGGTAATCTCCCGCTTAATTTATTTGAAAATTTGTTGTTGCTCAGGGCCCCATTCAAAATCGTTCTTCTTGCGGGTTACGTGGTAGAGAGGGCTCACAATCAGGCTGTAGTTTGGGATGTGCATCCTCCAGAACCCCACAGTGCCCAGGAAAGACTGAGTCTCCTTTTTAGTGGTTGGTGGGGCCATGGCTGTTATCTTGTTTATCACCTCCATTGGGATGTGGCGACGCCCATCTTGCCATTTTATTCCTAGGAACTGAATCTCCCTTCCAGGCCCCTTAACTTTCTGTCGCTTGATGGCAAAACCAGCCTTCAGGAGGATTTCAATTACCTTCTTTCCTTTCTCAAAGACTTCCTCAGCTGTGTCCCCCCATACAATGATATGGTCAATGAACTGCAGGTGTTCTGGAGCCCCACCTTTCTCCAGTGCAGTATGGACCAGTCTATGGCAAATGGTGGAGCTGTGTTTCCACCCCTGGGGCAATCGATTCCAGGTGTACTGGATACCCCTCCAAGTGAACGCAAACTGTGGCCTACACTCTGGTGCTATTGGAATGGAGAAGAACGCGTTAGCGATGTCAGTCGTGGTGTACCACTTGGTTGCCTTCGACTCCAGCTCATACTGGAGCTGTAGCACGTCCGGCACTGCAGCACTCATTGCTGGCGTAACTTCATTCAGGCCACGGTAGTCCACGGTCAGTCTCCATTCGCCATTAGGCTTTCTCACTGGCCATATAGGGCTGTTGAAGGGTGAATGAGTCTTGCTGATCACCTTCTGGCTTTCTAGTCAACGGATCAGCTGATGGATGGGGACCAGGGAATCTTGGTTGGTACGGTACTGCCGCCGGGGCACCGTCTTGGTGGCAATTGGCACTCGCTGCTCTTCGACCTTAAGCAACCCCACCACCGAGGGATCCTCTGAGAGGCCGGGTAAGGTGGACAATTGCTCAACCTCCTCCGGGGCAGCTATACCAAAGGCCCACCGGTACCCTTTTGGGTCTTTAAAGTACCCTCTCCTGAGGTAGTCTATACCTAGGATGCATGGGGCATCTGGGCCAGTCACAATGGGGTGCTTATGCCAGTCCTTCCCAGTTAAGCTTACTTCAGCTTCTAATAGGGTCAGCTGTTGGGATCCCCCTGTCACTCCGGAGATGCAGATGGGTTCAACCCCACTGTGGCTTGATGGCATCAGAGTGCACTGTGCGCCAGTGTCTACTAGGGCCTTATATTCTTGTGGGTCTGATGTGCCAGGCCATCGGATCCACACCTTCCAGTAAATCCGATTATCCCTTTCCTCCACCTGGCTGGAGGCAGGGCCCCTCTAATCCTGCTCACCATCACTCACTTGATCTAAGAGTGACTCCTGCAAGAATGACTCGCAGGTCCCCTCAAGAGGGTCAGGCATAACGTTGGCCATTCTATTCTGTCTGGGGGATTTCCGACTAGACACTGGAGCTGCGTTTCTCTTGGAAGAGTCCCCTTTCATGGTGGTCTTCCCTTTCAGCTGCTGTACTCGTGCAGCTAGGGCGGGAGTGGGCTGTCCATGCCACCTCCTCATGTCTTCTCCATGGTCACGGAGGAAGAACCACAGGGTGCCCCGTGGTGTGTACCTTCCACTGCCCTTCTCTTGGGTGGGGAAATGCCTGCTTCTAATGGCTGAGACATTGGCCCGTGCAGGTGGAATGTAGGACATGTCCTCTTCCACTTTCTGGAGCCTCTGAGACAGTTCCCTTACAGCTGAAACCCAGGCATGTTGGGAGGAAGGGAGATGTCCCTCATATTGCTGGAGCTGGATAATCACTTCGTCCACTGTTTGAGTCTGGGTGTCTCGCCACCAGGACGCTACTGCTAACGCCTTGGAATGTGCTTCTGGTGCACTTTGCAGGAACTTCCTCCACATCAACTGTGTGCAAGGGGCCTGATCTGGATCCATTGGTGACTGCTCATCATTCAGATCACCATAAACCATATCAAACACAGCCAATTCCCTGAGGTTCTGAATGCCTTTCTCCATGTCGGTCCACTTGCCTAACCGACATAGAGCATCATCCTTGTAGGGGTACCTCTCCCTTACACTGAGCAGGAGTCGCCTCCAAAGGCTGAGGGTTTGAGTCTGTTTCCCTATTGCCTTGTCAATACCAGCCTCCCTGGACAAAGATCCCAGCTGCTTGGCCTCTCTCCCCTCCAATTCCAAAACACCAGCTCCTCTATCCCAGCATCGGAGCAGCCAGGTGAAAATCTGCTCGCCTGGAAGGCAGCTGAAATCCTTCCGCATATCTCACAACTCACTGAGGGATAGAGATCGGATGATTACCTCCGGCTCTTCCTCCTCCTGCTCTCGTGATGGGCCTGGTTCATCATCACCCTGTACACTGCGAGGGGATTTTTTGGTATATTTGGTTTTCTGTATCGAGGCGACTGATACTGGCACTGCTTGTGCCTCTGGCCCAGCTGCTGTGCTGGTGGAGGCAACTGGTACTGGCACTGCCTGTCCCCCTGGCCCAGTTGCTGTACCAGTAAGTTCACTTTCAGATCCTGCAGCCCTTTCTCCCCCTTGAGGGCAGTGAGTAGCGTTAAGGATGACATGGTAAGCATGGGCAAGTCCCCAGCACATCTCAGCGAGTTGTGTCTCCCGGGGTTTGTCAGATTGGCCGCACACATTTTTCAAACACTCCACCAGTTTATCAGGACTCTGCATTTGTTCGGGAGTGAAATTCCAAAACGATGGGCGTGTCCACTGACTCAGGCACTTGCCCATCTCTTCCCACACACCTTGCCACTCATAACTATCTGCCCTCGGGGCAGGTTTCCGGGTGGTGCCATTATTGGAGAAGTACCGCATGGCCCAAAACAAGATCTGGCAGACATTCAGTAAGCATTGTGCCGCAAACACACAGGCCTGGATGCTCCAAGGATAGCTGAAACTCTCAAAAACCGAGAGGATCTCTTCCCCTGGCTCACCCATAGAGGGGGCGAGACCCCTAACAAAAGCCCAGGCAGCAAACAGGTACCGGTTCACCCCCACAAGCAGTGATACAAGCCCATTATAAGCAGTCTGCAGCCAGTACAGCAAAACAAGACCCTTGATACATTTTCCACCGATAACGAACACCAGCACTGGGAGCACACAGTGGATATAAGGATTAATCCAGCCCCACCACGCAAGCAAGTTGGCCAGCATTGCAAATGTTCCTTATCAAACAATACAAATAGAAACAGAAAAATTGCACCTAACAGATTGCTCTAACACACCTTCTCTTTTTGTCCTTATCTCAACCCTCTCGTGCCCCACGTTGGGCGCCAAAAAAAGGCTGCGGTGGTTTAGGCCCTGCCGGGACTCGAGACCACGATGCCGCTGCCCCTCCCCCACCCTTGGATCGGACAGGGCACGGAGTGAAATACAAACCCCGGGGTTGAGATAAGGAAAGTTTTAATACAACAGTGTAACAACAACAAAATGAACAACAACAACAATAACAATAACAATAACAGTAGTAACAATGAACAGAGCAAGAGATATACCGTACAGGTACAGCAGTGAGGAAAGCGACCGCACAAAAAGGCGTCTACCAATCTTCCAGCACTTGGGCGCCCAGACGTGACATCAGCATGGTATCGAATAACCCGGCTAGAGCTCCCTCCCCACTGCTGGGGAAATTTAACCCTATCCTAGCTGAACCAGGACAGCAGCCCATTCCAACGCCTAACAACCCGTTCTGTAAAGAAGTGCTTCCTAATATCCGGTCTAAACCTTCCCTGGCGCAACTTGAGGCCATTCCCTCTTGTCCTGTCACTTCTTACTTGGTTAAAGAGACTCATCCCCAGCTCTCTGCAACCTCCTTCAGGTAGTTGTCGAGGGCGATGAGGTCTCCCCTCAGCCTCCTCTTCTCCAAACTAAACAACCCCAGTTCCCTCAGCCGCTCCTCATACGACATGTGCTCCAGACCCTTCACCGGCTTCGTTGCCCTTCTCTGGACACGCTCGAGTCATTCAATGTCCTTTTTGTAGTGAGGGGCCCAAAACTGAACACAGTAATCGAGGTGCGGCCTCACCAGTGCAAGATCACTTCCCTGTCCCTGCTGGCCACGCTATTTCTGATGCAAGCCAGGATGCCATTGGCCTTCTTGACCACCTGGGCACACTGCTGGCTCATGTTCAGCCGGATGTCAATCAGCACCCCCAGGTCCCTCTCTGACTGGCAGCTCTCCAGCCACTCCTCCCCAAGCCTGTAGCGCTGTTGGGGGTTGTTGTGGCCCAAGTGCAGCACCCGGCATTTGGCCTTATTGAAACTCCTCCAGTTGACCTTAGCCCATCGCTCCAGCCTGTCCAGGTCTCTCTGCAGAGCCTCCCTACCCTCGAGCTGATCAACACTCCCACCCAACTTCGTGTCATCTGCAAACTTACTGAGGGTGCACTCGATCCCCTCATCTAGATCATCAATAAAGATGATAAACAGGAGTGAGGGTGACTGAGCACTGGAACAGGTTGCCCAGGGACGTTGTGGAGTCTCCATCCTTGGAGATATTTAAAAGCTGTCTGGACATGGTCCTGGGCAACTGGCTCTATGTCCCCTCCTTGAGCAGGGGAGTTGGATCAGATAACCTCCAGCGGTCCCTTCCAACCTCAACCATTCTGTGATTCTGTGATTTAAACTTTAATTATTCATGCCATTAGCTCTTATTAAAGAGGTTTAATGGCATGAATTTTAAATTCCAAAACTTATAAAACCCTTATTACAAGCCAGCATGTAAAAGGATTGTTGTGGTTTAAACCTGGCTGGCAGCCAAACACCACGCCGCCGCTCACTCACCCTCCCCTGCCCGGCGGATGGGGGAGTAGAATTGGGGGGGTAAAGGTAAGGAGACTCATAGGTTGAGATAAAAATAGTTTAATAATTTAAATTGATAATAATAATAGAAAATACAAATGGGTAATGCACAGAGCAATTGCTTGCCACCCGCCGACCAATACCCAACCCATTCCCAGCTAGCGATCCCAGAGAAGCCAATGTCCTGAAACCACAATCCCGGAAGCGAGAGAGCCCCCGTTTCCCGACCGACCCTCCTCTATATACTGAGCATGATGCTATATGGTATGGAATACTTCATTGGCCAATTTGGTTCTGGTGCTCTGGCTGTGCTCCCTCCCAGCTTCCTGTACACCTGCACACTGGCAGGACATGGGAAGTTGAAAAGTCTTTGATCTCTTAGCAACAACTGAAAACATCAGTGTATTATCAACATTCTTCTCATACCAAATCCCATACTGAATCCAAAACAGAGCACTATTCTAGCTACTAATAAGAAGAATTAATTCCATCCCAGCCAAAAGCAGGACACTCCAGTATGAAGCTAATAGTTGTGTTTGCTTGTGTTTTTTCTCATTAATTTTATATTGTCGCAAATGGGATCCTTTGTGAAAGCGAAGAAGGGAGTTCTTATTTTGACAGCTTCATTTGTTTATGGGCTCTTATTTGTAGTTTGTTGTAATAATTTGTCCTAAAATAGACAGATTTTTCAACTGCTGTATAAAACCATATTCTAAACAGCGTAGTCTACTACTCAACAGGAAGGCTGAATGTGTCAATACAGAAATACCTTTCCAGTAAATAACCACCTTGAAAGCAGAAAAGAACAGAGCTGTCAGTTCTGTGAGGTGATCCCCATGAAGATATCAAACTTCTGTCATTAATTGCAAGCAGAGAGAAAATGTAATGTCACACAGAAATCCCATTATTGTGATGGTAGATGCACCATTAAAAACTGTGCAAGCCACAAGATTAGGTGAGTTCCCCCTTCCCGCCCCCCCAGGATTTACTGCTGCTTAGAATGAATTTGAACATAGATTACTTCGGTGTGTATAATTTCTATTTCGCCGAAAAGTTTTCATGCAAACCTTATTTTTGCATTACAGTAAAGAAAACTACTGGCATCTCTAGAGGTCAGGACTTCGGTATGGTGTACTGTCTGCTCTGCCATTAAAATTCACTTATCACTATCTATACTCTCACAGGTTTTCTCAAGGTTGCCATAACTTATCAGTCTCATGAAAAAGTAAAAAATCATTTTGCACATAACATGCGTAGTATATTTGGTAGTTTGTATTTTGATAAAAGGAGCTGAAGCATTTGCAGGCAGGTGTCCACCAAAGATGCTCTATCTCTCCCCTCCTCAGCTGGACAGGGGAAAGAGAATATAAAAAAAGGCTCGTGGGTTGAGATAAAGACAGGGAGATCACTCAGCACGAGCAAAACAGACTCGACTTGGGGAAAAATTAATTTAATATATTACCAATCAAATCAGAGTAGGATAATGAAAAATAAAAACTGTATCTTAAAATATCATCCCCCCACCCTTCCCTTCTTCCCAGGCTTAACTTTACTCCTGAATTCTCTACTTCCTCCCCCCCCCCGAGTAGCACAGGGGGATGGAAAATGAAGGTGACAAGTGACTTAGGTTTGTAAATCCCCAACAGAGTGGACAACGGTGAGACAAGTCTCAAAGTCCAGACATTTATTAACTTCCCACAATGTACTAATTGGATACACGATAATTGGCTAAGTATATAACAAGTTGTGGCAAGCAATACAATATGCCTTGCATTACTTAATGGTAGTGAAGGAAAAGGGGGAAAAGGAAAGGAGGGAGATGAAGAGAACAGAGAAATAGAGATCACTGGTCTGGGTCCCTGCATCGATCCCACCAACGAGGGTTCAAGGAGGCATCCATCTTCTTCGCTTCACTTCACTCTCGGGAAGCCACCCCCCCCCTTTGCCCGCCCTCGATTTATACCCACTTTCCTTGGGTCCGTCCCCTAGGTCAACCCACATACCTACATATCCCATGTACGGGGAGGGGTAAGGTGTTTGATGGGATGATGTAATTAGCATGATCTTGTTAGTCTTAGTTAGCATATTGAGGGGTGTTAACTTTAATATGCATTTTGTGGATAATGAAGCAAAGGTCATTCACCGGACAGATGGCCCTTGAAACTTGACCAGGTGCACCAGAGCAGAACCATCCTGTCTCCACAAGGCTCCCCCTTCCAGCTGCATCCTGTGTTATTCGGTCAGCCTCATCAGCTTTGACCTTCACACTATCCACCCTGTGACTATAGTTTCATTACTTGCAAGTGTTTGACACATTCCTTAGCTCAGAGGGCCTCCACTCCCCCCGCTATCCTTTATCTCTTTCTCGGGCTGTTTTTCTCAGTCTTTGTTTCTCACAGGCCCGTTTCTTTCAGGACCTATTTTTACAAGTTGTCTCTCACATCCCACCCCGTGGCTCAAACACTCCAAGTTCTTCTTTGACCACTGTGATCCATACGTAGCAAATAGGTACAGGGAAAAAGAAGACAGAAGGTGAGACAGCATACATCTAACTGCTGCAAGGCATACCATTAAAAGCAAGAATCCGCATAATATCGTAAGACTGATATTTATAAGCCATCTTCCCCACCCCGTGAGTCCTGAGGATCCCAGTGATGTGGCCCATGACCCAGGGTTCCATCCATCAAACCAATCTGTCTGTCGCACTGCTTGAAAAAGTTCTCTGGTCCTGTTGGCAATCTCCTTCATCTTGGCACGGGTCTCCTCTATAGAGGTGGTGGCATTGTGGATGGTGATGCAGCATTCTCCCTCAGTTAGACTCGGCATACCGCACACTCCGTGTTCCTTCATCAATGCTAGACAATTCTGCACCACCATCTTAGATGCTTGTTGGGTCTGCACCTTTAATTCCCCAAAGGCATACCTTGTTCAGTTACTTAGTACATACAATTGCTAAGATAAATTTTCCAAAACTATTTGAGGTTATACAATCACATTAGCAGGTAACATGGCATCTTCTAAGCCCAGGGCCAACCGTTGTTTCCAGGTATAGTAATCTGGATGTAGCACCCCGCTGACTATGTGCCTGACGTCACTAGGGCTGTTAAGCCCTCTTTGTTTTCAGTGTGAGGTAACGGTATAATTAAATAAACTCTTGAAGGGCACCTTGTTGTAAAACTGATAGAACATCTTAATCCAGCCATACTATAAGGATTTAAGTGGGAATACGATTTAATATTCAGGTACAATTCATTAACGCTTGATTTGTGGATTCAGACCCCTCCAGCCAGTCTTTGATTACTTCGTCTTGCTGTTGGTGGGTGTGGTGTTGTAAGGACCACATCCAGCTATATGAGGTAGCACGGTAACTGGTTAGATCCCCAAACCTGTTTGGTATTTGCAAGCACCAGTGTGCAGTCCATGCAATATTATATGGGTGACTCACAGGCTTTTCTAATTTTGGAGGCGGTTCCCAATAAGGTAATTTAAGGCACAACAATAGCCTTCCAATAAGCGGACTCATTAAAAGTACCTGTAAAATTTCCTGGATATGGATACCATTGTTGATTGCAATTGATTGTCAGTGATTTATTCCACACCCAGCAAGTATGATTCCACAATTTCTCCCATATGACATTTGATGGAACCTGATAGAAGCTGTTCGGGCCTTGCCATATTCCTTTGACAGTGTTAATTTCTGTAGCCTCATCGATTCCTGAGATGTTTTGGAACACCTGGGTTAAATTTGCAGAACAATGCCTAGCTACCACCAGTGCAGTGAGATTGACTGGGCTCATGGTGAATTTAAAGCCATCTCTGACAGATGTTGGTAATATTATACATACGCCCTGATAAGTTTGGTTCCAAATGTGCATGAATCCTTGTATTAGGTCCCAGGCTAGACTGGGGGAGTCCCCCCATGGTCCTGCCACTGCAAGGACAAAGATTGAACACCAGGTCTCCCAAAACATTTTTCCCATATAATAGTGTAAGCAAATTACAAATAATAACTAGCCGATAATGCATATAACCATTGAAAGAGCTAAGAGTAACATAGGTCCTCCATCGTCTAGGATCAACGCCCCGTCCCTGTAAAACAAATGCATACATAACAAAACAATGATGGTTAGAAAGAAGGGACAATCCACCTGGTATTGATGCGGTATTCTTTCCCATGGGCATCAGTAGCCACCCATGAACAAATATTGATGGGAGTTTTTAGGGTTAGGGGTACTTGCCCCACAGTGGGCAAGTCTACTAGAACAGGTTGTCCAGGATAATGGAGCGGGTTTGCAGGGTCTTTAGTCTCCTTTTTCCCGGCAAGTATGGAAGGAGGCTTAGGACAGAACGCGGTAAGTCGTGGGCACCCATTAATTCCCCACCGGCTGTTTATCTTCATTACTGCGTCTGGCACCCGTTGTGACCATCCCTGTTCGTGGGGTTTTAGGGCCTGCTTTAGAAGCCCGTTGGTGCATTCCACAATCCCATTCACTTGGGGATAGTATGGAATATGGAAAAATCCACTGGATTCCTTCATCTTGAGTCCACTCCTGTTTTGCTGATCAGGGATATCAATTAAACTCAGACACCAGAGTGAAAAGAGCAGGCGTATTTTACTAGAAATAACTAAATAATATAACAGAATAATACAGAAAACATACAGTAAGAAAAGACAGAACAGTGCACTTAAACAAATAGGAAAATACAGGGTAATGCATCAAATCATTACTACCTGAGAGAGAGAGAGAATAGTGATTAAGAAAGATCCATCACCACTTGCATACTTTACCATCATCCAGATCCGCAGTCGCTGGGGAGCCCCGGTTACAGCGAGGATTTGGAGAGCCTGTCCCGGCAAGTGGGAAATCCTACGCGGTGCGTCCACCCGTAGGTGAGGCTTCCAAAGTCGCTGTGAGCGGGCCCAGCCTTATATACCTAAAAATCAGTAAGCCAGAATAGCTGGCACCTTTGTTTTAAGCGGAAACATCTGGTTTTCATCTCACATTAGGTTCCCCCCCAGAGCCTGGCCAGGGCTTAAGGGAGAAGCTAAGGGAGTTTCCCTGCTGGTCTAATTAATTTATGAGCAAGGTCACAAGGTCAGATAACTGTTTCTGTGGCTCCGTTATCTTGCTCACACCTAAAGAAAGATAAAGATACATTCAACATAGACATGTTTTATGATGTTTAAGCTATATCTTCTATGCATATTTCACTAATGACTACATACAGAGGTAGTAGTTTCAGTTCAGGGCCTGTTGCTCAGGCTTCAGTATTCCCACCTTTTACATCAGAATAGTTGGTTTGCTATAACTTAGTATAATACCTATTAGCACAATGGTTATCAGTTATAAAATGTACAGGATTCATCTATAGGTCAACTCTGGCTTGGGCTTATTGTCCAAGCCTTAGCACTTCATTCGGTCCTTTGACCTATAGGTGAATCATGGCTCTCAAACCATCTCTATGGTTAGTGACATTAGTTTTCGTTCATCAGTTGATGATGTTTTGTCAGGCATGTCCTGATCCAATATCAGGGAGGGTTCTTAAACGATCTCAGTAGTGATCTTAAAACACAAACGAGGTTAGATACCATGCAACCTTGTAAACTCTATTTCCTGTAACAAGCAATAATAGCGATAGGACAGAGGAAAGAAGAAAGAAAAAGTCAGAATACCTAAGCAAGCAAACAGAAGAGATGCACCACCACGAATCCAGTGATGTCCTGTTGGTTCAGTCTCTCCTGAAATCTCAGTTCTGAGCCCTGAGAGAGGAGTACGCAGTCTTTTTATTGTCCAAGTCCCCACAATTTCTCCAAAGAGTCCGCCCATTTCCACGGAGCTCATTGTCATACGTGCCGCCCCGTGTTCCTCCAGGTGCGCATGTCCAGGTGTTCTCAGTGGTCGTGCTGGAGGAGGGGTGTCAGCCTGCGGCGTCTTCAGCTTCCGCACGCCTTCCTCACCCTGATTTCTTCTCCACCTGGCTCGTGCGCCAGCGCAGCTTGGCAGGCACTGCCAAGGATGATGTCGTTCTGGCTTCAGGCAGATATGGTGGTTTCTTCGGGGACAATTCATCTCCTTCAGAGCGTACTCTTTCACGACGACAGGCTGTTGAGGTCAGGTAGTGGTAGTGGTGCGGCAGCAATGTCGAGGCAATACAGTCTCTCACACTGCCCCATGGCTTGACATTGCTGTCCTCGTGGTGGCACAAAGGATAGAGATATAAAGAGAGAGAGAAAGAAAGGACAGAAATACCGTGCAACATGACAACTAACGATATTTCTGACTAACATATAGCTAATAACATCTTTAACAGATATATAAATTTTCCGTTAATAAACATATAACTAACAATATCTTTAACAAATACGAATATCTTCAGTTAACAAGCATATAGCTAACAACATCTCTAACAAACATGTCATGCTCAAAATTAACTAACTCTACAAAACCAAAACATTCTACAAACCGATTTTAAGGTTGCAAGGAATCAGTAGAAGAACACAACGGCAGCTTACATGATTGACATTCACAGGGACAAAAAAGATGTATTATAAGAACAAATAAGAAAATGATTATCAAGGCTAAGGCTATAAAGTGAATTGAAATTATTATTAACATATTATCCATTATTTTTCCACGGTTCTGGTAATATACCACTGAGTGTTGGTGGCCCTGGCAGTCCATGCAGTCTGTTGCCCTGGTCTGCCGAAGTTGGGGTCAGCATACGCAGCAGGAAAATCGCTTTCCACGCCCCTTTATCCTAAAGCGCATGTGTCATCTGGGCCTAGAAACTTCTATCCCAGATTTAAACAAAGGTAAATGAGCAATAACACTACAAATAACAAATAAACCAATATTAACACTGACAATGGTTAACAACATCCTAACCAAACATATAATAAAGGTAACAGTAACAATAACAATGTCAATTAACAATATTTTAACCAAACATATTTAATCAAAATGTGTCCTAGGTTGGGACTAAGGATGTGCTCCCGGTCCTTGGGGACTGGGGGGAGAAGGTGGTTGTCTGCATGAACAAGTACAATTACAGGATGTTTTACATGGACACTTATAAGACTAACACATACATATCACAAGGGAAAATATTCTGGTTGTTGCTGTCAATTGTGGAGCTGAAGATGGTCTGGCTCACTGGAGCTGGGGTCTGCCTTTGCAGCAGGAAAATGGATTTCCATGCCCCCAGCCCAGAGTGCATGTGTGGTTTAGGCCTTGATACCTCCATCTTGCCTTCGTGGGCCCAGTAATGACCTTTTAAAGCCCAGGCCCCATTAGCAAAGGGACCTTGCCCTGGTTTGGTGTCTGTTGTTTGTTCATAATACTGGTAACAGAATGACTTAAACCCACAAATTCGTTTTCCTCCCATTCTTGGTTAACACTTAGGAAGTCGGAGCTTCCCACAGACCCAAGGGAGAGGGGAATGGTCACCCAAAGCAATTTTTGCAATGACAGACAATACATCCTAGAAATATTAATAGGACCATGAATATCAACACTATATAAAGATTTAAATTTACATAAGGATCCCCCGTCGTGACTCAGGATATCTTTCTCCAAGGGTTTTACCTGCAAGAAAAAGGAAAGGAAAGCTTCTCGGTTCATTTTGAGAACCGGAAGTGGGTTATAATTAGAAAGATGGGATAATCCACCTTGTATTAATTTTGTGCTCCTTTCCATGAGCATCTTTGGCTTTCCAGGTGTACTTGTTTATTGGGGTATCCAATACCAACGGTACTGCTCCCACCGTGGGGAGTTCGACTAAGACAGGTTGTCCTGGAAAATAAAATGGATTTCTGGGGTGGTCAGGGCCATGTGGGGCTGGCTTGATGCCCACAATGCCACTGAATTCCCAGAAACTTCACTGTCTCAGACGGTCCTTGGATTTTTGCAGAGTTAATTTCCCAACCCTTCTGTTTCATATGATCTACCACTAATTCAAGAACTTGTTGTATTCCCTCCTCATCATTTCCTTGAATCAAAATATCATCTATATAGTGGTTTAACTGTGTGTGAGGAGGCAGCTGTATTTCATCTAAGTGTTCAGCTACAATTCTATAACAGATAGTGGGGCTGTGCAACCATCCTTGTGAAAGCAAATGCTTTTCTGCAATTGGGATAGTAAAAAATGCACTAGTTAAATCTATTACAGCGTACCCAGTTCCTGGATGTTTCTGAACTTCTTCTATTAAAGTGACAGTGTCTGGCACAGCTGCTGCAAGCGGTGCAGTATGTTTGTTTAGTTCTCTAAAATCCACTGTCATTCTCTAGGATCCATCACTTTTCTTGACAGGTCACACCGGACTGCCACCTCAAAACTTCTACATCTAATAAATCTCTAATTGTCTGTGATATCTCTTCATGTCCTCCCAGAATTCTATATTGCCTCATTGTAACTAACTTAGTTGCAGCCAGGATCTGCTCAGGAGGCATTTTTCACTTTGCTGACCGTAACAGGTCTGGTACTAATACAGGGTTTAACTCCAAATTGATACTGACTATCAGAAAGATTTAAAGTTAGTGTTTTTAGAATGTCTATATTAATTTAATATTCAGGAATGGGGACAATCATGACTGAATATAATAATTTTGGGAGGTTTCCTGTTTTCATTTCCATTTGTGTTTGTACAGTTTTAATTTATTTTCCTCCCAAACCTATAATAATTACAGGTTGTCTTTTAAATTTCCTGGGATTCCCATATATTAAGGAGGCCTCTGCTCCAGTCTCAATTAGGGTATTTACAGTTTGTGGGGACTGGTTGTTCTAAATAAAAAACAAATAACAACAACAAAAGAAAAAAACAAAACAAAACAAAAAACTTTAAGCTCTACATGGGGCCATCGGTCCTTCTGCACCCACTGCCCTGGAGCTTGGCCATTAATTCATATGTGCTGATTATAATATTGATTCACCTCCCTTGCCTCCTGCAAAGGGTACAAGTCAGAAAATGCTGCCCCATCCTCTTTCACCCCCGGAACCAGTGATCCACTCACGGGGGGCCCTCCGTGGGCAGATGGAGGGTCCCGTTGAGGTTCGAGAAGGGGTGCCGTAGGCTGAGTTGTCCCTGGATCCTTAGTTTTAGCACTCTGCACTCTCTTGCTAGGTTTATTCAGCCTTCTCTGTGTATATATTCACCACGGCTCGTTAGTTGGAACACCATAAATTTTTTCATGAGACATGCTGTCTTTTAACAAAGCCGTAAACATTTCCTTACGAGAAATCCTGTTTTCACTGCCTTTAGGGCTGTCTCGAGTATCTCGATTCCCTGCACTCCCTCGGGGGCTCCACTCTTCAAGGTCACGTAACTGTTGCACTTTTTCTATTACTTCATCGAGGGGATCCCCCATTTCATTAATGCGAAGGGGCATAATTACATTTTTATATGCCAGTGGAACGGTTTTAATCACTCTGTTTCTCATAGTGACCGACAAAGGATGCCACATCATAAAGTCAGCGTCTCCTACAAAAATAGCTGCTTTCATCCCTTCCTCTTTCATTCGCTGTATACAATCTCACAAAGCATACCACTGACGGTCAGATGCCAGCCAATCATTCTCTGGAGGATATTTGGTATTACATCCCAGAGCAGCCAGTGTTAACAAATTAATATCCTGAGTGTTGTTTTGAAATGCATCCTGCACAAAAGCATTTGAACTTAAAATCAAAAACCTTTTAGAATCTCCTGCGTCTAGGGTTACCCCTGCCACTCCCTGATCCTGCAAATGCACCATCCAAGAGAGCAAGGATTCCCCCGGTCTCTGCTTAAATCTTTCAATTATATCATTTACTTCATACTGTGTATAATCCTCTATCATATCCTTCCTCACAGCTTGCCCACTATTAGGATCTCTACCAGGATCCCACTGCACACCCGCTTCTGCAATCACCGCATGCACTTTCTTACACTTTCTCCTTTTCCTATACTCATATTGTGCTACTCGCACCGCAGCTTTCTCCGCCACTGTCTGATAAATATCCAGCTTATCAGTAAACAACTTATTCTGGCATTGCAACATCACTATTTGACTCTGTAAATCACATATCTGTCGCTCCATCTGGGAGCGCTCTAACAACAGCCTCTCTTCACTCTGGTGTTGTTTTCTACATGCAGTTAACAAAATCCACTCTCGTTTACTTGAATTTGTAGTTTCTTTTCCTTTTTCAATAGGTACCTTTTCATACAATTTAAAACATCCAATGGTTACTTTAAATAATGGCATTTTTGTCGGATCCCACTTCTGACACCAATTTATGTTTTGCTGATCAGGGATATCAATTAAATTCAGACACCAGAGTGAAAAGAGGAGGCGTATTTTACTAGAAATAACTAAATAATATAACAGAATAATACAGAAAACATACAGTAAGAAAAGACAGAATAGTGCACTTAAACAAATAGGAAAATACAGGGTAATGCATCAAATCATTACTACCTGAGAGAGAGAATAGTGATTAAGAAAGATCCATCACCACTTGCATACTTTACCATCATCCAGACCCGCAGTCGCTGGGGAGCCCCGGTTACAGCGAGGATTTGGAGAACCTTTCCCTGCAAGTGGGAAATCTTACGCGGTGCGTCCACCCGTAGGTGAGGCTTCCAAAGTCGCTGTGAGCGGGCCCAGCCTTATATACCTGAAATCAGTAAGCCAGAATAGCTGGCACCTTTGTTTTAAGCGGAAATATCTGGAGTCAGTCTCACGTTAGATTTTCCCAGAGCCTGGCCGGGGCTCAGGGAAAAAACTAAGGGAGTTTTCCCAGCTTATCTAGGTGATTTATGAGCAAGGTCACACACCAGGTCACAGGGCCAGACAATTGTCTCTGTGGCCCTGTTATTGTGGCCTTGTTACCTTGTTTACACACACAAAGAAGGATACATGTTTTATGATGTTTAAGTTACATTTTCTATACATATCTCACTAATGACTACATACGGAGTTAGCAATTTCGGTTCAAGACCTATTGTTCAGGTTTCAATATTCCCACCTTTTACATCCGGACAGGTGGTCTGTTATAATTTTAGTACAATACCTATTGATACAATGCTTGTCAATTATAAAACATACAGGATTCATCTATAGGTCAACTCTGGCTTGGGCTTATTGTCCAAGCCTTAGCACTTCAGGAATTCATTCACTACTTCCCATCTTACTTTTCCAGGAAAGCAGGGCTTCATCACGTGTAACGGTTACTTGGGAAGACAAATGCCATATCTCCAAACTTCCCCCCTTCCTCCTTCTTTCCCCTAGGTTTTATTGCTGAGCATGATGGTATACGGTATGGAATATCCCTTTGGTCAGTTGGAGTCAGCTGTCCCAGCTGCGTCCCCTCCCAGTCTCTTGCGCACCCCAGCCTACTCACTGGGGGCGGGCAGAGTGAGAAACAGAGAAGGTCTTGACACTGTGTAAGCACTGTTCAGTAATAGCTAAAACATCGGTGTGCTATCAACACTATTTTGGTCACAAATCCAAAAACATAGCACCATATGAGCTAGTATGAAGGAAATGAACTCCGTCCAAGTCAAAACCAGTGCATCACCCTTTCTTGATCTTGCCAACTCCCCAACAACATTTTTTCACTTTTTTTTTTTTTAAAGAAACAGGACAATAAAAGCCTAATTGAAAAAATATGTTTTCCATAGCTATTTTATCCATATTACTCTCAATAAATTTAACTTGCAAACACAATAAACGAAAGCTGTTATCAACACAAAATATCAACAACTGTAACTGTTGTTAAAAGACATTTTATGGTATCCCACTGTGTTTTAGCAAAGTTAAATGAAAACATTGAAACCGACTTGCAATACTACAGTAAGTGTTGTGGCACAAACTTCTCTACGTAAATCCTTCAGATTAAAAGGCAAAGCATTCCTGACAATCTGTGACAGAGTGAAATCCAACCAGCACTCAACACATCAAAGACCAGGAAGCTCCATTCCATTAAATATTTAGGTCCTTCGAAAAGAAGCAAAACAAGACAGACAGAACCAACCAACCAAACAGAACAACCTTACCTTTCACAAGCTCGGACAGTCCACGCAGCAATTATCCATAACGAGATACTAAAAACCAACAGTACAGTTCCTGGACATATTGTCATTAAAGTCTTCATAACAAAACGGGTATTGAAGTTTATCTTATTTAATGCTCCAATGCTTCTAGATGATGCATCAGTGAAAAGTTTGCTATGCAAAAGCATAACTCTGGCAATAAGATACAGCCTTAAGAACATTGGTATAGATAAAATAATATCCACATCAGCTGTTGTTGTGGATGGAGCGTAAGAAAAGGCAAGCCGGGCTGTCCATGTGAACGTATAGTTCCCAGGTATGGGATGTATAGCACATACAAGTATTTCCAAGCAGATAAAGAAAATACGCTCATAAGTCATGGCTATTCTCCAGTCATCTGCTCCATTGTCCACCATGAATAACTGAAACGATAAAATATAAGGTTAACTTTAGTATGCCATTAACAAACCTTGTTATAATTCCATTTTAAAATACCATTGTTTTCAGAGCTGCTAATGACCACTAAAACCAAACTAAACATGCCCTTTCAGCAAATGACATTACTAAGTCGCTACTAAGTGAATACCATTTTGGTTGAGCCAAAAGGAATGTTTTTGTGCACTATTTTTAAAACTGGATACGAAACTGAATTTCCACACATTATTTACTAAGGTTTTTTCATATTTTTGTTTAATTGACATTTTTGATAAAACAAAACTCTGTGCCAATTTAAACTTCATCCCTTCAAAAGCAACTGCTTATTCAAAATTCATAGAATTAAGAAGAATTTAAGAAAGGTTTTTCAGGATGGAAATCTAAATTACAAATTGAAAATACTTTCTGCAGTACAACTTTCTTTAGAGCACATCAGTGCTTCAGATTGGAGAGATTATAGCTTTAGTAGAACTATTCAAGCTTTCTTCAAACTTCAGGCACCAATATGGACCAACACAGGCTGCAAAACCATCCAAGAAACTACATAAAGACTCTAAAAGATAACTCATCGTTTAAAATCAGCTCAACTATACCTCAACTACTAGCAATACCTGAACTAGCTGTTTTAAAGCTAGGTTGACCATGTCTGAATGAACTGTAGTCACACCTTCAAAAAAACAGAAATGAAAAGCAGAGGCCTGCAAACACCAGAGTAGCCTAGCCAGCCAGGTGAGGTCTATTAGTAGCTGAAAATTAAATGCACATGTATGTAGGTCCTTGCAGAATCAAAGCCTTCCATTTACCACCCAGGAACAAAAGCAATAAAACACTTCACACTGTTTAGTAAATGTTGTTCCTGAAGATTTACTGACTAAATTCTTAATTGAACGATATTTGTCACTAGTAGAGAGTAGGGATATGCAAGGTAACTTTTCAAAAAAGCAACAGGAGAAGGCCTTCGCACTACTTTGCTTCTAGTCTGAATCTAGACAAAGCTGTTCAGTAAATATGTAACCGGAAATAAAAAACTTTTGCAGGATATTTAAAATTAGATTATTCAAAAACTTAGAAGTAATTTAAGGGGCGAGAAGGTGAAATACACAAAGAATGTCCTTCTGAACGTAAGAAAAGTATTTCCAGCACGCTACACGCCATATACAGGGCCAAACAAGCAATTCCTCATCTGCATTGCTTTCTAGAAGCCCCTTCCCATCCTTCAAAAGTTTAGAAATGCAAGCCTGAACTCTCTGTATATGTTCTTTAGAGATCCAAAACCACATGCTACATCTTCCTCCCAACACATTCATTTTGTCTTCCAGAAAATTGCTCCGGTCCTTTGTTTAAGACAGTGATAACAATAAGTTAACTTTATTGTAGTTGGAGTGACACTAAAAGAAAGAAAGAAGTTAACCACAGTAAGAAACAAGCAAAACAAAATAAAAAAAAAAAAAAACAAACCCAAATTCTTTTAATTTTGGACCTGTTTTTTGCTCCTTCATGTTCTTTATCTTAGGTATAGTTCTTACCTCCACTGCAATACTGTTAAAGCCAAAGAAACGTAGTGTTGAATTAAGCTAAAGAAACACACTCAGTGAATTCAATGTATGCAACACGAGCACATACGCTTTCTTTTGCCTGTGGTCTTTCTGAAGACTTTGTATGCTAGATATAAAAATGAAATTCATACTGGTAGGAAGTCAAATCTATCTATTTATTTATTACCAAAAGACAGTTGGTTTAGCACTTAACAAATGTACTATTTGATATAAAGGGCCAAACTTTCAAAATACAGTGACGCTCAAGTGCATTTGATTCTTGTGATTAGCCTGTAAATGCTGTCAGTCAGATCACACAAATGGTAAAACAGCTATAAAGAGGTCCAGGTGTTTAGAGCACCCAGAATACAGATGAATAGGAACTGGTTTGACTGAATATGTGATAGATAATATCAAATCCCTCAAATGTTGTGTGGTTTTTCTGAAGAAAAGAATAAACAAATGACACAGCTGACCAGTTCTCAGATACATATCAAATACATGTTAAATCAGCAGCAGTGTTTTAAAATTTCTTTTAAAGTTGCAGAATATGCTGGAAAAGCAATGGTCTTCTGTCCTCACTTTTTACCTACCGTCTTCACAGATTTCAATATGCAGAAAGGCAATTCAAGAAAAATGATACATTAAGTATTGATTCGATTCAAAAGATGAGAGGACTGTTGAGTTAAACTTAGACATCAAAATTTGTTCTTACAATTTTCATAAAAGAAAATGATATTTCATCACTTCTTAAAAAACTTTAAGCTATCATTATGAAACATATACTTAAGAACATATTCAGCTGTTAGCAGAAGAAATCCTAATATGCTACAAAGAAAGAAGTTTCTCAGTAGTGCTAAGTGGAATGGGCTATGTTTGCAGGCACAGAAAATCCTTATCAACTTCCCTTGACTTTGGCTAAGCCAATTGCTTCTAAGAAAAATAATATTTGAAAGTGGTAATGTCTTCAGCTGTCACGTAATGAGATTTGGGAGGTGAAAACACAGAAGGTAGAAAGCACCAGAAGCCACAGAGGACCACAGATTCAGTACAAATATTCCTATTTTAAAAAATAGTAACATTTCAAAATCATATTTATGAGATAAATTTCCATACAAATCCATGTCTCTAAATTCAGTCCATGAAATACAGGAATATCAAACATTCTGGAACAAAATAGGCTGTGGATAACAAGTCGATTGGGATGTACTGAAAATAGTTAGAAATTAGTACAGGATTTCATGTACATTTTATATGCTTGCAATTATGCAGCCTACTAAATGCAATTGTTAATTTTTAATTTGGAAAATGCAGTGGTATTTGCGTGTTCCTGCTTGCTTGGTTGTGTACATTTACTATTCGGAAAGCAAGGGGTGAAAATGAATGAAGGAGAGAAAGAACAGCTGAACAGCAGAGTTTAAAGGGGGAGGGTGTATATTTTTTTATATTTTCATATATTTTTATATGTATGTGTGTACATATATATATATATATACACCCCCTCTCAGCTGCTTTCAGTCAATTCTGTTATAATAACCATGCATTCATTTTAAGATACTGCTCCCCATTCGAATGGGGAATGATGCCAGTAATAAAAAGAGAACAAGCTCTTCCTATAAAATTGAGTCCTGCAGCCTATGCAGAAGGCCAAAATCCAGTCAAGGTCAAAGATGTTATGCCTGCTCGTAGCTTTCAAATTTCTTATTAATTATTAGTCTAACACTGAAATCTAATTTAAGTTCTTCATCAATGTTCTGTAAAGCTTCTTCAAATACAGAACTACCATCTACCTTTACTAAGCCTGCATTCTATAAGACAAATTTTAAAAAGTTATTTTCATCTGAAATTATATAATGCATTTCCAACGTGTGGTATGTAAAAATAAGACATGAATCTTAAACTATAAATAAACTTGATGTTTCTAACACCACACAGTATAAATATAAAAATAGAAAGCACATCATAGATATTAATGGGTGTTTGTGGATTTACATAACAATTTGTGTTAAATTCATATAACACCAGATTAGAAAAAGAGAAACTAATTCAGAGTAGACAGATTGCACACAATGGCAATTTAGATCAGAGACTCCCTGAAGATACTTAAAAGAAAAGTAGAAAAATTAATTTTGTATATCATTAGTATATCAAAATAAATTCCTAGCAGGCTAACTGAGGATGTTGGTGAATGCAAAGTACAAGGAAATTGGCCAGTTTCTTTACAATCCCGGCAGAAGAACAAATGTGAAAACAGTATCACTGCTCTGCTGTAAGGAATAAAAAGGAAGCGATAAACAATGATAAGGTAGCATCAGCTGTACTCCTTGAGGCATTCCTTGCAGAAGGAGAATCAACTGTACTCACAAAGGCATTGTGGCAATTGTTTAATTTAAAAATCCAAATTTTAAATGGTTAAGTACTGGAGCCACTTTACCCTTATAAAAGAACTGATGGAACTATGACACAGACTAGCAAAATATAGCCTCTGTGGCTGCTGTTCTACCAAATTTTTGACCAATCATTTTTCTATAGCTTCTAGTCCTCAAAATATCACTTATGCAACTAAAAACAGCATTATAGTCCTCAGAGAGGAAGAAGGTATTAAGTACAAATGATTGAAAATCATATGGTGGTTGGAGATAGACATCTCAAGCCTTTCCCTAACTAGGGGATGAAAAACACCTTCTTCCATTATCAGAAGGCATATAATCAAATGGTCTAATCCAAAGGCCTGTCCTCAATCTTGGAGAGCCTGTAGGAATTCCTGAGGACTCTACATCCTGAATACAGCGCCACAGAGCAGAGAAGTTAGTGAGTTTAAGTCTTATATAAAGCCATGAGGCATCAAACACCTTCTGCATGCAAAGCACAGAAGGCAAAGAATAATGTTTTTCACAAAACTACATGAAAGCCTTGTTATCTTATATTTTCCAGAATGTTTCCCACATCCAGAGTTAAGACCAAATTTTCTAGTAGGTCGTTAGAAATCGATCCACAAGATCTTGCGGATATAGCTATCTACACGAATGAAGCATTCTTAGTTTGTTCAAATGGGGAAGTTAGACTATTCTATCATTCGTATGTGTATATGCACATATACCACCCCCCACCCCCACCCCAATTATAAAAATTCCAATTTAAAAGAATGATTGTAAAAGTCTGGTACTTAGTTTCATCATAAAAATGATTTTTTGAATAGTATATTTATTTAAATTTGGTATCTCTATGCAAAACGAGTTTTTCATGGTTATTGATATCTTGCTATACACACTGTCTATGTGAGTGCACGTAAAGAAAATTTCACGTTAATGTGTGCTGGTGGCTAAGTAGACTCAAAATGCTTCCCTCAAAGACAGCATTAAATCTGACCATCTCAGGAAGAGATGTGTAACTGAGGCTCAGGCTACTTATGGTCTTTGTGTACCATATTTTCCAATGTGCAGCATCAAAAACTGCACATTAAAATACACCTGGATAATATACATCGTAGTTACTATGACAGGGCACACGCAGAGAGGAAGGTAGCCACAACCATTTCAATAAACATATATGTTACTCAACACACTTATCAGGTTTGTCCATGTCTTTTTTAGCCTGTGTCCCTCAGATCATTATAAAAACACTAGCCCAAATACTCTATGAGATAACAAAGAAAGGACAGGATCACATAAACTAATGTAAGGTTAAATTCTGCCTCCCCATATTTTCCTTCTGTTCTAAATCAGATACTGGCAGTATTCTTTGTTGCTTTCTCTCTCCAAAGATATTCTGAGGCATTGCTCAATATTTTTAAGTGCTACAGGCCAGACTTTCGGCTCTATCATTTGTCTCAAACAGCCGTGAAATGGCTTAATCCCTGACAGCCTGTGGTGCCAAGGAACCATTACAACACTCAGCAATTGCTGGGACATATAGCATTTCTTTTCATGTAGTTCTCCCTGTATGTATGTGCTTCAGGGACCCAAAGAGGGTGAGATGATCCCCAAACTGCCATTCTTTCTTCCCAATAACCTTCTATGCAGGTGATAGTGTCAAGAAGTGAAAACCAAGCACTCCAAGGGAAAAAAAAAGGATGTTCCTAGATATCCAGATTTCTTCCCCAGTGCTACAGAGTAGAAGAAACTCCCAAGAAAAGCATTATTAAAAAGATATCTCATGAGGCAATCTCCTACTTTAATTTATTTTAGACTCTTGATGGAACAATCACACTTGAGCTTCCTCAGATTTTTAAACAATGGTGAGATATTTACTTATATGAATTTTTATGAGCCTTTGAACCAAATCAGAGGTCCAGAAGTAGAAGCCCACCACTTGGGGTTACCATATTAATTCGAGATACTCAGTAGACCCATCAGTAAGTGACTGAATTAAAGTTACTGAATAAGGAGTTCTTTCAAAGTCAGTGTCCACTAAAGGTATTTCTTCATTTAAATAATATTCTTCATTTAACACTTATTCTATTATATAATATATTCAGACCCCACTCCCTCCAGCAGGGTAAAACACAATGAGAATAAGCTCCTTAAGTTACAACATTTAGAAAACTTCCATCCAGCACCAGCAGTTCCCAAAAGCTCCTGTGACTGGGGCTGACAGTCAAAAACATTCTCCAAGCAGATGCAGAAGGAACATGACTTAGTAAAGCTCTGAATATAGCATAAGTGGAGGAAGATTAATACAGAAAGAACAGTTTAGGTAGGAGTCCTGTTCCTTTCCTTTGCACAAACACGCAAAAGGGGAAAATGGGGCCAGTGCACTAAAGAAATATTTTTATTGTTTTATACTATGTATTGTTCTGTTATTTAAAAAGTAAAGAATAAAAAAGAAAAGGAAATGTATGTTATTATGTAACAGATATGTTTACTAGCAAATACACTGGGTGACCCAGAGCAATCCAGAGTAGCTGCTCCATACAATTGATAGAGATGGAATGAAAACCATACATAGTTTTAAAACCATACTGTTGTTCCCAGGAACCTAAGGACAGAGCAGGTTATTTGCCTGTAGCAAATCTTTACAAAACATTCCACTGGCTAAGCTAACTTAAATACAACTTGTTTAGAACCCGACTTCCATCTGCTGACACTCCACACTACCCCCTACTTCTACTGGCCCACTCTCACTGCTGAGAGTGTAGCTGGATGTTAGCTATGCCAGCTTTATTACACCTGAAAGGGAAAGTGGCAAAGAAATATCGAATGGATTGCTTAGGTACCCCTTGCACCTTCACAAATGCGAACAACAAATGACCACATTGAAAAAATTACTATACTAATAAAATATTTCCAAAACAAAACCATCTCTTTAAAAACCTTTTCTGGCCTTGTAGGTGGTCTGCTATAACTAGTGCACTAATCTTAGCAGTACTGGGATAGAAACATTAGTCAGATTCCAGAGTTAGGGATGAATTTAGTTTTGCACTGAAGCAGCAATTCCAAGACTGTGTATGAGGAACATAGCACATCTTCCCACAAAATATCAGTACTTTTATACAGAACTAATTTTAGAATGCATCTTGTAAGAAACCTAGTGCTTTCTGTCATATTTTTCCCCATTTCAAGTATCCCAGAAATATAGTAACTCTACAATATTCTACAATATTCTTGTGGAAGCAAAATTCACTAAAGAGAACTATCTACATTTCAGTGTTTTTATGTTGTTAATTTTAAATGATCATTTTACAGTTCTTGATTTAGGATTTGTTTTTCTTCATTCATCACAAAAATTAATTTGTTCTACAGATCACTGCATGAGGAACTGCCATTTCCCAGCACAGCTGCCATCAGCCACTGTTCCCAATGTGAGAGAAGCCTTACTCCATTCAGGGAAGATCAGCTTCATTACTACTGGGAAAACTAGAACCAATTAAAAAAGGATATATTCACTGAAGAAATTGACAATATTTTTGCAAGGGAATAGGGGAAACAGAAGTTAAAGGAAGAAATACTGAATCTGAAGCTAGATAAAATGAGCTAATTTATTCATTCTGCCAAAGGAGTACACCTGTGACTCTAGACTTAAGAACGTTATTTTTTAGGAAAGATAAACCCGATGTCCTGACAAACTTCTAACAGCCTCACTAAAAAATGCTCGGAACAAGGGTGCATTTGAATGGACAATGCTAAGTATTGCTGACAATTCAGCGGCCTGACCATTAGATACAACCTCCTCCTATGTCCTAAGGGAGGCTGTTGGAAACAAGCATCTTCTACATTTATTTTCAACACAAAAGGCCTCAGATCCTTACAGTTGCCGTTCATTAGATGCTTGACCAATGTTAAAGGATTTTCTATCCTTCCTTCTGTGTCTTATGCATTACAGTGCTGCTTTTCAGAGACAGTGGGCACCTGTAACTTTTCCTGGGTCGACATGTTCTGCAGATATAATCTATTAAAAAATGTACTGAATGGAACTAAAACTAAATATTTATCAAGTAAATACTCCTAAAGTGATAATTTAACAGATATGATGTCTCTAGATTTAATCAGCATAGATATAATCAGCATGCTTTTCTGTTGTATGGAACATGTATTAAGCTTCACTGGTACAAGGTAATTTTCAAGCCTATACATGAAGCTACTGTATCCTGGAACAAAACTGGCACATGATGAGATTTGTTGTCACCTGATCCAAGGCCTATTAAAACAAACAGAAAAATTTCAGTAATTTTCAACAGGTTTTAGATCAGAATAAAATTATGACTCGAAGTTTATTTATAGATTTTCACCTGTTATTCAACAGACTTGCTTTCTGTGCTCTTAATCTTCATTTGTTTTTGCAGCAGCAGTCTTAGCTGATGATTCAGCGTACTTAAGCAAAGGCAAGCTAGACTTTTGTTTCTTTTGGCATGGAGTCAACAGAAGAAGAAAGACAGTGAGATAAACACGTACCACCACAGTGAAGGCAAACGGATTACATAGATATAAACAATTTTGCCTGCAGAATACCGATTAGTGCTTGTGATGGGAAACTGTAAGGGAGTTTAACTTCATATTTCTTAGGGAATGCAGGATTTTTTCTGAAGAACTTTCCAATAAGATAATTAAAGCCCCATAAGCAGTGTTTATTAGAAGCATGCATTATGGAATGTATTTGCACAATAAATAAGTCAAGAAATGTATTTATTAACATCCACTTATGTTTCTTAGTACTGCCTGTTCCATTTCTTCAGGTTTTCAGGAGACAGGGGAAAGGAGAAAAGACTCTTGAGTCTTTGGCAAGATATTCGGGCTCACATCTGTGAAAATTTTCTATAATGTTAATGAAGACTGAAAATGTTTCATTCCAAATCCATCAGTATCACATGATTTTCCTACCACTTCAGAACAATCTAGGGACTGAGGGTGCTTTCTCCCTGGAGACCTGGAAAGTGACGGACTGAATTCTAAAAATGAACTCTGCTGCGACAACAATGGCTTAACCTTAACTTTGAAGTTTGCATGACTTTCCATAGGAGTGCTACTTGAGCATGAACTGACAGTCCAATTTATAAGTGTTTAGGCATCTCAATTCACATACAAAAAAAATGAAGATTTCTATTCATTTCTGCCAAATATCAACAATTTTCATTTTTCTGTATGAGTGAGAGCATCTGTATCAAGGGAGGAGGGAGAAGAGGTTCAGATTCAGTCCAGAAGAACACAGGTTACCATTATTCAAGAAAGGCAATAGAAGGGCAACGTTTATTTACAGAAGGGATACCCTAAGTAGTCCAGCACCAAAGCAAAAGTATCCCAGTGGACGTAGTCCTCCCACCCTGTGACAGCCATCTTTCAAGAAATACCAGGCTGTGACAGAATACCCAAGAAAGGGGATTAAAGGCATCTTATTAGCAACCTTAGAGAATTTTGGTTTTAATCCTTTGTTTTGAGTAATATGAGGAAGTGCCAGTAAAACTTCAGGAACTGTGCATTTTAAAAGCATTTCTATCTACAGGGGTACAAGAGAGAGACAGAGAGGTCTACTTTCTCAGTAAAAGTAGAAAATGAAAAAAAAAAAAAAAAGCAGCTTTACCATGTGAACTGATATCAAAAAGTTTCTTAACTTCCACCTGGTTATTAATCTAACAGCAAATTGCATTAGGGAAATGTGGAATGGAACAATAAGTTGTCTAGAAACAACAATTTTAATCATGTTGTATGCTGCTATTTTAATTAGGTAAAATATCATGGAGTAACAAACTGTTTATGCATGAAGTGGGCAATTTATACATTGTAAATTATGATGTAAATTGGATGGTGCGATCTTCTTAGCTCTTCCCTCCTCCACCTCTTTGAAAGTGCATTTCACAACTGAAACAGTAGTCAGAAAAATACCTGTTCTAGGCTGGGATAACAATGAGTTACATTTTTCCTACCAGTCTTCCAAACTGAATCAACAACCACACGAGCTTAGAGAGCGAGTAATGAATATTTTGTAATCTCCCAAGTGTGATGTTTTTAACAACGTTACAAGCATGACAACAATGAACCAAAAGGAGAATACACAGATTTGGGGTTGTCACCATACTTGGCTCCAGCATCATTACCGTTGTTCATCTGGCTTTTTTTCCTGGGAGAGGGAGGGAGGTGAAGGAAGCATTGTTTGTGTTTTTATCCTCTTTTCTTGAAATGATGATGTAGGCTAAGAATCATCATTTAAAACTACTTGTATTAAAGATACAATTTGATTGTTATTATAGTCTTAACATTAAGTCACATTTAATAAATATAATAGCTCCTGAATAACAGGTTAACTAATACACTAACTAATAATAATAATACGTAATAATAATGCTAATTGTATTTATTATTATACTAACATTAATAGCTAATAATGCAGAATAACTAATACACTGCAATCACTGAAAACCTATTTGAAGAAAGCATTTTAACACTTCCAATATTTCACAAAACTGCACAGCAGCCAAACAGTTATTTTTGTCTAAATACTGCAGCTATGCCATTCTGGAGACTTTGGTCTGTCAAATGCAGAGCTGTTTCATAGAATATAAAAATGAATCTGTTTTGCTAATAGGTTTAGAATGCAAGGCTAAAAATATGTCCAAAATTATGCATGTGCCATCAGGCAGCAGGAGAACTCACCTGGCTGTGCTGCGGGAGGGAAGCTGGGGAGGCTGGCAGCTGCCGTCCCCGCAGCACAGGTTGCTCTGAGCCAGGCCCAGCCCAGCCAAGGGCGCCCCGGATAATGTGCAACGTGCGGAGCTGTCTGCGGTGCTGAAAAGGAGGCGGAGGACGCACACCCCACCCCCCTTACATACTGAAGGTGCTCCTGTTCCTCTACTGCTTATAAACTAAAAAAGAAAAAAGAAGAAAACAAAAAAGGGGTAAAAAAAAAGCCCATTTATCTCACATCCATATCATATTCTTGTGAAGAATCCCTATAAGTCTTCTTAAATCTCCCTTCCAACTCCCTTAAAATAGGATGTTCAGCAGGTCTGGGACAAGCAAACTCACAGTTTGGTTTAACTGACAAGCTGACTGTTTTCAAAACAGAACACATAGGCAAGGTCATTTAAATGGACAGACTACAGTCACCTGCTATGCCGTTAGGCACTACCATAGAGTTGCTTGCAGCATGGCTGTTCAGACTTCCTACCAAAAAATCAAGGGCACAGACTACTAAAAAAAAAAAAAAAAAAAAAAAAGCAGCAGCTGATTTTGGTTAGCAGACATTTTATGTCACCAGGTGCTTCTAAATATTAAATCTGCAAGCACTACTAATTGTTAAACTTTCATCTTATTTCCCAACACATTTTAGTTCATGTTTTGCAGGAAAATCTACTTTTCTTTCAGGTAGGTTTGCTTCTATCAGACTATGAAACATACCACACTGCAAGCAAAATACATTGCCATTCTGTTCTGTACAACAAAATTTATTGTCTTGATGAATTCCTGCAAATTTATGCTATACTTACTGATAAAGTCTAAGTACCTTTCAGAGAAGAATAAGAAAGGAATGATCAAATTTGAACAAGATCAGCAAACAGCTGGTGCTCCAGGTCACAATCAACCATCTATGGGCATGATTCTACAGACCTGATTCAAGAAATAATCCACTGCACATAGCAGGATATTTGCCTGCATTGAAGGCAGTTTTAAGGATTATTTTAAAATCGTTACATTATTGGGCTTACGCAGTACTTTCTTTCACTTGGAGTAGTACATTTCTAAGCTAAAGGATTTTAAAGATACTTCTTGTTTTCAGATTTAAGGTGTAACATCCGTTTAGCACCATAGATGGATGTAAATATTTCTCTGTGTGTTTTTCATCTTATTTTTTAAAAAGTCAAGTGTGTGTATATAAACATATTGTGCCTCAACTAAAAATCTATCAGATATCTAACAGCTAAGGGTGGTACAATGGCCTTTCCTTCCAATAGTGTCCTTGAAAACAAAACTTCCCTTTCATTTTCAAGATGGATGACAGAGCCCCTTGGAGCTGCAGCTTACTCCAGGCTCTGACATGAGTGCTGCAGCCTACAGTGTCTCTCAGACAAAAACATAAGAGTATTACTGTTTTACAAACAGGTATCCTTGTATTCTATACTGTCAGGCAGTGTTGAAAACTACATTAACCTTGATTAAGTCACATGATTGCACAGCTCCTTCCATGTAGTCTCATACATGAAGGAGTTCTTTAAAATGAGCAATTAAAAAAAAAATCAGAAATACAACTGAAGTTTTCTAAACGATTGATTTTTTTTTTTGATCCATAACAAATCTCTGAAAGAATGAAAATGTGTATCTAATTAGCTGGGGAAAATAAAATGCAAATATTGGAGTAACTACCTACTGTAATCTTGTGCATACAGAAAGCTATGACTGGTTATCTTGTGTATTGGTTTCTATTTAAAGTTTCTTGAAAATACATAGAATAATTCAAATACTTACAGAGCTTGGTTTTTTCAGTTTTGTTCTTAGTGCCTCAAGCACCACTTATAGAAAGGTACGCTGGAGAACAAGGCTCCCACATTGCAGCAGCTACATTTAATTATTTTTATACAAATAAAGAAATCTCTTCATCAGTAATCCAGCAGTTTATAGTGATACTCTGTCACCAGACACTTGGTTATTGAGTACAATAATGTTAAACAGCTGCCCATCTTTGATATTAATGCAAAGAAACTGGGTTCTGAGACAGAAATAGTGTTTTTCATATGTAAGGGCTGCGAGACAGGATCCCACTTGGCAAAGAGTCTTCAGTAACACAATATTTCTCTAACAGTAGTCTAAGTAGGAGACTATGGTGCCCTTTCATATTAGAACTACAGCATAGAAGAAGGGTACTATACAATTCTTAATTTCTCTTTTTTGTTAATTGGTACTGCTGAAAAAGACCTTCTTGCCCTTGAAAACTGTCATTTCTGCCTGTAGCCCAAGGTATCTCTAATTAGACATAGCAAAAGCACCAATGTATCTACAAATAAGGTATTTTTAACTTCAAAACTTTGAAAACTCTCTCTTATATGTTTCAATTTAACTGAAATGACAAATTGTAATTTCTTGATCAAAAACAAAAATGACAACTGAAATTAGAACTAAGTACCTGGGACAGGACATGGGACAGTATTTTTAGACTTACTCTATAGCTTTGATCATTAAATTCCCCCTACTTTTAGCCCTACTTGTCTTGAGAGCTTTCCTCTGTCACATTTCCTAGTGGCTGTAATTTCTATGGCATTAAATAAAACAAATCCAACATAAGGTTTTCCCCTCTTTTTAAATATTCTTCTAGTATATGCTAGTATCTGAAACAGCACAGTGAAGATTACATACCTAGAAGTTACTGATGCCTCTTTCCTAATAATTAGCCCTGCTATCCAGAGAAAATGCACAGTATGACATTTAGTCACTGGGAAATAAAAGACTGTTGCCCTACATCTGCTACAGAAAACAGCAGGTATGTCATAGAGAAAGTGTGCTATAACCTCAGTATTAAGTGATCCTACTAGCATAATCGCAGGTAACAGTCCCTAACAGGCAATGCTTCCTAGCACGAATGTGTCCATGTAGCCTATCTTATTTCTCTCCAGGGATGAAATACATTCACTGAATTTCGGGAAGCACTAAGTGATTATTTTTGTTTTCTGAATCAGTGGGAAGTGCAAAGTACTTGCCACAATAAAGCCTTTAGAAAAACTGACTCTGCAACCACAGATATGTAAACACTCAGCAATTCATACAGTGAAACATTACCTGAATTTCCCTTGCATGGTATACAATAATGAGCCCAAGCAGGATAATCGTGGAGAGGCTAATAAGGCATTTTAGAGCGAGGGAATACAGAGACTCCTGCAACAGAAAAACACCACTGTCCGTCAGACACCCACACGCATGGGACCGTTCCCGCCCCGCCGGGCTCCCCAGCCCCACTGCGAGCAGCGGAGCCCGGACTGGGAGGGGAAGGGAGGGTCGCCTCGCCTTACGGTGTCGGGGCCGGGAGGTGCCTCACGGCGGGGCCGGGGGAGGGGGACACCTCGCCTCACGGTTGCGGAACCGCGGGGGGAAGCATCTCGTCTCAGGGCGGAGGAGCAGTGGGCCCCACACAGCGGTGCCGGGGGTCAGGGCACCTCTCCTCAGGGCGAGGGACGCCTCACGGCAGGGCCGGGCGAGGGCCGGACAGTCCCGCCGCGCTGGGCTCTAAAAGAAACGAAGAGATGCCGGGGCCGGGCGGCAGCCTCCTTTCTGCCAGGACAGAGGCGCGGGGCGGCTAGACCGCACGGATTTGAATGGCTGTCAGGAGAGTGCAGCTGGCTGCGGAGCCGCCTTCCCACGAGCCGGCCTCGCCTGCGGGCCGGGGCGGGCACGGAGCCCGCGGCAGGGGCACGGGACGGGACGGGGACGGGGGGGAGGCGTGGGTCGGGTTGCGTCGACAGAGCCGAGAGCGAGAGGAAGGCGGTCCGACGGCGTGGCAGGTACCTTGGTGTAGGCGCCCCAGGACAGCTCTGTCTCGATCACCATGACTACGATGCCGAACATGCCGAAGATGAGCGCGTAGTCGCTGAGGCGCTTGCGCTTCTCGAAGAGCGCCCGGCGGTGCCCCAGCTTGTAGCCGATGTTCTGGTTCTTCTTCTTGCTGGGCTTGCCCCCGCCGTTGTTCGTGCCGCCAGAGCCGTAGAGCGCCAGGTTGTTGGCGTTGTTATGCTCGGGCTTGGAGACCACGATCTCCGGGGCACCGGCTATAGGGCTGGCGGGCGACGGCTGGAGCGGCTGAGACTCAGAGTCAAGCTCGTGCAGGTTCCTGCGGGACGAGCTCAGGTTGCTGAGCGGCCGCATGATGCCGCCGTTGTACCTGCAGCTGCTCATGGCTATTTCGGCGAAGGGATTGCTCTCCCGGCGCTGCTGGTAGTGGTGATGGTGGGTGCTGCCGCTGCTGACACTGCTGCTGGGACTGGCTGCTTGCTGCTGCTGCAGGTTGGGGTACTGGGGGTACTGAGGGGGCTGCCTGGACGCGCCGGCATGGCTGGAGGGGGTGAGCTTGCTGACGTTCAACTGGCTGCCTTGCCGGGAAGAGGCGGAAATGGAGAGCGGCGAGGAGTGAGTCCTGAAGTCGCCCGAGAGGGGCGAAGAAGTGCGGAGCAGCGAGGGCAGGTTATCCCCCGCGGCTGCCGCAGTGGCCCCATAGTAGGTGCAGTTGTTGCACTGGAGGCATGGGCTCTGCTGCTGCTGCTGCTGGAGAAGACTCTGCTTGTCCTGGCCGTGCTGCTGCTGCTCGGAGCAGAAGCCCGGCTGGAACTGCAATGGTGTTTCCATGTCAGAGGGGTTAAAGCCGCAGGAGGACCAGGTGGTGGTGGTGCACCCTGCGCAATGCGTTATGGTCGGCAGGGGAGAGTCCTGCTACCGCCACGAAGGGCCCATCCCGGCTCCCGTAGAATCCAGCCGCTGCGTGCGATTGGTCGGGCGGACCAAAACAGGGAGCATCTCGTCGGGGGAGACCGGCTGCGGCGTGAGGCGGAGGAGAGACTCCCGTCCGCCCTGCCCCCTCCCGCGCGGGGATCCCGTCTCCCACCACTCCCCCAGGTAAGGGTTACTCTCGACCCCCGCCCCGCCGCCGGGGTGCCCCACGCCACAGAAACCCGGGGGGTCCCGAGGTGGGCGGGGAGAGCGCTCGCTGAGCTCGCTTCCGGGATCGCCCTCTGCGAGGAAAGGGCCGCCGCGGCGAGGCTTCCCGACCCCGCTGACGCCGCACACATCTGCGCCGTCTCCAGAACATGGGCACTGCGCTGCGCTCCGGAGCTGTCCAGCGACGCCCCGCCGCTTCCCGGAGATGTGCAAAACAGCAGCGCCCTCGCTCCGAGGCCCTCGCCGTGGCGCTGGGGAGGAGGAGGCTCTCGGGGCCTGGCGCGGCCGACGCCCAGCACAGAGAGGAGCTGGGTCGGGCTGCGGCCTCAGGCCATGCCCACAGGCCATCAGAGAGGTCACAGGAGACCTCTCCTCTCCCGAAACTCGGGAGAGCCCAGGGCCCACGACAGGAGTCCCAGAGTGGCAGCAAGAGCTAACTGCTCAGGGGCCATCCTTTGGTTGCATATAGTAATTTCTGATATTTTTCAGACCTATAATAAAGGGGAGGATTTCTTTTGGCCACTCTTTTTCTGAACTAAAAAAGGAAGAAACTATTGTGAGAAACTGTGGACTAAGGTATTGTTTATTAAGATTTATGTTAAGCTCAATGTAAAATTAGACGACAGAAACCACTCATGCAAACAACCACTGGACGCCGCCTGTGTGAGATAAGATAACTGTAATCGCTCACACAAACTGAACCAGATACTGCTCATGCAAGATAACCACCAGATTTCCAGGAAGCGACAAGAAACAGGACAAGACAGCCCATATAAGGATATATGAGTGAAAGATCAACTATGAGACAAAGAGGGAAGACTTCTTACTTCAGCCTCAACAAATACCAGGAGGCAGGAAACGACCCCCCTAACAACAACTGAAGCACGCGCGGAGTACCTCCACTACCTCATGAGCACGGAAGTAAAGATGTATAAAAAGGGGACTATTTGAACTACTCAGCACGGCAGTTGGCGGAGCGCAGACTCCCCTGCCGTCCAGCGCTGTCTTTGCTCATATTCTACTTGCTATAATTAATAAAGAGTGAATTATAGTCCATTGTGGTCTCAATTTATAACAATTCCTGGTGCCGTGACTCGGATAAGGAACGGTGGGCTTCTGTCCTCCGGGGAGGCGCCCCGCGGCAATCCGCGGCCCCGCGACTGACAGCCTACCTCAACCTTACCGACGAACCTAAATTCTAGAATAGTGAGCAAAGGAGAAAACCGGTAAAATCCCATAAAAATTCTGTGCACGGGAGTCCGGACGAAGACGCAGGACGCGTAAGTATATTGCGAATTTGCTCGCAGGTTTGCCGTTCGGGCGGGACTGGGTTTCCTGGAATATAACGAATGAGAGGTTCGATATACTGAACCAAGCGAGTGTGGACTCTTAAGTACTGCGTTTCCCATCTCCCGCGAGGGATTGGGCCAGGAACAAGGGGAGTGAGTGAGTGTATGTTTGTGGATATTCCAGAAGATGGGGGCGAAGGGCAGCAAGCCTTCGACTCCCATGGGAAGGGTACACACTGTACCTAAGAATACCCCTTTGGCATATGTCTTAGACAATTGGAGGTATTTCCCTGGAACCCTAGGGAAAGATAAGCAGAAAATGATAGAATACTGTACTAAGATATGGGGAGGGAAGAAGATTTCTAAAAATACCTTTTGGCCAGTCTATGGGTCAGAAGAAGATTGGGTAAGACAGCAATTAAACCTCTGGGTCAATAATAAAAAACCCCTAACCCGGAGGAGAGTCAGTATGCGGAAGTATGGATAAAAAGACCGGGAGCTAAACTTTACCCACTGAATGGAGTAAAAACTAAACAAAAGAAAAAGCAGGAAGAGTTAGACGAAACCCTTCTAACCCCCCCTCCTTACATTCCTCCTCCTGCTCCCGCAGCCCCTCCCGAGGTCCCCAGAGCTCCCACTCCCCCACCGGAGTCGGAACAAGGGTCTTCCCCTCCTCCTAGACGCATGACTAGAAGTCAAAAAGGGGCAGCTCAGATGTATCCTCTAAGGGAAATGCCCATGGGGGGACCTCAGCCTATGATTGGATATATTTCTGTACCCCTAAACTCGGCTGACCTACGAGATTTTAAAAGAACCGAGATGGGAAGCTTAATTGAGGACCCACTTGGAGTGGCAGAAAGATTAGATCAATTTTTGGGACCAAACCTTTATACTTGGGATGAGATGCAATCTATCCTTGGTCAATTATTTACTACCGAGGAAAGAGATGTGATTAGACGAGCAGGAATGAGACTGTGGGATGTTCAGCATGCCCAGGGACCCCAAGCAGATATCAAATGGCCACTCCAAAGACCTAACTGGGATAATCAGGATCCGGTGCATAGAACTCATATGCAAGATCTGAGAACTATAGTAATTCAGGGGATTAGAGAAGCAGTACCCCGTGGCCAGAATATCAATAAAGCATTTAATGAAATGCAAAAGAAAGATGAGAGCCCTACTGAGTGGCTGGAACGACTGAGGAAAGTCCTTCAACTGTACTCTGGGGTAAATCCAGACGACCCTTTAGGGCAAGCGCTCCTAAAAACTCAGTTTGTAGCAAAATCATGGGAAGATATCAGAAAAAAGATTGAAAAGCTAGAAGACTGGCAAAATAGAGGGTTGGATGAATTATTGAGGGAAGCTCAGAAAGTCTACGTAAGGCGGGAAGAAGAGAGCAGCAAGCGACAAGTAAAAATGATGGTAGCAGCTGTCAGAGAGGATCGCAACGGGCGGACTGGTGAACACAGATCTGCTGGAATAAAACAAGGGAACGCAGTAGTAAAGAAGGAACAGAGATGTTGTTTTTACTGTGGAAAGAAGGGACACATAAAGAAGAATTGCAGAGAAAGGATCAGAGATGAGGAAATATTGAAAGCAGAATAGGAGAGTCAGGGGCTCTATATTTTAGGGGACCGGAGTCATCATGAGCCCTTGATAAAGTTAAAAATAGGTCCCCATAAACAAGAGTTCACCTTTTTAGTAGACACAGGGGCTGAGAAATCGACTATTAGGCAAATACCTGAGGGATGTAAAGCTTCCCCTGAAAAAGTACAAGTAATAGGGGCAAAAGGAGAACCCTTTAAAGTAAGCAAAATCAAAAATGTGATATTCAAAACTGAAAATAAATTTGGAATGGGTGAACTCTTGCTCGTCCCTGAAGCAGAATTTAATCTGTTGGGACGGGATTTAATTGTTGAACTACAATTAGAAATCAAAGTAGAAAATCAAGAGCTAACGGTGTCTGCTTATCCCTTGACCATGGATGATCAAAAACAAATCAACCCCGATGTCTGGTACTCTCCGGATACAATAAGTAAATTAGAAATCCCACCGATTAAAATTCAAATTTCCGAACCCCACATACCTGTAAGGGTAAAGCAATATCCTATATCCTTAGAAGGACGGAGGGGATTAAAACCAGAAATTGATCGATTGTTAACACAAGGAATCTTAGAACCTTGTATGTCACCCTTTAACACTCCTATTTTGCCTGTAAGGAAGCCAAATGGAAAATATTGGCTTGTACATGACTTAAGGGAAATAAACAAAAGAACTATCACCCGGTTCCCTGTAGTAGCAAATCCATACACACTGTTAAGCAAGCTAGGACCCCATAACTCCTGGTATAGTGTGGCTGATTTAAAAGATGCTTTTTGGGCCTGTCCATTGGCAGAAGAATGCCGTGATTATTTTGCCTTTGAATGGGAAGACATAGAGACAGGCCGAAGACAGCAATTGAGATGGACCGTGCTCCCCCAAGGGTTCACTGAGTCCCCTAATCTGTTTGGACAGGCCCTGGAAGAACTCTTAAAAGAATACCAGGTACAAACGGGAAACGTGCTGTTACAGTATGTAGATGATCTGCTCATAGCAGGGAACAATAAGGAGGATGTAAGAAAAGAAAGCATTCGACTCCTAAACTTTCTTGCACAAAAGGGACTACGGGTATCACAAGAAAAGTTACAATTTGTGGAGGAAAAAGTGAAATATTTGGGACATTATTTGTTTAATGGCAAAAAAAAATATTGGACCCAGAGCGCATTAAAGGAATTCTAGAATTACCTATGCCTGTCACTAAGAGGCAAATTCGGCAGGCATTAGGGCTATTTGGGTATTGTAGACAATGGATAGAGAACTACAGCTTTAAAGTTAAATTTTTATACGAACAATTGTCTAAAGACAAAATACTCAAGTGGACCCCTCGGGATCAAGAGCAGTTTGCTAATCTCAAAAGGGAGCTAAGTCAAGCACCGGTTTTAAGCCTCCCAGATTTAAAGCGGCCATTCCATTTATTCGTTAACATACATGAAGGAACGGCATTCGGAGTATTAACTCAGGAATGGGCCGGACAAAAGAAGCCGGTGGCATACTTATCGAAGCTGTTGGATCCTGTGAGCAGGGGTTGGCCAAGTTGTTTACAAGTCATTGTCGCTGCTGCCTTATTACTTGAGGAAACGAATCGCATTACCTTTAATGGAGAAGTTGTCTTATATGCACCTCATAACATCAGGGGAGTGTTACAACAAAAAGCGGAAAAATGGCTTACAGATAACCGACTATTGAAGTATGAAGGAATACTCATAGAATCCCCTAAACTTTCTTTAAAAACTATTGGAGCAGTTAACCCCGCTGAATTTTTGTACCCAGGAGAAGGTAATGAACTATTACACAATTGTTTTCAAACAATTGAACAACAGACACGCATTAGGCCAGACTTAGAAGAAGAAGAACTACAATGTGGGGAAGTATTATTTATAGATGGGTCATCACGAATAGTGGAAGGTAAACGATTGTCCGGATATGCCATCGTTAAGTTGGAAAAAGGAGAATTTAAGACAATAGAATCAGGCCCCCTGAGTGCCAGCTGGTCAGCTCAAGCCTGTGAGCTGTATGCATTGTGGAAAGCATTAGTGTCACTGAAGGGAAAGGATGGAACTATATATACAGACTCACGCTATGCATTTGGAGTGGTACATACCTTTGGAAAAATATGGGAGGAAAGAGGATTTATTAACTCACAAGGAAAAGAATTGATACACCCGGAATTAATTCGGCGAGTTCTGGGGGCATTGAAAGTGCCGAATAAAATAGCAGTTGTACATATAAAGGGACACCAGCGAGGTACAAATTATCAAGTCAGGGGAAATAACGCAGCTGATATAGAAGCAAAACGAGTGGCAGGCAATTATAATACGATTTTGACTATACAACCAGTACCTGTTAGTAAAAATTTGAGTTTTGAGTCTGCAGAAAAGGAAAAACTAGAACAAATGGGAGCTAAGGAACGGGATAGTAAGTACGTATTACCAGATGGGAGAGAAGTCTTGCCGAAGGGCATAGCACTCGAAATATTTTCAAAAATACACAGTAAAACCCACTGGGGAACCCAGGCGTTAGTTGATCATTTCAATCAACAGTTTGCCTGTATAGGCGTATATAATATAGCAAAGACAGTCACAGCAGCCTGCGAGACCTGTCAAAAGGTTAATCGAAACAACACGAGACAAAAACCTCTTGGAGGACGTTCCCCAGCATACAGACCTTTCTCACACATACAAGTGGATTTTACTGAACTACCCAGAGTAGGGCGTTACAAATATTTATTAGTAATGGTGGATCATTTAACACATTATGTTGAGGCTTTTCCTACCTCCAAGGCAACTGCTAACCAGGTTACTAAGGTATTACTTGAACACATTATACCTAGATATGGAGTACCTGATGTAATCGACTCAGACAGAGGAACACATTTTGTGTCAAAAATTGTTAGAGATCTAGCAGAAAACCTGGGAATTAAGTGGGAATACCATATGCCATGGCATCCACAAAGTTCGGGAAAAGTTGAAAGGATGAATGGAGAAATCAAAACTATTTTGACTAAATTAATGATAGAAACCAAACTATCATGGATCAAGTGCCTACCCATGGCACTATTAATACTCAGAACCAGACCCCGAGCAGATATAGGAATATCAGCGTTTGAGATGGTATATGGAATGTCCTATAGAATTGAAAGTCCACAAACAAATGTTTTAATTCGAGATCGTGTAATTAATGAATGTTTCACAATTAGCAGAGCATCGTAACAAACTTTGGGAACATGGGCTGATTGTGCAACGACCTCCATTGGACTTAAAAATTCACACTTTCAAACCGGGGGACTGGATATTAGTTAAAACATGGAAAGAAGAAACCCTAAAACCCAATTGGGAGGGACCTTATCTTGTTTTGCTTACAACAGAAACAGCTGTCCGGACTGCTGAGCGTGGATGGACTCATGCCAGTCGCGTTAAAGGCCCAGTGACAAGACCCCACTGGAAAGTAATCAGTACTCCAGGTGACACCAAGATAACCCTGAAAAGATAAAGTAATGATAAAAACTTTGCTTGATCATTTTGTCGCATTACCTTTTGGTATAAAGTGTGTATTGTTGTTTATATTCGCAATAATTATTTCTCTCTTCGTATATTATATATGGAAGCATACAAAATGTACTAAAGGAAATTGTTAAACTCATGCAACCACACAATATTGAATATAGAAAATATGTTGATATAAACACTCTAGATATACGAATTAAGTGTAATAATTTGAACCGCAATTGTTATCCGTTTGCTTGTTCCAAGTGTATGGTATGCCAGGATAAATGGTGGACTCACTGTGAATGTGGATACCCTTCAATAGGGGTTTGCACACAGTGTTGGAAAATCCAAAGAACTCTCACTGAGTGAAAATCAAAGCAATCAGAATCTAAACAAGAAATTATTTAAGAATCCCATGAGTGGTGGGAAATTTTTACCAAAGGAATAAACCCCCAATATTATTGTTACTATTCCAACGAACCAATCCCCTTTGTAACTGAAATCTTGGCTATAAAGTGTAAGAAGGGAAGTACCAACTGTGCCTTGCCTCATCCCATTAGTTAAAGCTGTAAAGTGGGGAGCCTATATAAACAGGCAGAAAGCCCAAAACAGCTGTTCTCCTGAAGAATTCCCTTGCTGCCGAGAAGATGGTACACCCCGTGGCTCGAAGCAACCGAGTCGACGGGCGAGGCAGAGGAGGAACAAACTGTGGAGAAAAGAATCAGAACAATGGGACACAAAAGCAACAATGGCCAAACTTCCCCAGGGATGATAAAAATATACTTAAATTGGCAAAATTGACAGACACCTTTTTTTCTGGTATACCGCTAGTTTTGTTACTGATAATAACCCAAGCAAATGGAAACCCCCATGAACCAATGCTCTGGAAACTATATAACTTACAGGAATCTAGACTAATACAAAATCAGACCTCTCCGGGAAATTGGAATTTTACTGTCCAATTAGTCTCAATGATTCCGGTCGATATCCAGAGAGGCTGGGAGGCGACGGAAGCCAACTCCAAAGCCTTCTATGTGTGTCCAGCTTCCAATCCTGGAAAGAGTTATTGCAACTATCCAGGCCATTTTTATTGCGGTTATTGGGGTTGCGAGACAATAGCCTCAGACTGGCCAACAAAAGGAGACAAATATATAAGTATCACTTGGGGACCTCCAGGTTGCATTCCACCACAACATGGATCTGACGGCTCCGGGGTCTGGGGATCTGTAAGGGGGGTGAAATCATCTCCATCAGAATGCGACAGAATAGAAATTGAAGTTAAACAACCAGAAGATGACACATGGTTAATTGGCCGTACCTGGGGAATTAGATATTGGGAACCTGGAGCAGATAGAGGAAGCTTTTTCAAAATAATAAAAGAAAGGACACCCCACGATCCTTTACCAGTAGGACCAAATCCGGTCCTGAATCCACCCACTTTCTCTAAAAAAAAGGTTGTCCCCGTGAACATCGCAACCCCTTCCCCAGACTCCTTCTTGAAAACAGCTAATGGTACCATGACTGAATTCTCCTTATCCAGGGATTTAAAGTTGTTAGAATCCAAAGACCCTTTATGGAATCTAATGCAAGCCTCTTATCGTACCCTTAATGAAAGCAAACCAAATTTAACTGAAGAATGCTGGTTATGTTATAATATTAGACCACCATATTTTGAGGCAATTGGAAAACCAGGAAGGATTCGATGGTCTAACGGTTCAAACCCACGAGAATGTCCATGGGATGGCCGGAGGAATCATACGCAAGGAATTACTATTCAATTAGTAACGGGTCAAGGAAAATGTATAGGTACAGTGCCCGAAAAGTATCAGCCTTTATGCAACCGAACAGTCACTAATACCAATATAGAGAAACACAAAAATCAAAAGGACAAATGGGCTATCCCGACACCAGGAGCTAAATGGGTTTGTTCAGACATCGGAATAACGCCTTGTCTATCTCTAAATGTGTTTGATCAATCTCAGTTTTGCGTGCAGGTAATTATTGTTCCTCGTCTAATCTATCACACCTCGGAAGAAATATTGCATCACTTTGAGGGAGACCGGAATAGACAAAAACGAGAACCAATTACAGCGGTAACCCTAGCTACACTACTGATAGCGGGTGGAGTTGGAGCAGGCACAGGTATAGCCTCTCTAGTACAAGGTCAGGAATTACAAGGTTTGCAAATGGCTGTAGATGAGGATTTAGCGAAAATAGAACAATCTATCCAAAATTTAGCCACTTCAGTAAAGTCTTTATCAGAAGTAGTGCTACAAAATAGAAGAGGATTAGACCTATTATTTTTGAAGGAAGGAGGGTTATGTGTAGCTCTCAGTGAAGAATGTTGTTCTTTTGCTGACCATACGGGAGTCGTCCAAGACACCATGTCCGAACTTCGGAAAAGGTTAGACCAATGTAGAAAGGATCGTGAAGCGGGCAGGTCATGGTATGAAAACTGGTTTAATGTTTCACCTTGGCTAACCACTTTGTTGTCGGCTTTAGCAGGACCGCTTATTATGTTGATCCTGGGACTTATATTTGGGCCTTGTATATTACGCTATATTTTTCATTTTATTAAAGAACGGTTTGACACAGCTAAATTGCTTATTTTAACCTCGAGAGTAGAATATGAAAGTGTATCTAATAATGAAGATGAAAATTATTGTGAATGTATTATGCCACGCGAAAATCATTATTGTGAGTGCTATAATAAATGTCGAAATTGTGAAAAAGAAATTGTTTACAAGAATGAAGATGAAAGTAGCACCTAATAAACAATAGGATAAAAAGAAAAAGGGGGGATTGTGAGAAACTATGGACTAAGGTATTGTTTATTAAGATTTATGTTAAGCTCAAGGTAAAGTTAGACGACAGAAACCACTCATGCAAACAACCACTGGACGCCGCCTGTGTGAGATAAGATAACTGTAATCGCTCACACAAACTGAACCAGATACTGCTCATGCAAGATAAACACCAGATTTCCAGGAAAGCGACAAGAAACAGGACAAGACAGCCCATATAAGGATATATGAGTGAAAGATCAACTATGAGACAAAGAGGGAAGACTTCTTACTTCAGCCTCAACAAATACCAGGAGGCAGGAAACAACCCCCCTAACAACAACTGAAGCATGCGCGGAGTACCTCCACTACCTCATGAGCACGGAAGTAAAGATGTATAAAAAGGGGACTATTTGAACTACTCAGCACGGCAGTTGGCGGAGCGCAGACTCCCCTGCCGTCCAGCGCTGTCTTTGCTCATATTCTACTTGCTATAATTAATAAAGAGTGAATTATAGTCCATTGTGGTCTCAATTTATAACAGATCTTTTGAAAGCCTCATGATCCCATCTTTCGGCGGGCTTTTTCAAACAGCAGTTACATGTTATCTCCGGGTGGGGGTTTCTATGAAGTGGTTACATATCAGCTCTAGGTGGGGTTTTTGAGAAACAATTACATTGTTCCAAGCAAATAGCACACTTTATATTTTACCCATATATATTCAAACATTCATCATAAATATAATATAGGTTATAGTGATCACAAATCATTTCAGATCCATACAGGGTACCATATTCTATTTTTACAATATTTCAGACAGCAGAATATTATGGTTTGACATTTACAAATCATTCAAGCGTAACGTACCCGCCTTGTTTAACTTAGCAAATTGGTTACAATGGTTTATTACAATGCCAGCATAATTTCAATTTTTTTTCTAATAACCACCTTCTCTCTCTTTCTTGTAATAATTCTGTCTTTAAATGATCGATTTCCAACCGCTCCTCTAAGGCATCTCTCTCCACTGCTACAAAATAATCCTGCGCCTGAATCAAGCAGGCACCTAATATGGCGCACAGTTTTCCTTCATTTCCACTATTCCACCAACTTCCCTGGCTTTGTTCCAACTTTCTCGCAACTTCCACCAGAACAAACCACCTCTCCTTCACCCATTGTATCTCTGGGGGAGAAGGGGCACAACTATATTTGTGTAATAACTCCTCTATCGACATCCTGCCGACTACGCCAATTGTTACAGAGGCTCCCAAATGAGCAACCAACCACCAAAAATAAAAAATTAATTATTAACACAGTTAACTAGCTCTCCGTAAATTACAAGTTCGAATGTCTGTGAGAGGAGAACAGAACAACTTTCTAGGGTTTAATGGCAACCCAAAACACATAACAAAGAACTCTATAGGGTTTAATGGCAACCCAAAACACAGAACAAAGCCCCACTCCCTAGGGTTTAACGGCAACCCAAAACGCTTTATCACTCACCTGATAAGTGAGGACTCTCAACCTCGAGGACCTGCTCAGGGCAGCGTCCCGACCCAAGGCACCTCGAGGAGTTTCCTTGGGCAGCGTCCTGACCCAAGGGGAGAGTCCTCAACCACAGCATGCTGCTCCAGGGGACAAGCTCAAAATGGCTCCCCCGGGGGACTCCATTTATACCCAGGCCGAATCTGACCTGTAGTCAATAGCGGCTCCCATTGGCCAAAGGCCCCAATTACCGTGAAGCCCTGAGAACAAAGGCAGCCAGGAGCTGCTACCCTTCAGCAGCCAAGAAGCTCTGCTTTCATTGGGCGGATGCACCTGCCACAGGGGCACCTTCCTTTTGTCTTTCCAGGCTCGATGAGATTTTCTAAAACTATAGTCCGCATACCATCCATTAACTCTTGGGTAATCCCCTGTCCTATTCCCTCAGCCTTAAGGCATAGCAGGGGTGTGTGTGTGTCACACTAGAAGCTGTTGTATCATGCCTTGTATAAACACAGTGCCTGGTTCTGTCTAGTTGAGCATGTTTTGTTGCTAATTAGATTATCTGCATGAAGACCAATGTTCACTTTCCTTGATAAATAAAATGGATATATTATTTCCAGGAAGGCACAGGTTATAAAGGTACTTGGATATCTTGTTTACTATGTAATAAACAGGAAGTAATTTTAGTTCATTTCACTTGAAGTATTTTCTATGAATGACTGTTTTCTTTGACTTTTCAGACATTAAGCAAAAGTATCTTTTCCTGCTCTTTTGGTTTTTGGGGGGGGGTTGTTTGTTGGGTTTTGGGGGGTTTTGCTGGTTGTTGGTTTTGGTTATGTTTTCTTATATCAGCTGGGACTAATGAGCAATTTAATTCAAGATGTTGATTGTTCTGATGCTACTTATGCATTTCCTATGGCCATTGACTTCCAAGTGGTGACTAAAACATCTAGATTAAAAAAAAAAAAGACAAAAAAAGCCAGTTATACTAGATACACTATGAATTTCTGCAGAAGGATAAATCATGTCCTTGTATTATGTTAGCAATCATGTGAGTTTGTATTTAGGTTGTCTCATAGTAACTCATGCCTTCTTGTAGGTACAGGCATAGAAAGAGGAGCAAACTTGACCCTCTGGAATGAATTCTTCATCCAATTAGACTTCCTTCAGACAGTGATTTTGGCTGTCTTAATTTGGCTGTTGATATTTAACTTCAGTTTTGAAAGGGACAGTGGGGGAGAAAAACCTAGAGTTAGAAGGAAAAAAAAAAAAAGAAAAAACCCACTCTAAATATTTCCTACTTGACTTGATGTAATCAGCCATGTAATTGTGGAAGAGTTGAATGTAAGAATCATCTTTATTCATAAACTATTTGGCAAGTCTCTGAAAAACAATGGGAGGCTTTGAATTGTGCTTCATAGACTATTATTTGCCTATCTATTTTGACGGTTTAGATCATAATTTTTTCCTGCCCATCATTACTCACCAAAATGTTTTCTTTCAAACACTTTTTTTTTTTTTTTAAATAAAAAGAACTCTTAGACTGAAAGTTGTGGGAATTTAAGAATTGGTGGTTAGCAAAATGTAAACTGACCTTGAGGTCATAAGAATGATTGTGGATAAATGAGGCAACATTACGGAACACCATGTTGTGTGAAAAACACCACCTGCAGAGTGGGGTGAGCGTGTAAGCAATAAACAGGCAAAACCTGAAGGTCGGTAGGACGTAAAAGTAAAAACAAACCTATGTAAACAATTGGTAATAAATTGGGAGCTTGCACACAGTGCAGCAGCATTTGCTCTTGGCAATGCTCCCCTGTCCTGGTTTAGCTAGGATAGGGTTAAGTTTCCCCAGCAGTGGGGGGAAGCTCTAGCCGGGTTATTCAATACCATGCTGACGTCACATCCTGGCGCCCAAGCGCGGGAGCGTGGGAGAATCGGTGAACGCGTGTGTTGTGCGATCTCTCTCTCTCACTGCTGTATCGGTACATATCTTGCTCTGTTCATTGTTATTACTGTTATTGTTATTGTTATTGTTGTTGTTTGTTTTGTTGCTGTTGTGTCGCAGTAGAGACGGACACGACAAACATCAGATTGTGTGAAATGACCAAAATGGTTACAAAAGCACCTTTATTGTTCTAACAAGCCTTTTTATAACCTTCTTCAAAGTAGGTGTTCATACAGGATTGGTTTACTTTAGTAACTAACAGTTCACGATTGGGTGTTAGTTTCTCGGCTGAATCATCAGGACAGTTCTTCTTATCTTAGTTCTCTAATCTTGTTTCCATGGCACTTCTCGGGACTTTCTGGCCTCTCATGGATACACTGGAATCTCGTCAAGGTTAAATTCTTCTTCAGTTAGACTAGAGGCAGACCCGCTGCCTCCCCCGACAATTCCCCCTTTTTGTATTTGTGCTAGAAATATTGCGAGAGCAGTCTTCTGCACGGCCCTTTGCAGAAGACTGACAAGACAGGGCAACATTAAAAGCACGGTCACAATTATCAAGATCACGACCCCCACAGTTTTGACCAGAGATATCAACCATCCAGAAAGTCCCCAACCTTTAAACATCCTTGTTAACCAATCTAATCAATCCTCTTCTGTTAAATGCTTGACACCATCCCTTAGCTGCTGTATGCTTTTGAAAATAGATTCTGAGTGGTCAGATAAATTCATGCAACACATTCCATCAAAATCTTCACATCCATGTCCTTGTGCTAAAAGCAAAAAGTCAATAGCAGCTCTATTCTGTAAAGTAGCATGTCTAACACTATCAACATCTGTCGGGGGAGGCAGCGGGTCTGCCTCTAGTCTAACTGAAGAAGAATTTAACCTTGACGACATTCCAGTGTATCCATGAGAGGCCAGAAAGTCCCGAGAAGTGCCATGGAAACAAGATTAGAGAACTAAGATAAGAAGAACTGTCCTGACGATTCAGGCGAGAAACTATCACCCAATCGTGAACTATTAGTTACTAAAGTAAACCAATCCTGTATGAACACCTACTTTGAAGAAGGTTATAAAAAGGCTTGTTAGAACAATAAAGGTGCTTTTGCAGCCATTTTGGTCATTTTCACACAATCTGATGTTTGTCGTGTCCGTCTCTACTGCGACAAACATCAGTTAAAAGGCCACTTAAAGCTAAAGAGGTAGTATTAGTTTGTTTGCTAAGCCAGCATCCCAAGTTATTTAAAGTTCTTAGGGCATTTGCAACGCCAACTCCTGGTGCCAATATGGAGGCTGTTATGATCTGGCCTGGATTCCAGAATTCAATGTTATCTTGACAAGAACTGCTAAACTGATGAACAGTCCTTTGGACTCGCTTATGTTTTCGAGTCATATTCAGAATCATTGACACATTTGGTGTTAATAACGTGAGGCGTCCAAGGCTACACGGGCCTCCATTCAGTTTAGATGGAACGCCTCCCCAGGCACGATCTCCACAGATTAAAAACACACCAGGAGGTAATACAACAGGAACATCAGAAGACCGTGAGATGTTAGTCGAGGTATAATTGCACCAAGCGGTTGAGTTATGATAAGCAGCATTAGTTGCATTCACATTTTGCCCTTTCCGTGCGGAAGTATTATAAGAATAATTAAAAAACACACAAGCATCCATTATGACAGAGCCTAGCAACTCTAGTTCTTGGGGTTCTTGCATAACCTGTGGAAGGTGACTATATACACCATCCTAATTATATATACAATTTTTTGGAGAGTTGCAAAGAGAGAAAGCCTGAAGGGTTTGTGGGATTGGCCATGTGTCTACTGGCACTCCCACCAAACAGGTGGAGAATGGATTTTCCGGGTCTGCAGTAGAAAGGCACAAGGCTTCTTGATGTGTCATATTTGCCAAAGTTACCCAGACATTCTGCTTGGGTTGTGGAACTACCCATCCTTCAGCCTGATGCAGGTTCCAGCACAGGCCGAACACACCGAGCAGGAACCCAGTGAGGGCCGGCATCTGTAACTGTCATTCCTAGATATTTCCAGGGTTCTACTTTCTGCACCTTTTCAGGGGCAATAACTAATCCATATTGTTGTAACAAATCTCTGGCCAAATTCTTCATGTCATTCAACTGCTCCTTGCTGTGTGATGCTAACAGGATGTCATCCATGTAATGGTAACAATAACTGGTAGGGAATTTTTCCCTTACAGGTGACAAAGCTTGTGCCACAAACCATTGACAAATTGTTGGTGAATTTTTCATGCCCTGCGGCAGAACTCTCCATTGATATCTTTTTGCGGGTTCTGAATGATTGACAGAAGGCACAGAGAATGCAAATTTTTCTCTGTTTTGAGAGGCTAATGGTATTGTAAAAAAACAGTCCTTAAGGTCCATGACAATGATTTCCCAATCTTGAGGGATCATGGCAGGTGAAGGCATGCCTGGTTGCAGAGCCCCCATCGTGGCCATGTCACCATTGACCTGCCGCAGGTCATGCAAAAATCGCCATTTTCCTGATTTCTTTTTTATCACAAACACTGGAGTGTTCCATGGGCTCTGAGAGGGTTCAATGTGTCCAGCAGCTAGCTGTTCTGCCACCAATTCTTGCAGGGCTTTTAATTTCTCCATTGGTAGGGGCCACTGATCCACCCACACAGGGCTATTCGTTAACCAGGTTAACACAAGCATGGGCTGTCTAACACCCTGCAGCACAGTGGCCCCCGTTAAAAATCCGTGGTAATTCTCACCCCCTATTGTGACAAGCAATCCCTCCCCCATAAATTGAGGGGAGCTGCCGTCACATATGGTTTAATAACTGCTTGTTGGCCCTCAGGATTGGTAATCAGAACTGCTGTGGTTGTCGTCCTTGCTCGCGCGGATCCTCCCAGCCCCACTACCCCTGTGTCTGCCACCACCGTGGGACAATTAATTGGCCAGTCAATATGACAGATAATAGTTACGTCTGTTCCAGTGTCTAGGAGTCCACAGATTGTAGTAGAAGGAGGAGAACTGTCTTGATTGTAGATGATGTACTTCATGGACAGACAATGCGTCTCAATGAGTTGTGACCAAAAAGCCATCAGCGCCCTGGTCGATCTAAAGTTGCTATCCTCACGGAGGCGCTCCTCTGTTTTTGGAACACAACTCAAAAAAGGTACAAGTTGAGCAATGCGAGTGTCTTTTGGAATCGTTACAGGTGGATAAGGAGTAGAAATCATAGCACAAATTTGTTCAGTAAAATCAGCATCAATAATTCTAACATGCACAATTAATCTATTCAAAGTGCTACTAGATCCTCTAACCAATAGGGCACTTAGACGGCGCAATTCCATTGTCTTTTTCAATGCGGTGAGTCCCACTTGTTGAGACTGTTCCAATATAATAGGGGGTCAAATTGCTTGTAGTTGAGGATTACTAAATGGCCCCTCACCAAGCAAAGCATCCTCTCCGAGGCCTAGCCTCGGGTCATCCTGTGGCAGTTGTAAATTATTCTGTGCGGCTGCGCATGCCATCTGCCTCCAAGTAGATTGAAACACTTGTAATTGCACCGGCTGAAACAGCACTTGTGCGAGATGTGTAACGTCATATGGACACAGCAAATCTGTGCTGATTATTCGAATAAGTTGCATCACCTCAGGAGAATTGATTCCAAATTTCTGTGCTTTATTCTGCAAATCCTGCACCACTTTCCAGCCGATTGGATTGTGCTCATCGTGCTCGTTTGTGCCTGCAACAGCTTTGTAAACAGGGAATGCACCAGGAGCCTCTGCTGCTATGTCTACAGGCTTTGGACATGCCGGGGTTGGAGAGTACGGGCTGAGGCGTTCAACCAGATCCCAGTTGCCAGCTTCAGCAGCATACTTCCTAACTCCCTCCCAAAATCGATCAGGGGATGTTGGGACTACAGTTATTGTGGATGGAGGGAGAGTCCATGGCTGGGCTTTTTTCACTATGGTTTTATCTGTCATATGCAGAGTTCGCATAGCGGCAGTTAAAGCTTCTTCTCCCTCACTTTCATTTTCGCTCTCACTTTCCAGCTCTGTGTTATTCGCCGGATTCGCCGTATTTTCCTCCTCGGGGTGGGGGGGCCGATGGAGTCACCCCTTCTGCTGCTGCGCCGCTAGGGGCCGCCGCTGCACCGCTAGGTGGGGGGGGCCCTCAATGCCCCGTAAAATATTTAATGGCAGAGGAGGAGGAGGTGGGCGAGGGCGTGATCTGCTTTTGCCTGTGAGAGGTTTCCTGCCTGCTATCGCCGACGCTGAGGCATCGGCTTCATTTGCCCCTTGGCCACAATCTCTCCCCTTCCTAACATTTTCTGGTTTCTCATCTTTCTTTTGCTCATCATTCGCCTCACATTCTGCTTTCCATTCCTTCAGGGTCTCACTTAATAAACGCCATGTGGTTGCCAACTCACATGCCTCTTTTTGTCCTTTAGAGATCTCATCCAATATTTTCAATCCTACTGCTTGCCATGCACTCACACTGAATGCAGTAACTGTTGTGGCTTCAAAGCCTTGCATCTTACTCCATAGCAAAATCTTTTTCAGGCTTTGTTCTGAGGTTTTAACCCCTTTTCTTTTTAATAGGGCTTTCCAGGTAGACAAAATCATCTCCTCTTCTTTTGTTAATTGCTGCCCCATAATTACAGTCCCGTTCCCGGTGGCTCACCTTTTTAGGTGTCGAAGTTCAGGTCTGGACCAAGCAGATTCCCTCTGCTCTCAGCTTCACCAGGCTCCGTCTCTGCAGCTCTTCCCGCCGCCGTTATACTTCTCCACAGCTCTCCCCGCCGCAGAATACGTTGCCTTTAAATGATCACTTCGCCCGATCACGTCGGGGTCACCATTTGTCACAGTAGAGACGGACACGAGAAACATCAGATTGTGTGAAATGACCAAAATGGTTACAAAAGCACCTTTATTGTTCTAACAAGCCTTTTTATAACCTTCTTCAAAGTAGGTGTTCATACAGGATTGGTTTACTTCAGTAACTAACAGTTCACGATTGGGTGTTAGTTTCTCAGCTGAATCGTCAGGACAGTTCTTCTTATCTTAGTTCTCTAATCTTGTTTCCATTGCACTTCTTGGAACTTTCCGGCCTCTCATGGATACACTGGAATGTCGTCAAGGTTAAATTCTTCTTCAGTTAGACTAGAGGCAGACCCGCTGCCTCCCCCGACACTGTTGCTCTGTTGTATTAAACCTCTCCTTATCTCAGCCCCGGGGTTTTGTATTTCACTCCCTTTGTGGTGGAGGGGCAGCGGCCACGTGGTCTTGGACCCCGGCAGGGCCTAAACCACCACATCCCCCTTCAACAAACTTGAGTGAGTTTGTCGTGATTCAGCGCGTTGCCCCGATCCTGGCTGGTCCGAGACCGACAAGTGGTGCCCCGTGTGAGCCATATGGGAAATTGAAGAAGACAGCGGCGTGCTCATATGCAAAGGAGGAAAGTGGCGTCTGGACTACAGTATTCATTTATCTGGGAAGTACCAGACAGCAGCACCTGGATTTGGGAAAGCTGCCGGCATATGTAAGACCAGAAGGGGTTTTTCTTTAAGTATCTGGTGAATACCAGATGACAGTACCCGGCTGTGGGAAGCTGCTGCTCTCTTTTTCTTAAATTGTCTAGTGAATGCCGGACAGTAGTGCCTGGCTGTGGGAAGCTGCAGGTGTCTTTCTCAAGTTATCTGGTGGGTGCCAGGCAGCGGAGGCTGCTAGCATATGGCTCTTCTTCTCCTTCTCTTAAATCATAAGGTGTTTTTTCTTTTTTCTTTTTCTTTTAAATCATGGGGTCAGGGGTTTCTAAGAAACAAAAGCTCTATATACAAGTTTTAAAGCAGCTATTGAAGGCTGCCCAATATTCAATAACAGACGATCAACTGCATGAGTTACTGCGCTGTATCTTTAAGTATTATACGTGGTTCCCGGCGGACAGAACTTTTGATTTAGCATTATGGTGGAAGGTCGGACAGGAGTTTAAAACTAAAAAAGAGCTGGGGATTGTAGTTCCGACCTCTGTCTTGCTTACATGGCAATGGATTTACGTGGCGATGGATTTACATGGCTTTACAACTGCTGATAGGAGAAATAGCAGTACCTGTCGGTACCCTGTCCTGACAGGAGAAAGAAGTAACTCCCAGTGCTCTCCCGGCAGAAACAAGCGGGGGTGAAAAGGGTAAAGATGAGGAACTAGAATCTGTACCTCTGGATTTTCCACCTCCCCCACCAGAGGTATTCCCGGTAGAGATTCAGGGGAAAGGGTCTAGGCTAGAAACATGTTTTAAGAAGGCACTAAATGTGGGTGTGCATGCTGGCTTACTGAACTTTCTGCCCACACTGACAATGGAAAAGTACAACCAGCACTCGGGTCAGAAGATTAACGACGTCTGAAAACAAGAAATAGTTACAAGAAGGCCAGAAGAAAAGAATGTGCTCGTTAAGGAAGAAACTGATAAAGAAGGGACCTTTTGGAATTGCAAAAGCAGGAACTTATCTACTGTCTGTGTGCGGGTAGCAATGTTTGTGGAAAGTACCGAGGGGAGCTATTTTTAGAATGCACAACAGTATATAAGCAGGGCTTGCTTGCTAATAAAGCTTTGAGCTTGACTTCCAATAATATTGATTGTCTGTGGTCTTGTCTCCTGTGGCCTGCACAGGATTTCGTCCCCACAACTAAATAATGGGGACCCTGTAACATTTCCAGCAATCTTAAGACCCAACCAGAAGCCGCAGCATGAGTCCCTGCCATACCAGGTTTTTAAAGAACTACGGAAAAGCATCAATGAGAATGGGCTTCAAAACTCCTTTACAACAGGTATACTGGAGGCAATCACTCATGGGTATCAATTGGTCCCATGGGATTGGCTGGCACTTATAAAAACGGTATTAATGCCGGCACAGTTTTTCATCTGGAAAACCGAATATGTAGATCTCTCTACTCAGCATCTGCGCCCCCACCTCCGCGCCGCCCCCCCCCACCCCCGCAGCGCCCCACACGCCGCCTCTGTGCCCACCCGCCTGCCCCACCTCCCCCGAACACCAGAGGCGGCTCTGGCACCAGGATGTCCAACCATGTCCAACCAGGGGCTCTGCTGGGAGCCAGCCACTCCCGCAGCTGGGACACAGCCTCAGGACCCCAGCTGAATGCACAACTAGAAGGTTGGCTTTCTCAAGTACAGTCCACAAAAAGACCTGCCATTACTGCACCCCATGCAGGACATACCTATTGTGGGTCAGTGGGCTACCCTGGTAAAGAAGGGACGAGAGCGATGTCAAGCATTGACAGGGCTTGATCCGCAGATCATACATCTGCTTTGTACCAAAGAACAGCTAGAAGCAGGACACATTGAACCCTCTAATAGCCCATGGAATACACCTATTTTTGTAATACCGAAAAAAAGGGATGAAAGCGGCAGTTTTTATAGAAGATGCTGACATTATGATGCGGCATCCTTTGTCTGTCACCATGAGAAATAAACTGATTAAGGCTGCCCCACCGGCATATAAAAATGTAATCATGACTCTTTTGATTAATGAGACAGAAAATCCCCTTTGTGATGTGACAGAAAAAATACAGCAGCTGGGTGACCTTGGAGAGTGGGGCCCCCGAGGGAGTGCAGGGAATTGAGATACTCGAGACAGCCCTAAAGGCAGTGAAAACAGGATTTCTCGTAAGGAAATGTTTACAGCTTTGCTGAAAGATGGCATGTCTCGTGAAAAAAATTGACTGTGTTCCAACTGACAAGCTGTGGCGAATATATACACAGAGAGGGCTGAATAAACCTAGCAAGAGAGTGCAGAATGCTAAAACTAAGGATCCAGGGACAACTCAGCCTACGGCACCCCTTCTCGAACCTCAATGGGACCCTTAATCTGCTCATGGAGGGCCCCCGTGAGTGGATCACTGGTTCCGGGGGTGAAAGAGGATTGGGCACTGTTTTCTGACTTGTACCCTTTGCAGGAGAAAAGGGAGGGGAATCAATATTATAATCAGCACAAATGAATTCATGGCCAAGCTCCAGGGCAGTGGGTGCGGAAGGACCAATAGTCTCATGTGGAGCTTAAAAAATTTTTTTTGGAACAACCAGTCCCTGCAAACTGTAAATACCCTGATTGACACTGGAGCAGAGGCCTCCTTAATATATGGGAATCCCAGGAAATTTAAAGGACAACCTGTAATTATTACAGGTTTGGGAGGAAAATAAATTAAAACTGTACAAACACAAATAGAAATGAAAATAGGAAACCTCCCAAGATGATTGTATTCAGTCATGATTGTCCCCGTTCCTGAATATATAATAGGTATAGACCTTCTAAAAAGACTAACTTTAAATCTTTCTGATGGTCAGTATAAATTTGGAGTTAAACCCTATATTAGTGCCAGACCTGTTATGGTCAGTAAAGTAAAAATGCCTCCTGAGCAGATCCCAGCTGCAACTAAGTTAGTCACGATGAAGCAATATAGAATTCTGGGAGGACATGAAGAGACATCACAGACAATTAAAGATTTATGAGATGTAGGAGTTTTAAAGCCAACCACCACAGCTTGGAACAATCCGATATGGCCTGTCAAGAAAAGTGACAGATCCTGGAGAATGACGGTGGATTTTAGAGACAGAAGGTGGCAGACTTGTGCACGTTATCAAGAGGGTTCCACACAGATTCGGCATAAGATGGGTATTCCGCATAACCCCACAGGACAGGCAATAGGCGAACGTGCACATGCTATACTAAAAGCCCTGATTGTAAAACAAAGAAGGGGAATTCTCCGGACACACCATATAATCAGCTGGCAATGGCTTTATATACTCTTAATTTTTTAAAGAGAAATCGTTTTGCCCTGACAGCAGCAGAAAGGCATTTTAGCACCACAACAGACTCTATAGTTAAACCGTGGGTCTTGTATAAGGATCCCGAAGGAGACCCAACCTGGAGAGGGCCAGTAGATCTGCTGGTGTGGAGGAGGGGGTATGCTTGTGTTTTGTCACCCACAGGTCCTCGGTGGGTACCGGCAAGAAAAGTAAAGCCATATCATGAACTGGAAGAATCAACCCTTCAACCCGATACCCCAAATCTCTCAACTGACAATGTGGGAATCAGTGCACAGGCTACATTCCCCTAGGAACTCGGCGACTGCAGCTATCACTTGGGGAAGTCTAAAACCACTACAACAGAAAGCAGAAGACATGATGGCATGGGTAGGAGCGATGCCAACACTGGAAAATACCTTTCTTGCTTATTTGGCCCTTATTTCAACCAACTCGGCGGTAAGTATAGGTTTATTTTTGCCAGGAGCAGCCAGTCATGTATATTGGGCACACATCATCAACCTACCATTTTTTGCCCCGGTAAGCTGGTGGGATCCCAATGTACTGGTAGCCAGTAATGACACACAGTGGACTGGAGGGGCTTGGCTTCCTCCTCGAGATACAGAGAATCAGTCATATCGTTTGAATGTTGCCAATATAACATTGTATGCAGATGCCCCCCTGTGTGTATGTCCACAGGAGGAGGGGGTGCATGTGTGCTGCTGCAGCCACAACAGCACCTGTATTTTAGACCATCTGTACAACTCATCTGTATATTTTGTTGGCTGGAAAAGAGGCACGAATAAGCAATAGTAGTGGCCAATATCAGATCACCATTACAGATCCTCACTATTTTAGTTGTCTATCTACAGCCAATGTATCTACCTATAATCTTAAAGTAATTTTTCCTTTGAGATGTAGATCTGAATTATGGCTACCAGTCAATCTTACTCTCCCTTAGGAGGGTGACTCTGATTTGTCTCAACTAAACAAGCTGTTGAGACAACAAGTTGCAGCAAAACGACAAAAGTGATTCATTGTATTGCTGATAGCCTTTATTATCTCGGCTATTATAATTGCAGCCACAGCTGTGGTAGCTTCTACGGCCCTTGTACATTCTGTTCAAACAGCCTATACAGTGGCACAGGTTATGAATAATGTTACCGAAGGATACAACATGGGAGCTGGTTAAGATGCATCTACAAGGAACCTTTTCTAGCAATCTGCAACAACAAGTTCCCAAACTACATAATTAATTGAGCATGAATTAATTGAGATTCAGAAATTAACGCATGATAACATCATGAGAGAGTTAGGCAAAAGTTTATCATGGCTCAACCCTTGGCATTAATTTGCAGGTCTGAACCTACAGATGTGGGTTTTAGCAGGCCTGGGATGTTTGATTTGTTTTACGGGGTTTGCCATCCTACGACATGTATGACACCTCCTGTCCACAGTGTGGAAGGCCAAACCGCGACGGATTGCAATGATCACCATGGAAACAAAGCTACAAAAATAAAGAAGGGGGAGATGTAGGAATTAAGAACTGGTGGTTAGCAAAATGTAAACTGACCTTGAGGTTAGAAGAATGATTGTGGATAACTGAGGCAGCATTATGTAACACCATGTTGTGTGAAAAACAGCAGTAAAAAACACCACCTGTAGAGTGTGGTGAGTGTGTGAGCAATAAACAGGCAAAACCTGAAGGTCACTAGGATGTAAAAGTAAAAATGAACCTATGTAAATAGGTGGTAATAAATTGGGAGCTTGCACACAGTGCAGCAACATTTGCTCTTGGCAGTGCTCCCCCTTCAACAAACCTGAGTGAGTTTGTCATTATTCAGCACGTCGCCCTGATCCCAGCTGGTCCAAGATTGGTAAATATGCATTACTGTATCCAATATAATCAGCATGCTACACGACTCAGGTGTGCGCTGTTGGTGAGACGACTCCCCTACGCACCCAGCCGTTAATAAAGGAGTGTCTGCTTATCTACATCACATTGGTTCTTTTATCCTGTTTTGGTGACTCCCTGCACAGGCTGCTCCTAGAGCTGGGGCTCTGTGGCTTGCAGCCCTGCCGGGGGAGCCCCCGCTGCCGGTGCACCTCTGCAAAACAGCCCCGCCCAGGAGAGGACGGCGCTGACAGTGCCTCGGGGCTTGGGGCCTTTGTCCGCGGCCGCAGACCCGGGCGTTTGACGGATTGAACGTAACGATGTCCGGTGCCCACGGGCTTTGGCCGTCCCGGCGTGGTACGAGACATAGTATTGGGAGAGACCTCCTCCGAGCACGTCCCGCGGCCGCCCCGGCTGCACCAGCAATGCTGCCCGCATCTCGGAAAGAGAGGGGCAGCGCCCCTCCGCGCCGCCCGACGAGGTTGTCCCAGGCTCTCGCTCGCACGTTGGGTCCGATCCCGTCTCGTCCCGTTACCCCCTCAACTTTTCTTTTTTTTTTTTTTTTTTTTTTAATGAACACACACTGGGCGAGCCTTAAAGCAGCGCTCCTTCGCTGCCGCATAGCAATTCCCCTGCTCAGAGGCAGCTTCCACAGAGCCTTCCCAGGCCAGGTGCGGAGCCGCGGCGGGTGAGTTTTTCTCTGTCCCCGGAGCAAGTGCGCTGGGAGATCTGCCCCGGCCGTGGAGCGCCCTCTGTGATGTCCCCCCGCGCAGCCCCGAGGCTGGACGAGAATACCCGCAGCTGTAATGGCAGCAATTAATGGCTGATTCGCAATGAACAGAGACGGTGAGGAGTGGTGCCAAAAAAGTAAACAATAACGTAAAGTTTAAGAAATGTTTAGCGCGGCTGTAAGACAAAATGTCTTTCTAAATTTTTTTTTCTTTGTCTTGCTTTTCGGCTTGCTAAATATTTTTTTTTTGAGAATGAAGTAGGTCAATGTCAATGTAGCTTCTGGAATGTGCAGCTGAAGGTTGGTGCTTTTGTGAAGAAGAAAGGGATTTGAAGATAAGACAGTAATAAATAAGACAGTTGGGGCCTATTCTTGAAGATAACAGGAACAAGGACAGGACAAATTAAAACAAACCAGCTCAAGACACAACACAGCTGCACACCATCTCCTAAACAGACCTTTGTGAGCATGCGTGAGCACTGAGGTCAACCAGCAGACACGGTGAGGAAGATCACTGACGACCACCAGAGACCCCTTGAGACCACCACCCAGCAAGAAAGCGCATGTGTAATTAGGATGCAGATATCGTAATTAGTTCCAGGAAATCTAATGCATATGTAACTCATTTCTCAGAAAAGTTATGAATATGCATAATCTCACTGTATATTAGCTGCCACTTATAGATCTGGGGCACGCTCACCTTTGCGAAGCCATTCGCGTGTGTGCCCAGCGCTGCAATAAAGAATGCCTGCTTGCTAACACTCCAGAACGAGTCTTAGAGAGTTCCTCTGCTGGCTTTTACAGTAACATTTTGGCACCTGAACAGGGACACTCTGCTGTGTTTCCCACGGATCCGGGGAGTCTCTGGGACCTTCACGCTGGCGTCGGGAACTTTTCCTGAGAAGGAACCACAGATCCCCGGACTGACTCGGGACACTGGTAACACCCCTGATTTTTTTTTTTTCTCTCTCTCTTTTGAAAAGCATTCTTTAATCTTGTTTGCCCATCCACATTAGTCACAGGAGACGTCCTGTGCAGTGGATAGAGGTTTGTTTGTCTGGACATTGTATTTGAACGGAGGTCAGGATCATGGGTACCACTGCCTCCAAAGGGGGGATCTTGAAAAAGTCCCCATTGGGTTGCATTTTGCCACATTGGAAACAAATCGGTGGACCCCCGGGTGGCTCGCTTACTTGGGAGACTTTGATAAAATATTGTAATCAGTGGTGGCCGTTGTATAACCTGGAATCTGGGGAGAAGTGGCCGCTGAATGGTACATTGAATTATAACACCTTGCTACAGCTAATGTTATTTTTAAGACGGGAAGGAAAATGGGATGAAGTAGCTTATGCACATATGTTCTTCACTTTAAGGAAACATCCTGAGTGGCAAAAAGATTGTGGGTTTAACATCTAGCTGCAGGATCTGCTTGTGTTATCTTTAGAGAAAGATCTTAAGAAGCCACTCAAGCGCTGTTGTTCTCTGTGTAGTATAGGACAACTATGTGCTAGGCATTTGGAAAGTCCGGAGGAGGACTTGGATTTAATGATAGCCCCCAGAAGGGGGTAGAGTTGTGAATGGAGTTGTGGATGGTGCGGCGGGAGCCGCGGGTGGTGTTGAGAATCAAGATTTGGAGCAAATAATGAAAGAGGAAGCTGCGTCCGGGGAAGCAGACGGGTTTAGTCCGGTGGCTGGACGAACGAGGAGGAGGCTGGAAAAAATGATAATTGTGCCCCTCAGACAGGCTGTGGGAAATGCTGGTCCAGTAACGATAAAAGTCCCTTTTACTATCAATGATTTGAATATTTGGAGGCATACTGCAGGAAATTACAGGGAAAATCCTGACCGGGTCGCGAGTGCATTCGAAACTCTGATTTGCACTCAGGATCCTGACTGGCAAGATATACAAGCCATGATGTACCACATCTTTGAATGTGTCGACAGGGAAATGATTATTCGCACTGCTAGGAGTGTGGTGGAACAACATATAACAGCAGGAAGCCTACAAGGAAATGTAGATTTACATGTGCCTGTGGCTGATCCTGACTGGGATCCTAACAAAGACGAGGATCGACAGGCTTTAGGACAATACCAAAAGTGGATTTTGTTTGGCATTAAAAAATGCGGTTCCTAAAGCAGTGAATTGGTCTAAGCTTTATGAAATTAAACAAGATGTTAATGAGTCACTATCTAGTTTTGTTGAAAGATTAAAGGAGGCGATGCGTAAATTCACTACTCTTGACCCAGATTCAGAGGAAGGGAAGAGAGAATTAGGGCACCTGATAAAAGGGCAATCATCGGAAGATATAAGGAGGAAGGTGCAAAAGCTGAAAGGGAGCGATCAATATGATTTAGGTAAAATATTGGATGTGGCTTGGGAGGCTTATCGTAATCGGACCACCATTGCTTTAGTTCAAACTCCCCAGAGGGGGTTGCACGGAGGTAACAAGGGCAGAGGACATGCCATGGGAGGAAATAAGAGGATGGGGCTGAGTGTAGAGCAATGTGCATATTGTAAGCAGATGGGACACTGGAAAAAGAATTGCCCTCAGTTGAGAGCGAAAAACTCTTCTCAAACTCCTCTAATGAATATAGAAACAGCATGAAGGGGACCGGAGACCTCTACCCCAGCAGAGCCTCTGGTTACAGCCCAGCTGGCGAAAAAGGAGGTGGAATTTTTAGTTGATACTGGGGCATCCTATTCTGTGTTAAACACTTCAGAAGGACCACTTAGTCAAGAAACATTAACAGTTATTGGTGCCACAGGGGCTGGGGAAAACTGTCCATTCTTCAAACCAATTAAGTTTAAATTTGGAAAACATTGGGTAACACACCAATGTCTGTATCTGCCAAATTCACCTAGGGCATTGCTAGGAAGGGATTTATTGGAAAAGTTAGAAGCAGAAACCAAGTTTGAAAAAGGGAAAATGTCCATTATTGTAACCCCATCAAAACTAGAGGAAGCCACAATTTACTTTATTGATAATATAGTATCTAGTATTCAGGGTGAAGTAGAGGACGCTGTGATTCCTATCATGTGGGTGAGCGGAATACCTGGATGGTCAAAGGCAGCAGAACCGGTAAAGATTCAACTGAAACAGGGAGCCAGGCCGGTAAGATTGAAACAATATCCAATGAAAATAGAAGCGAAAAGAGGGCTTGAACCTCTAGTAAATCAATTTCACACGTTTGGATTACTAACAGAATGCGAATCAAAATATAACACTCTGATATTGTCTGTAAAGAAAGCTAATGGGAAAGATTACCGGTTGGTACAGGATTTAAGAGCAATTAATAAAATAGTAGAAGATATACACCCTGTAATAGCAAACCCATGAAAAATTGAGATGGCTTACAGTGATTGATTTAAAAGACGCTTTCTTTTGTATTCTCTTGAGTCAGGAGAGCCAGGAACTGTTTGCCTTTGAATGGGAAAGCCCTGAGACCGGCTGCAAAACACAACTGACATGGACAGTGCTCCCACAGGGTTTTAAGAACAGCCCTACCATTTTTGGAAATCAATTAGCAAAAGAATTGGCACAGTGGAAAAAGACTAATTCGAAAGGGACGTTGTTGCAGCATGTTGACGATATATTAAAAGCAACAGAAACTCGAGAAGAATGTGTCCAGATGACGATTGACCTGCTGAATTTTCTTGGACTGAGCGGCTATCGAGTCTCAAAGGAAAAGGCACAGATAGCTAAAGAGACTGTTTTATACCTGGGATTTGAAATTGACCAAGGACACCGAAGGTTGAGCCAGGAAAGAAAGGAGGCTATCTGTAAGCTCCCTGAACCTGGAACTCCACACGAGCTGCGTGCCTTTCTGGGAATGGTCGGATGGTGCCGCCTTTGGATTACTAATTATGGACTATTAGTAAAACCGCTGTCTCAACCGCTGAAAACTGCAGAGTGTTCTACAATGGGATGATGCGTGTAAGGCCGCATTCAAGAGACTCAAGGCATCTTTAATGAGAGCTCCAGCTTTGGGTTTACCTGACCCAACTAAGGCTTTCGAACTGTTCACACACGAGAGGCAAGGAGTAGCCCTTGGAGTTCTGACCCAATTTTTAGGGCCTGAACAGAGAGCTGTTGCTTATTTTTCCAAACAACTAGACGCTGCTAACCAAGGATGGCCGGAGTGTCTGAGAGCAGTAGCTGCAACTGTGATATTGATTACCGAGGCCTGGAAATTGACTTTGGGTCAGAAGATGACTGTATATGCCCCCCATTCGGTACTGGCAGTACTGGAACAAAAGGGGGGACATTGGCTATCTCCAAGCCGAATGCTGAAGTATCAGGTTGCCTTATTAGAACAGGATGATGTGAACTTGAAAACAACTGCCATCGTTAACCCAGCTATATTTTTATCCTCTTCAACTCCAGAAGGCATTCCTGAGCATGATTGTCTGCAAACCATCGATGAAGTCTATTCCAGCAGGAAAGATTTAAAAGAACAACCACTTTTGGATGCAGACTGGGACTTACGGGATGGAAGCAGTTTCGTACAGAACGGAATAAGGAAAACAGGATACGCCGTGGTTGCAACAGACGCCATTATAGAGGCACAGGCTCTATAATGTCTCTGCACAGAAGGCTGAGCTTATAGCCTTGACCAGAGCATTGGAATTAAGTCAAGGAAAGAAAGTAAATGTGTGGACAGACTCAAAGTATGCTTTTAGCGTGATACATGCTCATGGGGCTATTTGGAGAGAAAGAGGACTTTTGACCTCCCAAGGAAGCGAAATAAAACATGCAAGCCAAATTCTGAAACTATTGGAAGCCATCCAGCTACACGCGCAAGTGGCAGTTATGCACTGTAAAGCTCATCAGAAAGGAGATAACGATGCTGCCATGCGAGGAAATCAATTGGCTGACAAAGCAGCAAAAGAAGCGGCCAAAGCAAAAATTCTAGCCTTGATTCCTGAAAAAGTACCAAGGATATTGGACCAAACCCTGCATTGTGAAGAACACGATAGAAAATTTATTTGTGATTTGGGGGCAAAGGAACAGAAAGATGGCTGGGCAATAACCCCTCAAAGGCAAATAATACTCACCCCTAGTCTAATGAGAGAGGTGGCTGCAAAAGAGCACGAAGCCACTCATTGGGGAACAGAAAGACTGATGTGGTGGTTTGACCTTGGCTAAATGCCAGGTACCCACCAAGTCACTCTGTCACTTCCCCCCCCTTCCCCTTTTTTCTCAACAGGGCAAAGAGGGGAAAGAAAATAAGATAGGTAAAAAACCCCCAACCCTTGTGGGTAAAACAACAGCAGTTTTAATATAAGCAAAGCAAAGCAAAGGTCCGCGCGCGGAAGCAAAAAAAAAGAAAACAGATTTATTCTCTACTTCCCACTAACAGGCGATGTCGGGCCTTCTCAGGAAGCAGGGCTCCAATACGCGTAGTGGTTGCCTCGGAGGACCAAGGGTGACCCCACCCCCTTCCTCCTTTCTCCCAGCTTTATACTGAGCAGACGTCATATGGTCTGGAATATCCCTTTGGTCAGTTCGGGTCAGCTGTCCTGGTTGTGTCCCCTCCCAAGATCTTGCCCACCCCGTCCCACTGTGGGGGGGAAATGTCAGAAAGAGCCTTGGTGCTGTGTAAGCACTACTCAGCAGTAGCCACAACACCAGTGTGCTATCAACACCCTGCCAGCTCCCAACATAAAACACAGCACCATGAGGGCTGCTATATGGGAAAACCAATTCTGGCTCAGCCAGGCCCAGTACAACTGAGTAAGCATTTAAGGAAAACCTTACTTAGTAGATATATGGGAAAGATTGTAAAATCAGTAGTTGAAAAATGTGAGATCTGTAAAACAAATAATCCTAACACAGGAAAGAGAGTAATTTTAGGAATAACAAAACCAGGAATAACCCCAGGGGAATATTGGCAAATACACGTCACTGAATTACCAAGGACAGGAGGTTATAAATATCTCCTAGTCTTGGTGGACACGTTTAGTGGATGGCCAGAGGCCTACCCCTATCGCACCAATATGGCACGTGAGGTAATAAAACAAATGCTAAATCAAATATTACTCTGGTTTGGTGTACCAGCAGGTATGTCTTCAGATAGGGGTCCTCATTTTGTTGCAGAAGTGGTTAAAAAGGTGGGAGACTATCTGGGAATTAAGTGGGATTTGCATACCCCTTACAGACCTCAAGCTAGTGGAAAGGTAGAACGCATGAATCAGACCCTCAAACTGCAATTGAGGAAGATATGACAAGAAATTTCTTTAACATGGTTACAAGCTTTACCAGTAGCTTTGTTAAGAATACGAATACAACCAGGAAGAAACTGTGTGAGTCCTTATGAATTAATGTATGGGCGACCTTACCAATTGCCTTTTGTTCCTGGAGATTTATTTTTACAGGGAAGGCAGGATCTCAGACAACACCTGCTGGCTTTGGGCAAGACTCTCCAGAAGCTCCATAACCAAGTGGTCCTACAGTGATCAAGTGGACTAGACGTTCCAGCGCATCCATTTCAGCCAGGAGACTGAGTTTATGTCAAGACATGTGTCCTGGTTTAGCCAGGATAGGGTTAAGTTTCCCCAGCAGTGGGGGGAAGCTCTAGCCAGGTTATTCATATATCATGCTGACGTCACGTCCGGGCGCCAGAGCGCGGGAAGAATCGGTGATCGCATGGGTTGGCGCAGCCAGTTCTCTCACTGCTGTATTGGTAGATATCTTGCTCTGTCCATTGTTATTACTGTTACTGTTATTGTTATTGTTGTTGTTTGTTGTGTTGCTGTTGCACTGTTGTATTAAACCTCTCTTTATCTCAGCCCCGGGGCTTTGTATTTCACTCCCTTTGTGGGGGAGGGGCAGCGGCCGCGTGGTTTCAGACCCCGGCAGGGACTAAACTACCACAACGGTCCTTAAGAAAAAATTCAGAACCTGGACCAGACCTTTGGAGGGGTATTGGAAATATATAGGAAATGTAGAGTGGTACTTTAATTGGGGCACAAAGCCTACTTATAATGTTAATAGAGCCAATTGGAAGTAACCCAATGTCTTAAATCATAGTAAAATATCGATCCTAAATTCTACCCTGATGATGATGAAAAATTGTAAGGAACAAAATAAAGATTGCGAACAAGAAATTCCATCTCCAGGTTACACAATATGAGTCACATCAGATGGACATTGAGCTACCCAGCAACAGCTTAGTATGGCTGTAACTAGACAAGTAACTTTAGGATTACTGACTCTGTGTCCTACATGGAAAAGGAGTCCAATTAAAGCCCGATATTTGGGACATATTAAAAGGGATATTGAAACAGAAAAAGACCTTGATACTTGGACAGGGCCTTCCACAGCTGTACAACTTGAATGGGGATTCCAAAGTTTCCTGTTACCAGGACTAATGGCTTTAGAAAATTGAGTATTGAAAGAAAATTTGACTTGGCAGGTGGAAACTCTCTCAAGAGCCACCCAAAAGGGATTCCAAATTATTAGTAAACAGGTTCAAACTAATACTAAAATGACTTTACAAAATAGATTAGCCTTAGACTTGCTATTAGATAAAAAACAAGGAGTGTGTGGATATCTTAAGTTAGACAAAGAACACTGCTGTATCCACATTCCAAACATCACTGATGACCTGCAAGAACAAAATAGTTAAGATGAAAAAAGTAGTGGAAGATAGCAAGGCAATCAGGGATGCAGCAGAAAATAGTTGGCTCAACAAAATCCTCCAGGAATTAGGTGGATGGTCTCTAAAAGGATGGCTAGCCACGTTGTTAGAAGGGATGATTTGTGCAGTTATAATTATAGTTATTATATGAATCTGTATAGGTTGTACTAAAAGAATCATTGAGAAAAATATTTGGAAGGAGTAAGAAAATCTAACTCTTGGCTACCAAATTGGACATGGATGAAAAACCTGTTTATAATGATCATAGCGATAATCTGTTTCTGTGTTTTATTGTGTACCATGATTTAATATTGTAACACTTGTTAGGATCAAACATGTAGATTGATATAGAATGAGACTTACAGGATATTACATTATCCTACAAGTCTCAAAGGGGAGGAAATGTAAGTCAAAACATCTTGCCAACAATTTTTTTTTCTTCGTCTTGCTAAATGCTAAATATTTTTTTTGAGAATGAAGTAGGTCAATGTCAATGTAGCTTCTGGAATGTGCAGCTGAAGGTTGGTGCTTTTGTGAAGAAGAAAGGGGTTTGAAGATAAGACAGTAAGAAATCACAGAATCACAGAATCATTCAGGTTGGAAAAGACCCTTGGATCATCAAGTCCAACCATCAGCCCTACTCTACAAAGTTCTCACCTACACCATATCCCCCAACATCTCATCCAAACGACCCTTAAACACATCCAGGGATGGCAACTCCACCCCCTCCCTGGGCAGCCTATTCCACTGTCTGACCACTCTTTCTGTGAAAAATTTTTTCCTAACGTCCAGTTTAAACCTCCCCTGTTGCAGTTTAAAGCCATTCCCTCTTGTTCTAGCACTAATTACCTGTGAGAAGAGACCAGCACCAACCTCTCTACAATGTCCTTTCAGGTAGTTGTAGAGAGTGATGAGGTCTCCCCTCAGCCTTCTCCTCCTCAAACTGAACAGTCCCAGCTCCCTCAATCTCTCCTCACAGGATTTGTTCTCCAGGCCCTTCACCAGCTTCGTTGCCCTCCTCTGCACTCGCTCCAGCACCTCGATATCCCTCTCGTATTGAGGTGCCCAAAACTGGACACAATACTCAAGGTGTGGCCTCGCCAGTGCAGAGTACAGGGGGACTATCACCTCCCTACTTCTGCTGGTCACACTATTTCTAATACAAGCCAGGATGCCGTTGGCTTTCTTGGCCACCTGGGCACACTGCTGGCTCATGTTCAGTTGCTTGTCAATTAGAACCCCCAGATCCTTCTCTTCCAGACAGCTCTCCAGCCACACCTCCCCAAGCCTGTAGCCATGCAGGGGGTTGTTGTGGCCCAAGTGCAGGACCTGGCACTTGGCCTTGTTGAAGCTCATCCCGTTAACGTTGGCCCACCGATCCAACCTATCCAAGTTTCTCTGTAGTGCCTCCCTATCTTCATGCAGATCGACACTCCTGCTTAACTTGGTGTCATCTGCGAACTTACTGATGATACACTCTATGTCCTTATCAAGATCATCAATAAAGATGTTGAACAGAAAAGGTCCCAACACCGAGCCCTGAGGAACACCACTTGTGACCGGCCGCCAGCTGGATTAAACTCCATTTACTACCACTCTCTGGGACCGTCCATCCAGGCAGTGCTTGACCCAGCAGACCGTTCGCTCATCCAGGCCATGGGCAGCCAGTTTTTCTATGAGAATCCTATGGGGAACTGTGTCGAATGCTTTTCGAAAATCCAGGTAGATAATATCCACAGCCTTTCCCTCGTCCAATAGTCAGGTCATCTTGTCATAGAAGGAGATCAGGTTTGTCAGGCAGGACCTGCCTTTCATAAACCCATGCTGACTAGGCCTGATGCCCTGGTTGTCCATTATATGACTTGTAATGGCACTCGAGATGACCTGCTCCATGACCTTCCCTGGCACCGAGGTCAGACTGACAGGTCTATAGTTTCCTGGATCCTCCTTTCTGCCTCTCTTGTAGATGGGTGTCACATTTGCCACCCTCCAGTCCAATGGGACCTCCCCAGTTAGCCATGACCTCAGGTAAATCATGGAAAGCAGCTTGGCGAGCACATCTGCCAACTCTTTCAGCACCCTTAAGTGTAACCCATCCGGTCCCACAGACTTGTGTGCATCCAAGTGGTGTAGCAGGTCCCTGACCACTTCCTCTTTAATCGTGATGACAAAATAAGACAGTCAGGGCCTATTCTTGAAGATAACAGGAACAAGGTCAGGACAAATTAAAACAAACCAGCTCAAGACACAATACAGCTGCACACCACCTCCTAAACAGACCTTTGTGAGCATGCGTGAGCACTGAGGTCAACCAGCAGACATGGTGAGGAAGATCACTGACGACCACCAGAGACCCCTTGAGACCACCACCCAGCAAGAAAGCGCATGTGTAATTAGGATGCAGATATCGTAATTAGTTCCAGGAAATCTAATGCATATGTAACTCATTTCTCAGAAAAGTTATGAATATGCATAATCTCACTGTATATTAGCTGCCACTTATAGATCTGGGGCACGCTCACCTTTGCGAAGCCATTCGCGTGTGTGCCCAGCGCTGCAATAAAGAATGCCTGCTTGCTAACACTCCAGAACGAGTCTTAGAGAGTTCCTCTGCCGGCTTTTACAGTAACATGGCCAGGCAGGCTGCGTTTCATTATTTTTTACACTAAAACATATTAAAATTGGCTATCCTCAAGTTTCAGTTTTTAAGAATGAGCCCTAACTTGAAACAGGCTAGCTACTGTGGGGCTTTAAATCCCTCAAGTTGTAACCTTCCACTGTGTTTTTCTAACTGTGTGTAATGGTTTAGCCGCTGCTGGGTCTGAGACCACGCGGCCACTGCCCCTCCCCCACAGAGGGAGTGAAATACAAAGCCCCGAGAATGAGATAAGGAAAGGTTTAATACAACAGTGTGGCATCGCTGGAGAACAACGGACATGTTGTGAGCGATCCAGACCAAGGGGCCTCACTGTAACAGCAAGCTGCAGCTGTGTTCAAGGACACAAACAAGGCCGAGACGGCCTGAGAAACTACATTCCTGGCCAAGAGATAAAGATGTTGGAATGTCGAAAACAGGGGGTCTACCTGGGGGGAGAGCAGCGCGTGGACACCACACCGGGACCAATCATAGGGGGCAAAAGGGTGCGTGGACAAGTAGCTTTAGCCTATTAGCAATAAGATAGCGGCGCGTGAAGCTTGTGATAGAGTATAAATTGCTGTGTAGCCGTTAATAAAGTGGCATCAACTTGATCACATTGATCGTCTAAGTTGTGTCCGAGGCTTCCGCGTCGGCAACTGGCGCCCAACCAGGGACCCGAGGGAGCCTCATGGAAGATACGCGGGACTCAAGCCCTGGGGAATCGGGACCCTCCCGTCGGTGCTCGCCCGAGCAAGAGAAGACGGCCCAGAGGGGACAGTATCAGCCGTAGCAGGCGCTGCCCCGGCGCCTGGGAAGACGCGCGCGCAATCGTGGGAATCTCGCCCTGATCAGGTGAGCGGCTGGGGAGGAGATGGGGTCCGCGCTGGGTAAAGAAGAAGCGGCAGTGGTTAAGCTCCTCCAACACATACTCTCTGAGAGAGGATTATCTTATCAGGGGAACCTGAGGAGGGTGCTGTTGTGGGCTCGGCAGCACGGACTAATCCCCTCAGTGAGCGCAGCCTTTGAAGCAGCTACTTGGGAAAAGATCGGCGCGGCACTGTGGGACGACATTAGCTCAGGCTCTAAAGACAGTGGGAAACTCTCCACCGTGTGGAGATTGGTCCTAGACACTCTGACAGAACTGAAAGCAGAACGGCAGACCCCCGCCTCCGCTTTCGCTGCCTGGTCAGCAGAGGCCGAACGCGCTGGCGCTCAGGATTCCGCCACTGCTGGGACGTTCGCGGGATCCCTGTTCCCCAAGGCGGCTCCTAAAAGGAGGGACGGGGACGCTGCACGCGCAGCACCCGTGCGGCAGGGAAGGCAAGAGCAAAAGTCAACAGGTTTACTACAGCTCGACTCCCCCCCCTCAAGCTCAAAGGACCAATCCCCGGAGCGCCCCGCCCCGCCCCGCTCCCGCCGCCCCCCGCCCGACCCCGCCGCCCCCCGCCGCCGCCTCGCCAGAGGAAGGCGCCGACCCAGCCCTGCCCCCGTCCTCGCCCCCGACACCCCGACCGGTGCAGGAACAATCTCGTGATGGTTTACAAGATCAACACTTGCGAGACCTAACGAGAAAATTAGAGCAACTTGAAATCCGAATGCAGCAAGCGGCTCACCCCCCCCCCCCCCCCCCCAGCACCGCCGCCTCCCCCTCTTCCTTTTAACCCCTTCCTCCGCGACACGAGGGGGGGGTGGAGTGGTCAGAGGGAAACGGTGGCTCTCGGGTCGCTGCCATCGTCGGCCCAAATGGGAGGGGGGGCACTGGGACGCGCGAGTGGTAATGGTAATCCGGCACATCGATGGCGGGGAGTTACTCGGGATGCTATAATAGAGGGGCAGTTTAACGAGCTTAGACCAATGACGTTTCTGGTAACAGTAACCCCACACGGCAATGAGTGGGAAGCCTGAGATTGGAAAATGATGGGGATGTGCTGGGTTACGGAATTAGTATATGGTGAAAATGAGTTAAAATCACCATGTGCTGGTTCAGTAATTCAGCTTCCCAGCAGCCACACCCCGTCAGCAAGGAGATCCTCTATATGGGGTGCAAGCTCAAATGCTGATGGGTGCAGGCCCTTTTGCTAGCCCTGACTGCCAAGTCAGATTTCAACCAGAAGTGTTAGGGTTAACCCAAGAATTGGCCTTAAAAACGATTTTAGCTGTACATGATGAAAAAGCGGCACCAGCATTTACAGGAGTAAGACAGGGGCCCACAGAGCCCTATCCAAAATTTATTGCTAGACTACATGCTGCTAGCAATGGTAATCCTGAGGCTTGGGGGGCTTGGGACTTTCTTAGTTTTCTCATTAACATTACTTATGATGGTGCTGATGGGTGGGCTGAGAAAGACTTCAGTCTCTTAACTGCCCGCGGCCGAGACCGGCACCGCGCTCTCGGCACCACCCCCCCCGCCAAAAGCAGCAGTTTTTACAGAAGCTGCTGACACACCACATAATCATTAAGCAATGGCGTTATATTCTTAACAGTGTTTTGAGGTTTGCAGCGTTTATCATTTTATGTTGTGTGAGTAATAAGGGTAAGAGGCCTCTTTCTGTGACTGTTTTGCATGTGCGAGACGCGGCAGCTGCGGACTGCGGACTTCATTGACAGAGTGCCATAGTACCCGCTGGGTCATCGGTGCTGCCTGTTTGTTCGGGCTCAGTGTTTGAAGTGTCATAGGTGAGATATCTCCTCTAGCAGGAGGCAGTAATTCTGTATTGATTGTTGTCTTGAATTTAGGTGCATACTTTGTGGGGAGAGTGCACCCTTGTACCATCTATCTGAGAAGGGTATTGTCATAAAAATCATCTACAACCTTACAGGGGTTGTTTGTTTTACCAGAGGTCAAACTTACTCAGCTTGTTTATTTTACTACAGCTGGGGTGACTCAGGATTTGGATCAGCACTTACTCCTCAAACATTTTGAGCTCAGACAGGGAGACAAAGTCGACCTCTGATAAAATGTGCCCTCACTAAAGCAGAAGAATCTGTTGAACTGACAGGCATTTTACATACTGGTGCGGATGTGACCGTAATATCTGCGAGCACTTTGGCTGTTAGCTCGGGTAACTCGAGTGCTTTTCAGCAAAGATCTCATTCATGTAAGGGGCCCAGAAAACCGGGTAGCAAATATTCATCCATTTATATTGGAAACCCCTATTACATCATGGGGTCGTGACTGTATGGCTCGGTGGGGAACTCAAATTGGATCAAATTTGTCTTAAGGGCCACTGCAGCACAACCCACCCCTAAACCCACCCTGAAACTAACCTGGAAACAGAATCACCTGTGTGGGTGGGTCAGTGGCCCTTGCCAATGGAAAAGTTGTGTCACCTTAAGGATTTAGTTCAGGAAGTGTTAAGTGCAGGACATCTCGTACCTACCACCAGTCCTTGGAACTCCCTGATGTTTGTTATTTTAAAGAAAAGTGGTAAATGGTGACTTTTACATGATCTCCAACACATTGATTCCCCTAAACTGGCATTTTCTAATAATTGATCTGAAAGATTTATTTTTTCTCCATTCCCTTGCATCCGGATGATGCATCTAAATTTCCCTTTTTTGTTCCCAGTATTAATGTTAGTGAACCTACAACACGGTACCACTGGGTTGTTTTACCATAAGGCATAAAGAATACTCCCACAATGCAGGTCCCCCAGGCTGTTATATATCATTATATGGATGACATCCTTATAGCAGCAGAAACACAGGAGATCATGGAAAAGGCTCTTGCTTTAACCAAAGACTCAGTATCTCAAATGGGGTTACAAATAGCACCTGAAAAGGTACAGAGATCATCACCGTGGCAGTACCTGGGGTGGAGAATTTGTGAACAGACCATTGTCCCCCAACACCTTAAACTTAAAACTGATGTTAAGACTTTAAATGATTTACAGAAACTGTTAGGAGCCATAAATTGGATATAGCTGTTGTTGGGCCTAACTAATGATGATCTCCATAGCTTGCTTTATATTTTGCGAACAGATCCTTCACTGACATCACCCAGAGTACTTACAGAGAAAGCAAAAACAAGATCTCCACCGTGCAACTAATGCCATCTCAGAAACATGGTAAGCTCGGCTTTCACATGCAATTTTTCCACCAAAACGCCAGGGCAATACAAAACCAGTTTTCTTTATCAAGGCCTCAGGCTGAAGACATCACTGCGACTTGCCCTGAATGCCAGAAGGACTCCCTCTCTTCAACAGCTAGTGGTGTCAACCCTCGGGGACTCACCTCCTCAGAATTATGGCAATCTGACGTCACTCGCTTTGCTGCCTGTGGATCGTTAAAATAGGTGCCGTCAATATTGCGTCACTTCTCATCACAGATACCAGATCAACAAGAAGTCCAGGGCAAGACTCAAGTGTTAGCAAAAAACCTGGAAAGTGGTAACTGGGAAGGACCATATCCTTTAATAACCTGGGGAAGAGGTTATGCTTGTGTCTCCACAGGTCACGGTCCCCAGTGGTTACTGGCAAGGTGTGTGCGACCATACCTGAGGCGTGAGAGGCAGCTTTTGGTGGACACTCAGGAGCCGGCTGTGGGTGCTGTGGGTGCCCCTGTGCCGACAGTTTGCGGTCTCTTCGACTGATCATTCAAGCAGAGTGTATGGGTAATGCTTGCTGCTGCAATAGGACAAAATACACTATCTCTGTCCTTAATCACACTACAGTTGCCAACTCTTTTAAGAGAAAAGGCTAACAGTAATTGCAACTCCTTGATGAAATATATAGGCTTACTAGTCACTAGTGAAAGATGTAGCTTAGACAAAATGTAGTTATTAATAGGGATGAAATGCTATAAGAATGTGTGTATTCAGCTTTCTTTGTTTAGCAATATTAAGAATTAAGAACTCAAGTGTTTAACCTTATTAGAAACTCCCTTGGTTTTCCCCCTTGAGTGGTGGCCAGGCTCTGGGTGGAACCCAACAGGAGGATGAGATCAGATGTTTCCGCTCAAAGAAAATTGCCAGTTATTTTGGCCTGTTGATTTAGAGGCTGGACCTGCTTGCAGCGATGTTGGATGCCTCACCTACGGATGGACGCATCGCGTAGGATTTCCGGTTTGCGAGGAAGGGCACTCTAAATTCTCGCTGCATCCAGGGTTCCCCAGCAATTGCGGATCTGAATGTTAGTACCCCATTAAGTAAGTGTGCTATTCCGTATTTTTCCTTACTGTTTATTTTTGTAGTATTTAGTCATATCCCTTAGTTATGGGTACTGAAATTAGCCTACTCTTTTTTACCTAGTAACTGTAACTGCTGTATTGTTTCTAGCATTCTGTAAAACTATTTTAAGTATGCTGTGGTTTTTGAAGTTTGCCTAACCCTTAATTCATAAAGTCTCGAAATAAGTGTTGCAGGTGCTGCTGCAAAACAAAGAAAGGGGAGATGTGGGAGGCATTGGCCTGTCAGCCTTACACAGCCTCTGAGCAATAGCTAGGCTTTGATGAAGAACAGGCCTCGGAAGATAGATAGGAAACTGCTGAGTTGTGCCAAGGGGGCAGGGAAAAACAGCGGACAGCTGCAACACTGAACTGTGGAAAAGCACTAAGCTGTGAGAAGTTACCATCGCGGTAGGGCGGAATGGGCCAGGGAATATGGGGAATTAGTTCAATTGACCCGTGAAACTGATAATGGACCAGCCTATACCTCTCAAAAATTTACTCTTTTTTGTCAACTCTGGGGTATACGTCACATCACAGCTATACCACATTCCCCAATGGGGCAAGCCATAGCAATAATAAGAATAACAGTGATAACAATGAACAGAGCAAAGTATATCTACCAATACAGCAGTGAGAGGAGCAGATGTATAAAACCACGTGCCCCACGCTCCCGTGCCAGGATGTGACGTCCGCATGGTATATGAATAACCTGGCTAGAGCTCCCCCCCCCCACTGCTGGGGAAACTTAACCCTATCCTGGCTAAACCAGGACATAATCCACCCCTTTATTCTATACCATGTGCGTCACATCCAGCTGCCACTTAGCAATTAGCATTGACAAAGAAAAATTAACAAAAGCACAGTATAACTCACGGTGTGTTTTCACCCACAATCAAGTCCCCTTGTGGTACGCATCGGACCTCTCCATCCTTCTGCATCACCCACCAGGTGCACCCAGGTCCTTGAGCAAAAGCAATCCCGTGGATGGGTTTGCCTTTGCCCAGCGCAGGACTAACCCAGACCATTTTTCCCAGCAGGTCCCTCATGCGCACCACAGGGACTTTATCCCCGTCTACAACACGTGGAAGTTTTGACTGAGCCGGGCCAGCTCGATTGGCAGATCCTCTTGTGTTGACTAACCAAGTGGCCTTTGTCAGATGTGTGTCCCAGTGTTTGAAGGTTCCACCCCCCATTGCTCTCAATGTAGTTTTTAACAGTCCATTGTAGCGCTCGATCTTCCCAGAGGCTGGTACGTGGTAGGGGATGTGGTAGACCCACTCGATGCCGTGTTCTTCTGCCCAGGCATCTATGAGGTTGTTTCGGAAGTGAGTCCCATTGTCCGACTCAATCCTCTCTGGGGTGCCGTGTCGCCACAGGACTCGCTCTTCAAGGCCCAGGATGGTGTTTCGGGCGGTGGCGTGGGACACTGGATAAGTTTCCAGCCACCCAGTGGTTGCTTCCACCATTGTGAGCACGTGGCGCTTGCCTCGGCGGGTCTGTGGCAGTGTGATGTAGTCGATCTGCCAGGCCTCTCCATATTTATATTTCATCCATCGATCTCCATTCCGCTGGGGCTTCACCCGTTTGGCTTGTTTGATCGCAGCACACGTCTCACATCCGTGGATGATCTCTGCGATGGTGTCAATGGTGAGGTCCACCCCTCGATCTCGAGCCCACCTGTATGTTGCATCTCTGCCAATGTCCTTCCATACTTCAGCGGCCCAGATGGGTCTGCCCTTGCGTTGCCAGTTGTTCTGTTTCCATTGCTGCAACCACATCCACAGGGCACTTGCCACCACCCACGAGTCAGTGTAGAGATAGAGCCTCGGCCACTTTTCTCGCTCAGCAATCTCCAAAGCCAATTGGGTGGCTTTCACCTCTGCAAACTGGCTCGATTCACCTTGTCCCTCAACAGCTTCAGTGGTTTCTCGTGTGGGATGCCACACTGCAGCCTTCCATCGTCGATGTTTTCCCACAATGCGACAAGACCCATCAGTGAACAGGGCATATTATTTTTCTTCCTCTGGCAGCTCGTTATATGGTGGGGCCTCCTCAGCACGTTTCACCTCCTGTTCTGGTGACATCCCAGCATCTTTCCTCTCTGGCCAGTTCATGATCATTTCCACTAATCCTGGGGGGTTGAGGTTCCCTATTCGAGCCCGTTGTGTTATCAACGCAACCCATTTACTCCACGTGGCATCTCTTGCATGATGTGTGGAGGGAGCCTTTCCTTTGAACATCCATCCCAGCACCGGCAGTCAGGGTGCCAGGAGGAGCTGTGTCTCAGTGCCGACCACTTCTGAGGCAGCTCGAATTCCTTCATACGCTGCCAGTATCTCCTTCTCAGTCAGGGTATAGTTAGCTTCAGAGCCTTTGTATCCCCAGCTCCAAAAGCCTAGAGGTCGGCCTCGGGATTCCCCATCTGCTCTCTGCCAAAGGCTCCAGGAAGGGCCATTCTCCCTGGCTGCGGTGTAGAGCATGTTCTTAATCTCCTGCCCTGTCCGGACTGGCCCGAGGGCCACTGCCTGGGTAATCTCCTGCTTAATTTGTTCAAAGGCTTGTTGTTGCTCAGGGCCCCATTTAAAATCGTTCTTCTTGCGGGTTACGTGGTAGAGAGGGCTCACAATCAGGCTGTAGTTTGGGATGTGCATCCTCCAGAACCCCACAGCGCCCAGGAAAGATTGAGTCTCCTTTTTGGTGGTTGGTGGGGCCATGGCTGTTATCTTGTTTATCACCTCCATTGGGATGTGGCGACGCCCATCTTGCCATTTTATTCCTAGGAACTGAATGTCCCTTCCAGGCCCCTTAACTTTCTGTCGCTTGATGGCAAAACCAGCCTTCAGGAGGATTTCAATTACCTTCTTTCCTTTCTCAAAGACTTCCTCAGCTGTGTCCCCCCATACAATGATATCATCAATGAACTGCAGGTGTTCTGGAGCCCCACCTTTCTCCAGTGCAGTATGGACCAGTCTATGGCAAATGGTGGAGCTGTGTTTTCACCCCTGGGGCAATCGATTCCAGGTGTACTGGATACCCCTCCAAGTGAACACAAACTGTGGCCTGCACTCTGGTGCTATTGGGATGGAGAAGAACGCGTTAGCGATGTCAATCGTGGCGTACCACTTGGCTGCCTTCGACTCCAGCTCATACTGGAGCTCTAGCATGTCCGGCACTGCAGCACTCATCGCTGGCGTAACTTCATTCAGGCCACGGTAGTCCACGGTCAGTCTCCATTCGCCATTAGGTTTTCTCACTGGTCATATAGGGCTGTTGAAAGGTGAATGAGTCTTGCTGATCACCTTCTGGCTTTCTAGTCGACGGATCAGCTGATGGATGGGGACCAGGGAATCTCGGTTGGTACGGTACTGCCGCCGGTGCACCGTCTTGGTGGCAATTGGCACTCTCTGCTCTTCAACCTTAAGCAACCCCACCACTGAGGGGTCCTCTGAGAGGCCGGGTAAGGTGGACAATTGCTCAACCTCCTCCAGGGCAGCTATACCAAAGGCCCACTGGTACCCTTTTGGGTCTTTAAAGTACCCTCTCCCAAGGTAGTCTATACCTAGGATGCACGGGGCATCTGGGCCAGTCACAATGGGGTGCTTATGCCAGTCCTTCCCAGTTAAGCTTACTTCAGCTTCTAATAGGGTCAGCTGTTGGGACCCCCCTGTCACTCCGGAGATGCAGATGGGTTTGACCCCACTGTGGCTTGATGGCATCAGGGTGTGCTGTGCGCCAGTATCTACCAAGGCCTTGTATTCTTGTGGGTCTGATGTGCCAGGCCATCGGATCCACACCTTCCAGTAAATCCGATTATCCCTTTCCTCCACCTGGCTGGAGGCAGGGCCCCTCTAATCCTGCTCACCATCACTCACTTGATCTAAGAGTGACTCCTGCAAGAATGACTTCCTGGTCCCCTCAAGAGGGTCAAGCATACTGTTGGCCATTCTATTCTGTCTGGGGGATTTCTGACTAGAGACTGGAGCTGCATCTCTCTTGGAAGACTCCCCTTTCATGGTGGTCTTCCCTTTCAGTTGTTGTACTCGTGCAGCTAGGGCGGAAGTGGGCTGTCCATGCCACCTTCTCATGTTCTCCCCATTGTCGCGGAGGAAGAACCACAGGGTGCCCCGTGGTGTGTACCTTCCACTGCCCTTCTCTTGGGTGGGGAAATGCCTGCTTCTAATAGCTGAGACATCGGCCCGTGCAGGTGGAACATAGGACATGTCCTGTTCCACTTTCTGGACCCTCTGAGACAGTTCCTCTACAGCTGAAACCAAAGCATGTTGGGAGGAAGGGAGACTTCCCTCATACTGCCAGAGCTGGATAATCACTTCGTCCACTGTCTGAGTCTGATTGTCTCGCCACCAGGACGCTACTGCTAATGCTTTGGAATGTGCCTCTGGTCCACTTTGCAGGAACTTCCGCCACATCAACTGTGTGCAAGGGGCCTGATCTGGATCCATTGGTGACTGCTCATCATTCAGATCACCATAGATCATATCAAACACAGCCAATTCCCTGAGGTTCTGAATGCCTTTCTCCATGTCGGTCCACTTGCCTAACCGACATAGAGTATCATCCTTGTAGGGGTACCTCTCCCTCACAGCGAGCAGGAGTCGCCTCCAAAGGCTGAGGGTTTGAGCCTGTTTCCCTATTGCCTTGTCAATACCAGCCTGCTTGGCTAAAGGTCCCACCTGCTTGGCCTCTTTCCCCTCCAATTCCAAACCAGCAGCTCCACTATCCCAGCACCGGAGCAGCCAGGTGCAAATTTGCTCGCCTGCAATGCGGTTGAAATCCTTCCGCATATCTCGCAACTCACTGAGGGATAGAGATCGGATGATTACCTCCGGCTCTCCCTCCTGCTCTCGTGATGGGCCTGGTTCATTATCACCCTGTACATTGTGAGGGGATTTTTTGGTATATTTGGTTTTCCGTATCGGGGCCACTGGTACTGGCACTGCCTGTCCCCCTGGCCCAGCTGCTGCACCAGTAAGTTCACTTTCAGATCCTGCAGCCCTTTCTCCCCCTTGAGGGCAGTGATCAGTGTTAAAGATGACACGGTAAGCATGGGCAAGCCCCCAGCACATCGCAGTGAGTTGTGTCTCCCGGGGTTTGTCAGATTGGCAGCACACCTTTTCCAAACACTCCACCAGTTTATCAGGACTCTGCACTTGTTCGGGAGTGAGATCCCAAAGCATTGGGGGTGACCACTGACTCAGGCACTTGCCCATCTTTTCCCACACACCTTGCCATTTATAACTATCTGCCCTCGAGGCAGGTTTCCAGGTGGTGCTATTGTTGGAGAAGTACCGCATGGCCCAAAACAAGATCTGGCAGACATTCAGTAAGCATTGTGCCGCAAGCACACTGGCCTGGATGCTCCAGGGATAGCTGAAACTCTCAAAAACTGAGAGAATCTCTTCCCCTGGCTCACCCATAGAGGGAGTGAGACCCTTAACAAAAGCCCAGGCAGCAAACAGGTACGGGTTCACCCCCACAAGCAGCGATACAAGCATATTATAGGCAGTTTGCAGCCAATACAGCAAAACAAGACCCTTGACACATTTTCCACCGACAACAAACACCAGCACTGGGAAAGCACAATGGATATAAGGATTAATCCAGCCCCACCACGCAAGGAAGTTGGCCAGCATTGCAAACGTTTTTTATCAAACAAATGCAAATAAAAACAGAAAAATTACACCTAACAGATTGCTCTAACACACTTCTCCTTTTGTCCTTATCTCAGTCTTCTCCAGCCCCACGTTGGGCGCCAAAGTTGTAATGGTTTAGCCCCTGCCGGGGTCTGAGACCACGCGGCTGCTGCCCCTCCCCCACAAAGGGAGTGAAATACAAAGCCCCGAGACTGAGATAAGGACAGGTTTAATACAACAGAGCAACAGCAACACAACAAACAGCAACAATAAGAATGACAGTGATAACAATGAACAGAGCAAAGTATATCTACCAATACAGGAGTGAGAGGAGCAGATGTATAAAACCACGCGCGCCATGCTCCCGCGTCAGGATGTGACGTCCGCATGGTATCTGAATAACCCGGCTAGAGCTCCCCCCCCCACTGCTGGGGAAACTTAACCCTATCCTGGTTAAACCAGGACACTGTGTTACCCAAAAAGTGGATTCGTGACCAGCGTGCAATGAACCAATCTTAACATGCTCAGGAGAGATATTCAGGCCTGGGTGCTCGGTGGACTTTTTCCACAAATCAAGCACACCAACAGGTTTCCATGCTCCTTTTATACACAAAAATCAGAAGTTAGTACTTTTCCATAACACGCCTATTAGATACTGATTGGTTAGTGATTAACATACAATTATAATAGGGCTTACCTAATGCTTCTACTACTACGCATGCTCAGGGGAAGGGTCTTAACCTGGGCAGGGGTATTTTTGACCTGTGGGTGTGGTTTTTAGTATTATAATGAAGGTAGTTCACTTTCAGGACACTCAGAAGTTAGTTTCATTGCCAAGTTAAGTAAGTGAATAGTCACTTTGCCAGCTTGTCAACTCATTCTTAACACAATCCCAGACATTGTCTTTATGGTCCAGGACATCCTACCTATTTTCTAGGGTTTGGAGATCAAAGCCTATTCTTTGTGAATGTCTTATCACTCCCCGTATGTGTGGTAACTATAGCTGCTAGCATAATCATTAACCATGGCTACTAGCAAATGTGAAGTATACTATATCAACTGGACAGGGTATTTTTATTGCAAGGAGCTAAGTCACCTCTTTAGTTAAAAAATAAAGTCAGAGTGAGAAAAATCTGGCACTTCCTACTGCAGTATTCACCACCCTGTCATTATTTCTGCAAGCCTGGGAATTCAGCTTGGACCTCCCAGTATTTGTTGCAGTTTGAGGCCAAGGTGCCCCCTAAAAGGATTTTCTTTTAAGGGCTTTAGAAATTGTTTAATGCTGCTTTCCTCCTGTTACCTCCCTCTTTTTGAAAAGAAAAAAATATTCTATATGTGGATCGCGAGAAATTTCTGAGCATGTATTTGTCTAAAAGCATCCTGAACGAAAAAAAGTCTTGAAAAGAAAATGAAGAAGAAAGGAGGGGAAGCACTCCTTAATGGAAGTATTGCATGCAAAGAAGGCTGGATCTCTTTAAGGCTCCCCCTGAAGCTGGCGATGCACACACGAGGGTTGCCTGCCTGGGTGGTCTCTCTACTTTGGTGAGTTGTTTATAAGCGGCTAGTAATAGTCATGTTTACTTGAGTAATTTCTGCCCTCCTCGAGCCAATCCGCCTCGTAGAAACACAAGTCATCTGACAGTCCCAGGGCGGGCTTTCAGATTTTTTTTTCCTCTCTCCTTCTCTCTCTCTCTCTCTCACTCCCCCCCCCCCCCCGCTTCCACCCCTCCTCCTCTTTATCCAAATGGAGAGAGTACTTTTTTCTTCTTCACCTCATCTTTTGATCCGAGGTGTTCCAGCTCGGTTCTGCCGCACACACGCCGGGGAAGAGTGCCTGGCAGCCGTTCGCCCGTCCGCCGCCGCCGCGGGGCAGAGCGCGGAGCCTCGCTGGTTCCGAAGCTCGTGGGTAGCACCCCGGCGCTGAGGCAGTATGGTGTAGCGCGGCGAGACAGCGCAGCAACAGCAGCCTCCGCCGCAGGCCGCCATACCGCTGCCGCGCAGCCGCCGCTGAGCGCCGCCGCGGACAGCAGCTTCCCGGAGACAGCGGCGGCCGGAGAAAGCGTTTTCAGCGGGAGCGGAGGAAAGCGCGGCGGCAACCGGGGGAGGGGGCAGGAGTCCCTCCTGCCCACCCACACTCCCTGGGTGCGGGGAGCAGCCACCAACACCTCGGGGACCGCACGCGATGTGGCAATGGGAGGCGCGGGGTGCGACTCAACAGGAGCGGCAGCGACGGCAGCCATCGCCCAACGCCCCGCGTGAAGCTGCCGCGCAGCGGTGTCAGCAGCAGCAGCAGCCCGCGGTCTGCAGCGCCGTCAGCTCCCCGCAGGCCCCGCCGCGCTCCACGGGCCGCTACCGGGATCCGGGTCCCGCCGCAGTGGCGGCAGCAGCATCACCAAAGGCAACTCCCTCACCCCGCCAGCAGCGGTGGCAACATGGCCTCAGCCGTTAACGTGTTGGAGCCGGAGACGAGTGGCGGCGGCTACCCCGGTCGGGCGGTGAGGAGCGATAGCGGGAGACGGCGAAGGACCGGAGGGAACCAGCACGTCGCGGCCTCCGACCGGGAGTATCTGCAGCGACCAAGCTATTGCGATGCGGCTTTCGCCTTGGAGCAGATCTCAAAGGTGCATTCAATCTTTCAGACTTTTTGAGAGATATAGATATCTGCTAGTACTATTATTACGGAGGAGGTGGTTTCTCGTGGGAGGTGGAAGGGGAGGAGACGGAAACGAAACCGCCACCAATAAAATGCTGGGAAAAAGAGAGGGAAGTCTGTGACTCTAGTGTGGTAGAGAGCACGTTCCTTCCTTTTTGCATATGATTTCCCTGGTGTGTGTTTTTGCTGCGGAGCGCTCCTCTAGTTAAATTTGCCGGAGGCAGTTTCATCTCCTTCCCGTCCTCCCCCGGGTAGTTTGTGGCCCGCTCTCGCTTTTCCTCTTCCCCTCTCCGCTTCCTTTGCTTCTCTCTATTCCCTCGTAGCACTCTGCAACTTCATTAACACCGGTCTCTAACCGGAAAAGGGGAGAAAATGAGCGGTTACTTTCTTGGTAAAAAGTTGTGCTTTTGCTAAGTTCTCCACTGATTTGCGGAAAACAGACTCTACAACTCAGAGAGTTAGAAAGCAGGTATGTTTACTCCGGCGCCGGGGTGCAAGGGGATTTCTCCACAAAGCTTGCACACCCACAGCACATTTTACCAAAAACTTATCGAGTGTGGATATACATATTCATTGGATTACATAACACAAATATACATATGCATGAGTGAGGCTGGGTTAGTTCTAGAGGCTGGTGCCAGCAGTTTATGTTCTCTTTGCACCTGCGCATTGCCTCCTGGGGGGCATCTTTGGGGGGCTTTGGGAGGAAGGCTCGTAGTCTTTCTCACCTTGTACTTTTCCCCGGAGCATGTGCAGATTCTCTTGGCCAATTTCTTGAACAACAAAAATGTTTTTCAGCCAGTTTACTCATTCTATCTTATCTAAGAGAACCAATGAAACTTCTACCATCCGTATATGGCTATCTTTACTCATTACTGAGGCCCAACTAGTTAGAGCACATCTGTTCCTCAAGGACAAAAACATGATATTTTGCTGAACACTGCAGTTCTTGGTAGATTTTCACAGTAAACTGCTTTGTTTTGATGGACACAGTAGTCCTTGGTAAAATTCCACAGAACAGTCTGGGCAAGCAGGATTCTTAGCAATATTCAAAAATACTATAAGAAATACTATAACTTGCTAGAAGTAAGTAAATAAGTAAATAAGTCTTAAAACAAGTAATCATTTCTCTGTATCACCACTGAGTGCTGAAAACGCAACTACCCTCAGAGAGGGGTTCTTATAGCAGAGAAAGTTTGTAACGTTTACCCCAGCGTTGGGAGGAAAAGTGAAAGTTGTAAATAAATTACTACCTTAAATCTTGTGTGCAGGTCGTACTGAGTCCCTCTGGCTCACTGGCTTTATTGTCAGCGTGGAAACGCCGGAGGTGCAGGAGCGCGCTGGAAGCCTGACTCGGGGAGGGGAAGGGGAACGGTCCCAACCGCTAACATCTGCGAACCAAAAAGTGTTCAAAATAAGCAACCTCGAGAGACAGTGCCTTTCTGCAAAGAGCATTTCATTTCGTGGACCAGATTTCTAGGCTTTGTAAAAAGGGGAAAGGCAAAAAAATCCATGTGGCTGCCTTCTTCCGTTCACAAATATTGTTGTAATTTACAGATGGCTACTCTGCTTCCTAATTAAGATCGCACAGCATCTCCAAACTCTATGGAAATTAATTTCTTATGATCTTACAGCACTGCTCACCATGTGGATCATGCATTTACTACAAAGTTGTGCTAAGGGCTGGGGATGGGAGAAATGGCAACAAATTTCTACAAAGTAGTTTTCCTTCACCATCAACATCCCCACCCTCCCTACCATCAGCCCTTTAGAGGTCTAATGAGAACAGGAAAGGGGACTTTTCTTTTCTTGACATGCCTGTTGAGATTCATCAACATAGGTTATTTCTCCCCTAGAGCCGTGAATCTTGGCAGCATGAATGAGTGTGTTGCAACCTGAACTGGTAGTGGTGACTTGAGTGTGAGACAGTAATGGGGAGCTTAGGCTGGGAGCAGGCACACACACACTGTCTTGTTTATATGCATTTCAAGCAGTGATGGAATCCCAAACCTGTGCGGTGATTTAGCAATAGGACAGTTACCAGCAGGTACACATCTTGGCCTACAGGAATACTTAATGGTGGTTGCAAGATGCTCAGCTGAGCCATGGGGTGAAGGTCCTTCACAAACAGCAGCATTACTGTCCTTACTCCAAGGGACACTATTGAGGATATGAGCATTTATGTATAAATAACTGTTTTGCTTGTGTTAGTGCTTGGAGGGGGGCTTTTCCCATACGCCCTCTTGGAATAAGTGTGCCTTGCCTGTGTCAGTGTCTGCCTCAGTCTTTTAACTATTAACCTTTCCTTGCCTTGTAGGGGAAAGCTACTGGAAGAAAAGCACCACTATGGCTGAGAGCAAAGTTTCAGAGACTATTATTTAAACTGGGCTGTTACATTCAAAAAAACTGTGGAAAGTTTTTGGTTGTTGACCTTCTCATATTTGGGGCTTTTGCTGTAGGATTAAGGGCAGCAAATCTTGAAACCAACGTGGAGGAGCTGTGGGTGGAAGGTAAGTCAGAGATCCCCTTTTTTCTGATGCCATCCCTCTCCACATTGCCCCTTCCACCTCAGGAGCTGGATAAAAAGAGCTTGAGTATCAGAGACTTTAAGAGTGTGTGCATGCATCTGTGTGTGTGTGTGTATACATATGTATATAATAGACCTTCTTCATGCTGAGGAGGGCCTGCTGACTATTTGGGGGCTGGGCTGCCAGCCAGGGGAAGCCTACAAAGCCCTAGCTGCGCCTAGCGGTGTGATGTTTTGCGGGCCTCTGTGAGGCTGGTGAACGCAGTGTGTATAGGTTGGGAAGGGGCGGGCAGCAGGACACGTAGCTCCGGGGGACGCATACCACTTCATCACCCGCGGAGAGCTGCAGGACAGTGGGCTGTGCACTTTGGGTGAGTGCCTGGCCTTGTTGTGCTCAGCTGTATCGCTTGTTCACCCTTCAGCCCCTTTCCCTGGACAGGAGGGCTGCTGGCAGCGGCGTCTTTCTGGGCCTGTTGCTACAGACAGGAGGCTGTGCTGCAAGGAGGCATCCCCTTTGCCATTTTGCGAGTGCATGCTCCCGTGGCAGGCCATGAGGAGCATGGCCTGGAGAGGTGGGTGCCTGTGTGTGGTCCTGTTTTTTTGGACAGCTTTCAACTGTGAGGAAGAAACATTTGTCTTGGGGGTTAAAAAAAAAATAAAATTGCTGATGTGAAGCCCAGTCTGGCAGGCCCAGAGTCTGTGCCTGGAAGCAGGGTGTGGGGTGGCCATGGGCACTGCCCTAGGCTAGAGGGGAAGATGTCCTCCAAAACCAGCCAAAAGGCTCACTGATGTTGCCTTTGTGTTGGTAAGCACCAGTGTAGGAAGGTTGCTTTGGTAAAGGAAAAGAAATTGTATTGGGAATCTGGGGGTTTGTGTGCTTCGTTTAGAAATAGCCCCACCCCAGTATGCAGGCAGGGGAATGTGGAGCATCTGCTTCCCTTGAGGGCCTGGAAGCAGTCAGCATCACTGCCCTCCTGCCCAGGGGCTGCTCAGGGTTGCTCTAGTCTGAGAGACATGACTCCAGGTTGTAATTTTTTCTTTTTAGGGAGAAAATGTTATTTACTTAGCATCAGATTCATTCTTTAGCTGTGTTGACGTAAAACCAGACTGACTTTGTTGACAGTGGATTTATGTCAAAGTAGCTTGCAGCAGGATTTGGCTTATAAAAGTTAATACAGAAAACTGCATAAGTAATCATTAGTAAATACCTCTATGTGTGTTGAGAATTTAGTGCTGAGTGCAAAGAAAGCTACCAGCTATTATCAAGGTGGTCTGTCTTGCCCTGTGGATGAGTTATAGCATATAGGACCAGATTTTATCTTTGCAGATGACAGCCATATTGGTGTCAGGATGAAGTTCATGGATCATTTAGTGAGTATTATTCTTTCTGTTTTGAAAAATAATGTGCTACTAATTGAACTTTTTTGGTACATGTAGTTGAGGAGCTCAAAATACGATGAAATAGGCCCCCACGGCCCAGAAAAATAGAGTAGGCACTGCAGGATCCCACCCATAGGCAGAGATGTACATTCAGAATCTGTTCTGGTCATTAGGTGCTGTGCACCTTAATTACTAATGCAAACAGTTGTGAACATTCTTTTTTCCTCAACATTATTTTCTTAATTCCTTGTGAGATTGTTGCGGCAAAGTTTCTTTTGTCAGTTTTTGATCTTGCTTTTTTGTCTCTGCCTTTTTATAAGTGTTTGGTAAATAATGTTTGATTGCAGTCTCATCTAGCACTCATCCCTGAGGTTTATTATCCTGATATTACTGGTGTTCACTTACTAGGAAGGGTAGTCCCATGTTATGCCACCTGCTTCTCCTGATAGTTTAATAAAAGAAATCTCTGTGACTGGCCCAGCAGTAAAAATGCAATTCTCAAGAGAAAATCACAGAATCACAGAATGGTTGAGGTTGGAAGGGATCTCTGCAGGTCATATGGTCCAAGCCCCCCCTGCTCAAGCAGGGCCACCTAGAGCTGGTTGCCCATGACCATGTCCAGATGACTTGAATATCTCCAAGAAGGGAGATTCCACAAACTCTCTGGGAAACCTGTTCCAGTGCTCAGTCACCCTCACAGTGAAAAAGAGTTCTTATGTTCAAACAGAACCTCCTGCATTTCAGTTTGTGCCCATTGCCTCTGATCCTGTTACTGGGCACCACTGAAAAGAGCCTGGCTCTGTCATCTCTGTACCCTCTGTTCAGGTATATATCATACATTGATGAGATCCCTCCCTGATCTTTGTCACCACCCCTAATGGGAGTCCAGAGAGTCATAAGGGTTCTGTCATCCCCTCAGGTTAAATTAAGGTGAAATGACACCAAACAACCGGTTAAAATGTTTTACTTGTGGTAAAAATGGCTTAAACTTGGAAAAGGATAATAAGCAATGTGGTTTCTTATAAATCTATAAGAAAGAAAAGAAATGGAAGAAAAGAAAAAGAAAGGAGAGAAAGAAATCCGGATCACCACTCCAGGTTCCAGCGTTGTCTCAGGTCCAGTAATCTTGGGTGGTAGGTCCACCCCCAGCAAAATTTTTTGTCACCTTTTAAATTCATCTTATCAGCTGATTAGCATACTAGACAAAGAGAGGCAGGTATTCCATGAACTCATTTCCATGAGAGACAGTGAAAAGGTGGAGCATGGGTTTGGTGTGTGTGTTGGGGGGGGGAATGGGGTACATTAACCCTTTTGTCCAATTGAGTCGGTGGTCTCAATCTCCCCCTACCATCTTTACTTTTTCCTCAGTTTTTGTTTCTTGGGCAATTATCCAGTCATTAGCTCCATCTGGTGTCGGTTGTTTATCTTTCTTATCAATCTTTTAGCTCTTCTTCAAGGGTATAGTCGTAAATTAAAGTGTAGGCCTTAACCCGAACAAATGGTTTTACTCAGTCTATGTCTCCTCCCTTTGAGGCTTATCTAAGGAATATGGCTATACAACTGCAAGGGAGCAGAGCCATGCACCCTTCCATACACTCTGTGCTTCCCTAGGCAGATAATTCATTCCTTAGACTAATCAGACTAAACTTAGACTTCTGTGTTGATGAATGTTTGAGGCATTAATTCCTTCAGTTCCTTACAGCCTTCTCTTCTCCAGGCTAAACAGTCCCAGCACTCTCAGCCTTTCCTCATGGGAGAGATGCTCTGGTCACTTCATCATCTTTGCGGCCCTTTGCTGGACTGTCTTCAGTATGTCCATGTCTCTTGTACTGGGGAGCCCAGAATTGGACACAGTACTCCAGGTGTGGCCTCACCAGTGCTGAAAAAAGGGGAAGGGTTACCTCCATTGACCTGCAGTTGGAACCTGCTGTGTACAACACAGTCCATGATCTACAGAGGTCACCCCTGCAGCACACGCCACCACCCCCCTCACCAAACCTCTGCTGATTATTTCAGTGCAGCTATTACATTCCAAATCACCGATAGGTCTCTGTCAAGTTCCATCTTGACAGGTATCCACATCACTGCTCAGGGTTGATGCTCATTGCTGAAAAGTTCATACATCAAAAGAATAACTTAAGTATTTAAAATTCCTCTTTCATCTTTAAGAGTTTTAACTCAGTGAAACTCTAGTTTAGTCTAGAATAGTGTGACTGTTCTTCAGTCACTGAGAAAGTAAAGGGTGAAACCTGAACTCATTGAAAGCAGTGGCAGAACTTGGAATTACTTTAGTGTAGCCAGGCCTTCACCCAGCATTTGTACAAAACTGTATCAGACTAATACATGACAAGTACCCTCACTCTACCTGTTATGGGAAGGGCAACAGGAGGATCTTGTTCTGTAGAACTGGCACCCCTCCAAAGTTGTAAGAACACGGTTCCTTTTGCCTTTCAAACTTCAGAGGAGTTTAATTTACTTGAGACTCCAGAAAATTAATCTTCATTATTATTTCCAAATGTATCATGCTGTGGCTAATGTCTGTGCCAGAATGTGCACTATAAGTTTGGAAGGGTCTGTTTCCTTTCTGTTGGAATGTGTATGCTTAGACAGGGCACTGCCTTGGTTGTGCCATTCCTTTCTTCCTCTCTCCTGAGCTTTGAGTGAATTCCTGCACCCTGGGGATTTTGCTGGTTATGAACAGGTTGAGATGGGCATTTTTGTAGTACCAGAGAGCTCGGAGATTTTGGTGCATAAATCCAGGAGTGAAATAGAACAGTTGAAAGCCACATTACTTTCTTGTTCCCTGTGCCACTGCTGTAGGTAAGCAGTAGGGCAGGCTGCTGCTTGAGTTGTGGCGCCATGTTGGAGGTATCGATGAGTGGTTTGAGGTCTGCTAGTTGCTATGTGTTGGGCTTGTGTTTGGCAGGGGAGGGGCTACAGAGGTGGCTCCTGTGAGAAGCTTCTAGAAGCTCCCCCAGCTCCAAGTCAGACCCACCTCTGGCCAAGGCTGAGCGAATTAGTGACGGTGGTTGTGCCTCTGTGATAACATATTTAAGAAGGAGAAGAAACTGCTGGTCAAGGAAGGAAGAAGAGAGAAGAGAGGGATGTGAGAGAAATACCTCTGCAGACACCAAGGTCAGTGAAGGAGTGGGGGGAAGGTGTGCCGGAGCAGAGACTCCCCTGCAGCCTGTGGTGAGAGGGCAGGCTGTGCCCCTGCAGCCAATGGAGGTCACCAGTGGAGCAGATGCACCTGCCCACCTGCAGCTCGTGGAAGACCCCACATCAGAGCAGGTGGCTGCACCCGAAGAAGGCTGTGACTCTGAGGGAAGCCTGTGCTGGAGCAGTCTGTTGCTGAGAGGACTGTAGCCTGTAGAAGGGACCCACGCTGGAGTAGTGTGTGAAGAGCTGCAGCCCATGGGAAGGATTCACATCGGAGAAGTTCATGGAGGACTGTCTCCCATGAGAAGGACCCCATACTGGAGCAGAGGAAGAAAGTGAGGAGTCCTCCCCCTGAGGAGGAAGGAGCAGCAGAGACAACGGGCGATGAACTGACTGCAACCCCCGTCCCCTGCCCCCCCTGCGCTGCTGCGGGGGGATGGAGGTAGAGAAATCGGGAGCAAAGCTGAGCCTGGGAAGAAGGGAGGGGTGGGGGGAAGGTGTTTTTAAGATGCGGTTATATTTCTCACTGTCCTACTCTGATTGGTAAATTAGTGGTGGTGGTATTCAAATTAAATTGATGTTCTTTTTCTTCCCCAATGGAGTCTGTCTTTTGCCCGTGACCATAACTGGCAAGTCATTCCCTCCCTGTCCTTGTCTGGATTCCCGAACCTTTTGTTTTGTTTTCTTTTGTCCTCTGAGTGGCCACGTGGTGTTGAGTTGCCAGCTGGGCCTAAACCATGACATTTTTTAAGTGGACTCTTTTGTAGGGAATGGGCCTTCCTTTCTCATTATTCCTCAGCAGACACTGAGTTCAGACAGGAGTGAACTCTAAAAGCCATGGACATTCAAACTTACTTTCAACAGAGGATGCATTAAGGAAAACTCATCCTGACTCCATCTATTTTCATGATTTATTTTTCCTGTGGGAAGAGATGGTCCAACAACTGTTACTAAATAGCATTTGTGGTGGCTCCTCAGAAAGGTAGTAATATGCACAGTGTATGCATGTAATCGTTCTTGACTGGTCAACAAATTTAAAGGACATTATATACAAGGGAATATTTCAGTTATGCATAACTGTTAGGAGGCTCCAAAATATGACAGCTTCCAGGTATATGAACTGACTGATACCTTTGTTTAGATTATGCTCCACAGCAGATGCCTAGATTAGTGCTGGCTGGACAAAGCTGTGGGAGTTTTGTCTGGTTTCCACAATGCCATGTTTAGATTTCATTTGGATTTCTCCTTCAAAGCTGACCTCCTTATCACTTGTTGGAGTTGTGTCCACTGGGATGCTAATTCTACCTTGTCTGCAACTGCTTTCCTTTTGGTGTCTAATGGAATATGTTCTCATCTTTGATACTCATGGATTTTTATGCATGACTCTTGTTAACATACCTGAATTATGCACTTCAACCTATGAGCAGTCAGGTAAAACTGTGCTTGCAAAGTTTTCTGCCCCACAGCTAGCTATTTAAGAATATTCTGATTGGTTAAAATACTGGTTTGGTTATAGACCTTGCAGCACTGTTCCTTGTCGGGCTTTTTCTCCTGTGTATAGAATGAAGTTCAGTCTTCCATCCTTTGCACAGTGTTTTTTCTCTCCAGAGATGATAATGTGGCTATATATGGTCTTAGCTGCTCTTTTTGGAGTTCAGTAGGAGCTGAAGTGCAGAATTTTACTGAGCAGTTCATTATTCTCCGTCTACACTACAGTTGTATATGTTTTCTTAATCTTCCTTATTTATCTTCAACATGCCTTTGCTTCTCTTCATTTCTCTAATCGCTCTGGTTTTGGAGGTCTTTCCATATTTGTGATTGTTAGTAACTCTATCTGGAAAAATGTGGCAATTGAGGCATGGACTCTACATGAAGTGCAGAAGGAAAGACCCTTTATTCTTACAATAGTACATACTTATGCTCTTGTTAAAGCTCTTACTTCATAATTAGCAAATCAGCAATTAGACAGCTACCAACCTTTTCTCCTATCAGCATAAGACCACTCTAACACACGCTGTGCAGACCAATCACCCTCTCGTTCACGCGCTGTTCACGCAGCGGTAACTTCTCACAGTTCAGTACTTTTCCACAGTTCAGTGTTGCAGCTGCCCGTTGTTTTCCCTGCCACCTTGGCACAACTCAGCAGTTTCTTATCTTTCTCCCAAGGCCTGTTTCTCATCAAAGCCTTGCTGCTTCTCAGGGGCTGCGCAGAGCTGACAGGCCAATGTCGACTTGCCTCTCTCCCACAGAAAAACCAGAAGAAGCCAGTAAATCTCCTTAATGGCTAAGTGACAGTTCTACAGTAAGGAGTGTAGTCTCCTGTCAGAGTTTAGAAAGATACAGATACACAACTTCTGCTATTACTGGTAGAAACTATGAGTTTCTACTGTTGATGCTTTACTGAGGGAGCAGATTTCTGAGATGGTGCCTCACAAGAGAAAACTCAGTGGGAGTTTATGGAAAGTAGGGAAGGCAGAGGCATAGGGTTTTTCTTGACCTCATACTGTGTAATGGAAAGACTGAGTGTTACTGCACCTTCTGGATGTAAACATTGCAGAGCTGTTCTTTTTTTTTAATTAAATATTCTTTGGTGTGTGTTAATAGCTAATTACCTTCCAGTGTGCTTATCTTCTTCAGATTCAGTAGTGAATACAGGAGGTTTATTTGCACATTTTTCTATTTTGTATATGAACCATGTTATTTCATAACACTTAAAAACTAGTTGAAAGGAAATTTTGCAAATCTGACCTGAAAGGGAAATTGCCAAGGGTGATGCAATAATCAGATTTATGTTTGGGTTATTGGACAAATCTTTTAGTTGCTGTAGCTTCCTTGGATGTGTGCAGAGGGGAAAGGGGTTATAGGAAGTTATTTGTATGTGATAAATTACATTTAAATAGCTACAGGAATGTAATCCCAATGCAGATCTGAGTGTAGTCTCCTTAGTGAGATAGCCAGAAAAAAAAAAAGCTTTAGGAACTCATTTAACCTCTCCCTTCCTGCTTGACACTATGATAATGTAAAAAACCCACCCATTGCAACTTTAAATTTTTCTTTGTAAGTTACCTTTTATATAATGGCAAAAAGAGTACAGATATTTAAAAGAGATGTTTTCCTGGAGGGTGTTTCTTGCGCATTTCTCCTGTTTGATTGCCCACTTGGGCCTGATTGTGATTTCATTTACACTGGTCTTATTTTACGGACTTCTTGAGGGGAAGTTATTCCTCATATTCAGAAAAGAAGCCCCTGCTGTTTAGAAACTGATGCTGTTTAAGTGGTAAATAATAGAAAATATGATACTCCAGTGCAAGTTATTAAGACCATGAAACAAAATAAAACTAAAATGGGCTTATTAGGACTTTCAACTGTGGATAAAAGCTAGCAAACTAGAGAGAATTGTGATCAGGCCTTAACATCTAGCTAGCTCGCTCTTTCTAGAGATTTGGGGAAATAGGATGACGGTTTTTATTCCTTTTTTTAAAAAAAAATAAGCTACAGTTTCACATGGCTGGCAAAAGAAATCTTTTCCCCTTTTTGTTTCCCACACCTATTGATTTATCATTTTACTTGCAAGCAGACTTAGAATGTTAGGGCAGGAACACACTTTTTTTTCTCGTAACTTTTTTGTTGAGGACCAAAACAAGTTGACTTGAATAAATTTTTCTGTGGTCTGAATGAAGCCAGCAGCATGGAAAAAATCTTGCCATTCAGGTTCGTCTGAATGTACATTTCAGCCACACAGTAAGCTGTATTGGTAGGCAGTGAACTGCTAAATACAACCATTTTTCACAGCAGAGCGGTGATTAGCATAATTAGCATAAGGTAGGTTATACATATGGTAATGTTAAGTGTGTAAATGCCAGCTGCAGTGTAAAATGAATGTCAGGGGTCGACAGGGCTACCCAAAAGTATTGTATTACAGCTGTAGGTCAAAGCCTCTATTGCTTTATCTCCTTTTCTCGTGTTGGTGAATGTGTTAAACTGAAGAGAAAGGCAGAAATACAACAGATACGGCTTTGCACAGAACTGGGCTGTTCAATCAAGAGGGACTGCTCCTAAAGAAAAAAAAGCCCCAAAACTACAGACACACACACATGTAAAACAAAAGATCCCCTCTTTCACTATAGATTTTGTTTTGCATCATGCAGGCTACAAATGTGTTGCTGTCTTTGTGTGATGCCCTTATGATGGGGGGAGAGGTATCTTTGGGGAGTGTGGTGGTTTGACCTTGGCTAAATGCCAGGTACCCACCAAGTCGCTCTATCACTTCCCCCCCCTTCCCCCTTTTTTCTCAACAGGGCAAAGAGGGGAAAGAATATAAGATAGGAAAAAAAACCCAATCCTTGTGGGTAAAACAACAGCAGTTTTAATATAAGCAAAGCGAAGCAAAGGTCCGCGTGCGGAAGCAAAAAAAAGAAAACAGATTTATTCTCTACTTCCCATGAACAGGCGATGTCGGGCCTTCTCAGGAAGCAGGGCTCCAATACGCGTAGTGGTTGCCTCGGAGGACCAAGGGTGACCCCAGCCCCTTCCTCCTTTCTCCCAGCTTTATACTGAGCAGACGTCATATGGTCTGGAATATCCCTTTGGTCAGTTCGGGTCAGCTGTCCTGGTTGTGTCCCCTCCCAAGATCTTGCCCACCCCGTCCCACTGTGGGGGGGAAATGTCAGAAAGAGCCTTGGTGCTGTGTAAGCACTACTCGGCAGTAGCCACACCACCAGTGTGCTATCAACACCCTGCCAGCTCCCAACATAAAACACAGCACCATGAGGGCTGCTACAGGGGAAAACCAATTCTGGCTCAGCCAGACCCAGTACAGTCTCCACCCCTTATTCCATACCATTTACGTCATGCCCAGGTCCCACATAACACTCATTTATCCATTCCGTAAGCTTTCTTCACTCCTCCAGATGTTCAGTGACTTGACTGCCATCTGTCAAGATGGATGTTCAGGACAGGAGCAGTATGTTTGACTGTTGCACTCCAGCACCGGCTAGGTTTGGGTCATCATCGCACGTATCTGGTTCACTCTTCGTCGTTCCTACTTCCTCCATCGCTTCCTGCAACATACAACTCAACCCACAGATTATTTCCCCCCCAAGGTTAAATCTCCTTGAGGCACACACTGAGTAGCCCCATTCTCCCGCATTACCCACCAAGTACATCCAGGTCCCTGAGCAAAAACAATCCCACGAGTGGGCTTGCCTTTTCCCAAGGGAGGAGCAATCCACACTGCCTTCCCCAGCCATTTCCCTGTGTGTACTACAGGGACCTTATCTCCTCCCACAGTATGAAAGGGTTTTGTTTGGGCAGGACCAGGACGGTTAACAGATCCTCTGGTGTTAATTAGCCAAGTGGCTTCTGCTAAATTTATATCCCAGTGCTTCCATCCCCCATTGTCCAATGCTCTCAACACAGTCTTCAACAGTCCATTGTATCTTTCAATCTTTCCAGATGCTTGTGGGTAATAAGGGATGTGATACACCCACTCAATGCCGTGTTTCTTTGCCCAGGAGTTTATGAGATTATTTCGAAAATGGGTCCCATTGTCTGATTCGATTCTTTCAGGAGTACCATGTCGCCATAAAATTTGCCTTTCAAGACCTAAGATGGTATTTCGGGCAGTGGCATGATTTACAGGGTACGTCTCAAGCCAACCAGTAGTTGCTTCCACCATGGTGAGTATGTAGCGCTTGCCTTGGCGCGTTCGTGGCAATGGTCCAATATAGTCAATTTGCCAGGCCTCACCATATCGAAAACTCAGCCATCGCCCTCTGTTCCAGGGAGACTTTACTCGTGTGGCTTGCTTGATTGCAGCACATGTTTCGCATTCATGAGTGACCTGTGAGATGGCCTCCATGGTCAGGTCCACCCCTCGATCACGAGCCCATCTGTACGTTGCATCTCTCCCGAGATGCCCGGATGTTTCATGGGCCCATCGAGCTACAAATAGCTCACCCTTGCGCTCCCAGTCCAGGTCCAGCTGAACTACTTCAATTTTGGCAGCCTTGTCTACTTGCTCATAGTTTTGATGTTCTTCGGTGGCACGGCTTTTGGGCACGTGGGCATCTACATGACGTACCTTTAGAGCCACGTTTTCCACTCGGGCAGCGATGTCCTGCCACAGTGCAGCAGCCCAGATGGGTTTACCTCTGTGCTGCCAATTGGTTTTCTTCCACTCCTGTAGCCACCCCCACAGGGCGTTAGCCACCATCCAGGAGTCAGCGTAGAGATACAGTACTGGCCACTTTTCTCGTTCAGCAATCTTTAGGGCTAGTTGGATCGCTTTTACTTCTGCAAACTGACTTGACTCGCCCTCTCCTTCAGTGGCCTCAACGACTTGTCTTGTGGGACTCCACACAGCAGCTTTCCACTTTCGATGGTTTCCTACCACACGACAGGATCCATCAATAAACAGAGCATACCGCCTTTCATCTTCTGGTAACTCGTTATATGGCAGTGCCTCTTGGGCACGAGCCACCTCCTCAGGCAGTGCTCCAAAATCTCTACCTTCTGGCCAGTCCATGATCTCTTCCAGGATCCCTGGACGGTTGGGTTTTCCCAGTCGAGCTCGTTGCGTGATTAACGCTACCCATTTACTCCAGGTAGCACTGGTTGCATGGTGCGTAGAAGGGATGTTTCCTTTGAACATCCAATGTAGTACAGGCAATCGCGGTGCCAAGAGGAGCTGTGCTTCTGTACCAACAACTTCGGAAGCGGCTCGAATCCCCTCATATGCTGCCAGTATCTCCTTTTCAGTCGGAGTGTAGTGGGCTTCTGATCCTCGATATCCCCGGCTCCAAAATCCTAATGGTCGACCCCGAGTTTCACCTGGTATCTTCTGCCAGAGGCTCCATGTGAGGCCATGCTCCCCAGTTGATGTGTAAAGTACATTTTGCACAGCTGGTCCTGTCCGAACAGGCCCAAGAGCTACCGCCCGAGCTCTCTCCTGTTTGATGTGCTCAAAGGCTTGTTGTTGCTCAAGACCCCACTCAAAATGGTTCTTCTTTCGGGTTACTTGATAGAGAGGGCTCACCAGCTGACTGTAACCTGGAATGTGCATCCTCCAAAATCCCACAAGTCCTAAGAAAGCTTGTGTTTCCTTCTTGTTGGTCGGTGGAGACATAGTTGCTATCTTGTTGACAACATCCATAGGCACATGACGGCGTCCATCTTGCCATTTTATTCCCAAGAACTGAATCTCCTGTGCTGGTCCCTTGACCTTGCTTTTCTTTATGGCAAACCCAGCTCTCAGAAGAATCTCAATTACTCTTTGTCCTTTCTTGAACACTTCTTCTGCCTTGTTGCCCCACACAATGATGTCATCGATGTACTGTAGATGTTCAGGGGCATCACCCTTTTCCAGTGCAGTTTGAATTAGTCCATGACAAATAGTGGGGCTGTGCTTCCACCCCTGGGGCAGTTGATTCCAGGTATACTGGACACCCCTCCACGTGAAAGCAAACTGTGGCCTGCACTCTTCTGCCAAAGGAATTGAAAAGAATGCATTGGCGATGTCGATTGTGGCGTACCACTTGGCTGCCTTTGACTCCAGTTCATATTGGAGCTCTAACATATCTGGTACAGCAGCACTCAGTGGTGGCGTCACTGCGTTCAGGCCACGATAGTCTACTGTCAACCTCCACCCTCCGTCAGACTTTTGCACTGGCCATATTGGGCTATTAAAAGGCGAATGTGTCTTACTGATGACACCTTGGGTCTCCAGTTGACGGATCAGTTCTTGGATGAGAGCCAGAGAGTCTCGGTTCATGCGATACTGCCGTCGGTGCACGGTCTTCGTAGCAATTGGCACCTGTTGTTCTTCAACTCGCAACAGTCCTACAACAAAAGGATCTTCCAAGACGCCAGGCAGATTAGACAACTGTTTGACCTTCCCTGTGTTCACACTGGCCACACCAAAAGCCCATCGGTATCCTTTTGGGTCTTTGAAATACCCCCTCTTGAGGTAGTCAATGCCCAAGATACAAGGGGCTTCTGGGCCAGTTACAATGGGATGTTTTTCCCACTTGTCCCCGGTCAAGCTAACCTCGGCCTCCAGTACTGACAGTTCTTGACATCCGCCTGTCACTCCTGAGATCCAGCTAGGTTCTGCCCCTCAATAACTTGATGGCATTAATGTACACTGTGCCCCGGTGTTGATTAAAGCCTGGTACTTCTGTGGATTTGATGTGCCAGGCCATCGAATCCACACTGTCCAATACACCCGATCATCCCTTTCCTCCTCCTGGCTGGAGGCAGGGGCCCTCTATTCCTGTTCTTGGTCAGAGTATTCACTGTCTGACCCTTGCTGTGCCAGGCCGGAGACTCCTTCATCAGGGCCAAGGGAGGTGATCTCAGTCTTCCTGTATCTGGGAGATCGCTGATTACTTTCTTGTGGTTTCACACCAGCTACATTAACAACCTTCTTGGATGTTGTCTTCTTGGCAGGGGTCTTTCCTCGCAATTCATGTACACGAGCTTCCAACTTGAAGGTGGGTTGACCATCCCACTTCCTCATGTCCTCCCCCTGGTCACGCAGGAAGAACCAAAGTTCACCACGTGTCATGCGCCTAGGTTTCCCTTTCCCTCTGACTGGGGTGGAAGAGAAGTGATTTCTTGGGGTGCTCCTGACATCTAAGGCACTCGCCCGTAGAGATGAGGATGTACCAAGACTCTCTTCAAAGTTCTGAAGCCAGGAAGAGACTGCCTCCACAGTTGGCGTACATCTTAGTCCTTCTCCCACATCCATTTCTGGATAGTACATCGCAGCCAAGCTGGCAGAATACGAGGATGGTGCACCTTTAATCACCTTCCTCCACATGGCCCGTGTGCACAGGACATCCTCTGGATTTTTAGGGGCTTCATCATTATCTGGATCACTATAGATGACTTCCAGCACTGCTAATTCTCTCAGGTACTGGACACCTTCATCCGCAGTAGCCCACTTCCCTGGGGAGTTGTCCGTAAGATCTTCCTTGAAAGGATATCTTGCTTTAACACTTGAAAGGAGCCGTCTCCACAGACTGCAAATTCCTGTTTCTTTTCCAATTCCCCTTTCAATTCCTCGATCTCTAGCAAGGGAACCCAGCTGTTGGGCTTCCTTACCTTCCAGCTGCTGAGCATCAGCCCCATTATCCCAGCATCGAAGCAGCCAGGCAGCAATCCGCTCACCTGACTGGCGGCTATAGTCTTTCCGCAGATCTCGCAGTTCTGATGACGTCAGGGACCGGGTAGTTTCTGCCTCCTGTTTGAGTTCTGTTATTCCCTCTTCTGACCCCTTTGCTGAAGGACCCGCTTCTTCCTCCTCTTTCTCGTCCCTTATTAATCGAGGGTATGGACCTGTTGTTCTCCTTGTCCACTGTTTCTTTTTTACTACTGGGGCAATCTCTGCTGTTATTGTTTTTGTTTGAGTTCCCGTTTCCACCACAGTCCTTTGAGAGCACTGAACTGCAGCTCGATAAGCACAGGCCAGGCCCCAGTACAGCGCTAGGAGTTGCTGATTTTCATTGGGATAGACAAGGCAGCCTTCTATCAGGTGTTGTGTCAGTTTTGCGGGGTTGCTTGCCTGTTCAGGGGTAAGATCCCAGGCTACAGGAGGTGATAACCGTCCTAGGAATCTGCCCAAATCCTTCCACTCCCCCTGCCACCCAGGGACAGGCCGCCTCAGGGCACATTTTGGTATTGACTGACCCAAAATTTGCCTTCTCTTACACCAAAAACCTACCGAGCTCCACACAGCCCACAATAGGCGAACAGCATTAATGAACAGTATCAAAGAGCTAACATAAGGATGAATAAGTACTTTGGGAGCCTGCAGAATAAAACCACTCATGATGTTCCCAATTTCTTCCAGCATGTTCCCGAGCTTAGCAAAATAAAGATAAGCAGAGCAATAAACAAACCCGTGACCAGCACAAGAGCTTGTCGCTTACTAACTGCTATAGCTATAGCACAATTAATATAAAACTGCCGTTGTCTTTGCCCCACGTTGGGCGCCAAAAGAGACTGTGGTGGTTTGACCTTGGCTAAATGCCAGGTACCCACCAGGTTGCTCTATCACTTCCCCCCCCTTCCCCCTTCATTCTCAACAGGGCAAAGAGGGGAAGGAGAATAAGATAAGAAAAACCAACCAACCCTTGTGGGTAAAACAACAGCAGTTTTAATATAAGCAAAGCAAAGCAAAGGTCCGCGCGCGGAAGCAAAAAAAAGAAAACAGATTTATTCTCTACTTCCCATGAACAGGCGATGTCGGGCCTTCTCAGGAAGCAGGGCTCCAATACGCGTAGTGGTTGCCTCGGAGGACCAAGGGTGACCCCACCCCCTTCCTCCTTTCTCCCAGCTTTATACTGAGCAGACGTCATATGGTCTGGAATATCCCTTTGGTCAGTTCGGGTCAGCTGTCCTGGTTGTGTCCCCTCCCAAGATCTTGCCCACCCCGTCCCACTGCGGGGGGGAAATGTCGGAAAGAGCCTTGGTGCTGTGTAAGCACTACTCAGCAGTAGCCACACCACCAGTGTGCTATCAACACCCTGCCAGCTCCCAGCATAAAACACAGCACCATGAGGGCTGCTATAGGGGAAAACCAATTCTGGCTCAGCCAGACCCAGTACAAGGAGAAAGGTAAGAGTTTTGTAATTGTGCTTTAAGGAACAAAAATAAGCAAAAATTTTTGAATTCTGCTTCTCCTTTCTGCATTCCAACCCACAATTTCTTTTTTTGTCTCTGTTACTTATTGCACTTAGGGTCTAGGAATTAAATAGCGTTGAACGTAACAGCGTTATATGTAATAAAATCTTAACAGTGCAACAATCTTGAAGTTGCATGACTGGTTTTAAACTAAGTGCCAAAAGTTCCTCTGTGGCTTTGTGTGTGGGTTGCTACACTTATTCCCCATGTTCCTCCCACCTCCTAACCACATTTTTTTTTTTATATATACATTTAAAATTACTAATACAGATTTCTTGTTTTAAAGTAATACAGCACTGAAGTGTACACATCTTTTTAAACAGCTGATGGGGAAATCTGTATATTTCTTTGTTGCCATAAACTGTTCATTCAAGTATTTCACATTTGCAAATTTTCTTTTGTATTGTTTTGTAGTCAACTGTAAGGAGTGGTGGTGTTGACAGAATATAGTTCCCACCACACTGACCTTGTGATGAAACTTCCTCACAGCTGCAGGGAGTCCTTATGAATCAACTCCTAATCCAGCTAATCCTGATTGCAACAAAATCATGAAAGTGGTTCCTGGTGATGTATGTTTCCCCGCACAGATGCGATGAGAAGGAAGTGTTAGAAATAAATCAATCCAGAGTGATGTTCTTCACAGGTTGGAGGAGTCTGTGTGTGAAGATGGGGGCTTCTATTGTATTCTGCTTCATGCGGCCTCAAGTGGAAAGACAATGAAAGGAGGGCTCTCTGAGAGAAACTGAGAGAAGGGAGCTGAGGTTAATGTTATGCAACAAGCTGAATGCACCGATAGAGAGCATATGTTGCAAGCACTGACACTGTCTTTATGCAGATTTTAGGAGGTCTTAACTAATTGTACAGAAATTGGTTTAATAAAATCTCTAATATTTTATGTATACTTGCTACACCAGGGGCATTTTTTTTCTCCTATTTGTAGATATTCTAATAGCTTTTGGTTTAAAGGGAGAATAGATCAATTTTGCAATGTAGTAGTGAAGTAAAATTATCTGAATGATTAGGCTAGCTAAAAGTAGAAAGTAAAGACTGTTTTGTGGGGTTTGTTTGTTCATTTGTTTAACTTTCTTTTCCGGTTCTTTGTGTTTTATGGTCACGCTCTCAGTATATCTGACAGGAATCTCTAATTACATTCATACACAAAGTCAAATGTGCTCTTTACTGTTTGGTGTGAATAATAAACAACCTAAGAGAAATGGGCCTCTTGACAGATGCAGCACTGTCTTGGGAGCTGGTGGCCAGTAGGAAATACTGAGATAGGGGGAGCAGTGATGACAGGCAGCAGGTTCAGTGCTGGGGGTAGTGGTGACCTGACCTGACTGTAGAGCAGTTTTGCTTCTGTGCAAAGCTGTTCAGAAGGAATCTGCTTAGGCAACAACAGATAGTACAGCAAGCAGCTGATAGGGAATACTTGGAAAAAACTGTACCCTATTTCATAACATGTTCATTCCTTTCGTTTTTCTATATGTTAGTTTTGCTGTCTCCTAAAAACATCATTTAGGAAACAGTATCCCCTAAAAGGTTCTAGATAAAGAACAGTCTTGACTGGTTTTTGTTCCTTTAAAAATTTGTATTCAGTTCTTGTGCTACTCCATATACAGATTAAATTTGTGCCATCCCAGGAGTACAGATGAAAAAGCTTAAAAATGCTGCTTTTAATCACACAGGAAAACAATTACGTATGTGAGGAAAGGGCACTGAGAGGTTAAATGAAAAGTTGGATCTTGAGGAAAACTGACATCTATGGAGCAACACAAAAAATTGTTTTTAACGTATTACCTAGCAGAAGCTCTTAGTCAAAGTAAGTGAAAACAATTATGTTCAGATGTTTTAAAATCATTAGGTTTAGACCTTGAAGCCCATTACATACTCTGCTCAGCAGAACTCCTGGAAACTTTAGACCAATGAAGCTGGTGAAGGGTCTGGAGAACAAGTCTTATGAGGAGTGGTCAAGGGAACTGGTGTTGTTTAGCCTGGAGAAAAGGAGGCTGAGGGGAGATCTTATCACTCTCTACAGTTACCTGAAAGGAGGTTGTAGCAAGGTGGATGTCTGTCTCTTTTCCCAAGTAACAAGTGATAGGATGAGAGGAAATGACCTCATTACCAGAGGCAATTTAGATTGGACATTAGGAAAAATTTCTTCACTGAAAGGGTTTTCAAGCATTGGAACAAGCTGCCTGGGGAAGTGGTTGAATCACCATCCCTGGAGATATTTAAAAGACATGTAGATGTGGTACTTAAGGACATGGTTTAGTGGTGAACTTGGTAGTGTTAGGTTAATGGTTGGGCTTGATGGTCTTTGCCAGTCTAAATGATTCTATGATTCAGTCATTTTCAGTATGATTGAGTATTTTGGCCTTCTATTAAGAATGCACAAATGTTTTCTTAAATTACTGAAAAGTAAAAAAATTGGCTTTGCTCCTCAGCTGGTGCAAATTGTCATAAGACCATGAACTACTAGAGAGTTGCAAGTCCGTACTAGCTGTAGACCTTCTCTTTGATTTCCAGGAAATATCAGAGTCTAGAGTCCTTTATTTTTTTACTGCTTCACCCAGAAAATTCTGTAGTTAGTGTTCTCCACCAAAAACTGTGGCTCAGCTCTGACCTGAATGGACCATGTCTTTGGAAGGAAGGATACTTCACTCTCTCTATCCATTCATTTCTCAGTCTCTTTGTTGAAATGGTCAACAAGGATACCAATTGTGATGGTGGTTTTCTATAATATGGACACCTGCCCACTAGGAAATGGATTGAGACCACCAATTCATTTCACATAAGCTACTAAGGAGCTGTCAGATTGTAAACAACTTGTGGTCACTATTGTTCCTGGTTGGATTAGAACTAGTGACCCAGAGGTGAGTAGCTCATGTCCTGTTACCAAGAACATGTGTCCCAGCTTAGTAAGCAGCTACTGAATTTTATGTTTAATTGGAAAGTTTGAATTACATGTACAAGTTTTGTCTGTTTTGTATTCTTGTGCATTTTCTTGCTTCTTATATTTTTATTCGGTTTGTACAGTTCTTTTTTTTTTACTGCACTTTCTCAACCCAGAGGCACCAAGGAAGTGTATCCAAAATATATAATTTTTTTTAGCAATAAATCTATTTTACCTCATCAGAAATATAATTTTTCTGCCTTTAGGTAATACAGATGCATGCATGTAAAATCAGCTTTTATCTGATTTTTAGAAATAAAACGTTTTCACCCTTGAAGTTGTGGAGAAAGTTTCCCAATATGAGGTGAGGCAGCTGTTGTTGTGTCACCAAAACGGGATAAAAGAACTTATCGACACCAATGTGATGTAGATAAGCAGACACTCCTTTATTAACAGCCGGGTGCACAGGGGAGTTGTCTCGCCAGCAATGCACACCTAACTCGTGTAGCATGCTGATTATATTGGATACAGTAATACATATTAATCAAGTTCTTAAACATGTTAAGTCCCATAACTCATTTTCTTATTCCCACCTCTTTCCGGTCATGTGCACTTGAGTCCTGAAATGAGTCGGGGGGCTGCTTTTGCGACCACCACGGACTACCGACCTAAAAGAAAGACCCCCCAATGCCCTTGACTCAAGGACTTTGGCTCACATTGCAATTTTAACATGCTTCGAGGCCCTTTCACAATACAGCTTTTAAAACACCTGGTCTCCAGGACTATAAATCATGCTTACTAAACAGTCTAACAATGGTACCTCGTCTAGCAGCGTAACTGGTTGTATGGTTACTTTAAAGTAAATGCAACATCTCTATGACTACTTAAAACATTACACCACTATCTTTTATAAAAACCGATATTTCTGTGAGATTCCATTTAATTGATTAGTCCTAATCATTCCTTATCAAAATCACCAAAAATCATCAACTCAAATTAATAACAAATCAGTAACAGTTGGACTGACTTCCCGAGTCTGCAGATAGATTTGTGTCCCTGTCACTGCCCTGAACTTTGTCAAACTGTGACATAATGAAAACTGATCTTTGATGTCTATTTTTATTTTTGCAATTTGTAATCATGTTAGCATTAATGAAATTTGTAACAGCAACACTGAAATCATCCCCAGCATGTGTGAGAAATGTAACTTATGTCATATGATAGGTTGAGAAATAAAAAGCAGTCTCTTGAAGTGCTTTGGTGTTTTCTGTAACTTTATTTTATTTGTAGCAGACAGTCTTTTTTTCCCTTCTTTTTTAAAGCAGACATTAAGAATCTGACATTATCTAATTCTTGGTGTGACAGAAATGGTTGAGATGGTCACATTGATTTTCCTAGAAGCCAGTGGTGCTAAAGAGAGCTTGGAGGTGGATAAATCTTCATATTGGGATATGATGACATTCTAGGCAGGTTATGTCCTTTTGTTGGACTTTATCATGGGGGGGGGGGGGGCGGGGGGGGGAGGATATAGTGTAGTGTCCATCTGGATGCTGGAAAAGGAAATGGTAGAGTGCAGGCTGTCTTAACCTGGGCAAGCACAACTGTTGCCATTACAGGTGAACTATATGTATGTGGGTATGTGTATTAAGCAGAGTGAGTGCCATGCAAGAGAACCTAAATACAGCATGAGACTTTTGACTGTCCTTAGTCCAGTGCTAGCATAGATCATGTTTAATTACATTATAAAGATTATCTTTTTTCATTGAGCTTTTGCACAGCCCATTGAATGATTATGTAATCTCTTTAAGACACTGATTACTTACTATTACGTTTTGGCTTCTGTAGCTCATCATTGCTAGCTGACGTGTTTGTAGGGTTTTTTTTCATAGCTCAATTTTAGGCACACCCTATTAAGTCTTTATTTTGAACAATGAAATATGTGAGCAGAAAAATCAGTGCAGGTAGCAAAAACGTTGTTAGAATATAACTCTGATGGACTTGTGAGATCTGTTCTTAGCATTGTTAGAATATCAGAACATACATGATAATATCTTGCAATCAGTAGTTAATAAATTCAGAGACTGACCATGTAAACCAAAATCAGTTCTGACTCTACAAGCAAACAGCATTTTAAAAGTTTTAAGAAGCATACATGCCAACTAGTCCTGTTTCTTGTGCTGAATAACCTTAAATTTCAATGAAAACATTTTGCAGGTTTTCCAGACTAGCAGTTTTACCTCTGTACTCTGCCAGTCAGACCTAGAGAAATTATTGTTTAAAATAATTCTAAGGAAGGTGCTGTCTTACCTGTTCTTCTGTTAGGAAAAATCAGGTTGCTAACTAATACTGTCTGCGTGCAGGAAAAACTATATTCTGTTGCTGACAAAGAACATAATGAGCAGCACACACAACCTCAGACATCCAAGAGAACCCAAAGACAGAACTCTCATGAGAGCAATAGGGAGCTTTAAATCAAAAGGCCATTATTTTTACATGTCCAATAACAGGCAAGGTAATCTTCATAACCTGCCAGAGAACTTCACCTCTTGTATCTTGATTTCTTTTTAGTTTTCAATCCTGTGTGATTAATACTTGGCTGTTATGTTTTGTTGTCATGAAGTATGTGCTCCTTTATCAATACGAATGAAAATTGTCATTGATGTCATTAAGTATTGCCTTCTGTTATGTGACAGTTATAAATTTTTCTAATCCTGGTGCACACTTAGGACGGGGAGCTGAAGCGGTGGCTGTCTGGTTTATCTGCATACCATTGTAATGGACTGAAACTAGTTTTGTTCTGCTGTTTTCGAGAAACACCAGTATACACATGTAATAGAGATGGCATATAGGAACAGTACAAAGAGAGACTATGTGAGGAAGAGGAGTAGAAGGAAGCCCTTAACAGCAGTCAAAATTGAGAAAAACATACTATGTACAAGGCTGGGAAGAGAGGTAGAATAACAGAGACCCTTTCTAGTTAACATCCCAGCAGGGAGAATGTGCTGAATGGAGAGAAGGTAGGGTGCCTGTAGCTTCCCCATGGGCACTTGCCCCCTGTGGAGTGCTGGAGATGGTATGGCATAGGAGAGGCTGCATAGTCTCCTTGCAAGTCCAGATTGGTTTTGTCTTCCTCTGCACAGTGCTGCTTTTGGGGTTGGATAGTAAAGGTTAAGTCTCAGGTGACTGCATTGGGATATATTTTCTCAGTCTTTGCTTTTATATGGTTACCAAGTCATGAAGGTGGTGGTGGTCGTTATTTTATTCCTCTCTAGTCCTGTTCTAGTGATAACAGGTATTGCAAATTGCAGATCTTACCTGCATTGGGCATTGCTCAAGCAGTAATGGAAATGTTACAAGGGGCACTGATCTACACATCTGATTTATTAAAAAGGGTCAGTATCCTTTGGATGGATAAAATTTATGTGAGTTGTCCATTACTATTAGAGGTATGATTTCAGTGCTCTCAAACAAAGTGGAAGTGTGTTCTCCCCATACACCCCCAAGTGCTCAAATAGAAACACCTTAAGGCCATAGTCTTTACAAGGGGGATTCTCCTGAAAATTTTGCCCTGTTCAGGCACCTCATACTGATCACACAAAAACTGAGGCTCTAAAACCAGTAAGTACTTCTGAAAATTCTGGCTTTGGTTTTTCAAAATCTCTGTTCCACGTTGGTGGGCGAACATTTTTATCCCAAGTGTTTGGCTCCCAGGAATGTTCCTTTTTATAGAGCTTGTTCTCTATTAATCTTTTTGTAGTGCAGTTGTATACAAGGTAGCTACTGAATGGTTAATAAAAGTAGTGTTCATATCCAAACCAATAAAAACACTTAAGGCTATATGTTGCAATTCCAGTAGCTTGAAATGGAACATTGTAAGGTATTCTGAAAAAGAAATAATTTCATTCACAGAATCATAGAATTGTTTAGGTTGGAAAAGACATTTTAAGATCATCAAGTCCAACCATTAACTTAACACTACCAAGTCTACCACTAAACCATGCCCCTAAGCACCACATCTACATCTTTTAAATACCTCCAGGGATGCTGACACAACCACTTCCCTGGGCAGCCTGTTCTAATGCTTGACAACCCTTTCGGTGAAGAAATTTTTCCTAATATCCAGTCTAAACCTCCCCTGGAACAACTTGAGGCCCTTTCCTCTTGTCCTATCATTTGCTACTTGGGAAAAGAGACCAACTCCCACCTCACTACAACCTCCTTTTGGGTAGTTGTAGAGAGCAATAAGGTCTCCCTTGAGCCTCTTTTTCTCCAGACTAAACAACCCCAGTTCCCTCAGCTGCTCCTCATAAGACTTGTGCTCTAGACCCTTCACCAGCTTTGTCGTTCTTCTTTGGATGCGCTCCAGCACCTTGATGTCTTTCTTGTAGTGAGGGGCCCAAAACTAAACACAGTATTCAAGGTGCGGCCTCACCAGCGCAGGGGGACGATCCCTGCCCTAGTCCAGCTGGCCACACTATTGCTGATACAAGCCAGGATGCTACTGGCCTTCTTGGCCACCTGGGCTCACTGCTGGCTCATATTCAGCCGGCTGTTGACCAACACCCTCAGGTCCTTTTTCCACCAGGCAGCTTTCCAGTCACTCTTCCCCAAGCCTGTAGCGTTGCATGGGGTTGTTGTGACCCAAGTGCAGGACCCGGCACTGAGCCTTGTTGATTCCTTGTGAACAACTAGACAGCAAATTAACAAGTAATTACTTCTGGCTGTCACTCATTGCCTCCTTTATGATTAAGATCTGCTAGTGTAGCAGAGGTCAAACTTAATCCTAAAACTACTCAGTATGAAATGGACTGAAGTTTCTAGTAGACATTTCCAGAGTTTTTTATAAACATAATGTAATACCATGTAAATGATGAACATTAATCGTGAGAAAAATATAGGTAAGAAAATTCCATTTGAGGTAGAAATGAGTACATGAACTGAATGACCTAATAAGTTCAAAATTCTTAGTAAGTCAGTGGAAATCTGTCAGTCAGAAATTGTGCCAATGAAATTTATAGAGTTTTACACTTGTATCTTTAGAAAGTGCATCACTTATTCCCTCAGCAAGTTTGCAGATGATGCCAATCTGAGTGGTACAGCTGATTTGCTTGAGGGAAGGGATGCCACCCAGAGGGATCTTGACAGATGTGAGGAGTGGGTCAATATGAACCTCATGAAGTTCAACAAGGCCAAGTGCAAGGTCCTGCACCTGAGCGAGGGAAATCCTCAATACAGATTGGGTGATGAATGGATAGAGAGCAGCCCTGCAGAGAAGGATTTGGGAATACCGGTGGATGAAAAGTTCAACATGAGCCAGCAGTGTGTGCTTGCAGCCCAGAAAGCTGATCATATCCTGGTCTGCATAAAAAGAAGTGTAGCCAGCAGTTTGAGTGAGGTGATTCTCCTCCTCTACTCTGCTCTCATGAGACCCCACGTGGAGTACTGCATCCAGCTCTGGGGACAGCACAAGACATGGACCTGTTAGAGCAGGTCCAGAGGAGGGCCATGAAAATGGTCAGAGGGCTGGAACACCTCTCCTATGAGGACAGGCTGAGAGAGTTGGGGTTGTTCAGCCTGGAGAAGAGAAGGCTCCAGGGAGACCTTATTGCATAAAGGGAACTTCTAAGAAAGATGGAGAGAGGCTTTTTACCAGAGCCTGTAGTGAAAGGACAGGGGGCACCAGTTTTAAACAAAGAGGGTAGATTTGGATTGGACATAAGAAATGCTTCATGATGAGGGTGGTGAGACACTTGAACAGGTTGCCCAGAGAAGTTGTGGATGCCCCCTCCCTGGAAGTGTTCAAGGCCAGGTTGGACGGGGCTTTGAGCAACCTGGTCTAGTGGAAGGTGTCCCTGCCCATGGCAGGGGGGTTGGACTTGATGGTCTTTAAAGGTTCTTTCCAACCCAAACCATTTTATGATTCTATGGTCAGTGTTGTGCAAATGTATACTAGAGGTGAACAGTTTTGGTTTTCTGAGTGCTTCTCACTTAAGATGCACGAAAGCATTTTATCAAGTGATGACTGGGTGTTGTGGTTTAACCCTGGTAGGCAGCTAAGCACCACACAGCTGCTCACTCAGTCCTCTCAAGCAGTATGGGAGGGAGAATTGGAAGGGTAAAAGTGAGAAAACTCATGGGTCAAGATAAAGATGGTTTTATAATTTAAAGAAAAGAAGAAAAAAAACCCAAACAACAGAGGGGAAAAAAACCCAAACCCAAGAAAAACAAGTGATGCAAAAGAAAGCAATTGCTCACCACCAATAGATTGATGCCCAGCCAGTCCCCAAACAACAGCAGCCCCCCCCAACCTCTGCCTCCCCCCCCCCTCCCCCTTTTATTGCTGAGCATGATGGCATATGGTCTGGAATATCCCTTTGGTCAGTTGGGGTCAGCTGTCCCAGCTGTGTCACCTCCCAACTTCTTGTGCACCCCTGGGTCTACTCACTGGTGGGGCAGTATGAGAAGCAGAAAAGGCCTTGATGATGTGTAAGCACTGCTCAGCAATAACTAAAACATTGGTATGTTATCAACACTGTTTTCATAACAAATACAAAATATAGCCCTATACAAGCTACTATAAAGGAATTTAACTCTATCCCAGCCAAAACCAGCGCATTCTCCACCCCTTATTCCATACCATTTGCATCATGCTCAGGTCCTACACTATATGATATATCCTCATTAATCAACTCCCCACTTCCTGTCCTTTGATATATACACAGATATCCTTCCCTTAGTATTTAGAGCACTCCTGTAAAATGTCCGTAAAATTTTCATAAATGTCTGTTGAGTTTGTTTAGTCCATGACTTTGGGCTCCATCTGTTATGGTGGTCACTCAGGACAGGAGAGATGGTGCGCTGAGTGGGCACCAAAGCCAGCTCAGGTCACGTCATTGTTGCACTTGCACTGCTTCTTGTGAGACTCGTCCTGACCAAAACCAGTACACTGGGACACTAGGACTGTGATGCAAGTGCTTGGTAACAGGATATAGAGCCTTCACCTTTAGTTCATGGATTCAGGTCTACTTCAAGTTAAGGATGACTAAAACCTCTTACTGCCTGACAGCTGTTCATTGATCTTGGGGAAGAAGGTGTTATTGTCCTCAGATAGATCTTAGCAACATGGTGTCCATATTGACAGTTACCACTCTCTGCAGGTTCCTGAGGAGGACACAGTACTTTAACCAGCTTCTATTTAAGTCAGTGGGGAAGTTCAGGAGGAGCAGCAATGTGTTTAATGGTACAGGAAACCAACTTGAGCAAGTTGCATCTCCTGTGTTCTGGCAAATAACTAAGAGAGGAGCCTGGGGTTATCCGGGGGGCGGGGGGATGACACACACACGAACAACACACAGACACACAGGACTTCCCTCTTCTCTGAAAAAGCCACTCAGGGGCTTTTAACAGGAACTCATATTAAGCAAAAAAGTTATCTTGTCCAACCTCCCTGCTCAAGCAGGGCCACCTAGAGCTGGTTGCTCAGAACTATGTAGAAAGCTTTTAACTGTCTCCAAGGATGGAGATTCCACAACCACTCTGGGCAGTCTGCTCAGTCACCCTCACAGTGGAAAAGTATATCCTTATGTTCAGATGGAACCTCCTGTGTTTCTGTTTGTGCCCATTGCCTCTGGTCCTGTCACTGAGCACCACTGAAAAGAGCCTGAGTCCGTGTTCTTTGCACCCTCTGTTCAGGTATTCATATACATTGATGAGATCCCCCCTGAGCCTTCTCTTCTCCAGGCTAAAGAGTCCCAGCTCTCTCAGCCTTTCCTCATAGGAGAGATGCTCCAGTCCCTTCATCATCTTTATGGCCCTGTGCTGGATTCTCTCCAAGTAGCTCCATATCTCTCTTGTACCGGGGGACCCAGAACTGTACATGGCATTCCACGTGTGGCCTCACCAGTGCTGAGTAGAGGGGAAGGATCACCTCCCTCGACCTGCTGGCAATACTTTGTCTAATGCAGCCCAGGATACCATTAGCTGCCTTTGCTGCAAGGTCACACTGCTGGCTCATGTTCAACTTGGTGTCCACCAGGACCTCCAGGTCCTTTTCTGCAAAGCTGCTTTCCAGCTGGGTAGCCCCCAGCATATATTGGTGCATGGGGTTGTTCCTCTCCAGGTGCAGGACTTTGCACTTCCCCTTTGTCGAAGTGCACAAGGCTTCTGCCTGCCCATTTCTCCATCTTGTTGAGGTCTCTCTGGATGGCAACACAAGCCTCGGGCCTATCAGCCATTCCTCCCAGTTTTGTGTCATCAGCAAACTTGCTGCGGGTACACTCTGCCCCATCATCCAGATCATTAATGAAGATGTTGAACAGGATCGGACCCAGTATTGACCCCTGAGGTACACTGCTAGTTACGGGCCTCCAACTACACTTCATGCCACTGATCACCACTCTCTGGACTCAGCCATTTGGCCGGTTTCTGCGGAAGTCTCGGACACAACTTAGACGACCAATGTGATCAAGTTGATGCCACTTTATTAAAGGCTACACAGCAATTTATACTCTATCTCAAGCTTCACGCGCCGCTATCTTATTGCTAATAGGCTAAAGCTACTTTTTCATGTGCCCTTCTGCCCTCTATGATTGGTCCCGGTGTGGTGTCCACGCGCTGCTCTCCCCCCAGGTAGACCCCCTGTTTTCGACATTCCAACATCTTTATCTCTTGGCCAGGAATGTAGTTTCTCAGGCCGTCTCAGCCTTGTTTATGTCCTTGAACACAGCTGCAGCTTGCTGTTACAGTTGAGGCCCCTTGGTCTGGATCGCTCACAACATGTCCGTTGTTCTCCAGTGATTCCACAAATCCCCCTTTTTGTTTTTGAGCGATCCAGACCCCCCTTTGTTCCTGTGGTAAAAACATTGTACCGACAGTCCTCTGCAGGGCCCTTTGCAGAAGGCCAATAAGGCAAGGCAACGTTGAGAGCACAGTCACTACAATCAAAAGGACTACTCCGACAGTTCTGACTAATGTTATCAACCAACCAGATAATCCCCAACCTTTAAACATCCTTGTCAGCCAGTCCAAGCCATCATCTTCTGTTAAGCATTTGACTCCATCCTTCAATTGCTGAATGCTTTTAAAAATAGATTCTGAATGATCGGATAGATTCATACAACACATTCCTCCAAATTCAGCACAACCATGTCCTTGCGCTAGAAGCAAAAGTCAATCGCAGCTCTATTTTGCAACGTAGCATGTCTGACACTATCAACATCAGTTAAAAGACCACTTAAAGCCAAAGAAGTAGCATTAGTTTGTTTGCTAAGCCAAAACTGCAGTGGGTTCGGCCATGTATCCACAGGTATTTCTACCAAGCATGTAGAGAACGGATTTTCAGGGCTTGCGGTGGTATTTGGTTGTGAGACCACCCATCCTTCACCCTGAGGCAGGTTCCAATACAGGCCGAACACACCGAGCAGGAACCCAGCGAGAGCTGGCATCTGTGAAAACACAAACATAACCCCTGCTCCAAGTTAATATCTCATTCGGTTTCTGTTTCATCTTTCTTAACTTCCTTTTTCCAGGGTCGCACCCAGCGACTCAGAACCCATCTAGTGCCGGTATCGGTAATAACGCAGGCATAGCCTCGACCCGTCATTGTTAGTTCCACAGGTCCTTTCCACTCTCCTATAGCAACATCTTTGTACTGAGCAAAAGCACCATCTCCACACCAGCTTATACCAGATTTCAGACCCATACTATGTATTACTACTGGTGGTTCCTTCCTATCACCTGTGAGCCGTAAGTAATTTAACACATACACCGCTTTTGCAAGTGGTTCTGCAGCAGCCAAGACCTCTCCCCCTTTTTGTTTTTTCAAAAGCGCTTTTAAAGTTTTGATGCGCTCTCTCCACTATGGCTTGCCCCGTGGGGGAATGTGGTATAGCTGTGATGTGACGTATACCCCAGAGTTGACAAAAAAGAGTAAATTTTTGAGAGGTATAGGCTGGTCCATTATCAGTTTCACGGGTCAATTGAACTAATTCCCCATATTCCCTGGCCCATTCCGCCCTACCGCGATGGTAACTTCTCACAGCTTAGTGCTTTTCCACAGTTCAGTGTTGCAGCTGTCCGCTGTTTTTCCCTGCCCCCTTGGCACAACTCAGCAGTTTCCTATCTATCTTCCGAGGCCTGTTCTTCATCAAAGCCTAGCTATTGCTCAGAGGCTGTGTAAGGCTGACAGGCCAATGCCTCCCACATCTCCCCTTTCTTTGTTTTGCAGCAGCACCTGCAACACTTATTTCGAGACTTTATGAATTAAGGGTTAGGCAAACTTCAAAAACCACAGCATACTTAAAATAGTTTTACAGAATGCTAGAAACAATACAGCAGTTACAGTTACTAGGTAAAAAAGAGTAGGCTAATTTCAGTACCCATAACTAAGGGATATGACTAAATACTACAAAAATAAACAGTAAGGAAAAATACGGAATAGCACACTTACTTAATGGGGTACTAACATTCAGATCCGCAATTGCTGGGGAACCCTGGATGCAGCGAGAATTTAGAGTGCCCTTCCTCGCAAACCGGAAATCCTACGCGATGCGTCCATCCGTAGGTGAGGCATCCAACATCGCTGCAAGCAGGTCCAGCCTCTAAATCAACAGGCCAAAATAACTGGCAATTTTCTTTGAGCGGAAACATCTGATCTCATCCTCCTGTTGGGTTCCACCCAGAGCCTGGCCACCACTCAAGGGGGAAAACCAAGGGAGTTTCTAATAAGGTTAAACACTTGAGTTCTTAATTCTTAATATTGCTAAACAAAGAAAGCTGAATACACACATTCTTATAGCATTTCATCCCTATTAATAACTACATTTTGTCTAAGCTACATCTTTCACTAGTGACTAGTAAGCCTATATATTTCATCAAGGAGTTGCAATTACTGTTAGCCTTTTCTCTTAAAAGAGTTGGCAACTGTAGTGTGATTAAGGACAGAGATAGTGTATTTTGTCCTATTGCAGCAGCAAGCATTACCCATACACTCTGCTTGAATGATCAGTCGAAGAGACCGCAAACTGTCGGCACAGGGGCACCCACAGCACCCACAGCCGGCTCCTGAGTGTCCACCAAAAGCTGCCTCTCACGCCTCAGGTATGGTCGCACACACCTTGCCAGTAACCACTGGGGACCGTGACCTGTGGAGACACAAGCATAACCTCTTCCCCAGGTTATTAAAGGATATGGTCCTTCCCAGTTACCACTTTCCAGGTTTTTTGCTAACACTTGAGTCTTGCCCTGGACTTCTTGTTGATCTGGTATCTGTGATGAGAAGTGACGCAATATTGACGGCACCTATTTTAACGATCCACAGGCAGCAAAGCGAGTGACGTCAGATTGCCATAATTCTGAGGAGGTGAGTCCCCGAGGGTTGACACCACTAGCTGTTGAAGAGAGGGAGTCCTTCTGGCATTCAGGGCAAGTCGCAGTGATGTCTTCAGCCTGAGGCCTTGATAAAGAAAACTGGTTTTGTATTGCCCTGGCGTTTTGGTGGAAAAATTGCATGTGAAAGCCGAGCTTACCATGTTTCTGAGATGGCATTAGTTGCACGGTGGAGATCTTGTTTTTGCTTTCTCTGTAAGTACTCTGGGTGATGTCAGTGAAGGATCTGTTCGCAAAATATAAAGCAAGCTATGGAGATCATCATTAGTTAGGCCCAACAACAGCTATATCCAATTTATGGCTCCTAACAGTTTCTGTAAATCATTTAAAGTCTTAACATCAGTTTTAAGTTTAAGGTGTTGGGGGACAATGGTCTGTTCACAAATTCTCCACCCCAGGTACTGCCACGGTGATGATCTCTGTACCTTTTCAGGTGCTATTTGTAACCCCATTTGAGATACTGAGTCTTTGGTTAAAGCAAGAGCCTTTTCCATGATCTCCTGTGTTTCTGCTGCTATAAGGATGTCATCCATATAATGATATATAACAGCCTGGGGGACCTGCATTGTGGGAGTATTCTTTATGCCTTATGGTAAAACAACCCAGTGGTACCGTGTTGTAGGTTCACTAACATTAATACTGGGAACAAAAAAGGGAAATTTAGATGCATCATCCGGATGCAAGGGAATGGAGAAAAAATAAATCTTTCAGATCAATTATTAGAAAATGCCAGTTTAGGGGAATCAATGTGTTGGAGATCATGTAAAAGTCACCATTTACCACTTTTCTTTAAAATAACAAACATCAGGGAGTTCCAAGGACTGGTGGTAGGTACGAGATGTCCTGCACTTAACACTTCCTGAACTAAATCCTTAAGGTGACACAACTTTTCCATTGGCAAGGGCCACTGACCCACCCACACAGGTGATTCTGTTTCCAGGTTAGTTTCAGGGTGGGTTTAGGGGTGGGTTGTGCTGCAGTGGCCCTTAAGACAAATTTGATCCAATTTGAGTTCCCCACCGAGCCATACAGTCACGACCCCATGATGTAATAGGGGTTTCCAATATAAATGGATGAATATTTGCTACCCGGTTTTCTGGGCCCCTTACATGAATGAGATCTTTGCTGAAAAGCACTCGAGTTACCCGAGCTAACAGCCAAAGTGCTCGCAGATATTACGGTCACATCCGCACCAGTATGTAAAATGCCTGTCAGTTCAACAGATTCTTCTGCTTTAGTGAGGGCACATTTTATCAGAGGTCGACTTTGTCTCCCTGTCTGAGCTCAAAATGTTTGAGGAGTAAGTGCTGATCCAAATCCTGAGTCACCCCAGCTGTAGTAAAATAAACAAGCTGAGTAAGTTTGACCTCTGGTAAAACAAACAACCCCTGTAAGGTTGTAGATGATTTTTATGACAATACCCTTCTCAGATAGATGGTACAAGGGTGCACTCTCCCCACAAAGTATGCACCTAAATTCAAGACAACAATCAATACAGAATTACTGCCTCCTGCTAGAGGAGATATCTCACCTATGACACTTCAAACACTGAGCCCGAACAAACAGGCAGCACCGATGACCCAGCGGGTACTATGGCACTCTGTCAATGAAGTCCGCAGTCCGCAGCTGCCGCGTCTCGCACATGCAAAACAGTCACAGAAAGAGGCCTCTTACCCTTATTACTCACACAACATAAAATGATAAACGCTGCAAACCTCAAAACACTGTTAAGAATATAACGCCATTGCTTAATGATTATGTGGTGTGTCAGCAGCTTCTGTAAAAACTGCTGCTTTTGGCGGGGGGGGTGGTGCCGAGAGCGCGGTGCCGGTCTCGGCCGCGGGCAGTTAAGAGACTGAAGTCTTTCTCAGCCCACCCATCAGCACCATCATAAGTAATGTTAATGAGAAAACTAAGAAAGTCCCAAGCCCCCCAAGCCTCAGGATTACCATTGCTAGCAGCATGTAGTCTAGCAATAAATTTTGGATAGGGCTCTGTGGGCCCCTGTCTTACTCCTGTAAATGCTGGTGCCGCTTTTTCATCATGTACAGCTAAAATCGTTTTTAAGGCCAATTCTTGGGTTAACCCTAACACTTCTGGTTGAAATCTGACTTGGCAGTCAGGGCTAGCAAAAGGGCCTGCACCCATCAGCATTTGAGCTTGCACCCCATATAGAGGATCTCCTTGCTGACGGGGTGTGGCTGCTGGGAAGCTGAATTACTGAACCAGCACATGGTGATTTTAACTCATTTTCACCATATACTAATTCCGTAACCCAGCACATCCCCATCATTTTCCAATCTCAGGCTTCCCACTCATTGCCGTGTGGGGTTACTGTTACCAGAAACGTCATTGGTCTAAGCTCGTTAAACTGCCCCTCTATTATAGCATCCCGAGTAACTCCCCGCCATCGATGTGCCGGATTACCATTACCACTCGCGCGTCCCAGTGCCCCCCCTCCCATTTGGGCCGACGATGGCAGCGACCCGAGAGCCACCGTTTCCCTCTGACCACTCCACCCCCCCCTCGTGTCGCGGAGGAAGGGGTTAAAAGGAAGAGGGGGAGGCGGCGGTGCTGGGGGGGGGGGGGGGGGGGTGAGCCGCTTGCTGCATTCGGATTTCAAGTTGCTCTAATTTTCTCGTTAGGTCTCGCAAGTGTTGATCTTGTAAACCATCACGAGATTGTTCCTGCACCGGTCGGGGTGTCGGGGGCGAGGACGGGGGCAGGGCTGGGTCGGCGCCTTCCTCTGGCGAGGCGGCGGCGGGGGGCGGCGGGGTCGGGCGGGGGGCGGCGGGAGCGGGGCGGGGCGGGGCGCTCCGGGGATTGGTCCTTTGAGCTTGAGGGGGGGGAGTCGAGCTGTAGTAAACCTGTTGACTTTTGCTCTTGCCTTCCCTGCCGCACGGGTGCTGCGCGTGCAGCGTCCCCGTCCCTCCTTTTAGGAGCCGCCTTGGGGAACAGGGATCCCGCGAACGTCCCAGCAGTGGCGGAATCCTGAGCGCCAGCGCGTTCGGCCTCTGCTGACCAGGCAGCGAAAGCGGAGGCGGGGGTCTGCCGTTCTGCTTTCAGTTCTGTCAGAGTGTCTAGGACCAATCTCCACACGGTGGAGAGTTTCCCACTGTCTTTAGAGCCTGAGCTAATGTCGTCCCACAGTGCCGCGCCGATCTTTTCCCAAGTAGCTGCTTCAAAGGCTGCGCTCACTGAGGGGATTAGTCCGTGCTGCCGAGCCCACAACAGCACCCTCCTCAGGTTCCCCTGATAAGATAATCCTCTCTCAGAGAGTATGTGTTGGAGGAGCTTAACCACTGCCGCTTCTTCTTTACCCAGCGCGGACCCCATCTCCTCCCCAGCCGCTCACCTGATCAGGGCGAGATTCCCACGATTGCGCGCGCGTCTTCCCAGGCGCCGGGGCAGCGCCTGCTACGGCTGATACTGTCCCCTCTGGGCCGTCTTCTCTTGCTCGGGCGAGCACCGACGGGAGGGTCCCGATTCCCCAGGGCTTGAGTCCCGCGTATCTTCCATGAGGCTCCCTCGGGTCCCTGGTTGGGCGCCAGTTGCCGACGCGGAAGCCTCGGACACAACTTAGACGATCAATGTGATCAAGTTGATGCCACTTTATTAACGGCTACACAGCAATTTATACTCTATCACAAGCTTCACGCGCCGCTATCTTATTGCTAATAGGCTAAAGCTACTTGTCCACGCACCCTTTTGCCCCCTATGATTGGTCCCGGTGTGGTGTCCACGCGCTGCTCTCCCCCCAGGTAGACCCCCTGTTTTCGACATTCCAACATCTTTATCTCTTGGCCAGGAATGTAGTTTCTCAGGCCGTCTCGGCCTTGTTTGTGTCCTTGAACACAGCTGCAGCTTGCTGTTACAGTGAGGCCCCTTGGTCTGGATCGCTCACAACATGTCCGTTGTTCTCCAGCGATGCCACAGGTTTCTAACCCATCTTACTGTTTGCTCATCCAGCCCATACTTTATCAGCTTCACTATGACGATCTTATGGGAGACAGTGTCGAAATCCTTTCTCAAGTCAAGGTAGACAATATCTCCCCTTGTCTACCAAGCCAGTCATTTCATTGTAAAAGGTTATCAGATTGGTCAAGCATGACTTCTCCTTGGTGAAGCCATGCTGACTGCTCCAGATTGCCTTGTTGTCCTTCATGTGCCTGGAATGGTTCCCAGGATTAGCTGTTCCATCACCTTCCCAGGGATCAAGATGAGGCTGACTGACCTGTAATTGCCTGGCTCCTCCTTCTTGACTTTCTTGAAGATAGGAGTGACATTTGCTTTCCTCCATTCCTCAGGCACTTTTCCCAGTCTCCACAATTGTTCAAAGATAATCAAGAGTGGCCTCACACTTCCTAAATAATATTTACCCTATTCTAAGGGCACCAACAAAAAGCATTTTCTTGAAGGGGACTTTGAAGTCCCTTCAATGATGTCAGAATATCTACTGTTAAATTATCCTCTTTCTGGGCAGGTGCTGAAGGGCCGCACATAGCAGGTTTGGCAGGCTTATTTCATCGCTTTATTCTCAACCTGTTGGCTTTACAAGTGGGTACGATTTTGTAGGATGACCCGTGAGACACTTTTCTAAGGGAGGGAAAAATCTTATAAATGGGAATTAATATTAAGGCCCTGAGGTGGTGTCAGTAACATTGTGTTTTCTTTTCCAAAACTCTTATCTCCTTACAGCTGTGGCTAACCTCTCTTATTTGTAATGATGATGTTCATTACAGCTCCTCAGTGCAGCTGTGATTGTGGTGATTTCCACCACCACCCCACCCCCAGCCTTTTCCTTCCCTTCCCTAAACATGCAGTTTGTGGTCTATTCTCACAGAACCTCCTTGTACTGGGCTGTGGCTTCCTGTTCTAAATCTGATCCAGATTTGTGCTGTGAGGTATTCCCTCCCCTTCAAAGGGTGGCAAAGAGGAAAATAACAGTTGAGAGTGAATAGCTGTTGGCTGTGATCTTTATGTTTACTTGTATTAGGTACACAATTTGAACAGATAGAACAAATTGAGCACTCAAACTGTGCTCGAGAAGCAGCTGAGTTGCTGTTTGAAGTTGAAAGTTTGAGTGTGGTGGTTTTTTTTCCCTTGTAGTAGAATTTCTGTTTGAATCATAGAAATTATTGCCTCTGTGCTCTGCAGTAGCCCCAGACAGTTAATGAGTGGGGTGTGTCCCCTTCTGTGGTTTAATGTGCTTGGCTAGGATTTTGTTGAGGGAGGGAGTATGGAGAGTGTGTTTCTCTTCTGGGTAATGGACTAAATCTCTCCCTGGTTTTAACTCCACGATAGCCAGTGAGGTTAAATCAGGGCTGAACTCAGCCCCTTCTGTTTTGGCACCATCTATGTCAGGGTGAGACTTCAGCTTTGTTTTGAGGGTGTATATGAAAGAGTAATTGTCCCGGTTTAACCCCAGCCGGCAACTAAGCACCACACGGCCACTCACTCGCTCCCCCTCCAGTGGGATGGAGAAGAGAATTGGAAGAGTAAATGTGAGAAAACTCGTGGGTTCAGATAAAGACAGTTTAATAGGGAAAGCAAAAGCTGCACGCACAAGCGAAGCAAAACAAGGAATTCACTCACTACTTCCCATGGGCAGGCAGGTGTTCAGCCATCTCCTGGAAAGCAGGGCTCCATCACACGTAATGGTTACTTGGGAAGTAATGAGCATGATGTCATACGGTATGGAATATCCCTTTGGTCAGTTCGGGTCAGCTGTCCTGTCCTAGCTGTGTCCCCTCCCAACTTCTTGTGCACTCACTGGTGGGGTGGTGTGAGAAGCAGAAAAGGCCTTGACTCTGTGTAAGCACTGCTCAGCAATAACGAAAATATCCCTGTATTATCAACACTTTTAATCACAAATCCAAAACATAGCCCCATACTAGCTACTATGAAGAAAGTTAACTCTATCCCAGTCACAACCAGCATAGTAATAAATGCAAATATGATTATTATGATTATGGATTTTGAGTGGGGTGAAGAAAAATGCTTTTTATTCTAGACAACTTTGACTCTTCCCTGCTTAAGTGTACAAGCAGAGTGCTGGGTTGCGCTTTCACATAGAGCCTTGCGCTGAGGCCGGGGTGAGGCTATGCAAACTCAGGAATGGCTCTGAGAAGGCCAGTGGACCTGAGAGTCCTAATCCCATCCTCACTCTCCCTTTTGCCTTGAGGGGAAATTGATTATTCCAGTGCATATTGCATCTCCCTTTTGCTAGCTCACTTTTGCTGGTCAGCAATGTGGGAAGAGTATTAAGGCTTTTCCCTTGAACCTTCTTACTTCTGCCTTTCTTTTGGGGAAGTACTGGACATGCAAATGGTACTTTTACCTTCCCACACACTGACTGTGAGGTGGGGAGCCCAAATTTAGGAGGCAGCAGATAGATAATTTTCTTCCTGCTTCAGCTATAAGTAGTCACAGTTTATATTAAAAAGAATCATTATTATTGTTTCTTCCTACTGAAATTTGTTTCAAAGATCGATTTCTTATCTGCTTGTTCTATCTTCCTCACACCTTCCTCAACTCTTTAGGGCTTCAGCATGCATTTGACAGTGACTGGGAAGCTGGGAAAATCACTTACAATAATTATAAAAATGGATCAGATGATGCTGTTCTGGCTTACAAACTCTTGGTGCAAACAGGCAACCGAACAAAGCCCATTGGCATCAGTCAGGTATTGTATCAGAGTCCATACTGGTTTATACAGGAACGCACAATCCATCAGGAGTTGGGGGAGATGCAAGGAGCATGCCATAGCCTCTTTTTTCATTTTGATGAATTGAAATTCCTGCTGTGTACCTAATTACATAGCCCCGCTGACTTTGCTTGAGCTACATGTTAGCTGCAGAGTCTGGCCTGTGTTGAGAAGTTTTTAAAATCAACACCAGGAATGCCTGTCCTTGGTGATTATTTGCTGTCATGTGTTAAATGCTGTTCCTGTCTCATACACACACACACACATGCAGTTTCCACTGCAATTAGTGTGGAAGATGCTACTCTGCATCCATAGGTAGATGGAGCCTGGTCCTATGCCAGACATACAGCCAATGTTAGCCTTGTTGCCCTAAGTGGCATTGTTCCTGATTTGAATCAGATTTGTTTATAGGGATGATCTTTGCTCAGCCTTTTGCTGTAGCTTTGAATCTAGTATTTGCAATTATTTGGTTAGTTCCTACCAATTTATTCAAAACACACATTTTAAAGAAAGATGTTTACAAATGATAGTGAATGGAAGGAGACTGAAATAACTATATGCTGTACAATATTATTGTACTGTCATTACTAAATATAGATATACTGTAGTAGAACCGAGAATGACAGTTGGTTAAATTTCCTAAATAAAATACATCTGAGTTTCTTACATACGGTTATCACAGCATATGACTGCATTTGCTGCTTTTTGTTATCACATAGGTAGGTGAAACATGCTGGGTTTGACTCCTTATGCCAAAATTTGATTTTAAACCTCTTAAGAAAAAATTCTGCAGTAACCTAGCTTCTTCTCTCCTAGAATCATCGACTCTGTGCTTTCAGGCAGAAAATAGTCTCTCTAGTGAGCTTCTCAGCAGATCCACTTATTTTCTTTTTTTTGCTGGCATTAAAGGTGACATTTACAGATTACATTGTTCAGTTACTATGGTGTGTAAAACACATTTCTATATGGCAACATGCATGCTGTTCAGGTTTGAATGATGCTTCAGCTATGAATTTAGCAAAGGTAGGGAGCTAAAAATAAAACCTTTAGTGAAATTTTGTTCAGCAGTGTGTATCACATACACTGCAGAACAAATGTGATTGGACTATAGTTGCTGATACAATTTCCTGTGCCTGGGAGAGAGAAAAGTGTGGTGCACCCACAAGGGCTGAGTGTTATACTATGCAATTCCAAAGACAGCTTGAAGACATACAGTTGTTGCATATCCTGTGGATTAATTGAATCCAGATCCTTGGAATCTAATTTCTGGGTGTTTTCTTTCTTTCTTTTTTTTTTTTTTTTAATTAACTGCTGTCACTGTTCTTCATTTCAATAAAAAAGACCTGAAACTGGAGACAAGTCTGAATTTTAAATAAACAAAGCAAACAAAAAAAAGCAGTAATACTTTTAATCCACAGAGTCCTCTGTCAGAGCTCTAGCTGTGCAGTATTTGGCTGCAGAACCCTAGAAGTGTACCACTGCTGTTTACCCCACAGATACATTTGCCAACAGTGACCCAAATAACACAGTGCACTTGTCTGGTTTTTTTTGGCACTGGGCATTTTCTGAAATATGTAGGTCATAGGAGACAAGTGTTAGAAAAATTCATACAGATGTTTTATTTTTATAGCTCTCCTCCTTTTACTGGGTGGCATTTCCTTCAATGTTAACAACAGAGGTTAACTGCACACAGGCATGTATAGGGACTCTTGCCAAGTCTTTTTCCCCTTCCTTTAAAATATGTTTCTCCAATTTGGTTGGTTTTCACCCTCGGCTACAGACAGTCTTTTGGAATTCGGATTTAATTGGTTCGATCTATTCTGGAACTATCTGCTGATTTAGTGGTTATTATAAATATTATATAAATATTAGTTTATAAATAACCACTTTCCACTGTCACTGTAGTTATCTAGATTTTTCTTCATTGTCAAGCAATAGTTTGCTGGTAAGTCACTTCAAGTGAAAGTTCATGCTGTTTGTCTTTTTCTTTTCTCCCTCCTATATGTGTGTGTCGCATCTCTAGGCTTTTTGTCATAAGATTTGCAGCAAGAGCCCTGAAAGCAAAACTCATTCTGAATGGCTTCTAATTTTTCCATTTTGCAGTTGACTAAACAGCGTTTGGTGGATGCAGATGGAATCATTAACCCAAATGCTTTCTACATCTACCTGACAGCCTGGGTTAGCGATGACCCTGTGGCCTATGCTGCCTCACAAGCCAACATCCGACCTCACCGCCCAGAATGGGTCCATGACAAAGCAGACTATATGCCAGAAACAAGGCTGAGAAGTAAGTAACGTTTCATCTTAATGTCTTACATTTTATATAGTTGCTCTCACTCCTTCCTTCAAGACCTAGTAACTCTATAGTTGGGTGATGCTGTATAGGGCTCAGAAGCATAAGCAGGGTAATATATTGTGTTACTCTGTAGCCTCAGGAGACAAATGCAGTTGTGGAATCTAGTGTAATGTGGCACCACTGAAGGGTTTTATCATGTTGAAAAATTAGCTTTATAACAGTTTCTAGCAAAGCTCTAAAAACTTACAAGCATTGCTTTTTAATGTTACCTGATAGTTTCATATGTGAGAGAAACCTGGAGATTGCATGAAAATCCTGAATTTCATCACTAAAATCACATCATGTTTATCCTCAATTTTTAATATGTAAGAAAATTTTATCAGGTTAGCTCATATGTATAAGCAACCAACACTGATATGGTACAAGAGCTGTTTAGGGGAGCAGTCTGTGTGAGTGGGTGTTCTCCTTCTGTCCCTCCCACTCTGTGCTGTTCACTGTTTTGCATCCTGAGCAGTAATGCTGTTTCACCTTGTTTTGCTTCAGCTTTGAATTTATTGGGAGGATTGCTAGTTGAACACCAGTGGGGAATGGGAGAGGACATGTGAGGGAGGACTGGCGCTCTTGTGAAGTGCTAAGGCTTGGACAATAAACCCAAGCCAGAGCTGACCTATAGATGAATCCTGTACATTTTATAACTGATAACCATTGTGCTAATAGGTATTATACTAAGTTATAGCAAACCAACTATTCTGATGTAAAAGGTGGGAATACTGAAGCCTGAGCAACAGGCCCTGAACTGAAACTACTACCTCTGTATGTAGTCATTAGTGAAATATGCATAGAAGATATAGCTTAAACATCATAAAACATGTCTATCTTGAATGTATCCTTATATTTCTTTATGTGTGAGCAAGATAACGGAGCCACAGAAACAGTTGTCTGGCCTTGTGACCTTGCTCATAAATTAATTAGACCAGCAGGGAAACTCCCTTAGCTTCTCCCTTAAGCCCTGGCCAGGCTCTGGGGGGAACCTAACGTGAGATGAAAACCAGATATTTCCACTTAAAACAAAGGTGCCAGCTATTCTGGCTTACTGATTTTTAGGTATATAAGGCTGGGCCCGCTCACAGCGACTTTGGAAGCCTCACCTACGGGTGGACGCACCGCGTAGGATTTCCCACTTGCAGGGACAGGCTCTCCAAATCCTCGCTGTAACCGGGGCTGCCCAGCGACTGCGGATCTGGATGATGGTAACGTATGCAAGTGGTGAGGGATCTTTCTTAATCACTATTCTCTCTCTCAGGTAGTAATGATTTGATGCATTACCCTGTATTTTCCTATTTGTTTAAGTGCACTGTTCTGTCTTTTATTACTGTATGTTTTCTGTATTATTCTGTTACATTATTTAGTTATTTCTAGTAAAATACGCCTCCTCTTTTCACTCTGGTGTCTGAGTGTAATTGATATCCCTGATCAGCAAAACATAAATTGGTGTCAGAAGTGGGATCCGACAAAAATGCCATTATTTAAAGTAACCATTGGATGTTTTAAATTGTATGAAAAGGTACCTATTGAAAAAGGAAAAGAAACTACAAATTCAAGTAAACGAGAGTGGATTTTGTTAACTGCATGTAGAAAACAACACCAGAGTGAAGAGAGGCTGTTGTTAGAGCGCTCCCAGATGGAGCGACAGATATGTGATTTACAGAGTCAAATAGTGATGTTGCAATGCCAGAATAAGTTGTTTACTGATAAGCTGGATATTTATCAGACAGTGGCGGAGAAAGCTGCGGTGCGAGTAGCACAATATGAGTATAGGAAAAGGAGAAAGTGTAAGAAAGTGCATGCGGTGATTGCAGAAGCGGGTGTGCAGTGGGATCCTGGTAGAGATCCTAATAGTGGGCAAGCTGTGAGGAAGGATATGATAAAGGATTATACACAGTATGAAGTAAATGATATAATTGAAAGATTTAAGCAGAGACCGGGGGAATCCTTGCTCTCTTGGATGGTGCATTTGCAGGATCAGGGAGTGGCAGGGGTAACCCTAGACGCAGGAGATTCTAAAAGGTTTTTGATTTTAAGTTCAAATGCTTTTGTGCAGGATGCATTTCAAAACAACACTCAGGATATTAATTTGTTAGCACTGGCTGCTCTGGGATGTAATACCAAATATCCTCCAGAGAATGATTGGCTGGCATCTGACCGTCAGTGGTATGCTTTGTGAGATTGTATACAGCGAATGAAAGAGGAAGGGATGAAAGCAGCTATTTTTGTAGGAGACGCTGACTTTATGATGTGGCATCCTTTGTCGGTCACTATGAGAAACAGAGTGATTAAAACCGTTCCACTGGCATATAAAAATGTAATTATGCCCCTTCGCATTAATGAAATGGGGGATCCCCTCGATGAAGTAATAGAAAAAGTGCAACAGTTACGTGACCTTGAAGAGTGGAGCCCCCGAGGGAGTGCAGGGAATCGAGATACTCGAGACAGCCCTAAAGGCAGTGAAAACAGGATTTCTCGTAAGGAAATGTTTACGGCTTTGTTAAAAGACAGCATGTCTCATGAAAAAATTTATGGTGTTCCAACTAACGAGCCGTGGTGAATATATACACAGAGAAGGCTGAATAAACCTAGCAAGAGAGTGCAGAGTGCTAAAACTAAGGATCCAGGGACAACTCAGCCTACGGCACCCCTTCTCGAACCTCAACGGGACCCTCCATCTGCCCACGGAGGGCCCCCCGTGAGTGGATCACTGGTTCCGGGGGTGAAAGAGGATGGGGCAGCATTTTCTGACTTGTACCCTTTGCAGGAGGCAAGGGAGGTGAATCAATATTATAATCAGCACATATGAATTAATGGCCAAGCTCCAGGGCAGTGGGTGCAGAAGGACCGATGGCCCCATGTAGAGCTTAAAGTTTTTTGTTTTGTTTTGTTTTTTTCTTTTGTTGTTGTTATTTGTTTTTTATTTAGAACAACCAGTCCCCACAAACTGTAAATACCCTAATTGAGACTGGAGCAGAGGCCTCCTTAATATATGGGAATCCCAGGAAATTTAAAAGACAACCTGTAATTATTATAGGTTTGGGAGGAAAATAAATTAAAACTGTACAAACACAAATGGAAATGAAAACAGGAAACCTCCCAAAATTATTATATTCAGTCATGATTGTCCCCATTCCTGAATATTAAATTAATATAGACATTCTAAAAACACTAACTTTAAATCTTTCTGATAGTCAGTATCAATTTGGAGTTAAACCCTGTATTAGTACCAGACCTGTTACGGTCAGCAAAGTGAAAAATGCCTCCTGAGCAGATCCTGGCTGCAACTAAGTTAGTTACAATGAGGCAATATAGAATTCTGGGAGGACATGAAGAGATATCACAGACAATTAGAGATTTATTAGATGTAGAAGTTTTGAGGTGGCAGTCCGGTGTGACCTGTCAAGAAAAGTGATGGATCCTAGAGAATGACAGTGGATTTTAGAGAACTAAACAAACATACTGCACCGCTTGCAGCAGCTGTGCCAGACACTGTCACTTTAATAGAAGAAGTTCAGAAACATCCAGGAACTGGGTACGCTGTAATAGATTTAACTAGTGCATTTTTTACTATCCCAATTGCAGAAAAGCATTTGCTTTCACAAGGATGGTTGCACAGCCCCACTATCTGTTATAGAATTGTAGCTGAACACTTAGATGAAATACAGCTGCCTCCTCACACACAGTTAAACCACTATATAGATGATATTTTGATTCAAGGAAATGATGAGGAGGGAATACAACAAGTTCTTGAATTAGTGGTAGATCATATGAAACAGAAGGGTTGGGAAATTAACTCTGCAAAAATCCAAGGACCGTCTGAGACAGTGAAGTTTCTGGGAATTCAGTGGCATTGTGGGCATCAAGCCAGCCCCACATGGCCCTGACCACCCCAGAAATCCATTTTATTTTCCAGGACAACCTGTCTTAGTCGAACTCCCCACGGTGGGAGCAGTACCGTTGGTATTGGATACCCCAATAAACAAGTACACCTGGAAAGCCAAAGATGCTCATGGAAAGGAGCACAAAATTAATACAAGGTGGATTATCCCATCTTTCTAATTATAACCCACTTCCGGTTCTCAAAATGAACCGAGAAGCTTTCCTTTCCTTTTTCTTGCAGGTAAAACCCTTGGAGAAAGATATCCTGAGTCACGACGGGGGATCCTTATGTAAATTTAAATCTTTATATAGTGTTGATATTCATGGTCCTATTAATATTTCTAGGATGTATTGTCTGTCATTGCAAAAATTGCTTTGGGTGACCATTCCCCTCTCCCTTGGGTCTGTGGGAAGCTCCGACTTCCTAAGTGTTAACCAAGAATGGGAGGAAAACGAATTTGTGGGTTTAAGTCATTCTGTTACCAGTATTATGAACAAACAACAGACACCAAACCAGGGCAAGGTCCCTTTGCTAATGGGGCCTGGGCTTTAAAAGGTCATTACTGGGCCCACGAAGGCAAGATGGAGGTATCAAGGCCTAAACCACACATGCACTCTGGGCTGGGGGCATGGAAATCCATTTTCCTGCTGCAAAGGCAGACCCCAGCTCCAGCGAGCCAGACCATCTTCAGCTCCACAATTGACAGCAACAACCAGAATATTTTCCCTTGTGATATGTATGTGTTAGTCTTATAAGTGTCCATGTAAAACATCCTGTAATTGTACTTGTTCATGCAGACAACCACCTTCTCCCCCCAGTCCCCAAGGACCGGGAGCACATCCTTAGTCCCAACCTAGGACACATTTTGATTAAATATGTTTGGTTAAAATATTGTTAATTGACATTGTTATTGTCACTGTTACCTTTATTATATGTTTGGTTAGGATGTTGTTAACCATTGTCAGTGTTAATATTGGTTTATTTGTTATTTGTAGTGTTATTGCTCATTTACCTTTGTTTAAATCTGGGATAGAAGTTTCTAGGCCCAGATGACACATGCGCTTTAGGATAAAGGGGCGTGGAAAGCGATTTTCCTGCTGCGTATGCTGACCCCAACTTCGGCAGACCAGGGCAACAGACTGCATGGACTGCCAGGGCCACCAACACTCAGTGGTATATTACCAGAACCGTGGAAAAATAATGGATAATATGTTAATAATAATTTCAATTCACTTTATAGCCTTAGCCTTGATAATCATTTTCTTATTTGTTCTTATAATACATCTTTTTTGTCCCTGTGAATGTCAATCATGTAAGCTGCCGTTGTGTTCTTCTACTGATTCCTTGCAACCTTAAAATCGGTTTGTAGAATGTTTTGGTTTTGTAGAGTTAGTTAATTTTGAGCATGACATGTTTGTTAGAGATGTTGTTAGCTATATGCTTGTTAACTGAAGATATTCGTATTTGTTAAAGATATTGTTAGTTATATGTTTATTAACGGAAAATTTATATATCTGTTAAAGATGTTATTAGCTATATGTTAGCCAGAAATATCGTTAGTTGTCATGTTGCACGGTATTTCTGTCCTTTCTTTCTCTCTCTCTTTATATTTCTATCCTTCACACCACCACGAGGACAGCAATGTCAAGCCATGGGGCAGTGTGAGAGACTGTATTGCCTCGACATTGCTGCTGCACCACTACCACTACCTGGCCTCAACAGCCTGTCGCCGTGAAGGAGTACGCTCTGAAGGAGATGAATTGTCCCCGAAGAAACCACCATATCTGCCTGAAGCCAGAACGACATCATCCTTGACAGTGCCTGCCAAGCTGCGCTTGCGCACGAGCCAGGTGGAGAAGAAATCAGGGTGAGGAAGGCGTGCGGAAGCTGAAGACGCCACAGGCCGACACCCCTCCTCCAGCACGACCACTGTGAACACCTGGACATGCGCACCTGGAGGAACACGGGGCGGCACGTATGACAATGAGCTCCGTGGAAATGGGCGGACTCTTTGGAGAAATTGTGGGGACTTGGACAATAAAAAGACTGTGTACTCCTGTCTCAGGGCTCGGAGCTGACTAAGCCAACAGGACATCACTGGATTCGTGGTGGTAACTGATTTTGCTGCATCTCTTCTGTTTGCTTGCTTAGGTATTCTGACTTTTTCTTTCTTCTTCCCTCTGTCCTATCGCTATTATTACTTGTTACAGGAAATAGAGTTTACAAGGTTGCATGGTATCTAACCTCCTTTGTGTCTTAAGATCACTACTGAGATCGTTTAAGAACCCTCCCTGATATTGGATCGGGACATGCCTGACAAAACATCATCAAGTGATGAACGGAAACTAATGTCACTAACCATAGAAGTGGTTTGACAACCATGATTCACCTATAGGTCAAAGGACCGAATGAAGTGCTAAGGCTTGGACAATAAGCCCAAGCCAGAGTTGACCTATAGATGAATCCTGTATGTTTTATAATTGACAAGCATTTTATCAATAGGTTTTGTACTAAAATTATAACAGACCACCTGTCCGGATGTAAAAGGTGGGAATATTGAAACCTGAACAATAAGTCTTGAACCGAAATTGCTAACTCCGTATGTAGTCATTAGTGAGATATGTATAGAAAATGTAACTTAAACATCATAAAACATGTATCCTTCTTTGTGTGTGTAAACAAGGTAACAAGGCCACAATAACAGGGCCACAGAGACAATTGTCTGGCCCTGTGACCTGGTGTGTGACCTTGCTCATAAATCACCTAGATAAGCTGGGAAAACTCCCTTAGTTTTTTCCCTGAGCCCCGGCCAGGCTCTGGGAAAATCTAACGTGAGACTGACTCCAGATATTTCCGCTTAAAACAAAGGTGCCAGCTATTCTGGCTTACTGATTTCAGGTATATAAGGCTGGGCCCGCTCACAGCGACTTTGGATGCCTCACCTACGGGTGGACGCACCGCGTAGGATTTCCCACTTGCCGGGACAGGCTCTCCAAATCCTCGCTGTAACCGGGGCTGCCCAGCGACTGCGGATCTGGATGATGGTAACGTATGCAAGTGGTGATGGATCTTTCTTAATCACTATTCTCTCTCTCTTGTAGTAATGATTTGATGCATTACCCTGTATTTTCCTATTTATTTAAGCGCGCTACTTTGTCTTTTCTTACTGTATGTTTTCTATATTATTCTGTTATATTATTTAGTTATTTCTAGTAAATACACCTGCTCTTTTCACTCTGGTGTCTGAGTTTAATTGATATCCCTGATCAGCAAAACATCTTGAAGATGTGCTTGGGTAACAAGCTAGCTGTGCTTCAGTGTATCTGAACCCTAGGGCAGGTATTCAGTAAAAGGCTGGTGAGGATTAAATAAATATGTTGAAATATATCTGTAGTTGTTAAATTATATAGAATTGTTTGGGGACTTGATACAGGCTGTGTTCATCCCAAATATAGTAATCTCCTGTATTTAGAGTTTTAAAGCATCTTTTGAAAAGATTCAAAATTTAAATTCAACACCTTTAAGCATTTTGCTATAGAGAACAAGTATCTTGTTAATCATGTTCTCTGTGTATCTCTTTCTTCCCAAACACATTAAAACACTGCTATCCTTTTCCTAGTTCCAGCAGCTGAGCCCATAGAATATGCTCAGTTTCCTTTCTACCTCAATGGATTACGTGAAACTTCTGACTTTGTGGAAGCTATCAAGAAAGTGAGAGCTATCTGTGATAACTATGCTGACCTGGGGATTGCCAGCTACCCAAATGGTTACCCATTTCTATTTTGGGAGCAGTATATTGAGCTTCGTCACTGGCTCCTCTTATCCATTAGTGTGGTTTTTGCTTGCACGTTTCTGGTGTGTGCCCTCTTTCTCCTCAACCCTTGGACATCTGGCATCATTGTAAGTTTATTATAAGGGTCTTTGTTGAAGTCAAATTCCTTTCAGCATAGCTCTTGCTGTAGTCAGGAAGGTTTTGTTTATGTCTGGGCCTCTAATGGAGTATATCATTCATTATATATTTATTCAGCTTGAAGGGGTAGAGTTCATGCTAAAGGTACAAACCTTAATAACCTTAATCATTTGGCCACCTTTTTGCAGCTTTAAAGGTTTCTTATAAGGATATGTGAACTGTTGCCCTTGTTCAGATGCACATTAACATGAGAAATAAAGACACAGAGGAAAATTAAGAATGTTATTAAATATTAAAATTATTTCTATTTAGTTTTTCTTCCCTCCTTTTTATCAGACAATTTTTCAAGGCAGTTGCTTGTGACTAACTTGCCTGTAAATTTGCCCACTGATTTCTGAACACAATATTTCTGGAAAGACTGAAATGGTTAGGTTGTACAGTACACACTGAGACAGGATTATTGAGGAAAAAGAGTTATAAAATTATAAATTGAAGAGAATACTCCTTTCTGCAAAGCACCATAAGCCTCATAGTAAACATTCAAGTTAAATTGGATGATGATGTTCCTATGTTTAATTTCCATAAACTGTTGTATGATTTATAAAATGTGTATGGTTTTATAAATGTATGGTTTAGAAAAGTGTAAAACAGTTACTGGTTTTCGGAATATACATTTATATCACAAGTATGTTAGAAGGTAAATGTTTAGTCTAGAATATTTTTCATAGCACTTAAGCAATTTATGTTATTTTTCTTGATTCATTAGCTTATAAAATCATTTATTATAGTGTATACATTTTTCCCTTAGAAAGGTGGTTTATTTTCAGAGTCTGATACTGCTTTTATAAGTTTGTCTCTTCTTTTTTCCTGCTTGGCTTTAGAAACTTTAAAGCCGATTCCACGGATTTCCTCCCCTCTCTTATTATTTTTTAAAAGGTAGATGAAAGAAAAATAAAAGCTTTCCCTTAGATTTAACTATTTGCATTGTCCATGACAATCCCTCCAAGTATCTTTAAAGCTCAAAGGCCTTCTGTAACCTGAGACTCATCAGCTAATTATGACAGTCACTTTCTTCTGGGCTTTAAACCTACTCTGGAGTCATCCTCGCTTATATTTGGAGTACTGCAAAAAGAATTCCAGTGCAGTTATTTGAAAGTTAGTTTTTCTAGAAGGATTGTCGGAGAAACAGGTGAAAAAAATAAAATTTATATTCCAGTGGGTATCCATGAGAAGGAAGAAAAAAATTATTTTTCAAATCACATTGATAAATTGTTAACAACAAAAAAGTTAACTGATTCTTGGGATAATAATTTAAACTGACTCTTTAGAGGGTCATTGCCATTGAGCACAATGAAACAAGGAAAAATGGCTTGTCTTTGGGGATAAGGGAAGGACTGATGTGAGGGATATGTTTTATAGTCCCCGTGTTGTTTTGAAACATCCTTCCTCTTCGTTTGTCTAGAGTATGAGAAGTTACTAATGACTGTTTGAAATCATCTAGGTGGTGGTGCTGGCTCTGATGACTGTGGAGCTGTTTGGCATGATGGGTCTAATTGGAATAAAGCTGAGTGCAGTGCCTGTGGTTATCCTGGTTGCTTCTGTTGGCATTGGTGTGGAATTCACTGTTCATATTGCTTTGGTATGTAAAACTAGAAAGCATTTTCAAAGTATTTAAAAAAAATATGGTGACTGTTATGATTCCAAATCCTTACTTAGACTCCTAAGTCAGTGACATGATTCTCGGAAGAGCATCAGTCATAAACCTCACACAGTTCTGTGTGTCATTTGGATTGTCATGGTAGAGTACATCTGATCTGATTAAATAGTTCTTAACTATTTTGAGTCAGTCTCCTAGAAGATAAGAGGGAATACATAACAGTATTTTAGTATTTAATAATGCTTTTTGAAGACTGTGATTAAGATCATGGGCAAATGTGGTATCTGGTTGTGTGAGCCACACAAATGCATAGACAAAGCAGAGCTCTTAATATTCATTATTTTAGGCCACACTCTCCCACTCATTATCTGCAGCCTCGCTGTTGTTGACTCTCAGTGCTATGTAGCTGTTTATGCCCTCTTGTATGTAGATTCTATATCTTGTGGTAAAGAAACCTTTGAAGGGAGATATTAAAAATCATATAATGTCATTTAATCTCTCTGGACCACTAAAATTTGAATTATTTGAATTCTTTATGTGAAAAAACACCATTTCAAAACCCATGAGCTATTTACTAATGGGCTCAAATGTACAATCTGTAGGGAAAGAGTTTGCCAACGTAATAAAGAGAAGCAGAGAGGAAAAAAAATGTTTGAATGTTTTATATAAACATTTTCAACATTTTCAGAGTTAGGTGTCCAAATCTAGAGTGCACCTAATCATCCAGCTTAGTCAACCTGATGTACAGAAGTGCAGAGAAATGACAGTTCTCTTGCAAGGGAGCAGTTGTGGATGCTCGCTATGCAAAACTCATCCTGCTTTATTTGGTGACCAAGACTGGAGTAAGGGGCTATTTTTCTGTGTTCAGATTTGAGAGTGGCAGTGCTGATCAATGCAATGCTAAGGATAAGCTTAGACAAAGGCCCGATTTCTATTTTCTGCCAATTAGGCAATTTTGATACTAAGTTGCAGTTCTTAGATATTTTCTTAGAAATTGTGGAATTTCAGTGTTTATATACTACAAATGAAAAGCTGCCCATGTTTTAAAACATTTTCCATTTACCTGTTCTTAGTAGCATTATATCTCAGAACTCTCAACATTACATACAGAAAGGTCTCTTCACGTACTCAGCATAAATCATTTTCCTATAGGACTACTCTAAGCCAAGAATAATGTTATTTTAAGAATATCATTGTCTTCATGTATTTGAATCTTACTGTATTAAAAAGTAAGAATGGGTGAGTCTGGTCAATATAATATCATCTCAGGAATGAGATGTTTGTAGCCTACTATAATCTATAGTATATTAGTACCATAGCAATCAAAACATAAATGAAAGGAGCGAGCTGGAAAATGGAGTGAGAGATGGAGAGAAATTCAATAGGGATTTAATAGACCTTTTAGACTCAACAGGAGGACTGGTAGACTATTGAGAGGATCTGGTGACAGTGAAAAGGAGCTGAGAACTAAAGGGCATCCTAGCACACTGGAGATGGCCAACTATTGGGAACATAGAATGACAGAATCACAGAATGGTTTGGGTTGGAAGGGACCTTTAAAGACCATCAAGTCCAACCCCCCTGCCATGGGCAGGGACATCTTCCACTAGAACAGGTTGCTCAAAGCCCCGTCCAACTTGGCCTTGAACACTTCCAGGGAGGGGGCATCCACAACTTCTCTGGGCAACCTGTTCCCGTGTCTCACCACCCTCAGCGTAAAGCATTTCTTCCCTATATCCAGTCCAAATCTACCCTCTTTCAGTTTAAAACCGTTGCCCCTTCTCCTGTCACTACAGGCCTTGGTAAAAAGTCTCTCTCCTTCTTTATTATAAGCCCCATTATATATTGAAAGGCCGCAATAAGGTCTCCCTGGAGCCTTCTCTTCTCCAGGCTGAACAACCCCAACTCTCAGCCTTTCTTCATAGGACAGGCGTTCCAGCCCTCTGACCATTTTCGTGGCACTCCCCTGGACCCACTCTAACAGGTCCATGTCTTTCTTGTGCTGGGGACTTGAGCAGGGCTGCCCTCAATCCCTTCATCCCCCAGTCTGTATTGATACCAGGGGTTGCCCCGACCCAGGTGCAGGACCTTGCACTTGGCCTTGTTAAACTTCATGAGGTTCGCATGGGCCCACTCCTCAAGCCTCTCAAGGTCCCTCTGGGTGGCATCCCTTCCCTCAAGCGTATCAGCTGCACCACTCAGCTTGGTGTCATCTGCAAACTTGCTGAGGGTGCACTCAATCCCACTGTCTATGTCATTAATAAAGATATTGAACAGTACTGGTCCCAATATGGACCCTCGAGGGACACCGCTTGTTGCTGATCTCCATTTGGACATTGAGCCGTTGACTGTAACTCTTTGGACGCGGCCATCCAGTGAATTCCTTATTGATCGAGCAGGCCATCCATCAAACCCATATCTCTCCAAGCTAGCAACAAGGATGTTGGGGGGGACCATGTCAAAGGCCTTACAGAAGTCAAGATAGATGACATCAGTTGCTCTTCCCTTATCCACCAAGGCAGTCACTCCATCGTAGAAGGCCACCAGATTAGTCAGGCACAATTTGCCCTTGGTGAAGCCATGTTGGCTGTCTTGAATCACCTCCCTGTCATCCATATGCCTTGACATAGCTTCCAGCTAGCAACATAGCTGGCAACAAACTTTGCTGCCTCCATGTTTCTACATCTGATCAAATATATCAGACTCCCGTAAAACTACAAATATCCTGCTACTGTAAACATTCTGGAATTCCTGGTCTGTATTAGCAAAAATCGGTGAACCAATGTACTCCACTAAGATAAGCCACCAGAACTTTATACTGGGACTGAGATCAACAACAGGCATTAAAACATTTGCATCTCATCCACCTAACATCAGGATAAACAAGAAGATTATAGCTCTGACTATTTGGTGTATGCAATGTCTGTTAATTTACTTAATATTCCACACTGTTGGACTAATCTATCCCTTTCTGGAAGTTTGGGGTCATCTTCACCCACTATAACAATGCTCAGGCTCTGATAGTTTATTTTAGTTTAGCTTAATTTTATTTTTTAAACAAGGTGAACTGAAGTCAGTGTGCTAGAAAACAAGAAACTGATGGGCAAAAAAGTAAAATAAAAGAAGCTGAAAAGTTGAAATGCTCATTTTCTATACTAAGAGAATATCCACTCCAAATTTTGAATGAAGGGCTGTTACAGTCTTCCATTTGCCATGATACAAAAATATGCTTGCCAAATCTTTTGTCTGTTAAGTAGGAAAGTAGCACAGCAAATATACCCCTGTAAATTTAGGCTAAATCTATGAGCAACCTATATGTCTGTGTGTTCCATCCCTTACAAGATCAGGTCCTAAAAGAATAATTCTACCTTATTTCTTCACCACAAATAAAATAAAATAAAATAAAATAAAATAAAATAAAATAAAATAAAATAAAATAAAATAAAATAAAATATACTGACCTGAAAAAAATACAAATTGTATTTCAGTGCATGCAATATCTGGATAGTAATAATTCCCATGTAGGTTTAATGTATTTAGACCTAAGCATAAACCTCCTACTCCCTGCTTTCTGCAAATCTCTTATATACATAAAGAACAGTTTCTAACTTTGATATATCAGCCACGCCGCCGCTGCCGCCGCTACCGCCCTGCCCCGGCCACAGCCAGAGAGACGGTCCGGCCCCTTCCCCCCCCTCGGCCGCCTTGCCCCGGAGCGACGAGGGGGGGGGGGGGGTGCTCTACGCTGCTTGCGGCGCCCGCCGCGCTGGGTGAGCCGAAAAATCCGTTTGCCTTATCGATTGTGCCACCGGGGCTGCGGCGAGCGGCGGGGGCTAAACCCAAAACTGCGCAATCAGGGACTGGAACCACCAGAAGTGTATCTGATATGAACCGGAAAGGGACTGAGGAGAAACTGAAAGAGGCTAAAGACTCCAATAGTGGGTGGGACACAGATGAGGGCGTGGGCAGCAGGGACTTGTACCCGCCTCTCCCGCCCTCACAAGGCAACACCTCGGGAGAACACCCCCTGCCTCACAAGTTGGCTCTTCAAACACTGAAAGTTTACTCCTGCAGCTTGTAAACAGCCTTGAGAAATTGGCTGCAGCACAGGCAGAGAAGATGGAGCAGAAACCATATACCTTTTCGTCAAACACGGGACCACAGCCATCTGCTCCTCCGGATCCATCGCTCGAGTATGCAGTTCCTGTGCCTGCTACTGCACCCTCATCATCTCACCCTGCAGCTTCGCATCTTTTCTCTTCACAGGCACAGAGTGCCTCTGTAGCTATGTGCCGATGGAAAGGAATTATTAGAGATGCTATAGTAGAAGGGTCTTTTATCCCAGAAACCGTACAAGCATTTCCAGTTTCCGTTAATACTGTTACTGGTGCCAATGAGTGGGATCCCTTAGATTGGAAATTTCTTGAAAAGGCTAGGGCTTCAGTAATCCAAAATGGTCTTCATCACCAATTGACCAAACAAATCATTCACTATATCTTCTCGTCATCGCTGTTAATTCCAAAAGATACTGATCAAATAGCGGCAGTTATTTTAACTCCATCTCAGAAAATGTTATTTGAAAGCACATGGTCGAAGTTAGCTAATGAAGAACAGGTTCGTCCGGGCCCACAGGGTGATCCCCTTCATCTTGTCCAAGCACAAATGCTATTAGGTCCAGGGCCCTTCACCGCAGTAGATCTACAGGTCAATCTCTCTAATGAAGTGTTACGGCTATCACAGTCAGGCCCTACTGTCTGTACCTGACACAGAAGGCAAGAAACAGGACAAGTTTCTAACAGTAAAACAGGGACTAAATGAACCTTTTTCAAAATATGTAGATCGCCTTTATCACTCCCTAGAACAACAATCTGACATGACCCTAGAGATGAAAGAAAAGATGTTCAAGTTAATGGCCTTCAAAAACGCTAACCCATCTGCCCAGCACCTGCTAGCGACCCTCCCACATGGAGCATCTGTAGCTGATATGATTGAATTAAACAGCAGAGGAATGCAACAGGCTAATGTTGCAGCCTATGCCGCTGCAGTGCGTGAAGCGGTTGCACCATTTTTTAACAACTTATTATGAGCCTAGTTATTAATAAGGAGCCCAGCTAACTCAGTCAGTAGAGCATGGGGCAGAACAAGCCCACAGAGGAGACGGCCACTGTCAGACTCCTGCTGCATATACTCTCTGAGAGGGATAACTTATAATGAAACTTCTGTACAAAGGTTACTTAAATGGTGCGGAAACCAAGGCTATCCTGCTGATACCCTCACAGCCTTTGAACCAGCAAAATGGGCTGAAATAGGTGAACGGTATAAAACAAAGAAGGGGGAATTTTCTGGACGCACCACATAATCAACTAGCAATGGCTTTATATATTCTTAATGGTGTTTTGATGTTTGTAGTGTTTGTGATTTTATGTTGTGTCAGTGATAAGTGTAATAGGCCTCTTTGTGTGCTTGTTCTGCGGGTGTGAGACGCAGCCCAGCTGCAGCTGCAGAGTGTGGAGCTCTCTGACAGAGCACCCAAGTGCCTGCTGGGTCATCGGTGCAGCCTGTTTGTTCGAACTAAGTGTTTCAAGTGTCATAAGGCTCAGGTGTTAGCAAAAAACCTGGAAAGTGCTAACTGGAAAGGACCATATCCTTTAATAACCTGGGGAAGAGGTTATGCTTGTGTCTCCACAGGTCACAGTCCCCACAGGTGATTACCAGCAAGCTGTGTGCAACTACACCTGAGGCGTGAGAGGCAGCTTTTGGTGGACACTCAGGAGCCGGCTGTGGGTGCTGTGGGTGCCCCTGTGCCGACAGTTTGCGGTCTCTTCGACTGATCATTCAAGCAGAATGTATGGGTAATGCTTGCTGCTGCAATAGGACAAAATACACTATCTCTGTCCTTAATCACACTACAGTTGCCAACTCTTTTAAGAGAAAAGGCTAACAGTAATTGCAACTCCTTGATGAAATATATAGGCTTACTAGTCACTAGTGAAAGATGTAGCTTAGACAAAATGTAGTTATTAATAAGGATGAAATGCTGTAAGAATGTGTGTATTCAACTTTCTTTGTTTAGCAATATTAAGAATTAAGAACTCAAGTGTTTAACCTTATTAGAAACTCCCTTGGTTTTCCCCCTTGAGTGGTGGCCAGGCTCTGGGTGGAACCCAACAGGAGGATGAAATCAGATGTTTCCACTCAAAGAAAATTGCCAGTTATTTTGGCCTGCTGATTTAGATAGATGAGGCTGGACCTGCTTGCAGCGATGTTGGATGCCTCACCTACGGATGGACGCATCGCGTAGGATTTCCGGTTTGCGAGGAAGGGCACTCTAAATTCTCGCTGCACCCAGGGTTCCCCAGCAATTGCGGATCTGAATGTTAGTACCCCATTAAGTAAGTGTGCTATTCTGTATTTTCCTTACTGTTTACTTTTGTAGTATTTAGTCATATCCCCTAATTATTGGTATTGAAATTAGCTTACTCTAGTAACTGTAACTGCTGTATTGTTTCTAGCATTCTGTGAAACTATTTTAAGTATGCTATGTTCTGAAGCTTGCCTAACCCTTAATTGATAAAGTCTCGAAATAAGTCTTGCAGGTGCAGCCTTACACAGCCTCTGAGCAATAGCTAGGCTTTGATGAAGAACAGGCCTTGGAAGATAGATAAGAAACTGCTGAGTTGTGCCAAGGTAGCGGGCAAAACCAGCGGACAGCTGCAACACTGAACTGTGAAAAAGCACTAAGCTGTGAGAAGTTACCATTGCGGTAGGGCGGAATGGGCCAGGGAATATGGGGAATTAGTTCAATTGACCCGTGAAACTGATAATGGACCAGCCTATACCTCTCAAAAATTTGTTTTTTTTGTCAACTCTGGGGTATACATCACATCACAGCTATACCACATTCCCACACAGGGCAAGCCATAGTGGAGAGAGCGCATCAAAACTTTAAAGGCGCTTTTGCAAAAACAAAAAGGGGGAGAGGTCTTGGCTGCTGCAGAACCACTTGCAAAAGCGGTGTATGTGTTAAATTACTTACGGCTCACAGGTGATAGGGAGGAACCACCAGTAGTAATACATAGTATGGGTCTGAAATTCGGTATAAGCCAGTGTGGAGATAGTGCTTTTGCTCAGTACAAAGATGTTGCTATAGGAGAGTGGAAAGAACCTGTGGAACTAACAATGGCGGGTCGAGGCTATGCCTGCGTTATTACCGATACCGGCACTAGATGGGCTCCATCTCGCTGGGTGTGGCCTTGGAAAGGAGATCAAGTTTGTGATTCCAAGCCTTCTAATGGTTCTAACAGCGATTAATGCTCATCCAGCAAAAGTAGTGTTTCCCCAACCAAATATATGGGTAACTACAGCTAATGAGACAGATCAGGAATCCTTCTGCCTTTCGATGGCTACTCCGTTGGACCCATTCAGAACATGTTTATTGAGAATCCCTTACTCTGACCCACAAGAATTCATTGGGTTTGTGTCAGACAATAGTTGGGCAAAAATTAAATTTTCACAGGCCAATGCCATTGCTCAAATTACCCAGGCAGGCACCAACGCCACAACCTTTTGGCAAGGTCAACTTATTATGAGCAAGGAATTGTTAAAAGGAGTAATCATTGTAATTATTGCGATTATTGTGCTTGCTATTATTTTGCCGTGCTTAATTTCTTGTATTAGACAATCGTTGCAGAAAAGCTTGCAAGGAGTTTGGATTGCTCAAAAACAAAAAGAGGTATCTGTGGGGATTCGGATGGATTTCCTGTGGGGAAATGGGCATGTGAGCAATCCTGCATATGAGCAAGGCTGGTAAAGCCTCAGCATCGGCAAGGATGTGACAAAATGACCCTGAAAGAATGAGGAAGAACCCAGGAAGTTGAACAACTTCAGGGTGTGGGTTTGGGCAGAGGAAGAAGTTTGTACAATGTCGATGTGGCAGTTCTCATCCAATCAGAAGAGAGCTTAAGGAGCATGTGCAAAGCTAACTGTCCAATCAGGAAGAATTGTACCATGTGATTGTATCTTGTGATTTTCACCTGCATTATAAAAGGCTTGTCCACCATAATAAAATTGGCATTGCTTAATTGATCTGGTTGTTCGCATGTCCATGTCTCCCGCATAAACTCGCTAGTGAAAGACAAAATATAATCAGTAGAGAGGAGAGAATGTATCCCACTTTCCTTTCGCAGCCTTCTTCAAGGCTGAGAACCCAAGTATTTGGCCTTGTTAGAAACTCCCTTGGTTCCCCCCCTGAGCCCTGGCCAAGCTTTGGGTGGAATCCAACAGGAGAATGAAATCAGAAACTTTCCGCTCAAAACAAAGGTGCCAGCTATTCTGGCTTGTCGATCTCTGGTATATAAGGCTGGGCCCGCTCACAGCGACTTTGGATGCCTCACCTATGGGTGGACGCACCGCGTAGGATTTCCCACTTGCCGGGACAGGCTCTCCAAATCCTCGCTGTAACCGGGGCTCCCCAGCGTCTGCGGATCTGGATGATGGTGATTATATATGCAAGTGGTGATGTATTTCTCTTAATCACTATTCTCTCTCTCTCGTGTAGTAATGATTTGATGCATTACCCTGTATTTTCTCATTTGTTGCTTTAAGTGCACTATTCTGCTTTTTACTTACCGCATGTTTTCTGTATTACGCTGTTACATTATTTGTTTATAACCAGTAAAATACGCCTAATCTTTTCACTCTGGTGTCCGAGTTTAATTGGTATCCTTAATCAGCAAAACAATTGTGTAGGCCAGACACCATGCATGCATTGCTAATGAACTGATAAGAGGCAAACAGTTCTGCCCAGAAGCCGGATGCAGCAAAACCTGTGGGACCAGAGAAAAAAAACCTAAAGGTTGTGATACAGAGAAATGATTACTTGTTTTAAGACTTATTTACTTATAGAAAACTGCTTAGCAACTTATTTGCTTACTTCTAGCAAGTTATAGTATTATATAGTATTTTTGAATATTGCTGAGAGTCCTGCTTGCCCAGACTGTTCTGTGGAATTTTACCAAGGACTACTGTGTCCATCAAAACAAAGCAGTTTACTGTGAAAATCTACCAAGAACTGCAGTGTTCAGCAAAATATCATGTTTTTGTCCTTGAGGAACAGGTGTGCTCTGACTGGTTGGGTCTTGGTAATGAGTAAAGATAGCCATATATGGACTGTAGAAGTTCCATTGGTTCTCTTAGATAAGATAGAATGAGTAAACCGGCTGAAAAACACTCTTTTTATTCAAGAAATTGGCCAAGAGAATCTGCGCATGCTCCGGGGAAAAAAACAAGGTGAGAAAGACTGTGAGCCTTCCTCCCAAAGACCCCCAAAGACGCCCCCCCAGGAGGCAATGCGCAGGTGCAAAGAGAACATAAACTGCTGACACCAGCCTCTAGAACTAACCCAGCCTTACTCATGCATATGTATGTTTGTGTTATGTAATCCAATGAATATGTATATCCACACTCGATAAGTTTTTGGTAAAATGTGCTGTTGGTGTGCAGGCTTTGTGGAGAAATCCCCTTGCACCCCGGCGCCGGAGTAAACATACCTGCTTTCTAACTCTCTGAGTTGTAGAGTCTGTTTTCCGCAAGTCAGTTGCAACCCCAGATGGGACCCTCTCTGTCCCGGCTGCAGGACCGGCTGAGAGGGGGACGTTCTTGGCGCACCCCGAGGTTTCTTTCTCGGAGAACATCCCTCGCTCTCCCGATCTTGGCAGGGGCAGAGAAGGACCATCTATCAGCGGATCAGGTATGTTGGAGAAGGGGGAGACCTGTAAGTCGTGAGGAGATGTCCTACGCGAGGTAAAGAGCCTTTGTGCTCATCCCTGGGGTTGGGGTGCGAGTCCCCAAGTAGAGTGGTAGTGGGCCTGTGGGTGACAGAGTGGTTTTGACACTCTGAACACATTGGTATCCTGGGTCGACCTGGGTACTCCTAGTACGGGGGTACAGGAATGGTGTGGAATTGCCGTGTTACCATCAAATGTAAAATCTGGTACCATTTATAATAATTTATTCGATATCTATCAGGTGTGGATTTGTGGTAAATGATAAATGGCAAACGGCTCATGGTATATCATTTATGCTTTTGGCTTTGATTTATGACTTTTATGATTTAGCAATTGTTGTAATTGGTGTTTTGATGTTTGTAGTCTTTGTCATTTTATGTTGTGTGAGTAATAAGTGTAAGGGGCCCCTTTGTGTGGGTGTGTGACTGTTCTGCGGGTGTGAGGTGCAGCCCAGCTGCAGCTGCGGAGTGCGGAGTTCTCTGACCCGCAGTTCCGTTATCCCGCGAGGGAAGAGCCGCAGAGGAACGAAGCGCAGGGCAGACTCTGTACCAGTGGGGGGGTAGTGCAGGACCAGTGAACATTCCTTAGTACAGAGCGCCCTAGTGCCCGCCCGCTGGGTCACTGGTGCTGCCTGTTTGTTCGGGCTCAGTGTTTGAAGTGTCACAGGTGAAATATCTCCTCTAGTGGGAGGCAGTAATTCTGTGTTAGTTGTTGTCTTGAATTTAGGTGCGTACTCTGTGGGGAGAGTGCACCCTTGTACCATCTGCCTGAGGGGGATATTGTCAGCTTACTTGGGTAGCGTTTTAAGGTAAAGTAGACGAGATGGGAAGCGGCCAGAGTGGGGGAATAGTCAAAAAGAGTCCCCTAGGCTGTATTTTAAAATGCTGGAAGAAGATAGGGGGACCTCCAGGCGCAAGTGTGAATAAAAAGACACTAATAACATATTGCAGTCAGTGGTGGCCCCTATGTTATCGATTTACCAATAAGTAGAAGAAATTGTGTTTGATTTAATAGAAATATAAAATCATAAGAAATATTTAGTAAAATTTGTTTGTTGTGGTTTGTGTTGGCAACCGATTGCTGCTTTAGAGTCACCTATACAGTCCCATACCAAGGCCGAAGAGATTGGTCATAATCATTTAGTAGAAACGCTTGGAACCTAGGTAACCAAATACAAACTGATCTGTAAGTTGATTTATAATATATAGATAGGACCAGAAGAATACAAGTAGTTGTCAAAGTCTAGGATTAATAGAAACTTGGGGAAACAACCGTAACAGCTTACAAGTACTTGCCAAGGAAACTGTGTTTGTGTATGAAACTGTGTCCTTGGGAATTGTGTTTGTGTATGAAACTGTGTCCTTGGAAATTGTATATGAAAAGTTCTATATAAGATGAGTGATTTTAGTGCTTGGTGCGCGTTGTTGGTGAGAATACTCCCCTGCGCGCCCGGCCGTCAATAAAGAAGTGTCTGCTTATCTGCATCAAATTGGTGTTGATAAGTTCTTTATTCCGGATTTTCGGTAACACCTATATAAATTGGATGAGGGGGAAAATGGCCCCTTAATGGGTCCTTGAATTATAACACCCTGCTACAAGTGATGCTGTTTTAAGGAGGGATGAAGTCTCCTATGCAGACATGTTTTTCACCCTCCGAGACCATCCTGAATATCAAACAGAGTGTGGCCTGGCACCCCTACGAGATCCACTAGTGCTGGCACTGGAAAAAGAAAATAAGAAGGAAGGGAAAGAGAAAGGGGCTGAAATAAAGGATTTACCAGAGTACTATAAACCACTGGTAGGAAGCCAGCAGGAGGAGAGTGAAAGTTTGGAGGAGCCAGAGCCAGGCTCCCTGCCTCACAGCCCCGTATTGGAGACCGGGATGGGAGAAGTGAGGAGAGAGGCCATAGGGCCGGATGGTGGGGGGGGCCCTGCCAGAATAAAGTCCTGTTCACTTCCTTTGATCTTGCAACTTGGAAAAAAGCAGCGAAGGGGTATCGAAGCGACTCTGTTGGGGTGACCACGCATTTTCAGTTTCTAATAAAACACCCGCGCTGGGGCCCCAACAAAGGAGCCCATATGAGATTGCTAAATGCATATAGAGATTGGATTGTAAGGGGCATGGAACAGGCTATACTGAAAGCAATTAACTGTGCGGCCCTATACGCAGGGACCTAAAGATACTCCATCAGAATTCCTGGAGAAGCTCTGGGATACCGTGAGGCGACACACACCCTTAGATCCAGGATCAGAGGTGGGAATACAACAGTTAGTGTCATTATTTATAGGGCAACCAGCATGTGGCATTAAAAAGAAGTTGCAGAAGCTGAAACTGCGAGAGAGTAGGAATTTGGAGACCTTGTTGTGTATAGAGAGCATATAGCAATAAGAGAGGAGGAGAACTGCATCCTGTTGTAGCAAACCCATATACATTATTAATTAGGTTAGTACCAGAATTGGCTCAGTTTACCATACTGGACCTAAAAGACACCTTCTTTTACTTGCCTTTGAGCTCCAAAACTCAGTTATTGTTTGCATTTGAAAGAGAAAACACGGACTCCAGAAGGAAGATACAATTAACATGGACTGTGCTACCCCAGGGGTTTAAAAATAGCCCCACTCTTCTTGGAAACCAACTAGCTAAGGATCTGGAGCAATGGGAGTGACCGCATGGAATCAGGGAAATTCTGCAGTATGTAGATGATTTATTAATAGCAACAGAGACTAAAGAAATGTGCATAACATGGACTATTAGTTTATTAAATTTTTTGGGACTTAATGGTTATCGAGTCTCTCCACAGAAAGTTCCAGTAGCTCAGCAGCAAGTAACCTACTTGGGATATGAGGTCACAGCTGGTCAACGGACCCTAGAACTGGAAGGAAGGTGGCCATCTGTCAGACCCCTCAGCCACAGACAGCTAAAGAGCTCCTCTCCTAAGAATGACCGGATGGTGTCGCCTGTGAATATATAACTATGGACTCATGGTAAAACCCCTTTATGAACTATTAAAATCAAATCCGAAAACCCTCACTTGGAATGGAGAGGCAGACAGAGCATTCTGTCAGCTAAAAAAAAGAAGCTGGTGGATGCCCCTGCTTAGGGTTTACCAGACATCACTAAGCCTTTCTGGTTATCCTCCCACGAGAAACAGGGAACAGCCCTAGGGGTCCTAGCCCAAAATTTGGGACCAGATAGAAGGGCAGCGGCATACTTCTCTAAAAAACTTGATGAAGTAAGCAAGGGATGGCCTAATTGCCTGCGGGCAGTAGCAGCAGTAGTTCTAAATATCCAAGAAACACGAAAATTCACATTGGGCCAAAAAAAAATCACTACTAGTATCCCACACAGTGTCTGCAGTACTAAACATGAAAGGAGGACACTGGCTTTCACCTCAAAGGTACCTGAAATACCAAGCCCTCCTAGTGGAACAGGATGATATAGAAATAGAGGTTACTAATATTGTCAACCCAGCTTCTTTTCTCAGTGGAAACACAGGAGAACCAGTGACACACGACTACCTGGAAACAATTGAAGCAGTTTATTCCAGCCGGCCAGACCTCAAGGAGGAACCATTAGAGGACACTGATGAATCCTGGTATATGGACGGGACAGTTTTGTTTGACAAGGTATCCGCAAGGCAGGATACGCGGTAACCACCGAAGATCAGGTAATAGAATCTAAAGCTCTTCCTCCAAATACCTCAGCACAAAAGGCAGAAATAATAGCTCCAACATGGGAACTGGAGATGGCCAAGGGTATGAAAATTAATATATGGACGGACTCTAAATACGCTTTCGGAGTGGTCCATGCTCATGGGGCAGTGTGGAAAGAAAGAGGACTCCTGTCTGTACAGGGAAAACATATAAAGCATGCCAAAGAAATCCTCAAACTCCTGTAAGAAGTGCAACTACCTGAAAAGGTGGCTATAATGCATTGTAAGGCTCACCAAAAGAGAAAGTTCCACCCATGAACTTGGCAACGCTATGGCAGATCATGAGGCCAAAAGAGTGGCTAAAGAAGGTAAAGTAGAAGTGCAGTCTTTGGTTCCAGATGGTAAAATACAAATTGATTTTTCTGAACTCCCAAGAAAAGGGGGGTTTCAGTACCTTTTGGTCTTGACAGATACCTTTTCCAGGTGGCCAGGAGCATTCCCTTGCTGAACTAATAAAGCCAGAGAAGTAACTAAGGTATTGTTACGAGAAATAATACCAAGGTTTGGGGTTCCAGCAACAATATCCTCAGATTGGGGATCACATTTTGTGGCAAAAATTGTCCAGCAGGTTAGTAAACTTTCAGGAATAGACTGGCAATTACATACCCCGTATAATCCACAAGCCAGTAGTCAAGTAGAAAAATGAATCTTTTAATTAAACAACAAATTATAAAACTAGGCCAGGAAGCTGGATTGTCCTGGCCCCAAGCATTGCCCTTAGGCCTTCTAAGAATCAGAACCAAACCCAGAACTAAGGAGGGATTAAGTCCTTTTGAAATAGTATATGGGAGACCATATATGATACAAGCAGGAACATCAACCCAGGTTGGAGATGAAATACTAACAGATTATGTTATAAGTCTACAAAATCAGCTGCGAGGAATAGAGAAATTGGTCCTGGGGACCAGAGCCCGAGGTCTGGACGGGCCTGTACACAACATTGAACCTGGTGATTGTGTATATATCAGATCTTTTTCAGATTCACCTCTGGAACCAAAATGGGAAGGTCCATTTCAGCTGTTATTAAGTTCCCATACAGCAATCAAGATTAAGGAACAGACATCATGGATACACCACACCAGGGTGAAGAAGGCCCCTAAGCCAAAATGGGAATCGACACCTGTGGGACCGCTAAAGCTTCGCATCCAAAAACGGTGATATGGGTATGGGTGTTTATAATTTTGCTGAACTGTAATTTAACAAGTGCTTGGGAATGGCCTTGGACAGATGCTTACTTTGGACATACAGGCATTATGGGAAACAATCTTTCAGTGATGAATTTAGCAACCGTTCTAATATATGACATGCCAATTCAAGATTCACCCCAATGAAACCCCAGAGACGATTATAATTTACATGGGTATAGGATGTGCTTGTTTAAGAACCCTGTGTGATTTTGTACAAGTAGATGACCTTATAATAGACACAAGTAATCATTCAAACATCTGTAGCTGCAATTTTGTTAGTCTTACAGGATGTGATTTCAATTATACTGTTCCTGTCACAACTTATCAATTGTTATGATCTAATTATAAGCTAATTCAAGATTGGCAGCTCACTCCTATTGGAATGGATCTGACCCTAGTAAGAAAACTTTTGCATCATGAAAATTTAAAAAGATTGATGAAACAGGTCCAAAAAAGTGGACAAAAGACTTTAATTACCGTCCAGCATGATACAGAGAGAATACACCAAATCATGAAATGAGTGAAGTCAGATGGAGAACACTATTGGTGGGATGTATTTACAGGCTATTCCCCATCAGCTACCAAAATCTTAAATATACTGACTCACCCGATATTGATATTGCTAATAATCACAGCAATATTAACGACAGTAAATTTTATCTTTTGGTGTAAATTGAAGAACATAACAAAACAGATATGGACCTTACAAACAGTAATAAAATAAAATGAAACCCTTTTGACTTCAAAACAATTTGCTTAGGGAAAAGAAAAGGGGGGAATTGATACAGAGAAATGATTACTTGTTTTGAGACTTATTTACATATAGCAACCTGCTTAGCAACTTATTTACTTTTTTATAGCAACTTATAGTATTACTTATAGTATTTTTGAATATTGCTAATATTGCTGAGAGTCCTGCTTGCCCAGACTGTTCTGTGGAATTTTACCAAGGACTACTGTGTCCATCAAAACAAAGCAGTTTACTGTGAAAATCTACCAAGAACTGCAGTGTTCAGCAAAATATCATGTTTTTGTCCTTGAGGAACAGGTGTGCTCTGACTGGTTGGGTCTTGGTAATGAGTAAAGATAGCCATATATGGACTGTAGAAGTTCCATTGGTTCTCTTAGATAAGATAGAATGAGTAAACCGGCTGAAAAACACTCTTTTTATTCAAGAAATTGGCCAAGAGAATCTGCGCATGCTCCGGGGAAAAAAACAAGGTGAGAAAGACTGTGAGCCTTCCTCCCAAAGACCCCCAAAGACGCCCCCCAGGAGGCAATGCGCAGGTGCAAAGAGAACATAAACTGCTGACACCAGCCTCTAGAACTAACCCAGCCTTACTCATGCATATGTATGTTTGTGTTATGTAATCCAATGAATATGTATATCCACACTCGATAAGTTTTTGGTAAAATGTGCTGTTGGTGTGCAGGCTTTGTGGAGAAATCCCCTTGCACCCCGGCGCCGGAGTAAACATACCTGCTTTCTAACTCTCTGAGTTGTAGAGTCTGTTTTTGCGCAAGTCAATAATATTGCAATAATTAAGTATTTTGCAGGAGATACGAAAGGGATGATACTTCTTTAGGCTTTGAAGAAATATGGAACAAGCTTACTTCATGGTTACCAAACTTCAAATGGTTAAAACAATTACTTGCATTGATCATAAGAAAAGCTGTGATAATTGTAGTAAATTGTTTGTTCAATGTTGTAACTGCTATTCATGATATAGCAAAAGAATTTGCATAGGTGAAAGAAAAGGGGGGAATTGATACAGAGAAATGACCACTTTCCTTGCAAATTATTTACTTATAGCAACATATGATGATTTCTGAACGTTGCCTAAGAATCCCACTTGCCCAGACTGTTTTGTGGATTCAGTGTAGCTTACCCAGATAGTTTGGGGATTGGCTATGATAAGAAAGTAGCAGGTAGCCCTGGGGTATGAATTAAAAGGAGAACTCACTGATAGCAGACTCAAAGCCCTCAATGGGCACTTAGGCAAACTTAAACTTGAACAAAAGGACTCAGAGATGCTATCTAGGGAGGATGATCTCGCCGATTTAGGAAGAAGACACCTGGACTTTACCTCACAGTGAATGCCCTGGAAAGAGCGGACACCGTGAGGAAGACCACGTACTTCTCCCCTTGACCACCAAAGACCCTCACCCTATTTTTACTACGCATGCTCAGACTATGCAAATGAGTTCTGAGAAATAATTATAATAATCACACCTATTCCCCAAACTAATTGTAATAACCCGGACTTTCCTAATGAATATGTATGCTTTGGTGTAATAAATATTTGGCTACTTGCCAGAGACGGTTTGCAAGCTTTGTGGAGAAATCCCCTTGCACCCCGGCTGGAATAAACATACCTGCTTTATAACTCTATTCGAGTTGTAGAGTTTGTTTCCGTGCATCACTAGGGAGGGCAATGAGATACAGAGAAGGCCTAGACATTGTTCAGCAACAGCCAAAACACTGGTGTTGATACCGTAAAAGTTGGTCGGAGAAGAACTCTCTAAAACTCAGAAGTCAGAGTGTTAGAAAGCAGGCATTCTTTATTTCAGCGCTGGGTGCATGGGGGATCTCTCCACCAAACATGCACACCTTAAGCCAGTGAAACCCCGACTTAAATGCAGGTAGCTCATACATATTCACAAGGTCTTACAATACAAACATACGTATTCATAATGATGTGTAATTAGTCCTGGAATTTCTGTATCAACAGTCTCTTCCGTAGGCCATAAATGTATCAACATTGTCATGCTTTCCTCCATCTTATCGAAAGGTGATATGATGCGCATCCTTGAGCGGTGCCATCTTCCTTGGTTCTCGGTTTGATGTGTGATGCATATCCTTGAATGGGGAGTCATCCTTTGGGTTGCAAATCACAGGTGTCCCTCGTCTGCGGGGGGGGGGGGGGGGGGTGGGGGGGTGGGGGTGGGGGGGGTGGGGGGGGGGGGGGTGGGGGGGGGGTGCAGGTGTCCTCCATCTCCAGGTATGCAGATCTCCTCCATCTCCAGGTGTCAGAGGCCCCAGTCCTTTGTCCTTGTTTTACAATTCAGAAATGCCTTGCTTTTACAGCTTAAAGGAATTTTAGTTTAAAGTATAATTTAAGTTTACTATAGCTAACTATTTTACAGTTATGCTTAACTTTCTTAATATACCTATATCAGTGTGTTATCAACACTGTTTTGATCACAAATCCAAAACACAGCAACATAGGGTCCCAAATGGTCAGGCATTTGTGTGTAGGAGGTGAGGAAAATACAGGGGGCTTTTTGTCCCTGTCAAATGTGTTATTGATATTTCATTTTTTGATAAGCTCTTGTACTTCCTTTAGGAACTTGATATTTGTGCTAGGGATAGGAGTTTTTTTCTGCCTCCACAAAAATAAGCCTAAACTTGACCATGCCATTAGTTTTAGCTAAATATCATTATGAGAACATCACAGTGAGATGAGGAGCTAGGAAATTAAAATAGGATATAGAAATTAGGCACTCAAGAAATGAAGGTATAACTTAGTTTAGAGACAAAGATGGAAGACTTAGAGATCAGGCTAGGGGCTAGAGGCCTATTAGTTAAATGATAACTAAGATTGAATAGGATAATAGATCATAGTCGATGGGCCAGAGAGCAGAACAATATGGAAACCTTGATTAATGGAAGCTGTGAGGGAACGCTTCCTGATGGAATAGGAAGACAGCCCTAAAAACTGGTCAAAACTGTTATAAATTGAGACCACAATGGACTATAATTCACTCTTTATTAATTATAGCAAGTAGAATATGAGCAAAGACAGCGCTGGACGGCAGGGGAGTCTGCGCTCCGCCAACTGCCGTGCTGAGTAGTTCAAACAGTCCCCTTTTTATACATCTTTACTTCCCTGCTCATGAGGTAGTGGAGGTACTCCGCGCATGCTTCAGTTGTTGTTAGGGGGGTCGTTTCCTGCCTCCTGGTATTTGTTGAGGCTGAAGTAAGAAGTCTTCCCTCTTTGTCTCATAGTTGATCTTTCACTCATATATCCTTATATGGGCTGTCTTGTCCTGTTTCTTGTCGCTTTCCTGGAAATCTGGTGTTTATCTTGCATGAGCAGTATCTGGTTCAGTTTGTGTGAGCGATTACAGTTATCTTATCTCACACAGGCGGCGTCCAGTGGTTGTTTGCATGAGTGGTTTCTGTCGTCTAACTTTACCTTGAGCTTAACATAAATCTTAATAAACAATACCTTAGTCCATAGTTTCTCACAATCCCCCCTTTTTCTTTTTATCCTATTGTTTATTAGGTGCTACTTTCATCTTCATTCTTGTAAACAATTTCTTTTTCACAATTTCGACATTTATTATAGCACTCACAATAATGATTTTCGCGTGGCATAATACATTCACAATAATTTTCATCTTCATTATTAGATACACTTTCATATTCTACTCTCGAGGTTAAAATAAGCAATTTAGCTGTGTCAAACCGTTCTTTAATAAAATGAAAAATATAGCGTAATATACAAGGCCCAAATATAAGTCCCAGGATCAACATAATAAGCGGTCCTGCTAAAGCCGACAACAAAGTGGTTAGCCAAGGTGAAACATTAAACCAGTTTTCATACCATGACCTGCCCGCTTCACGATCCTTTCTACGTTGGTCTAACCTTTTCCGAAGTTCGGACATGGTGTCTTGGACAACTCCCGTATGGTCAGCAAAAGAACAACATTCTTCATTGAGAGCTACACATAACCCTCCTTCCTTCAAAAATAATAGGTCTAATCTTCTTCTATTTTGTAGTACTACTTCTGATAAAGACTTTACTGAAGTGGCTAAATTTTGGATAGATTGTTCTATTTTCGCTAAATCCTCATCTACAGCCATTTGCAAACCTTGTAATTCCTGACCTTGTACTAGAGAGGCTATACCTGTGCCTGCTCCAACTCCACCCGCTATCAGTAGTGTAGCTAGGGTTACCGCTGTAATTGGTTCTCGTTTTTGTCTATTCCGGTCTCCCTCAAAGTGATGCAATATTTCTTCCGAGGTGTGATAGATTAGACGAGGAACAATAATTACCTGCACGCAAAACTGAGATTGATCAAACACATTTAGAGATAGACAAGGCGTTATTCCGATGTCCGAACAAACCCATTTAGCTCCTGGTGTCGGGATAGCCCATTTGTCCTTTTGATTTTTGTGTTTCTCTATATTGGTATTAGTGACTGTTCGGTTGCATAAAGGCTGATACTTTTCGGGCACTGTACCTATACATTTTCCTTGACCCGTTACTAATTGAATAGTAATTCCTTGCGTATGATTCCTCCGGCCATCCCATGGACATTCTCGTGGGTTTGAACCGTTAGACCATCGAATCCTTCCTGGTTTTCCAATTGCCTCAAAATATGGTGGTCTAATATTATAACATAACCAGCATTCTTCAGTTAAATTTGGTTTGCTTTCATTAAGGGTACGATAAGAGGCTTGCATTAGATTCCATAAAGGGTCTTTGGATTCTAACAACTTTAAATCCCTGGATAAGGAGAATTCAGTCATGGTACCATTAGCTGTTTTCAAGAAGGAGTCTGGGGAAGGGGTTGCGATGTTCACGGGGACAACCTTTTTTTTAGAGAAAGTGGGTGGATTCAGGACCGGATTTGGTCCTACTGGTAAAGGATCGTGGGGTATCCTTTCTTTTATTATTTTGAAAAAGCTTCCTCTATCTGCTCCAGGTTCCCAATATCTAATTCCCCAGGTACGGCCAATTAACCATGTGTCATCTTCTGGTTGTTTAACTTCAATTTCTATTCTGTCGCATTCTGATGGAGATGATTTCACCCCCCTTACAGATCCCCAGACCCCGGAGCCGTCAGATCCATGTTGTGGTGGAATGCAACCTGGAGGTCCCCAAGTGATACTTATATATTTGTCTCCTTTTGTTGGCCAGTCTGAGGCTATTGTCTCGCAACCCCAATAACCGCAATAAAAATGGCCTGGATAGTTGCAATAACTCTTTCCAGGATTGGAAGCTGGACACACATAGAAGGCTTTGGAATTGGCTTCCGTCGCCTCCCAGCCTCTCTGGATATCGACCGGAATCATTGAGACTAATTGGACAGTAAAATTCCAATTTCCCGGAGAGGTCTGATTTTGTATTAGTCTAGATTCCTGTAAGTTATATAGTTTCCAGAGCATTGGTTCATGGGGGTTTCCATTTGCTTGGGTTATTATCAGTAACAAAACTAGCGGTATACCAGAAAAAAAGGTGTCTGTCAATTTTGCCAATTTAAGTATATTTTTATCATCCCTGGGGAAGTTTGGCCATTGTTGCTTTTGTGTCCCATTGTTCTGATTCTTTTCTCCACAGTTTGTTCCTCCTCTGCCTCGCCCGTCGACTCGGTTGCTTCGAGCCACGGGGTGTACCATCTTCTCGGCAGCTAGGGAATTCTTCAGGAGAACAGCTGTTTTGGGCTTTCTGCCTGTTTATATAGGCTCCCCACTTTACAGCTTTAACTAATGGGATGAGGCAAGGCACAGTTGGTACTTCCCTTCTTACACTTTATAGCCAAGATTTCAGTTACAAAGGGGATTGGTTCATTGGAATAGTAACAATAATATTGGGGGTTTATTCCTTTGGTAAAAATTTCCCACCACTCATGGGATTCTTAAATAATTTCTTGTTTAGATTCTGATTGCTTTGATTTTCACTCAGTGAGAGTTCTTTGGATTTTCCAACACTGCGTGCAAACCCCTATTGAAGGGTATCCACATTCACAGTGAGTCCACCATTTATCCTGGCATACCATACACTTGGAACAAGCAAACGGATAACAATTGCGGTTCAAATTATTATACTTAATTCGTATATCTAGAGTGTTTATATCAACATATTTTCTATATTCAATATTGTGTGGTTGCATGAGTTTAACAATTTCCTTTAGTACATTTTGTATGCTTCCATATATAATATACGAAGAGAGAAATAATTATTGCGAATATAAACAACAATACACACTTTATACCAAAAGGTAATGCGACAAAATAATCAAGCAAAGTTTTTATCATTACTTTATCTTTTCCAACTTAACGATGGCATATCCGGACAATCGTTTACCTTCCACTATTCGTGATGACCCATCTATAAATAATACTTCCCCACATTGTAGTTCTTCTTCTTCTAAGTCTGGCCTAATGCGTGTCTGTTGTTCAATTGTTTGAAAACAATTGTGTAATAGTTCATTACCTTCTCCTGGGTACAAAAATTCAGCGGGGTTAACTGCTCCAATAGTTTTTAAAGAAAATTTAGGGGATTCTATGAGTATTCCTTCATACTTCAATAGTCGGTTATCTGTAAGCCATTTTTCCGCTTTTTGTTGTAACACTCCCCTGATGTTATGAGGTGCATATAAGACAACTTCTCCATTAAAGGTAATGCGATTCGTTTCCTCAAGTAATAAGGCAGCAGCGACAATGATTTGTAAACAACTTGGCCAACCCCTGCTCACAGGATCCAACAGCTTCGATAAGTATGCCACCGGCTTCTTTTGTCCGGCCCATTCCTGAGTTAATACTCCGAATGCCGTTCCTTCATGTATGTTAACGAATAAGTGGAATGGCCGCTTTAAATCTGGGAGGCTTAAAACCGGTGCTTGACTTAGCTCCCTTTTGAGATTAGCAAACTGCTCTTGATCCCGAGGGGTCCACTTGAGTATTTTGTCTTTAGACAATTGTTCGTATAAAAATTTAACTTTAAAGCTGTAGTTCTCTATCCATTGTCTACAATACCCAAATAGCCCTAATGCCTGCCGAATTTGCCTCTTAGTGACAGGCATAGGTAATTCTAGAATTCCTTTAATGCGCTCTGGGTCCAATATTTTTTTGCCATTAAACAAATAATGTCCCAAATATTTCACTTTTTCCTCCACAAATTGTAACTTTTCTTGTGATACCCGTAGTCCCTTTTGTGCAAGAAAGTTTAGGAGTCGAATGCTTTCTTTTCTTACATCCTCCTTATTGTTCCCTGCTATGAGCAGATCATCTACATACTGTAACAGCACGTTTCCCGTTTGTACCTGGTATTCTTTTAAGAGTTCTTCCAGGGCCTGTCCAAACAGATTAGGGGACTCAGTGAACCCTTGGGGGAGCACGGTCCATCTCAATTGCTGTCTTCGGCCTGTCTCTATGTCTTCCCATTCAAAGGCAAAATAATCACGGCATTCTTCTGCCAATGGACAGGCCCAAAAAGCATCTTTTAAATCAGCCACACTATACCAGGAGTTATGGGGTCCTAGCTTGCTTAACAGTGTGTATGGATTTGCTACTACAGGGAACCGGGTGATAGTTCTTTTGTTTATTTCCCTTAAGTCATGTACAAGCCGATATTTTCCATTTGGCTTCCTTACAGGCAAAATAGGAGTGTTAAAGGGTGACATACAAGGTTCTAAGATTCCTTGTGTTAACAATCGATCAATTTCTGGTTTTAATCCCCTCCGTCCTTCTAAGGATATAGGATATTGCTTTACCCTTACAGGTATGTGGGGTTCGGAAATTTGAATTTTAATCGGTGGGATTTTTAATTTACTTATTGTATCCGGAGAGTACCAGACATCGGGGTTGATTTGGTTTTGATCATCCATGGTCAAGGGATAAGCAGACACCGTTAGCTCTTGATTTTCTACTTTGATTTCTAATTGTAGTTCAACAATTAAATCCCGTCCCAACAGATTAAATTCTGCTTCAGGGACGAGCAAGAGTTCACCCATTCCAAATTTATTTTCAGTTTCGAATATCACATTTTTGATTTTGCTTACTTTAAAGGGTTCTCCTTTTGCCCCTATTACTTGTACTTTTTCAGGGGAAGCTTTACATCCCTCAGGTATTTGCCTAATAGTCGATTTCTCAGCCCCTGTGTCTACTAAAAAGGTGAACTCTTGTTTATGGGGACCTATTTTTAACTTTATCAAGGGCTCATGTTGACTCCGGTCCCCTAAAATATAGAGCCCCTGACTCTCCTATTCTGCTTTCAATATTTCCTCATCTCTGATCCTTTCTCTGCAATTCTTCTTTATGTGTCCCTTCTTTCCACAGTAAAAACAACATCTCTGTTCCTTCTTTACTACTGCGTTCCCTTGTTTTATTCCAGCAGATCTGTGTTCACCAGTCCGCCCGTTGCGATCCTCTCTGACAGCTGCTACCATCATTTTTACTTGTCGCTTGCTGCTCTCTTCTTCCCGCCTTACGTAGACTTTCTGAGCTTCCCTCAATAATTCATCCAACCCTCTATTTTGCCAGTCTTCTAGTTTTTCAATCTTTTTTCTGATATCTTCCCATGATTTTGCTACAAACTGAGTTTTTAGGAGCGCTTGCCCTAAAGGGTCGTCTGGATTTACCCCAGAGTACAGTTGAAGGACTTTCCTCAGTCGTTCCAGCCACTCAGTAGGGCTCTCATCTTTCTTTTGCATTTCATTAAATGCTTTATTGATATTCTGGCCACGGGGTACTGCTTCTCTAATCCCCTGAATTACTATAGTTCTCAGATCTTGCATATGAGTTCTATGCACCGGATCCTGATTATCCCAGTTAGGTCTTTGGAGTGGCCATTTGATATCTGCTTGGGGTCCCTGGGCATGCTGAACATCCCACAGTCTCATTCCTGCTCGTCTAATCATATCTCTTTCCTCGGTAGTAAATAATTGACCAAGGATAGATTGCATCTCATCCCAAGTATAAAGGTTTGGTCCCAAAAATTGATCTAATCTTTCTGCCACTCCAAGTGGGTCCTCAATCAAGTTTCCCATCTCGGTTCTTTTAAAATCTCGTAGGTCAGCCGAGTTTAGGGGTACAGAAATATATCCAATCATAGGCTGAGGTCCCCCCATGGGCATTTCCCTTAGAGGATACATCTGAGCTGCCCCTTTTTGACTTCTAGTCATGCGTCTAGGAGGAGGGGAAGACCCTTGTTCCGACTCCGGTGGGGGAGTGGGAGCTCTGGGGACCTCGGGAGGGGCTACGGGAGCAGGAGGAGGAATGTAAGGAGGGGGGGTTAGAAGGGTTTCGTCTAACTCTTCCTGCTTTTTCTTTTGTTTAGTTTTTACTCCATTCAGTGGGTAAAGTTTAGCTCCCGGTCTTTTTATCCATACTTCCGCATACTGACTCTCCTCCGGGTTAAGGGGTTTTTTATTATTGACCCAGAGGTTTAATTGCTGTCTTACCCAATCTTCTTCTGACCCATAGACTGGCCAAAAGGTATTTTTAGAAATCTTCTTCCCTCCCCATATCTTAGTACAGTATTCTATCATTTTCTGCTTATCTTTCCCTAGGGTTCCAGGGAAATACCTCCAATTGTCTAAGACATATGCCAAAGGGGTATTCTTAGGTACAGTGTGTACCCTTCCCATGGGAGTCGAAGGCTTGCTGCCCTTCGCCCCCATCTTCTGGAATATCCACAAACATACACTCACTCACTCCCCTTGTTCCTGGCCCAATCCCTCGCGGGAGATGGGAAACGCAGTACTTAAGAGTCCACACTCGCTTGGTTCAGTATATCGAACCTCTCATTCGTTATATTCCAGGAAACCCAGTCCCGCCCGAACGGCAAACCTGCGAGCAAATTCGCAATATACTTACGCGTCCTGCGTCTTCGTCCGGACTCCCGTGCACAGAATTTTTATGGGATTTTACCGGTTTTCTCCTTTGCTCACTATTCTAGAATTTAGGTTCGTCGGTAAGGTTGAGGTAGGCTGTCAGTCGCGGGGCCGCGGATTGCCGCGGGGCGCCTCCCCGGAGGACAGAAGCCCACCGTTCCTTATCCGAGTCACGGCACCAGGAATTGTTATAAATTGAGACCACAATGGACTATAATTCACTCTTTATTAATTATAGCAAGTAGAATATGAGCAAAGACAGCGCTGGACGGCAGGGGAGTCTGCGCTCCGCCAACTGCCGTGCTGAGTAGTTCAAACAGTCCCCTTTTTATACATCTTTACTTCCCTGCTCATGAGGTAGTGGAGGTACTCCGCGCATGCTTCAGTTGTTGTTAGGGGGGTCGTTTCCTGCCTCCTGGTATTTGTTGAGGCTGAAGTAAGAAGTCTTCCCTCTTTGTCTCATAGTTGATCTTTCACTCATATATCCTTATATGGGCTGTCTTGTCCTGTTTCTTGTCGCTTTCCTGGAAATCTGGTGTTTATCTTGCATGAGCAGTATCTGGTTCAGTTTGTGTGAGCGATTACAGTTATCTTATCTCACACAGGCGGCGTCCAGTGGTTGTTTGCATGAGTGGTTTCTGTCGTCTAACTTTACCTTGAGCTTAACATAAATCTTAATAAACAATACCTTAGTCCATAGTTTCTCACAAAACCAACCCTATGGTCCGGCCTGAGTCCAGGAGGCTGCAGAGACTGCGCAAGGAACGGAGGTAAAAAGTTCAACAGTGAGGAAGAGGAGCTACTTCATCTCTGCGACCCCAGCCCATGACCACCGGGACACACTGCGCAGACACAACTAGGAGGAGACTGGGGCGAAACATATGAAAAAGACTGTCAGGCCCATTATAATACGAAGGGGAAATAGGTCATGCATATGTATAGGCGTATTATGAATATGTGATGCTTTGTAGCATAAAGCCAAGACAAGGTGCCACGAGAGGGGTGCACGTTTGTGGTGGAGCGATCCCCCGTGCGTCTCAGCGCTGAATAAACGTACCTACTTTATAACCTTATAGGTTGTGAAGTTGTGTTTCCGCAAGTCAACAGGAGCTAAGCACCAACAGGATTTAAGAAATTCCAGAGTCAGGATTGAATATCACATCTCAAATCTATCTTCACATATTTAAAGTACATAGATTTCAGTTTTCTCTCTCACCGATTATAAAGAACAGTATTTCAGATTGACTTACAGATGATCTGTAACAATGTCATGCTCTATGATTCCTCAGCAAGTACATCTTACTTTTGAGAGATAGTGGAACAAACAGGCATTCCACATTTCCAGACAAACTATGTGCAACCTTTTGAGTAACTTTCTAGCCACGCACTTGAAGTTCTAAGGTATAAAAATATCATAAGTACATCCTGAAGCACACACAAATAAAAAGTTGATGAAAAGGGTTGAAGACCTAAGTCATGAAACTGTAATTACCAGACTACAGCTAATGAATGTAATACTAGCAGAATTAGTCACACACAAGTCTGAAAAAATGGTATTCTATACTGCATGTGAGCCATCACCAAAATAAAATGTTTGTATGTAAAGTAATTGCTTAACTACAGTTGGTCCTTGACTCTCTCTTGCTTTTCATTTTTTGGAAAGCTTGTGATGCAGTTTCATGTTGGTGTTCTTATTATACCCTGCTTTGAGGAGGACGTCTCTAACAAATGGCCCCAGAACCATCCGTTACTTTTTTTTTCCTCAGTGCCCCAAAAGTGTACTTGCAAAGTAGAGGTGAATTGCCAGCCTGAACTATCACTAGCAATAGCCATTGCCCTTCGGGGGTGGCAAACAGGGAACACAGCTTTGCATACCTAAGGGAAGAAATGATGCAGACTCCTGAAGCTAAGATGAAGCCGCCTCAGCCAGAACAAACCTTTCCCCCACCCCCGCCAGTCCAGGATCAGCAGACTTTTCTCTCTGTTTCTACACAGCTGTCGCCAGGAGCTGACGCGGGCTTCTGTCCGGGGGCAGCTCCCTCCCAGGTAACTGCCTGCGCAAACAGGTCAAACTTGCTAGTACCGTCACAACCACTGTCTGGAATGGTGAAGTTACTAGACAAACACTGCAGTACCTTAGTACATGCTGACCGTCTCTTCCCTCTGCCTTGCCTGAACACAGCCGCCACTGCCTCCTCTACAGAAGTGCTTCTCTTTCCCCTATTCCCAACGATAACATACCACATCCCCCCCTTCCCCCCCTCCCCCTCTCCCTAAGCAGCAGCCGCGAAAGAAGGAATGAACTATTTCATCTGCTCTGTAGGGGGAGAACACAAATTAGGGTCTCTTTCCCTTCTCTAACGCAGGAAGACAATATCACTTCTTTCTTTTCCCCTTTAGCCTTCTACACGCCCACACAGGAAGGAATTAAGCTCCTTTCAGCAGGGCTTGCTTATTTCTTCTTTCTCTTTTTTTTTTTTTTCCTATTTTTGTTTGTTTGTTTTTCTTTTCGCTCCGGTTAGTATAAACAAGCTTTCTAGAGGGAGAGAGGGAGCATAGTGGTATTTTCTACCGCAAACTGAAGTGAACTGTGGGATGGGACGTGAATGTGTTAGAGACTAGGCTGCAACGATTGAAACTATGGGGGAAGGGCAAGCAAAATTTTCTTCTTCCGTCCTTCTTCCCATTCTGGCGCGTGCGCATACGTGTGGGGTGGGAGCAGATGGTACGGCGAGAGCACAGTTGGCCTCGGGGAAGCTTTAGTGGAGAGGTGTGTATACATATAGGTCGTATTTATGTATGTATGTTATACAAAGCACGTATCATATGCATGTGTGTGGTGTTAATTGCGTGGGGAAAGGGAGTGAGTGAGCATGAGCAGAGGGGGAAGTCACATGTGTGAACGAGGTTGGGGGGGGTGCTGTGCGTGGACGGAGAGGTGTCTCTGTGGGTCAGAATGAGGTTGGGTGGTGTCTGGGCGTGTGTGTAGGTGTAGATGTATTTGGCAACTTGGTTTCAGTATCCCTCTTCTAGCCAGAAAGTGGGCGGGGAGGGTAATAACATGGGGTGGGGGGGCACTCTTGGTGGAGTGCTCTGTTGGCATCCTCTTCCTATCCCCTGGTATTTTTATCTCTGACAGTGTGATCTTGAGCGGCTGGAAGCACATCGGTGGCGGGAAAAGGAGGTGCAGATCCCTCCCCCGACCTTATTCGTCTTGTAGCAACAGGCATCACATCGCTGTGAAAACATGAGCCGAGATTTCAAACCCGGAGACTTGATCTTTGCCAAGATGAAAGGTTATCCCCATTGGCCAGCCAGGGTAAGACACTCCCTCCTCTATGTGTAGGCTGCTGCTACCTCGTTACCTGTCCTTTTTTCCTCCTCATTGCCTTTTCTGCTCTTCCAGTTTTGTGTTGAGAAGAGTGTTTTCAGACACCTATAGAGAAGAAAACAGAAAAATTGTGTTGTGCCTCTGTTTTGCCCAGTGTGTGTGGGGGTGTCTGTCTGTGTGTGTGGTAGCATGCTGTTGCTGAAAGTGACTTCTAAATCCCACTGCAGATCCCACACTGTGGTTTGTTCTTGGCTTATGGTGCTTTATAAGTCTCTTTTTTGACATGTTGCACTGTCTAGTAGTCATTAGCTGTCATAAGATTTATTAAGTTGTGGAAGGGCTGCTATGTGAAGCTATGTATTGGGTTTGTGTTAATGACAAGCAGTAATTTTTGAGTCTTAAAATCTGGAAATGAATTAATTAATAGTGTTTTTAGGAGGAAAAAGTCCTACTGAACTTCATATTTATTTCTCTAAAGCTTTCTATATGTCTGCGGTGGGTTGACCCTGGCCAGCAACTAAACACCCACCAGCTGCTTGCTCACTCCCCTCACAGCAGGATGGGGAAAAATTAGAAGAGAAAAAGCAAGGAGAAAAACATGATTAAGAAAAAGACAGTTTATTAAGTGAAGGAAAGGGAGGAAAAAAACCTGGAAGTGATGGAGAAGCAGTCACTCACCACCTCCCACCAGCAGACTGACACCCAGGCAGTCTCCAAGCAACAGCTACTTTGGAAAGACCAAACCTCCATTTTTTATTGTTGAGCATGACTTTATATGGCATGGAATATCCCTTTGGTCAATTTGGGTCAACTGTCCCAGCTGTGCCTACTCCCAAATACTTGCCCATGCCTAGCCTATTCCCTGGGGGGGAAGAAGAGTTGAGAAAAAGAGAGAAAGCCTTCATGCTGTGCAAACACTGTTCAGCAATAGCCAAAATGTTGGTGTGTTATCAACACTGTTTTAGCCACAGATCTAAAACACAGCACCATAAGGGCTACTACGAAGAAAGTTCCCAGCCAGATCTAGTACAATGTCTTTTTGTGACGTGTAGATATTTTCAAATAGAGAATTTGATACTCTGATTTTGTGATAAATCAACAAAAGTGCTTGAGTTTTCTCATAATGCAAGTTCATTTTTAGAAATGAAGACTGCTATACCCTTAGCACAACAAATTCTGAGATTGTACAAGAACCAAATGGTACAGAAATGCTATTGCCAAATAACTGATCCTTTGTGATAAAAAAAAAAAAACAAACCTTGCAAAATCTTCAGTTTTGGTAGGAGTACTCTTGACTATTAAAGTTAGCTATCCCTATTTCTATAGAGTAGGTTGAGGAAGCAAGTATATGATAAGTCTTCCAGTCCTCTTTCCTGATCTCCCTGCTCCCTTCAAGACTCACCAAAGCACAGCTAACGAAGTCGGCCAACAAACGCAACAGTTTGTGCAGAAGGGCACAAAGAAAAGGGGCCTCAGCTGAATTCATACCTGATTAAACAGTTTCAAGTATGGTGGTTCCAGTCAAAGGCAATTTATACATGAACAAATCCTGCTTTACTTCTTCCAGGAAACCAACTGACCCACCTTTGGGGAAACATGCCACTGAGAAAGTTGTGCTAAGTTCTCACCAGTCACTGTGCCTGTGACATATCATGCACAAACACCACCATGTCATTCAGAAAGGTTCATCATGTATTTTCCTCTGAAAGTGAATGCAATAGTGCTACTGCAATATAGAGCACACACATTTCACTAGGTTCATAGTGTAGTTTGCAGGAAAAACTTATATTTATTTACTTACAATGTCTATCTAAAATAATTAAAATATAACAGAGGACAGAGTAGATATTCAATCAAACTGTTTTTGTAAGATACTCTGAAGGTGCTTTCACTCTGATCAAAAGGTCAGTGCTTTGTGTCCTGATCCTGCAGTCACTAAACACTTGCTTATCTGAAGGTCGTGATTATTCCACTGAAGCTCCATACCTGTGCACGTGTATGAGTTTGGAAAATGAAAGGCCTTACCTCCAGATTCATGGAAACATCTTTATACAAACTTGGAGTAAGTTCAACCCATTTAAGTGCTTTCCTGACCTGGGATAGTGGTGATCAGCTGAGTTTACACATCAAATAGACAAATCACAGCATCACTGAAGCCAGTGGCAATACCATTGCAAATTCCAAGGGGAACAAAATTTGACACATGGATATGAACATGGATGTAGAATACTGTTCTTTTAAGAAAATGGACTACTATATACCTTCTTATGGACAACGCAAGGTAGGAGTTTGAGTCACCAAACTTGCATGTGATAGGGAACATGGGGTATGGTGGCTTTAAGCCATGATTTTTGTCCTACCAACCCTGGATTATTCAAGGGGTTGGAAATGCTACCAATATAAACTAAACAGAATGTACATAAAGGGTGTAGAGGTAGTATGGCACCTTGCATGTAGAATCTGTTATTCAATTTGATTACTTGTCCTTCCCTAACTTTAAATTAATGCTCTTGCCTATTAAATATAAACACTCCTCTCTGTAGCTTGTATTGAAATTCATTATTATTAATCAAAGACAGCTTCTCAACAAAGATAGATGGTACAGAAATATTTGCAAATGAACATATAACCCATCTTGGAGAATTAGACATGTATATGCTCATCAAGTAGAGAAACTTAATATCATTACCATCTATGCAAAAAGTAATAGCACTGACGACAAACAAATGAAAAAGAAAATAACCAAACACAATTTGTCCCTTTTTTAAAACAAGAAAGAATATTGCCTTGGTGATGTTCATTAAGAAACTCTTCAAATATTTCAGGAGAAATATTCAAAGCTAATGCCTTGTGCTGTGTAAATTCCATATAATATTAGGGAAACTCAGTATAATTACAGCAATTACATCAGTTACAGGTACACAGCTCTGAGATAATTTTGCTTGTGTAACAGCATCCCTGATTAAAAATTAAAGAAGAATTTAAAAATTAGGCCCTATGTGTCAGCCTTCCAGGGAAGAATATTTTCTCTTAACAGAGCACTTACTGAGTGAAATTAGTCTGTATCCAGAAATTACTTCTCTGGACCAACTGTTCTAAATAAGTGCTAAATTCTCCTATGGAAAGGAAGCATTAATAGCTAACAATTTCACAACAACAAATACATTATGCAACCACCGCAGACAGAGAAATAACCCCTTGATATAACAAAAAGAAGCAGCTGTGTAACTAACACACCTGAGAATTTTCCACAGGCTCTGAGTTAGAGGCTTCTTTGTGTTAAAATAAAAAAAGAAACTGACCATTAATAGGAGTAAGGTCAGGATTTCAGGCTCAGTGTGTGTATTTCACAACACTATAGATAATGTCCAGTGTTCACATGGCAATGTTAGCTCTCTCAGTTTACACACAGAAAAAAAACCCCAACATAAGTATATTTGGGGTTACCTTAGACTTCTCTTTTGGGAGGATTGTAATCATCTCGCTGCCCAATTTTCTGGTTCATTTGAAATGTCTCATTCTTACATCTCTGGTAGGCTCCTTGCTAAGATCACAGAATTGCAGAATGGATCTTTCCACACTCTGAGAAGGATATTGCCTAGCACATGATTCTGTGCATTAGTCATGGAGGTCTGGTTCCCATTCTCCAAGCTGCCTGTCATTAGTTAGAAGCCTCTGTATTTGGAACTACTTGGATAGGTTATTCTGTGCAATCTGTCTTAATGTAATCATTATTCTAGCTTAAAATTGAACAAAGCTTAAAATTCAATAAATTTCCTATTTTTAAAATCATAGAATGGCTGAGGTTGGAAAGGGACCTCTGGAGGTCAACTGCTCCAAAACCCCCTGCTCAAGCAGGGCCACCTAGGGCTGTTTACCCATGACCATGTCCAGATGGCTTTTGAATATTTCCAAGGAGGGAGATTCCACAACCTCCCTGGGCAACCTGCTCAGTCACCCTCAGTGAAAAAGTGTTCCCTTATGTTCAGAGGGAACCTCCTGTGTTTCCATTTGTGCCCATTGCCTCTGGTCCTGTCACTGGGTACCACTGAAAAGAGCATAGCTCTGTCTTCTTTGCACCCTCCCTTCATGTATTTATATACATTTGATCCCCCCTGAGCCTTCTCTTCTCCAGGCTAATCAGTCCCAGCTCCCTCAGCCTTTCCTCATAGGAGAGATGCTCCAGTTCCTTAATCATCTTCCCCTTATTGAACTTCATGAGGTTCCTGTCAGCCCATTCCTCCAGCCTGTCAAGGTCCCTCTGGATAGCAGCACGACCTTCTGGCATATCAGCCACTCCTCCCAGTTTTGGTGCCATCTGCAAAGTTGCTGAGGTTACACTCTTCCCCATTATCCAGCTCATTAATGAAGGTCTTATTATGACTGGACCCAGTATTGACCCCTGGGGTGCACTGCTAGTCACTGTCCTCCGACTAGACTTTGCACCGCTGATCACCCCCTGGGCCTGGCCATTCAGCCAGTTGTCTGCTCATCCAGATATGTTGGGAATCCTGAGTACAGAGGCCACAAGCTTGAGCTGCACATTTCTTTCCCAAAGATAGTAAGGAGTCTTGGATATCTGGATAACTCCAGGGTCACCAACCTCTGACACCCCATGCTGGAGCAGGTGGATATTTTACTGAAGAATCTGCGGCCTGTGAAGAGCCCATGCAGGAGCAGGTTCTGCTGACAGGAACTGTAGCCCATAGAGAAGACCCGCGCTGGAGCAGGAGAAAAGTGTGAGGAGGTAGAAGGGGTGGAGAGGACTGTTATGTACTGACCACAGCGCCCCATTTCCCATCTCTACTGCGCCACTCCGGGAAAGAAGGAGGTAGAGGAGTTAGGAATGGAAGAGTGAAGTTGAGCCTGGGAACAAGGGGTAGGGTGTTTTAGGTTTTGACTTTGTTTCTCACCATCCTGCTCTATTATTTTAATTGTCAATAAATTAAATTAATTTTCCCCAGGTGTTCACTAAGCCTCTCTCTCTCGCTCCCCCTCTTCAGCAGGACAGGGGGAGAAAATAAGATATTAAAGCTTGTGGGTCAAGATAAGGACAGGGAATTTACTCACCAATTACTGTCACAGGCAAAACACACTCAACTTGGAGAAGATTAATTTAGTTTATTGCCAATTAAAAATAGAACTAAAAACACCTTCCCCCCACCCCATTCCTTCTTCCCAGGCTCAACTTTGCTCCTTCATTCCCAACTCTTCTACCTCCTCCCTGCCCTGTGAGTGGGGCAGTGGAATGGGGGTTGTGGTCAGTTCATGACAGTTCATCTTTGCCGCTCCTTCCTCCTCATACTGTTCCCCTGCTCCAGCATCGTGTCCCTCCCACGGGATATGGTCCTTCACCAACTAATCCAGCCTGAGGTCGGCCAATAATTCCACACAACACACTGCCTCTCCTGTCCTGAGCAACCACCATAACAGATGGAGTCCAAATCATTGGACTAAATGAACTCAGTGGACATTTTATATGGGTGGCCCATAGACTAAGGAAATGATGTCTGTGGGTGGGAATGGAGGGATGATTAATGAGGATGTATTGGATAGTGTGGGTTCTGAGCATGATGTAAATGGTATGGAATAATGGGCGGAGATTGTTCTCGTTTTGGCTAGGATAGAGATAATTTTCTTCATAGTAGCTTGAATGGTGCTATGTTTTGGATTTGTGATGGAAACAGTGTTGATAACACACCGATGTTTTAGCTATTACTGAAGAGTGCTTGTACAATGTCAAGGAATTTTCTATTTCTCACTCTGCCCTGCCAGCAAGCAAGCTGAGGGTGCACAAGAAGTTGGGAGAGGACAGCTGACCCCAAACTGACCAAAGGAATATTCCATACCATATGACATCACTCTCAGCAGTCAGGGAAAAGGAGGAAGGGGAGACACAGCTAACAGAAGCAGAAAACAGATGTAGCGGTTTGTGCAGCAATCTCTGCATTTTTCTTTAGGAGCTTCTAGATCTTCTGGGGACAGGGTACAGGATCATCAGGGAATTCCTATGAAACCTCTAAGAAACTTGAGGAAGCTCTAGCAGCTTCTAACGAGCTTGGTCAGCTGCCCATGACCCAGGGTGCCTGGAGCATTTGTTGCAGCTACACCCTGATTAGGGAGGGTCAAGCACCTGCTTAGCAAGTGCTAGGCAGAGGCCTCTATAAAAGCCATGCCCAGTGCAACAGCTTATACAAAAAGTTGCAAAGAAGGGGTTCTCCTTTTAATTCAAACCAGCCTAAGTGTTTTCACTTATGTTGATGATACACCACAGGGCAGTTTCCTTGGCAGATTTTTGAGGTGGCTGCCCATGCTATTGCAGAGGCTTTGCTGCAGGCAGACCTTCAGATAGAGGATGCAGCCCTGTGATTTTCAGGTTGCAGGGAGTGCCTGGGTCCTCTCTCTGAGGCCAGGAGAGATGGCCCTCTGTCCTGCAGGAGGTGTGCTGTCTTGGAGGAGCTGTGTTACCAACTGGAGGAGTTATGAGAGGAAGTGAGCAGGCTGTACAGCATCAGAGAAGATGAAAGGGAGATAGACAGGATCTTCTCTGAGACACAACATCTCGAAGAGCCCCAGACCCCAACTGCAGTAGAGACACAGGCAGTGTCCACCCCTAGTACTAAGGTAAGTGCAACCTCTGGAGAAGGTGAAGAATGGAAGCTGGGGACTTGTAGCACCAAGAGGAAGGCTCCTGCCCCACCTAAGGGCTTATAGCTACAGAATAGATTCACTGCCCTCAAAGGTAAAGAGAAGCCAGATGTGCTTTCAAGCAAAGGATCTGGGCCACCTCACCCTAAACCATGCAAGACTACCAGGAAGAAGCAGCGAGTGATAGTAGTGGGTGACTCCCTGCTGCAGGGGATGGAGGCATCCATCTGCCTACCTGACCTATCAACATGAGAGGTTTTCTGCTGGCTGGGGGTCTGGATCTGGGATGTTGTGGAGGGACTGCCTGAGTTTGTCTGGCCCTCTGACTACTACCCCCTGCTCTTCTTCCATGTGGGCACTAATGATGCTGCCAGGGACAACCTGAAGAGTATTAAAAGTGACTAGAGAGCTCTGGAGGTGGCAGTTAAGGGCATGAAGGCCCAGGTGGTGTTCTCCTTAATCCTGCTGGTGAGGGGAAAGGGTATGAGGAGAAGGGCACTGATAATGCATGTTGACAGTTGGTTCTGGAACTGGTGTCAGCAACAGGGTTTTGGTTTCTATGACCATGGGACCCAGTTTGCAGATCAGTGTCTGCTTGGGAGAGGTGGGACCCACCTCACTAAGCGGGGCAAAGGTATCTTTGTCAGTAGGATGGCTGACCTGGTAAGGAGGGCTTTAAAATAGGAATGATGGGGAAGGGAGTTACCAGCAGCCCTGTGAGGGAATTTCAGACAGGGTTGATAAGCAAAGGGCCTGGAGTAATGTGACAGGAAGGGATCACAAAATCAAAAAAACAGGACTCAAGCAGGGTCACCTCCAGTATTTGCATGTAAGCAAGGAAGTACCTACAAGGCACCATTATGGAGGAATCCCCAAAAGCCTTTCTGGGTGTATCTGTATTTCCTGTATTAAATTTTAAAAATACTACACTTGTTTAAACAATAAAAAATGCATATGACATCCTTAAATAATCAGGAATCTGCCCATCCTCTGTTGAGAAAATCTGAATTTCTAAATACAAAATTAATAGGAAAAAAAAATGCTTAGAAAAAAAAAACCACTCTCCTTCCACATGCGACTGTTAAGTTTCCCTGCACAGATAAAAGTAATCCCACCATATATATGGGAGAAAAAATGAAGAGTAAGGAAAGGAGAAGGATACTCATTTTTTCAAGTTTTGTTGGGGGGGTAAATTCTAGTGATAAATAACACTCCTTATATGGAGAGTACACGATGCCAGCAAACAAATGAAGAGTTTCTGTGATGTAAACACAAAACACCTGTAGCGATCCTAAATGGGTCAGGAATAAAAAGACAGATAAGGGTGACATTCTAGTCAGTGTCTGCTACAGGCCACCTGACTAGGAAGAACAAGTGGATCAGGCCCTCTACAGACAGATAGGAGCAGCTGTATGTTCAAAGGCCTTGTTCCTTATGGGAGTCTTCAACCACCCTGATATCTGCTGGAGGGACAACATGGCAGGGCATAAGCAATCCAGGGGGGTTCCTGACCCAAGTGATAGAAGAGCCAATGAGGAGAGATGTTCTGCTGGACCTCATACTTGCCAACAAGGAGGGGCTCATTGGGGATCTGAAGGTCAAAGGCAGCCTTGGCTGCAGTGATCATGAGATGGTAGAGTTCAGGATCCCCAGAGGAGGGAGGATTACAAAAAGCAAAATCACAACCCTGGATTTCAGGACAACAGACTTTGGCATCTTCAAAGATCTGCTTGGAAGAGTCCTGTAGGAAAAGGCCCTGGAGGGAAGAGAGACCCATGAAATCTGTTTAAATATTCAAGGATCACCTCCAAGCTCAAGAGTGGTCCATCTCAAGGAGTAGGAAGTCAGGCAAAAATGCCTGGAGGCCTGCATGGACGAACAAGGAGTTCCTGGCCAAACCCAAACACAAAAAGGAAGCATACAGATGGTGGAAGCAAGGATAGGTAACCTGGGAGGAATACAAAAACATCCTCTGAGAATGAAGGGATGAGGTTAGGAAAGACAAAGCCTAAATAGAATTGAATCTGGCCAGGTATGTCAATGGAACAAGAAGGGCTTCTATAACTACATAGGTGACAAAAGGAAGATGAGGGAAAATGTGGGCCCATTGCTGTATGCGGCAGGGGCTCTGGTGACACAGGACATGGAAAAGGCTGAGGTACTGAATGCCTTCTTTGCCTCAGTCTTTACTGGCAAAACCAGCCTTCAGAAATCCCAGGTCTCAGAGACCAGGGGGAAAATGTGAAGCAAGGAAGATGTACCCTTGGTGGAAGAGGATCATGTCAGGGACTACTTAAGCAACCTGGACATACATAAGTCTTTGGGTCCTGATGGGATGTATGCATGAGTGATGAGGGGTGTCCTGGTTTAACCAGGATAGGGTTAAGTTTCCCCAGCAGTGGGGGGGAGCTCTAGCCGGGTTATTCAGATACCATGCGGACGTCACATCCTGGCAGGTCACATTTTCCTGCCGCGGAGCGCGGTGCACTCGTGGTTTTGTACATCGTGCTTCCCACTGCTGTATTTGGTAGCTATTTTGCTCTGTTCATTGCTATCACTATTACTGTTATTGTTATTGTTGTTGTTGGTTGTGTTGCTGTTGCATTGTTCTATTAAACCTTTCCTTATTTCAGTCTTGGGGCTTTGTATTTCACTCCCTTTGTGGGGGAGGGGCAGCGGCCGCGTGGTCTCAGACCCCGGCAGGGACTAAACCATCACAACTTTGGCGCTCCAACGTGAGGCTGGAGAAGACTGAGATAAGGACAAAAGGAGAAGGTGTGTTAGAGCAATCTGTTAGGTGTAATTTTTTCTGGTTTTACTTGTATTGTTTGATAAGCGTTTACAATGCTGGCCAATTTGCTTGTGTGGTGGGGCTGGATTAATCCTTATATCCCCTGTGTGTTCCCAGTGCTGGTGTTTGTTCTCAGTGGAAAATGTATCAAGGGACTTGTTCTGCTCTACTGGTTACTGTCTGATTATAATGGGCTTGTTTCGCTGCTTGTGGGGGTGCACCGCTACCTGTTTGCTGCCTGGGCTTTTGTTTGGGGTCTCACCCCCTCTATGGGTGAGCCAGGGGAGGAGATTCTCTCAGTTTTTGAGAGTTTCAGCTATCCCTGGAGCCTCCTGGCCAGTGTGTTCGTGGCACAATGCTTTCTAAATGCCTGCCAGATCTTGTTTTGGGCCATGCGGTACTTCTCCAACAATAGCACCACCCGGAAACCTGCCCCGGGGGCAGATAGTTATAAATGGCAAGGTGTGTGGGAAAAGATGGGCAAGTACCTGAGTGAGTGGTCACCCCCAGCGTTCTGGGATTTTACTCCCGAACAAGTGCAGAGTCCTGATAAACTGGTGGAGTGTTTGGAAAAGGTGTGCTGCCAATCTGACAAACCCCGGGAGATGCAGCTCGCTGCGATGTGCTGGGGGCTTGCCCATGCTTACCGCATCGCCCTTAACACTGATCACTGCCCTCAAGGGGGAGAAAGGGCTGCAGGATCTGAAGGTGAACCTGCTGGTACAGCAGCTGGGCCAGGGGGACAGGCAGTGCCAGTACCGGTCGCCTCCACCAGCACAGCAGCTGGGCCAGAGGGACAAGCAGTGCCAGTATCAGTTGCCCCGATACGAAAAACCAAATATACCAAAAAATCCCCTCGCAGTGCACAGGGTGATAATGAACCAGGCCCATCACGAGAGCAGGAGGAAGAGCCGGAGGTAATCATCCGATCTCTATCCCTCAGTGAGTTGTGAGATATGCGGAAGGATTTCAGCCGCCTTCCAGGTGAGCAAATTTGCACCTGGCTGCTCTGATGCTGGGATAGTGGAGCTGCTGGTTTGGAATTGGAGGGGAGAGAGGCCAAGCAGGTGGGACCTTTAGCCAAGCAGGCTGGTATTGACAAGGCAATAGGGAAACAGACTCAAACCCTCAGCCTTTGGAGGCAACTCCTGCTCGCTGTGAGGGAGAGGTACCCCTACAAGGATGATGCTCTATGTCGGTTAGGCAAGTGGACCGACATGGAGAAAGGCATTCAGAACCTCAGGGAAATGGCTGTGTTTGACATGATCTATGGTGATCTGAATGATGAGCAGTCACCAATGGATCCAGATCAGGCCCCTTGCACACAGCTGATGTGGCGGAAGTTCCTGCAAAGTGGACCAGAGGGACATTCCAAAGCATTAGCAGCAGCATCCTGGTGGCGAGACAATCAGACAGTGGATGAAGTGACTATGCAGCTCCGGCACTATGAGGGAAGTCTCCCTTCCTCCCAACATGCCTGGGTTTCAGCCGTAGAGGAACTGTCTCAGAGGCTTCAAAAAATGGAACAGGACATGTCCTATGTTTCACCTGCACGGGCCGATGTCTCAGCCATTAGAAGCAGGCGTTTCCCCACCCAAGACAAGGGCGGTAGAAGGTACACACCACGGGGCACCCTGTGGTTCTTCCTCCGCGACAATGGGGAGAACATGAGAAGGTGGCATGGACAGCCCACTTCTGCCCTAGCTGCACGAGTACAGCAACTGAAAGGGAAGACCACCATGAAAGGGGAGTCTTCCAAGAGAGATGCAGCTCCAGTGTCTAGTCGGAAATCCCCCAGACAGAATAGAATGGCCAACAGTATGCTTGACCCTCTTGAGGGGACCAGTAAGTCATTCCTGCAGGAGTCACTCTTAGATCAAGTGAGTGATGGTGAGCAGGATTAGAGGGGCCCTGCCTCCAGCCAGGTGGAGGAAAGGGATAATCGGATTTACTGGAAGGTGTGGATCCGATGGCCTGGCACATCAGAACCACAAGAATACAAGGCCTTGGTAGACACTGGCGCACAGTGCACTCTGATGCCATCAAGCCACAGTGGGGTTGAATCCATCTGCATCTCCGGAGTGACAGGGGGGTCCCAACAGCTGACCCTATTAGAAGCTGAAGTAAGCTTGACTGGGAAGGACTGGCATAAGCACCCCATTGTGACTGGCCCAGATGCCCCATGCATCCTAGGTATAGACTACCTCAGGAGAGGGTACTTTAAAGACCCAAAAGGGTACCAGTGGGCCTTTGGTATAGCTGCCCTGGAGGAGGTTGAGCAATTGTCCACCTTACCCGGCCTCTCAGAGGACCCCTCAGTGGTGGGGTTGCTTAAGGTTGAAGAGCAGAGAGTGCCAATTGCCACCAAGATGGTGCACCGGTGGCAGTACTGTACCAACCGAGATTCCCTGGTCCCCATCCATCAGCTGATCCGTTGACTAGAAAGCAAGAAGGTGATCAGCAAGACTCACTCACGTTTCAACAGCCCTATATGACCAGTGAGAAAACCTAATGGTGAATGGAGACTGACCGTGGACTACCGTGGCCTGAATGAAGTTATGCCAGCGATGAGTGCTGCAGTGCCGGACATGCTAGAGCTCCAGTATGAGCTGGAGTCGAAGGCAGCCAAGTGGTACGCCATGATTGACATCGCTAACGCGTTCTTCTTCATCCCAATAGCACCAGAGTGCAGGCCACAGTTTGTGTTCACTTGGAGGGGTATCCAGTACACCTGGAATCGATTGCCCCAGGGGTGGAAACACAGCTCCACCATTTGCCATAGACTGGTCCATACTGCACTGGAGAAAGGTGGGGCTCCAGAACACCTGCAGTTCATTGATGATATCATTGTATGGGGGGACACAGCTGAGGAAGTCTTTGAGAAAGGAAAGAAGGTAATTGAAATCCTCCTGAAGGCTGGTTTTGCCATCAAGAGACAGAAAGTTAAGGGGCCTGGAAGGGAGATTCAATTCCTAGGAATAAAATGGCAAGATGGGCGTCGCCACATCCCAATGGAGGTGATAAACAAGATAACAGCCATGGCCCCACCAACCACCAAAAAGGAGACTCAATCTTTCCTGGGCGCTGTGGGGTTCTGGAGGATGCACATCCCAAACTACAGCCTGATTGTGAGCCCTCTCTACCACGTAACCCGCAAGAAGAACGATTTTAAATGGGGCCCAGAGCAACAACAAGCCTTTGAACAAATTAAGCAGGAGATTACCCAGGCAGTGGCTCTCGGGCCAGTCCGGACAGGGCAGGAAATTAAGAACGTGCTCTACACCGCAGCCGGGGAGAATGGCCCTTCCTGGAGCCTTTGGCAGAGAGCAGATGGGGAATCCCGAGGCCGACCTCTAGGCTTTTGGAGCTGGGGATACAAAGGCTCTGAAGCTAACTATACCCTGACTGAGAAGGAGATACTGGCAGCGTATGAAGGAGTTCGAGCTGCCTCAGAAGTGGTCGGCCTTGAGACACAGCTCCTCCTGGCACCTCGACTGCCGGTGCTGGGATGGATGTTCAAAGGAAAGGCTCCCTCCACACATCATGCAACAGATGCCACGTGGAGTAAATGGGTTGCGTTGATAACACAACGGGCTCGAATAGGGAACCTCGACCCCCCAGGATTAGTGGAAATGATCATGAACTGGCCAGAGAGCAAAGATGCTGGGATGTCACCAGAACAGGAGGTGAAACGTGCTGAGGAGGCCCCACCATATAACGAGCTGCCAGAGGAAGAAAAACAATATGCCCTGTTCACTGATGGGTCTTGTCGCATTGTGGGAAAACATCGACGATGGAAGGCTGCAGTGTGGCATCCCACACGAGAAACCACTGAAGCTGTTGAGGGACAAGGTGAATCGAGCCAGTACGCAGAGGTGAAAGCCATCCAATTGGCTTTGGAGATTGCTGAGCAAGAAAAGTGGCCGAGGCTCTATATCTACACTGACTCGTGGGTGATGGCAAGTGCCCTGTGGATGTGGTTGCAGCAATGGAAACAGAACAACTGGCAACGCAAGGGCAGACCCATCTGGGCCGCAGAAGTATGGCAGGACATTGCAGCCCGGGTGGAGAACCTCGTTGTGAAGGTGCGCCATGTGGACGCCCATATACCCAAGAGTCGAGCCACTGATGAACATCAGCATAACCAGCAGGCAGACCAAGCTGCTAAGATCGAGGTGGCTCAGGTGGACTTGGACTGGCAGCGTAAAGGTGAACTGTTCATAGCCCAGTGGGCCCATGAGACCTCGGGCCACCAAGGCAGAGATGCAACATACAGGTGGGCTCGAGATCGAGGGGTGGACCTCACCATTGACACCATCGCAGAGATCATCCACGGATGTGAGACGTGTGCTGCGATCAAACAAGCCAAACGGGTGAAGCCCCAGCAGAATGAAGATCGATGGATGAAATATAAATATGGAGAGGCCTGGCAGATCGACTACATCACACTGCCACAGACCCGCCGAGGCAAGCGCCACGTGCTCACAATGGTGGAAGCAACCACTGGGTGGCTCGAAACTTATCCAGTGTCCCACGTCACCGCCCGAAATACCATCCTGGGCCTTGAAGAGCGAGTCCTGTGGCGACACGGCACCCCAGAGAGGATTGAGTCGGACAACGGGACTCACTTCCGAAATAACCTCATAGATGCCTGGGCAGAAGAACACGGCATCGAGTGGGTCTACCACATCCCCTACCACGTACCAGCCTCTGGGAAGATCGAGCGCTACAATGGACTGTTAAAAACTACATTGAGAGCAATGGGGGGTGGAACCTTCAAACACTGGGACACACATCTGACAAAGGCCACTTGGTTAGTGAACACAAGAGGATCTGCCAATCGAGCTGGCCCGGCTCAGTCAAAACTTCCACGTGTTGTGGACGGGGATAAAGTCCCTGTGGTGCGCATGAGGGACCTGCTGGGAAAAATGGTCTGGGTTAGTCCTGCGCCGGGCAAAGGCAAACCCATCCACGGGATTGTTTTTGCTCAAGGACCTGGGTGCACCTGGTGGGTGATGCAGAAGGATGGAGAGGTCCGATGCGTACCACAAGGGGACTTGATTGTGGGTGAAAACACACCGTGAGTTATACTGTGCTTTTGTTAATTTTTCTTTGTCAATGCTCATTGCTAAGTGGCAGCTGGATGTGACGCAGATGGTATAGAATAAAGGGGTGGATTATGTCCTGGTTTAACCAGGATAGGGTTAAGTTTCCCCAGCAGTGGGGGGGAGCTCTAGCCGGGTTATTCAGATACCATGCGGACGTCACATCCTGGCAGGTCACATTTTCCTGGCGCGGAGCGCGGTGCACTCGTGGTTTTGTACATCGTGCTTCAAACTGCTGTATTTGGTAGCTATTTTGCTCTGTTCATTGCTATCACTATTACTGTTATTGTTATTGTTGTTGTTGGTTGTGTTGCTGTTGCATTGTTCTATTAAACCTTTCCTTATTTCAGTCTTGGGGCTTTGTATTTCACTCCCTTTGTGGGGGAGGGGCAGCGGCCGTGTGGTCTCAGACCCCGGCGGGGGCTAAACCACTACAAGGGGGCTGTCTGATATTGCAAGGCCACTCTCTGTAATCTTTGATTGATCATTGTGATTGGCAGAAGTGCCTGAGGACTGGAGGAAAGCAGTTGTCACTCCTGTCTTCAGGAAGGGCTAGAAGGAGGATGCAGGGAACTACAGGCTGGTTGGTGAGCCTCGCCTTGATCCCTAGGAAAGTGATGGAGCAGCTAATACTGGGAACCGCTTCCAGGCACATGAAGGACAAGGAAGTCATCAGGAGTAGTCATCATGGCTTCACCAAGGGGAAGTCATGCTTGACCAACTTGATAAACATCTATGATGAAATGACTGGCCTGGTAGATGACAGGAAAGCAGTCACTACTGTCTACCTGGACTTCAAGAAGGCCTTTGACACTGTCTTCCATAAGATCCTCATAGAGAAGCTGTTGATGTATGGGCTGGATGAGCAGACAGGGAGTTGGTTTGAAAACTGGTTGAAAGGCTGAGCCCAGAGCATGGTAATCAGTGACACAGTCCAATTGGAGGCAAGTAACTAGTGGCATACCCCAGGGGTCAGTACTGGGTCTGATCCTGTTCAACACCTTCATTAATGACCTGGACGATGTGACAGAGTGTAACCTCAGCAAATTTGCAGATGATACAAAACTGGGACAAGTGGCTGATGCATCACAGGGTTGTGCTGCCATCCAGAGGGACTTTGACAGGCTGAAGAAATGGGCTGACAGGAACCTCATGAAGTTCAACAAGGGGAAGTGCCAAGTCCTGCACCTGGGGAGGAACAACCCCATGCACCGGTATATGCCAGAGGGGTAGCGAGCTGGAAAGCAGCTTTGCAGAAAAGGACCTAGGGGTCCTGGTGGACATCAAGTTGAACATAAGCCAGCAATGTGCCCTTGCAGCAAAGGTGGCCAATGGTATCCTGGGCTGCATCAGGCCAAGTATTGTCAGCAGGTTGAGGGAGGTGATCCTTCCCCTCTATTCAGCACTGGTGAGGCCACATCTGGAGTCCTGTGTCCCGTTCTGGGCTACCCAGTACAGGAGAGACATGGACATACTGGAGAGAGTCCAGCAAAGGACCACAAATATGATGATGGGGAATGGGGGTTGCAGTCAGGCAATAACACTTCATCTCTGCTGCTCTTTCCTCCTCACAGTGTACCTCTGCTCCAGCATGGTGTCTCTCCCAAAGGAAACAATGTTTCAAGAACTGCACCAACATGGGTCCTTTCTACAGGGTACAGTCCTTCAGGAACAGACTGCTCCAGTGTGGATTCCCAATGGGCCACAGTTCCTGCTGGACAACCTGCTCCTACATGGGCTCCTCTCCATGGGCCACAGTTCCTGCCAGGAGCCTACTTCTGGGGGGGGTCCTCCACAGGCTGCAGCTTCCTTCAGGGTATATCCACCTCCTCTGGTGTGGGGTCCTCCATAGGCTGCAGTGTGGATATCTGCTCCACCATAGACTTCATTGGGCTGCAGGGAGACAACCTGCATCACCTTGGTCTTCTCTGTGGGCTGCAGGGGAATCTCTGCTCCATCACCTTGAGTACCTTCTTCCCCTCCTTCACTGACCTCAGTGTCTACATAATTGTTTCTCTCACATTTTCTCACTCCTCTCTCCCAGCTGCTGTTGTGCAGCCTTTTTTTTACCCTTTCTTAAATATGTTGTCACAGAGCCGCCACCAGCATTGCTGATTGACTCAGCTTTGGCCAGCAGTGGGTCTGTTTTGGAGCTGGATGGAACTGGCCCTGTCTGGCATAGGGGCAGCTCAATTGCTCATTTTCTCACAGAGGTCACCCCTGCAGCCCCTGCCCCCTGCTACCAAAACCTTGATATGTAAACCCAATGCATGTGCCTACACCCCCGGTCTGACTCCAGTAGCTGGCACTTAGTCTTTGCAGCAAACATACACAAGGCACAGAGAGTGAGATTACACAGAGAGACAGTTGAGAAAAGATTTAATAAGACGATGGACAGAGTGCAGTGATCAGGCATGGGACTCAGCCAGACCCTTTGTTAACCCCTCTGTTTCTCCCAGCTTTCTGTTTGCCCAACATGTCCCTTCATGGGTTTGCATAATTCTATGAATTCCTTTACACCTCCCAGTCTGGTGTCCAGGATCTCCCCTGGTTTATAATCTTAGTTGCAAAGTCCAGGTTGATCTTCCCAGAAGTGGCACCTGTAGTTTCTTGGTAGCCCATCATTTAGTGTGAGTGGCAAGGTTTGTTTCTTCTCACTCTGTGTTTGTTTTGTCAGGTCTGTGTCTCTGCATATTTTGTTTCTGGCCTCCCCTTTTTCCTTAGTTTCCCAACTGACAAGGTCCCTGATTAGATAACCTTGCTGGAATAAGCATTCCCACATTCCACATATCCTTAGAATTAGAGTGAGTGAACAGGTTTGGTTCTGGTCACTGCATCCCTTATTATTTGTTGGTCAGGTTTGTGTCCCTGTATATTCTTGTTTATGGTTTCTTCCTTATTATACCTTTTTTGCATTAAAAAGGTCCCTGACCAGATATTCTTAAAGGAGCAAACACTCTCCTTCTACATACCCTTACAAATGTCATTCGTTTCTTTGGGTTTTTTTAATATATAATCCTTGAGTCTTATTTAAATCTCTTTCACTTTGATAGTATTTTGTTTCTTTGGGTCAATACTTAACACTTAAGTGTTTTCCCCTAGAGTGTTTTTAATTGTTACTAAACTTTAATTATAGTCTCTCTTTCTCTTAGGTGGATGAAATTCCAGATGGAGCAGTAAAACCTCCTATGAATAAAATGCCTATATTCTTTTTTGGCACTCATGAGACGTAAGTCCTTTAGAGTAAAAGGCATATTGTTTTCATTGCAGGATGTCTTAACAGTAGTTTAGCAGTTTGCATTGTATGTTTGAAAATTATGTGATTCAGTGGCAGACTATATTTTCTTAAATTAATCTCTAGTGTCAATATAGGCAGCTTGCTTTTCACATTTGCTGTGAAATGGTGTGGTGTTATAGTCTACTATTCCTTGCAACATGCACTTTTTCCTGCTCAGTAAAAAAGCAAGAACCTACCCAAAGTGGTATGATTAACATATCTTTCTTTCATTTGTAAGGGATTTTAATTATAGTCCCGTGTATCCTCAAAACTGTTTTCTAAAGGAAAATGAAATAAAGCTGAAAACTATGGAATAAGTAGCACTTGAGTCCTTTGAGGGGGAGAGAGGAAAGGTTTGAGAAAAAGTGAGGAGGTTCATTTGAAGTCCAAGGTCTCACCCCAGTTAGTTTCATGCTTGCTATTATGTGAAGTATCCAAGGAAGACAAATATTTCTGGTAACACTAACATTTGCAATGGAATGTAATATTTCCTTTGAAAGGACTCGATTTTTTCCACTTCTAAATATGTTTTTATGCTATTCTCTGACTATTATAGTGAAATTTGTCATGCTACTTCAAAATACTGTTTTACTGTAGATTACAGAGATCTTTAATTCAGTGTTAATTTCCTGTTTGACTTGGGGAAATGCTGGTTTTATTCCCTTTTTTTAATAAGCTGCAAATATTACTGTAAACCAGGTCACAGAGCTAGTTGTTTGTATAATTGTTTCATTTCTTGTACAGCTTGCAGAAAGCTTTTTTGTCCTCCTTCAGACCATCAAGAAAGCTATAAAAATCTCTCTAAGGTGGTACTTCCTACCTATCTTTAAAAATAAATGTGGTAGAGAAAATACAGTATTCTGATGAATTAAAAAGAAAGCACAATTAGCTCTCACTGACACTACTACACTACTTTCTATTTGACTCTTTAAGAAGTGACTTATCTGTCAATGAGCTTTATGGACGTTTGGCTCCTATAACCATGCATTTCATTGACTGTTCACATCACTCCATATGGTTCTATATAGGCTCAACTATTTTTTGTGGTTTTGTGGGGAGAGGAAGCGAGGTTTGCATTCTGTTCTCCCCCCTTTTTTGTTCTTGCTTTATACTGTTCAGTAGGTTTGTACCCCTTTTGGGATGTTTTGACAGTTAAAATAAAGCACCCTTTTACTTCTCTCCTTTTTAATGTATGCCATTCTAGATTGCACTACTTGTTTTTACTGTCATTCCTGAAGATGTATTCAGGAACACAGCTCAAGTGTAGGGTAGAAAGAAATGAATTTATATGTAATCTTAAAAGTTTCTGTAGAATTTTGAGAAGCGCAATGACCTTTTTTCAAATGTGACTTAGATTCTGAAATCATGTTTAATTGCATGTAGATTATTGGCAAATTTGAAACCTTATACCCACTCTTTGATACTCATACAAAGCAGTTTTACTGAAATATGGTTTTGGTAATGTGGTAGACTCAGGGCTACTGCATTTCAAAGTTCTCAAATGTTTTCTTTAGAATATAACTTTGAAAAATGTTTTTGAATCTGTGCCTCTCATATCTTACAGTGTTGTAAAGTACTTCCTTTCTTCTGAAACAGGTGGCCCAGAGAGGTTTTGAGATCTCCATCCTTGGAGATGCTTAAAACCTGACTGGGCATGGCCCTGAGTAACCTGCTCTAGTTGACTTGGTTTTGAGCATGGGGGGCTGGACTAGACAATCTCCAGAGGTGTTGCCTTCCAACCTCAATGATTCTGTGATTCACCACGGGATACAGGGGTGTCTCTGCTCCAGCACACCTCCCCACCCCTTCCTCCTCCGTTCTTCCGCTGACCTCAGTGTCCGCACAGATGTTCTCTTCGCAACTTCTCCTCACAACTCCCACAACTCCTCCCAGGTTCCCTTCTTAAATACATTATCACAGAGGTGCAGCTAATTGGCCTGGCCTCAGTGCAAAGGCGGGTCTGACTTGTAGCCAGGGGGGCTTCGAGAAGCTTTTCATCAGGGCCCACCACTGTAGCCCCCTCCCCTGCTACCAGTAAGCCCCCCCCCATTCACTCAAACCAGGACAAGCTTGTACTTGGATTTTCATTGTTGCTTTCTTCTGAGATTCACCAAAAACCTAAATTTGTGGCTTCTTGATATTCTTGAAAAAAAACCCCAACAAAACCCTAAGAGCCTATTTCTTCTTTTCAAGATATTTGCCAGCTGTCATCTTGTTTCAGAAATATTACCCTTTTCTAAAGGAAAATTAGATATAAACTAGATATTTGTATTTTAACAAAGCTTTGTGTGAATTTCTTGTGTGTGTAAATCACATAAGCACAAATTTTAGCTAGTCACAGGCAGGCAGAAGGTCATACGCTGGACTCAAGACCCTGGACCCTATATGTCAGGGTGATATCTGTCCTGTTTAGGTTTCCTTGACCTTTTCTCCTTCTTGTCTATGGGGATTTAACTGCAAAAACACAGTAAGTTACATGTCCTTAGCAAGGTAGCTAATTCCTAATATTTCTCCAAGTCTGAACAGTGTGGGTAGAGACTCGTAACTGTGGAAAAAAGGCTTCCTTTCAGAGCAAAGGAAAGAAAAGAAGCAATGTTTTCTCTTTCCTCTGGTCTGTCTTTCTCTCTTCTCCCCATCCCCCCTTTTGCTCTGGTTAAGTAGGCTTTGCCAGTGTGTGGATCCCTGGCTGGATGATCTCTAACAATCTTCTGCAAAGAGATGGATGATAGCCACTGTGAAAGATCAGATTGTTTTATGCTACTAGAGTAGGAAATGCTTAAGCTTCCTAGATGACTTGCAACTTCTCTTTATCTTCTCTAAATGAATAGGGAGTAAGTCTCAAATACTTCATTATAGAGATGATGAAAAAAATGGGGAAATGAAACTTAGGGATTTTTTGTTTGTTTGAACTTTACCATGAACTATCTCATAAAAACAGTAGCAGCATCTTGAATTCAAGCAATTGTGTCTTAGATTTATATTTTGTCAGACAGAGCTGGATATAGGCACAGGGGTGAAAATGAGAACATTGGTAACTGAGGTTTTCTGTTTTGCTATTAACAGCAGTTGGATTGCTACTATGATATCCGAACTTTAGAGGACACGGCACTATAGCAGAAACTTCACGTGCCTTGATGTTCTGCAGTGCAAAGCAGAATATCAGTGTTTAGTACTTTATTACCTTGTTTTCCCAGGTCTGGATTAGAAAAAATTACTGTGTAGATAATGCAATTTGTGGGAAAAGGTGCTGGTCTAATAGCCATAGTTGTGAAACTAGCACTACAGATAATAATGAATGGGTTTTAGGGGGAGGATTTTTTGCCTGCCTTAGGGGAGGCCAGTTTCTGTAGATGAAACAAAGATAAAAAGAAGCAGTTTTAAGCCCCAGATACTGAGAACAGATGACATTTTTTTTTCCACATTTCTTTTTATGAGTAGGGATGGAGAAGAAATTTAAAATAAGGAGAAATTTAACACTTCTACTAGCCAAATTGAGTATCTCTCTCTTCACACTAAACTAAAAAACTAATTAATTAAAAAACAGAATATACAGAAATTGTAAGTTTGTTTCCAACTCTTTGCCACCTCATTTCAAAACAAAAGGTTTTAGGCCTTTTTTAAGTATCTTTGAACAGCAAAATTATCTTTATCATTTTCTTATATATCTGAATGAAAAGCAGCTTATTAAGATACTTAGACAGAAATGTTGAGCATTTAATGTAAAGCATTTAATAAATTTGTATAATTTTTTTTGTTAGATTTCCATGTCTTTCAGGATAAACTATATATCATTCTTACAAAGATCTAGGCAATCATTCTATCCCAATTTTGTTTTGTCATCCCAGACGTATTGGTTTTAATTTAATAATTTTGAAAGATTTTTATTTGGCTTGAAGCCACATTTTCTTATACTCGTACTCATTATCTTGCATTGTTTCCAGGATTTAAGGAATCTTTATTTCTTTACATTTTAGCTTGGTTTGCTAAGGAAGCAATGGCTCTTCCTGTACATCAGTCAGCTGCTCAGTTTTTAATCATTGTTTGACAGTTGTGGGTGGCTCTGTCAATTGTGATCTTAACAAGACATAACATTCAAGAAATAGCATTGACCGTTTCTTGCTGGGACACTCAACACCTAGGAGAGCAGTGAGTGTGGTAGTACTAATGGAAAACTGGGTTTGTTGAAAGCAAAAGTTTAGAAGACTAAAGATGCTTCAGTAGCAGCACTTTGCTGATTACAGAATATCGCTTCAGATGCCTCATTAATGTTTTTTTTTTTATATAATATCTGGTACTAAAGTTAACTTGAAGAGTAATAATTTAAAAACTGTGATGTTTCTGGTAACTAATGTTTTCATCTCTTGAAGGGCATTCTTGGGACCAAAGGATATATTCCCTTATTATGAAAATAAAGAAAAATATGGCAAACCAAATAAAAGAAAAGGCTTTAATGAAGGATTATGGGAAATTGACAACAATCCTAAAGTTAAATTCTCTCATCAGCAGGTAAGTGATTCAGAGTCTGTGAATACTTTAATCTGTTTTGTCATATTGTAAAAAAGCAATGATGGCTTAGCTGCTATAGGGGAATAATTTATTGATCTGCATCACTGAGTTGCAAGTTGGACTAATGTTGCTATTGTTATTTACAATTTACCTCAGTTTTTCAGCAAAAATGCTCTTCTATATAATTGGGGATGCCATTTTATTCTAGTAAAGTTACAGAGGGATCATGTTAATAGTTTCAGGACACAAGGATAAAGTTATGTTAGTTACTGGGGAGGTCCAGTTGACTGGAGGTTAGCAAATGTGACACCCATCTTGAAGAAGGGCCAGAAGGAGGATCCAGGGAACTACAGGACTGTCAGTCTGACCTCAGTGCCAGGGAAGGTTATGGAGCAGATCATCTTGAGTGCACATAGAGGACAACCAGATGATCAGGCCCAGTCAGCATGGATTTATGAAAGGCAGGTCCTGTTTGACTAACTTGATCTCCTTCTATAACCAAGTGACCTGCTTAGGGGATGAGGGAAAGGCTGTGGATGTTGTTTACCTGGACTTCAGTAAAGCCTTTGACAGCATTTCCCACAGCATTCTCCTGGAGAAACTGGCTGCTCATGGCCTGGACAGGTGTACTCTTCACTGGGTAAAAATCTGGCTGGGTGGCCAGGCCCAAAGAGTTGTGGTGAATGGAGATAAATCCAGTTGACAGCCGGTCACAAGTGGTGTTCCCCAGGGGCGAGTTCTCTTCAATATCTTTATCAATGATCTGGACAAGGGGATCGAGCACACCCTCAGTAAGTTTGCAGATGACACCAAGTTGGGCAAGAGTGTTGATCTGCTTGAGGGCAGAAAGGCTCTACAGAGAGATCCAGACAGGCTGGATCAATGGGCCAAGGCCAATTGTATGAGATTCAACAAGGCTCAGTGCCGGGTCCTGCACTTGGGTCACAACAACCCCATGCAATGCTACAGGCTTGGGGAAGAGTGACTGGAAAGCTGCCTGGCAGGAAAAGGACCTGGGGGTGTTGGTCAACAGCAGGCTGAATATGAGCCAGCAGTGAGCCCAGGTGGCCAAAAAGGCCAATGCCATCCTGGCTTGTATCAGAAATAGTGTGGCCAGCAAGACTAGGGAAGTGATCATTCCCCCGTACTCGGTGCTGGTGAGGCCGCACCTTGAATACTGTGTTCAGTTTTGGGCCCCTCACTACAAGAAAGGCATTGAGGTGCTGGAGCATGTCCAAAGGAGGGCAACAAAGTTGGTGAAGGGTCTGGACTACAAGTCTTATGAGGAGCAGCTGAGGGAACTGGGGTTGTTTAGTCTGGAGAATAGGAGGCTGAGGGGAGACCTCATTGCCCTCTACAACTACTTGAAAGGAGGTTGTAGTGAGGTGGGTGTCGATTTCTTTTCCCAAGTAGCAAATGATAGGACGAGAGGAAATGGCCTCAAGTTTTGTCAGGAGAAGTTTAGATTGGATATTAGGAAAAATTTCTTCACTGAAAGGGTTGTCAAACATTGGTACAGGCTGCCCAGGGAAGTGGTTGGGTCACCATCCCTGGAGGTATTTGTGTAGAGGTGGTGCTTAGGGACATGTTTTAGTGGTGGACTTGGCAGTTTTAGGTTAACGGTTGATCTTAAGCGTCTTTTCCAACCCAAATGATTCTATGATTCTATGAATGCTTATAGCCCTGAGGAAGTCTGTTAAAAGTAAATTGTATCCTATCCCAGGTAAAAGCAAGTTTTCTTTTATCCTCCTCCTGCAGTGGCACCATAACGAACATATCATTTACATCTAGTATCCCAAACCAGGGATGAGCGGCAGCTTGGAGGGTGGCAGTTAATATAGCAGTGTTTGGGACAGCGCCCATAAGAGGAGCGGTATTTGCATTTACCTTTATATACTCTATGGTTAAACACCATCTTCCGTCTGTTTTTTTAACTGGGCACTGTCCTGGTTCAGCTAGGATAGGGCTAAGTTTCCCCAGCAGTGGGGAGGGAGCTCTAGCCGGGTTATTCGATACCATGCTGACGTCACATTCGGGCGCCCAAGCGCGGGAAGATTGGTAGACGCCCCTTTGTGCGGTCGCTTTCCTCACTGCTGTACCTGTACGGTATATCTCTTGCTCTGTTCATTGTTATTACTGTTATTGTTATTGTTGTTATTTGGTTTGTTGCTGTTACACTGTTGTATTAAACCTCTCCTTATCTCAACCCCAGGGTCTGTATTTCACTCCCTGCCCCGTCCGGTACGAGGGTGGGGGAGGGGCAGCGGCAGCGTGGTCTCAGGTCCCGGCGGGGCCTAAACCACCACAGCCTTTTTGGCGCCCAACGTGGGGCACGAGAGGGTTGAGATAAGGACAAAAAGAGAAGGTGTGTTAGAGCAATCTGTTAGGTGCAATTTTTCTGTTTTTATTTGTATTGTTTGATAAGGAACATTTGCAATGCTGGCCAACTTGCTTGCGTGGTGGGGCTGGATTAATCCTTATATCCACTGTGTGCTCCCAGTGCTGGTGTTTGTTGGTGGTAGATTTTAAAACAGCAGGGGCTCCCCTTATCAGTGGTCTCATGGCTTGGGGGTCTACAGGGGAAGAGATAGGGTAATTACCATGTGCACCCCTGTCGTTCATATCCTGAAGGCAGGCTGCTTTTTTTAGCAGCAGTAGAAAGTTTACTTAATGATCTTATTGCTATAGCAGTGGGCTCTCCTCTATCCCGAGGGTCTATGCCCCCTGTCCAATACGCTACTCACTGCATAATAGAGCGTGGTTCAGTGTTAGGGGCTGGTCCCTCATTCAAGAACACTCCTGGTCCTCAAAAGCTATCTGCTTCTCTTTGACCTAACATAATACGATCACCTCCAGTTAAGGAGACACGCCACAGATATTGTCTTGCTCTTGCCAGTCTTCCACCCATATTTTTCATGCAGATTGGCTAGTTGAAGGGGGTCCCATGGAATGGTCTTTATGGTATCTCTCTGGTTGCCCCCTTGATGTCCAGTAGATATCTCAGGTTTAATAACAGGGGCTATTGTTATGTCCTGCTCAAACAAGGGAGACAAGTGGCTTAGATTTGTAAATCCCCAATGGAGTGGACAACGGTGAGACAAGTCTCAAAGTCCAGACATTTATTAATTTCCCACAATGTACTAATTGAATACACAATAGTTGACTAAGTATATAATGAATTATGGCAAGCGATATAGTATGCCTTACGTTACCTAATGATAATAAGGAAAAAGGGAAAAAAGAGAAGAGAGATAGAGAGGTAGAAATAGAAATCACCGGTCCAGGTTCCTGTGTCGGTCCCACCAACGAGGGTTCAAGGATGCATTCGTCGTCTTCTCTTCACTTCACTTTTTCTTTATTTTTTCTCTCCCCCCCCCCCCCCCCTCAATTTATACACACTTTCTTTGGGTCCCTCCCCTAGGTCAACCCACATACCTACGTATCCCATGTATGGGGAGGGGTAAGGTGCTTCATGGGATGATGTATCTAACATGATCTTGTTAATCTTCATTAGCATATGCAGGGGTATCAATTTTAATATGCATTTTGTGGATAATGAAGCAAAGGTCATTCACTGGACAGATGGCCCTTGAAACTTTACAAGATGCCCCAGAGCAGAACTTCCCTGTCTCCACAGAGCTCCCTTCTCCAGCTGCATCCTGTGCTATCCAGGCAGCCTTATTAGCTCCAAACTCCATGCTGTGACTATAGTTTTGTTACTTGTGAGCGTTTGAGACATTCCTTGGCTTGGAGGGCCTCTGCTCCCCCGATTCCTTATCTCTTTCTCAGGCTGTTTTTCACAGTCCTTGTTTTTCTCAGTCCCTGTTTCGGGGAGTTACAAGTCGTCTCTCATAGCTACCTTAAATTCTGATTCATCTAATTCACTCTCATCACTAAGTTCTTGGTTGGGATCCTCCCAAATATCTCCATCCCAATCTTCCAGGGAAATTATTAACTTATGAATTTTCACAGGATCTAGGGGGCTGGGTGCCCAAATTCTCATGAGTTCTAGTTTATCCTCTAAATTCCCGTGTTTTTCTTTTTCCTCCCCCACTTGTTTCTGCAATTGCTCTATTTACAGAGATAACAGCATTTCTTGTTGCTTTCTTTGTTCAACCTCATCTTGTAACACACTTCATTTCCTGTTCTTTACATTTGTTCTCTTTTTGCCCAGAGAAGTTGTGGATGCCCCCTCCCTGGAAGGCCAGGTTGGACGGGGCTTTGAGCAACTTGATCTAGTGGAAGGTGTCCCTGCCCATGGCAGGGGGGTTGGAACTTACATGATCTTTAAGGTCCCTTCCAACCTAAACCATTCTATTATTCTATGATTTCTTATATGGATATGCAGCTCCCAAACACATTCCCAATATTTTCCATATTATTCCCTTCTTTTTACTATCTTTCAGTTTCCCTCTTACAAGGTTTAATTGCTCTTTTATCTTACTCAAATTATCCCTCTTTTTGTGCGCCAAATCATGTGAAAATTTTGGTGAAGGGTTAAATCTGTGCCTCCATAAATAGTCAGTGATTGAATCTGCCATCCTGCCAACTATGCCAATTTTTGTCACAGGTGAATTATTAAGAGAAGTCATTGTTATGGGGTTAACTAAAAGGGTTTTGTTAATGATCAAATGATGATCAAATGGTAATCAATGACTGAATGAAAATCAAATAGCAATCAAATTGTGATTAAGCAATAATTGAATGTTAGTTAAACAGTGATTTAACAATGATTTAAATGATGATTTAGACAATAATTCAGACAGCGATCAAACACTCTACTACTTACTACACTTCTAATAATTAAGCTATAGCTGGATATATATAAATGTCGCTAGCATAAAATATACTTTTAGGCCTAATGTAAAATGTCACTTACCTCATTATAGATACCAGATGCCAGGTAAGGGGTCTCTCGGCCTCAAGGAGTAACCTTGGGAGGCGTCCCTGCTCAAGGGGGAGATCACTGCCATGCAGCCTGCTGCCATACAGGAGAGCTCAATGGGCTTGGAGGGGCTACAGATTTTTATAGCGTAAAGTGATTGACTTGTAGTCAAAACCGCCTCCCCCCCCCCCCCCCCCCCCCCCGTTTGGTGTATGCGCAGGAGTGCAGCTGTAGCAGTTTTAGTTTTGTCTAGTCCCAGCTCGAGCTGGTACTGTTAGCTCCTGATAAGACATGGCCTAGATTCCATAGTCCCTGAGAAGATATGGCCTAGCACACTTCTCATGGTTTGCACAGCAAGGATGATTTCAGTCAGGCCTACTTGTCAATAATGCCTGAACCAAAGTATTGTTCACTCAGTCAGAGTGGGTGCATTCGTCACACCTTCTAAGCTGCAAGTACTTGCTCTCCACAAATATCACAGCAATATTTCATTATGCGATACCTTAGTGTACTATATTTTCCTCCCTTCTTATATTTGTTGGAAGCAGTGTTACATCTTATTACCACCAAAATTGTCGCATAGCCTGCTTGAATCAATCCTTGTCTGTCAGCGATCCCCTGTTTCATAGTCTCTTGATAAATCTTTTGGGCCTAAATTATAGCCATCCATCCATCAGAAGCCCCAAAGTTACTCTAAAGACAAAGAAATTGTCCTCTTCCTGCTTATTTTGTTTATACTTACCTGCTCAGAACATTGTAAAGATTACAGGCCATTTGTTTGGACCTTGATCACAATCTAGGGCCTCTGGATAATACTGTAATACAAATAAGAAAAATTGGTCTCTGAATGTTCGCCACTACTTTCACATGAAATACTAGATATCCTTTTTGCATTGGTAATCTCTGCTTAACAAGACTTCTCTAGTTAATGTGTGCCTAGTTTAAAGGAGAATATGGCTAAAGAAAGAGTTTGAGTTTCCGAAGTAAGACTAGCAGATCAGATATTCTCTTCTGGATGAGTATTTTCTCTGCTTACATATACAGAAAGGTGCTGATCCACTCAGGGCAGTAGAGAAAGACTGTATTAACAAGGGACATGTAATTTTCCCAGTTTGGAAAAAAGTAATCGGTATAGTTTTTCACTATTTACTTGTGAAGTAAAGTTATAAGAATTTCAGTTTACACTGCAGTAGCACCCAGCAGCCCTAGTTATAAACAAAACCTTTATTGCATATGACATTCTACAACTGCAGAAAAGAATGATAGCCCTTTACAACTGAAGAGAAAACAATGGGTGAAGGGAGCATAAAAAGACATGGAAGAATGTTCATCATCCTGATAGGCCATAATCTCTGTATCTGGCATAATTAACAGTTAACCTGTTTTTTTGTTTGGTTTTCTTCTTAGTGGGGGAAGGTAAATAGGTTCAAAGAAAAAATTGATGCAAGGTAGTTGTGTGGTTTTATGGATATTTATGAGGAAGCTTTTGCTCATTTTGAGAGCAGCATATGAGGAAACAAAATTGGTTGAAAGTGGCAGAGGCAGAAGCTGAGACCTCAGTAGCTGATGAGGAGGGGTCCAAAACAGGGTGAAAGTAGGCAGTGAAAGGTCTTGAAAGCATGCAGTTTCTCATGGACAATGAAGTCAGTGGAAAAGTGATGTGGACAATCTGATAAGCTAGGAAAATGGATTTTTCCAGCAGTATTCAAAGTGGGACTGTGTACGGCCAGTACATTGCGGTAACCACTACATGTGGTTATGAGTAGACTGGCAAGGTTTTTAGCTGTGTTGTTGGAGAGGAAAAGATGCATATTAAAGATGTTATTTGATCTGCATATACTTTTTTTAGGAAAAAAAAAAGTTTGTACCTACTTAGAGGAGGCAGAGTTTTTGGGACAGTAGCAGGGAAGACAATGTAGCTGTCCCAGAAAATGAAGGGTGAATAGAGAACTCTGGCCACATGCAGAATAAGTTAATAGTGGGATATTCAGATTGAGATGTCAGGATAATTGAATTTTTAATTTGGATGTGAGATGGGTTTAGAGTAAAGGGATAAGACATTAGTCATTACTAGGGGATGATTGATTTTTATTTCACGGATTTTTTTTTTTTATTGTTGTTATTATTTTTAACTCCCTTCCCTAAGCATAGTTTATCTTGATAAGTCTTTGAGAGCTTCATTTCGTGTTTAGCTGACAGAAGTAGCTAGAATGTTCCAAAGGCACTATTTATATTTTGCAGAGGTAATTGTAATTTTTAGGGAGGTGCAGGGTAAAAAGGAGCTTGTGGCTTGGGTTTTAAGCTAGAGCCACTTTCTCAATGGGAGGAAAAAATTAAAGAGTTCAGGGAGTTCTGCCAGTTTTATGCAAAAGATCTAAGATTTAATAATGAGAACATTATTCATAAAAATCTAATTAAAAATAATAATTTTGCCTTCTCCTCCTCTACTTCCATGTCTTTTACTTTAATTCTTCAGGCTTTTGAAATATTAATCTATTAATGTTTTCAGGAAAAGAATAATTGCTTTCTGTGCTCACTTAGTATTGACAGCTAATTAAAAAAATGGATTTCTTGTCCAGGAAGAAGCTTTTTAGTATTATTTAAAATAAAAATTGTACAAAACTTTTAAATAGTGGATTTGGGTTTCTTGCATTTGTTGATGACGAATTGCTGATTGGCATTATTAGATTTATAGGTATATACAAGAATGCACTTGTGGAGTTTGCCATATGTTTGGAAAAGGTACCCCATAGTGGGATTTATTTCTGGTGTAACTTCATCTCTTGGCCAAAGATCCTGACAAGTCATGTTTGACTTGAAACTCTTCCATTTATTAAATTGCGCTTCAGAAAATGTTCCCCTGCAGTATTTATAACCTAAATATAAGCTGCTGTTAGCGCATGAGAGCTTGAAAGGTAGATAATGAAAATACTGTCACTTCTCAATTTAAATTGAGAATTAATAAATTAGATGTTTTAACATTCTTGCAGCTTTAACCAGATGTTACTTAGATCTTTAGATACAGTGTAACTTTTAATATCATTATTCTGTAGTTTAGGAAGGTATTTAGATTTCAAGTGTGATGTTTTTGTATTTTAGTCCCATCCAGCAGTTAACAGTGCTGTCAAAGAAACTATTTGCAAAAGTTGTCAAGAGCCTACTGAGGGCAATGAAGAAAAAGGAGAAGCCAAAAGGAGGAAGTCTGTTATTTCCAAAGTGAGTGGCTAAACTAATTAGGTTTGTTTTAGCAGAAAATCTTTTAACTTTAAAAATGTATTGCTAAAGTCACAATTACTTTAAATTAGCAGTGTGTCAGCATTGTGTGTGTTCTTTTTTCTTGTTTTCAGGATTGAACATTATAACATTTTTGTCCTTCTGTAGTGCTTTTCAGATGCTGTAAATATTTGTGAAACTGAATTACTTTACAGATCTAGCTTTCTAAATCAGAATACACTTAATGAAAACTTATACAGCATTTGTAGCTAAGTGAAAGGGGAAATGACTGTCAAGATTTAGTATTGTTTCACAATTTCTTTCTGAAGGCTGTTTAATAGCTTGAACAGGTAGGGCCCTCTGACAACTTTGGCTGAAAAATCTACAACAACATTAGATTCTGTCTAGGCTAAAAGAGTACTCTTTGACTAAAAAGATTTTTTTTTTTTAACAGTCAATTTAAATTATTACAAATCTTCATATGAATGAACATAAGGGTTTTCATACTCTTACCAAATTTTTGTGTCAGGACATCTATCAGTAATTGGTATATGCTAGTTTATGTAGACAAAGTTTTTCTTTTTGGCTTGCATAAGCATGTATTGTTTTAAAATCCTACTGAAACTAGATTGTGTCCTTTTAAAATATATTGTACTTGAACTTAAACTGCATTTATCTGAAATGTCTGCTGTTTATTGCTGCTGTATGTAGTCTCCACTACAAGGGAGAGAGGGAAAACCTTTCTACTTCACTATGCATTTGGTATTACAGTGTAACAAACATCTTTAGATTTATATCCTTAATTTTTTTAGCTCTGTTCATGTGATGTACACATGCACTCACACATACATACATATACAGAGTATGGAAGAGAGGTGTGTGGTCTCTTTTCATGAAGGTGTTAGTGGTATGTGTGGTCTAAATAATCCTAAAAGCACAAAACTAAGTGAGGATGATAGTGATACATCTGTAGTATCTGTTATTTCTGACTCATTTCTGGAAACTACTGTATTACAGGATATCAGTGTCCTTTTATTTTAGGTGTTAAATTCTCAACAGTTTTAGATACTACATTGATGGATGTTGTCAAGAGTTCTTTTGATACAATGAGTTGGTAGCAGGAAGGAGACTGTAGATATGTCAAGATTTCTTATTTTCTAAATTCTCTCCCAACTTTTTGTTGCTTTGAGGTTTTTCTTTAATGTTTTCAACCCATGTTTCTAAGGACAGTATGATTTGGCTTCTCTGCTACACATTAGGGGCATGGTTTGATAAGAAATGTCATGGTTGTATTACTTAGCCTGTTGCTGCTGCTCTTCCCTGCCATTGTACTGTGCTGGTAAAAGCATTTGTTCATTGATGTGAGGAGTTGACCCTGCTTTTATGAGGGGGGGGAAAACAATTTTTTTTTTTTTTTTTTTTAAAGCTTTGCTGGGAAGCTGTGCAGAAGCTTGTGTGGTGCTGGGGGTGGCAGTGGGCTTAAAGACACAAGTATTTTTTCAAACTGTCTCAAGTTGGTGCTGCCAAGGTAAATGGGCAGAAGTACATGGGGTCCTTTAAATGAGAAGATGGGATGATAAAAGCCTGAGGGACTCCTTTTCCATAGGCCTCTCTATTCTTTTAATCAGCTAATCAAAGACAAGTTAAGGACCAGTTTTACTAGCTCACTCTCTCAGTGTGTGTGTGTGTGTGTGTGTGCGCGCGCGCTTCTCATTGTGTCAGCCTCTTAGTTGTGCCGCCCTCTCTCTAGCTCTGTCTGTCTCTTGGTGTGTCCCTCGCTCTCTCTAGTTGTGTGTGCCCATCTCTAGTGTCTGTGTCTGTCTTGTGTGTGTCTGTCTCATTGTGTGCCTGTCTCTGTCTCATGTCTCTTGTTCTGTCTCTCTAGTTTTTTCAGTCTCCTCTGTCAGGCTCTTGATGTGTCTGGCTGTCTCACACCCACCTCCCCCTTCCTTGTTCTCACATTGCACCTGTCCCACTGTCTTCTGCGTGTCTCTCTCTAGTTGCGGGCCTGTCTCTCATCTCTCCTTCCCATTGCCTTCTTGCTGAGCCTCGTCCACCTGGCCCCCCATCTCTCTTGTCTGTATCTCAGTGCTCTCTCTCATTATGTGCCTGTCTCATGTGTTTGTCTCATCACGTGTCTCTTGGCTCTTGCCCGCTGTCTCTCTTCTTGTCTCCCTCTCACTAGTTGTGTGTCACTTGATCTAAAATCTCTCCAAGTTCTGGGGTACCCTCAGTTTGTTTTTCCATTTGAATCATAGCCAAACTTAAAATTTCAATTAGTCGATCATCTTTTACTCTGAGTTCTATTTTACCCTTTTCAAAAATTATCTGTGCCTCTAATTGCTCTAATAAGTCCCATCCCAGTAAGGATTTCAGAGATTCTGGTAAATAAAGGAATTTGTGAATTCCTATTTGTTTTCCAATCTTAAATTTAATTGACTGTAAAAAGAAAGTCTTCTTTTGCTGGCCGGTAGCTCCTATTACAGTTACAAAATCGTGACCTACAGGTATTAGTTCCTGATTTAATACAGAATATGAGGCACCTGTATCTATAAGAAATTCTATCTCCTCATTCTGATTCCCTAGCTTCAATTTAACCAGTGGATTCACTAGGGTGGATTTGCTAGGGTAGATTCCCCAGGTCCCTGTCATTCGATTTCAGCAATCACTTCAGGCTTTACTTTTCTTAGTTTCGACATTCCTTTTTCCAATGCCCGCTTCCTCCACAATAAGCACACTGATCTGGTCTCAGTGTTGTTCAGAAACTTCCTCGAGTTCCCACAGGAGGTCCTCCTTTACCTCTGCATCCAGGGAGTCTCTGAGGTCCCGCACTTCAGTCTAATGCTGCAACTGTTGTTATGGCTATTGTTCTACTTAATCTTCTCCTATCACTGTTTTCCCTATTTCTGTAAACGCTCCAGGCTTCTTCAATTAACTTCTCCAAATCCCGCCCTTCAGGCTCTTTTAGTTTCTGGAGTTTTCTCCTAATATCTTCCGATGATTGGCCCAAAACCAACGATACCAATTGTTGCTGCCCTACATCAGATGAGGGGTCTAAGGTGGTATATTTACGTATTGCCAATCGTAATTTGTCTAAGAATTCTGTGGGGGTTTCAGTTTGCCCCTGCTTCACAGTATAAAGTGCTGACCAATTTATAGCCTTTGGGATTGCATTCTCCAATCCAAATTTTATCCAATCTTGATATCGCTTTAACATGTGATACTCCATATTATCATTTGGATCCTAATTTGGGTCAGTCAGGGGAACATACTGATCGACTCCCCCTACCAGCGTTCCAGCTGTAATCTGAGCCTGCACATGGGTTCGGGCAGTTTTTAAAACCAGCTGTTTCTCAGTTTCAGTCATTGCACCTAACATGTCTATATCTTTCCAATCTGGGTTTTGATTTTTAATTATTAATTCAAATCTGTTGGCAATCTCCAGTGGATTATCTCGATACTCTTTAACCACTTCCTTCCAAGCATTCAAGTCTCCCATATTAAAGGGGACTTTAATTCTTGTCGGCCCCATCGGTCCCGTTGCCTCTCTGTTATAAATGCAGAGGCAGAACCAGAATATAGTTTTATAAATTTATTGGAATAAGAACAAGCAAAAAAAAGTGCTTTGGTACGCCGGGGAGCCGGGGGGGCTTTCCACTCCGCACCGACGCACATTAGGTGGGGCTATGCCACCTCTTTTATAGTCTATCCTAATACATATTCACAAAATGGGCGTATTTCTCCCAAAAAGTTTCCACCTCCAGGCTGCGCACGCACAATAGAGCTTTCTTGAACCTTCTCCTAGTCTGCACATGCGCAGTAGAGCTTCTCGAACTTTCTTGGGTCTTCTGGTGTTGCTAGGTGTCGCAGTTGAGACAGACACGACAAACATCAGATTGTGTGAAAGCGACCAAAATGGCTGCAAAAAGCCCCTTTATTGTTCTAACAAGCTTTTTTATAACCTTCCTCAAAGTAGGTGTTCATACAGGATTGGTTTACTTTAGTAACTAACAGTTCACGATTGGGTGATAGTTTCTCGCCTGAATCGTCAGGACAGTTCTTCTTATCTTAGTTCTCTAATCTTGTTTCCATGGCACTTCTCGGGACTTTCTCGCCTCTCATGGATACACTGGAATGTCTTCAAGGTTAAATTCTTCTTCAGTTAGACTAGAGGCAGACCCGCTGCCTCCCCCGACAATTCCCCCTTTTTGTATTTGTGCTAGAAATATTGCAGAAGCAGTCTTCTGCAGGGCCCTTTGCAGAAGACTGACAAGACATGGCAACATCAAAAGCACAGTCACAATTACCAAGATCATGACCCCCACAGTTTTGACCAGAGATATCAACCATCCAGAAAGTCCCCATCCTTTAAACATCCTTGTAAGCCAATCCAATCCGTCCTCTTCTGTTAGACGCCTCACACCATCCTTCAGCTGCTGTATACTTTTAAAAATAGATTCTGAGTGGTCAGACAAATTCATGCAACACATTCCTTCAAAATCTTCACATCCATGTCCTTGCGCTAAAAGCAAAAAGTCAATTGCAGCCCTGTTCTGTAAAGTAGCATGTCTAACACTATCAACATCAGTTAAAAGGCCACTCAAAGCTAAAGAAGTAGCGTTAGTCTGTTTGCTAAGCCAACATCCCAACTTATTCAAAGTCGTTAAGGCATTTGCAACACCAACTCCTGGTGCCAATATGGAGGCCGTTATGATCTGGCCTGGATTCCAGAATTCAACGTTATCTCGACAAGAACTTTCAAACCGATGAACGGTCCTTGGGACTCGCTTATGTTTTCGAGTCATATTCAGAATCATTGACACATTTGGTGTTAATAACATGAGGCGTCCGAGGCTACACGGGCCTCCATTCAGTTTAGATGGATCGCCTCCCCAGGCACGATCTCCACAGATTAGAAACACACCAGGAGGTAATGCAAGAGGAACAGCAAAAGATCGTGAGATGTTAGTCGAAGTATAATTGCACCAAGCAGTTGAATTATGATAAGCAGCATTAGTTGCATTCACATTTTGCCCTCTCCGTGTGGTGTTATAGGAGTAATTAAAAAACACACAAGCATCCATTATAACAGAGCCTAGCAACTCTAGCTCTTGGGGTTCTTGCGTAACCTGTGGAAGGTGACTATATACACCATCCCAATTATCTGTACAATTTTTTGAAGAGTTGCAAAGAGAGAAAGCCTGAAGGGTTTGTGGGATTGGCCATGTGTCTACTGGCACTCCCACCAAACAGGTGGAGAATGGATTTTCCGGGTTCGCAGTAGAAAGGCACAAGGTTTCTTGATGTGTCATATTTGCCAAAGTTACCCAGACATTCTGCTTGGGTTGTGGAACTACCCATCCTTCAGCCTGATGCAGGTTCCAGCACAGGCCGAACACACCGAGCAGGAACCCAGCGAGGGCCGGCATCTGTAGAGACACAAGCATAACCCCTGCCCCAGGTTAATAATTCACATGGTCCACTCCACTGGCCAGTAATTAGATCTCTAACATGCACTTTGATGTCTTTTTGCAAATCCTGTTTTGAAAAAAGAGAAGAGAAATGCTGAAAAAGAGGAGGTAGAGAAGAATTATCCCCGTAATGGAGAAAGTTAAGAACATAAACTGCTTTATCTAAACATGCCTGTGGTGGTTCCCCAATCATTCCCCCTTTTTGTTTTTGAAGCTGCCGCTTCAACGTGCCATGTGCACGCTCAACAATTGCTTGTCCTGTCGGGGAATGGGGAATTCCTGTAACATGAGTAACACCCCACAAATTAAAAAATGTTTGAACCTTCTGTGAAATGTATGCTGGGCCATTGTCCGTTTTTATTTGGCGTGGTACCCCAAGCATAGAGAAAGCCTTTTGGAAGTGTCGAACTACATCTTTTCCTGTCTCCCCGTTATGTGCTGTTGCTACTAAGGCATGAGAATAAGTATCAATGGAAACATGAACATACTTCTGTCGGCCAAATTCATTTATGTGAGTAACATCACTTTGCCAAATCTGTAAAGCCTGCATACCTCTGGGGTTAGTACCAAAATACACTGGTGTGTGAGTTCCTTGGCAGTCAGGGCAGGCGGCTACAATGGACCGAGCTTCCGCATGAGACAAGCCGAACTGCCGTCGTAAAGCTCGATATCCTTGGTGAAAAAATTGATGTGATAATACAGCTTGTTGCTTTATGTTAGGAACAGTATTAAGAGCCATAGCGGAAACAAGAGCATCCGCTCTGGCATTACCTTCTGTATAAAATCCTGGTAAAGTGGTATGACTACGGATGTGCATGATAAAATAAGGTTCTGTCCGTAGTTGAATACTTTTCCAGAGTTCTAAAAGTACATCAAATAATAATTGATTGTCTGACATGGTCAAAACCACTTTGTCTAGTCTAGAAACTAAGTTAGCTACATACGCTGAGTCAGTTACAATATTTACAGGAACAGAAAAAATAGAAAAAACAACAGCCATTGCACGCAGCTCTACTACTTGTGGAGAACCATTTTGATATACTACTTTGTTGTTCCAGTTGTTGTTTTCATACCATACTACTGCTGCTTTACCTGTTTTTCCTGAGCCATCTGTAAAAACAATAGGGCCGTTCACTGGTTCTGGGCGGCTTAAATTTTTTTGACCAAATGGTATTTCTCGGGCAAATTTCAGTAGCGGGTGTGACGGCAGGTGATATGACACCTGTCCTTGAAAACCCGCCATGGCTGCCTGTAGTTCATAATTATTTGCCAAGCACCATTCAAAATACCAATTTTGAACAGGTAAAACAATCTTAGCTGGGTCACGCCCTGTTAGTTCTGTACATCGTTTTCTGGCTTTTATGATTACATCAGCAATAAGCTCAAACAGTCCAGGAGCAGTTTTTCGTGGTCGGAATGACAGAAACATCCATTCTAGAATGTGCAGTGGGTCATCCCACTCAGAATTCCACTGCACCAAAGCACCAAATGGTACAGTTTTGTCAATTAGTACAAAGAGTTGCACCAATTGAGACAGATCTATTCGAGAAACAAATTTCTCGTGTATAGATCGTTCCACCATGTGAATTACCTTTAATGCTTCCTCAGTTAATACTCTGGGTTCTGTTGGATCATTGGAATTTTTTAATAATTCCAGTAAAGGTTGCAGTTGTGAATTGGTCAGTCCGAGATAGGGTCTAATCCAATTCAGAGATCCCATGAACTTCTGTACATAATTAAGGGTTTTAACTTCAAGGTTAAGTTTCACAGGTTGAGGCATTACCTGCCTACCTGTGACTGTTAGTCCTAAGTACTTCCAGGGTTCTACTTTCTGCACCTTTTCGGGGGCGATAACTAATCCATAGTGTTGTAATGAATTTCTAGTCACATTCTCCATGTCATTCAACTGCTCCTTGCTGTGTGATGCTAACAGGATGTCATCCATGTAATGGTAACAATAACTGGTAGGGAATTTTTCCCTTACAGGTGACAAAGCTTGTGCCACAAACCATTGACAAATTGTTGGTGAATTTTTCATGCCCTGCGGCAGAACTTTCCATTGATATCTTTTTGCAGGTTCTGCATGATTGACAGAAGGCACAGAGAATGCAAATTTTTCTCTGTCTTGACAAGCTAATGGTATTGTAAAAAAACAATCCTTGAGATCCATGACAATGATTTCCCAATCTTGAGGGATCATGGCCGGTGAAGGCATGCCTGGTTGTAGAGCCCCCATCGTGGCCATGACAGCATTGATCTGCCGCAGGTCATGCAAAAATCGCCATTTTCCTGATTTCTTTTTTATCACAAACACTGGAGTATTCCAGGGGCTCTGAGAGGGTTCAATGTGTCCAGCAGCTAGCTGTTCTGCCACCAATTCTTGCAGGGCCTTTAATTTCTCCATTGGTAGGGGCCACTGATCCACCCACACAGGGTTATTCGTTAACCAAGTTAAAACAAGCGTGGGTTGTCTAACACCCTGCAGCACAGTGGCCCCCGTTAAAAATCCGTAGTAATCTTCACCCCCCACTGTGACAAGCAATCTCTCCCCCATAGATTGAGGGGAGCTGCTGTCACATATGGTTTAACGACTGCTTGTTGGCCCTCAGGATTGGTGATCAGAATTGCCGTAGCTGCTGTTCTTGCTCGTGCGGAGCCTCCCAGCCCCACTACCCCTGTGTCCACATCCTCTGTTGGCCAGGTGGATGGCCACAGATAGTTAGAAATAATAGTCACATCGGCGCCCGTATCTAGGAGCCCCGCAAGCCTTACTGTAGTCGGTGAATGTCCATGATTTGACAGCGTGCACGTCATATGTGGTCGAGATGATGAGACAGTCTGAGACCAGCACACTTGAGGGGGTCCTGTAGAACCGAAGCCTCCATCGCCTCGCAGTCGCTGTTCTGCTTTTGGGACACAACTCAAAAAAGGAACAAGTTGAGCAAGACGAGTACCTTTTGGAATCGTAACAGGTGGATAAAGGGTCGAAACTAATGCACAAATTTGACCCGTAAAGTCAGCATCAATGACTCCCACATGCACGATTAATCCGTTTAAGGTGCTACTTGATCTTCCTATAAGTAACGCACTCAGTCCTCGTCCTATGGGACCCCTCGCCTCAAGAGGGACCTTAACAATGCCTTTTGTAACTATAGTTATTGTGTCGGCGGTGGATACATCCAACCCTGCTGAGCCAGTTGTTGCGGCTGATAGCTGCTCACAGAGGGGATTTGACCTGCTGTCTGGAGGGGATTTGATGTCCTCGCGCGCCCTCTCGCGCTCCTCTTGTGGTTTCCCTGTATCGGTTGCCCATTAGCATGAAACTTGGAACGACATTGTTTCGCGAAATGTCCCAATTTCCCACATTTATTGCAATTAGTTCCTGGTGGGACAGTCATGGGCTGCTTGCCTGCCGACCTTCTGTTCGGGCAATTTACTTTCATATGACCGTCTTTACCACATCCAAAGCATTTTCCTGTATTTCGCATGTTCATGGCAGTAGCTAAAGCCGCCATTTTATGTTCCACTGTACCAACCTTTGAACATGCGGCCACCATGTCAGGAATAGAAGGATCTCCTGGTAAAGACTGTATTATCTTTTGGCAGTCCTCATTAGCATTATCCTTTGCTAGCTGTTTGCACAACATTTGTCTTAACGTTTCATCTTCTACCTGTTTCTCCAATGCAGCAGATATTTTTTCTACAAATTGCAAAAAGGGTTCTTTAGGACCTTGCCGGATAGCAATATACTTCTGTTTTGGAGCTGCCATTTCCATGGTTCGCTTTAATGCTGTAATCCCTATGTGTTGTGCCTGTTCAAGGACAATCGGAGGCCACGTAGCTTGCAGCTGAGGGTTACTAAATGGTCCCTCGCCAAGCAAGGCGTCTTCTCCGAGTCCTAACCTCGGATCGTCTTGTGGCAGTCGAGCATTATTTTGTGCAGCTGCTCATGCCATCTGCCTCCAAGTAGATTGAAACACTTGTAATTGTACTGGCTGAAACAGCACTTGTGCGAGATGTGTAACATCATATGGACACAACAAATCTGTGCTGATTATTCGAATAAGTTGCATCACCTCAGGAGAATTGATTCCAAATTTCTGTGCTTTATTCTGCAAATCCTGCACCACCTTCCAACTGATCGGATTGTGCTCATCATGCTCATTTGTGCCTGCAACAGCTTTATAAACAGGGAATGCACCATAAGCCTCTGCTGCTATATCTACAGGCTTTGGACATGCCGGGGTTGGAGAGTATGGGCTGAGGCGTTCAACCAGATCCCAGTTGCCAGCCTCAGCAGCATACTTTCTAACTCCCTCCCAAAATCGATCAGGGGACCTTGGAATTACAGTTACTGTGGATGGAGGGAGAGTCCATGGCTGGGCTTTCTTCACCATGGGTTTATCTGTGATATGTAGAGTTTGTAAAGCCGTGGTTAAAGCTTCTTCTCCCTCACTTTCATTTTCGCTCTCGCTCTCTGGCTCTGTGTTACCCGCCCTATTTTCCTCCTCGGGGGGGGCTGATGGAATCACCCCTTCTGCTGCTGCGCCGCTAGGGGCCGCCGCTGCACCACTAGGTGGGGGGGGCTCCTCATCGCCCCGCAAAATATTTAATGGTGGAGGAGGAGGAGGTGGGCGAGGGCGCGATCTGCTTTTGCCCGTGAGGGGTTTCCTGCCTGCTATTCCTGAGGCTGAGGTATCCACTGCCTTTGTCCCTTTGCCACAGTCCTCCCCGTCATTGTCTTCAGGTCGAATGTCTGTTAGTTTCCCATCAGAGGCCTCACGCTCTATCTTCCATTCCTTTAAGGTTTCACTCAATAAACGCCATGTGGTTGCCAACTCACATGCCTCTTTTTGTCCTTTAGAGACCTCATCCAATATTTTCAATCCTACTGCTTGCCATGCACTCACACTGAATGCAGTAACTGTTGTGGCTTCAAAGCCTTGCATCTTACTCCATAGCAAAATCTTTTTCAGGCTTTGTTCTGAGGTCTTAACCCCCTTTCTTTTTAATAGGGCTTTCCAGGTAGACAAAATTGTCTCCTCTTCCTTTGTTAATGACTGCCCCATAATTACAGTCCCGTTCCCGGTGGCTCACCTTTTTAGGTGTCGAAATTCAGGTCCGGACCAGGCAGATTCCCTCTGCTCTCAGCTACACCGGGCTCCGTCTCCGCGGCTCTTCCCGCCGCCGTTATACTTCTCCTTTAAATGACCACTTCGCTCTAATCACGTCGCTCTAATCAATCACGTCGCTCTAATCAATCACGTCGGGGTCACCATTTGTCGCAGTTGAGACGGACACGACAAACATCAGATTGTGTGAAAGCGACCAAAATGGCTGCAAAAAGCCCCTTTATTGTTCTAACAAGCTTTTTTATAACCTTCCTCAAAGTAGGTGTTCATACAGGATTGGTTTACTTTAGTAACTAACAGTTCACGATTGGGTGATAGTTTCTCGCCTGAATCGTCAGGACAGTTCTTCTTATCTTAGTTCTCTAATCTTGTTTCCATGGCACTTCTCGGGACTTTCTCGCCTCTCATGGATACACTGGAATGTCTTCAAGGTTAAATTCTTCTTCAGTTAGACTAGAGGCAGACCCGCTGCCTCCCTCGACACTAGGGACTTCTGACAGGGGTCCCTCCAGTACTTTTCCACTTGCGCAATAACAGTCCATAGGAGTCTGTGTTTACAGAAAAAAACTCCAAACCATTTTAACAACAAAACCATGGTAAATCCCCTTTAACTTATATACATTGCAAAATACCTGCAGCACACCTGCTCCTCACATTAAAAGTCACTATATTTTACAACACGAATCACCATCATATTCTTCACATCTCTAAGAGGTGCCTAGAGAACTGGTCCCGTTTTACTACGAGTTCGGGCAGTAATTGGGGTTGATCTTTCCACTACTGCCCCTGCCCCAGAGTCATTTTCCTCATCTGGAAATCCTGCACATAATATAGGAGGTGGCAGTACATAATCCTCCATCCTTTCTTCAGATCCCCGGTCCTTCACTTTTAGACATCTTTCTCCAATACTACATGCTGAACAACATAGCTTCAATTTTCCTTGTTCCCTCTTTTTATCCTTTTCTAATGCCAAAACAAGGGGATCCTGAGGGGCCAAATTTATACTACACTTTTTGCCGCTCAGGATGATTTCTTAAGGTGAAAAACATATCAGCATATACCACCTCATCCCATTTATCATTTCTTCTGAGGAACAGCATCAATTGCAATAAAGTATTATAATTTAAAGTTCCATTACTGGGCCATTTTTCCTCATCATCCAATTTATATAATGGCCACCACTGGTTACAATACTTGATTAAAGTTTTCTTATTTACATTCCCTCCCAGTGGACTACCAATATCTTTCCAGTGTTCCAGGACACATCCTAACAGGCTCTTTTCAGAACTCCCCCACTCTGCTGACCACCCATTATACCACACAGCTGGGGTTATCTTATAATAATGAGATCTATCACAAATTATTTACACTAACAATAATATTATTTAAAATCACCATTCACTCCTTTCCTCTCACTTCGTACTTCTCCAGCTGTTTTCCTCGCGGAATAACAGAACCGCGTATCCAGATTCTGCACTCGCTTTGTGCGTAATTGCACGCCTCATTCATACATACATACAGATTTTCAACAATATCTCATTATCATTTATATTATCAATATTGCAAGATCCAGAAGCACAAAACCAAAATTGCGAGATCCAAGAGTACAATTTCCAATATCAGAACCAGAAAACAAATCACTCAAATGAACATCAACATGTTCCCAAATGTACACCGAAGCGTACCCAAATGTATACCAGTGAGGTGCTAGCAACCCGGTATACGCTGTTCCACGTAAGATCTCGTCTGTCCTGGTTTAACCAGGATAGGGTTAAGTTTCCCCAGCAGTGGGGGGGAGCTCTAGCCGGGTTATTCAGATACCATGCGGATGTCACATCCTGGCAGGTCACATTTTTCCTGCCGCGGGAGCGCGGTGCACTCGTGGTTTTGTACATCGTGCTTCCCACTGCTGTATTTGGTAGCTATTTTGCTCTGTTCATTGCTATCACTATTACTGTTATTGTTATTGTTGTGGTTTGTTGTGTTGCTATTGCACTGTTGTATTAAACCTTTCCTTATTTCAGTCTTGGGGCTTTGTATTTCACTCCCTTTGTGGGGGAGGGGCAGCGGCCGCGTGGTCTCAGACCCCGGCAGGGACTAAACCACCACATCGTCTTAGGATTTATGAACAGCTTCCTAATGGCCAGGCCCCCAAACAAAAATTTTAAGAATACTTTTATTGAGATGGTCCTTGTCTGTTCCCGCAGTGATCCAATTGAGGCAAGGAGTCCCTCCAGGAAAATCCCGGGGGCACCCAAGGGAATTCTGTTCTCAATGGGTCCTGCAGCCAAGCAGAGAGGGTCCCATCTGGGTCGCCAACTGAAACAAAGAGCTTTACTCAACAGTCACAATTGAGTATAACTGTTAAGCAGGTATTCTTTATTTGCAGCACTGGGGATCACTCCACCACAAGTGCCACACTTACTGTGGTGGTTTGACCTTGGCTAAATGCCAGGTACCCACCAAGTCGCTCTATCACTTCCCCCCCCTTCCCCTTTTTTTTCTCAACAGGGCAAAGAGGGGAAAGAAAATAAGATAGGAACAAAACCAACCCTTGTGGGTAAAACAACTGCAGTTTTAATGTAAGCAAAGCAAAGCAAAGGTCCGTGTGTGGAAGCAAAAAAAGAAAACAGATTTATTCTCTACTTCCCATGAACAGGCGATGTCGGGCCTTCTCAGGAAGCAGAGCTCCAATACGCGCAGTGGTTGCCTCGGAGGACCAAGGGTGACCCCACCCCCTTCCTCCTTTCTCCCAGCTTTATACTGAGCAGACGTCATATGGTCTGGAATATCCCTTTGGTCAGTTCGGGTCAGCTGTCCTGGTTGTGTCCCCTCCCAGGATCTTGCCCACCCCGTCCCACTGTGGGGGGAAATGTCAGAAGGAGCCTTGGTGCTGTGTAAGCACCACTCAGCAGTAGCCACAACACCAGTGTGCTATCAACACCCTGCCAGCTCCCAACATAAAACACAGCACCATGAGGGCTGCTACAGGGGAAAACCAATTCTGGCTCAGCCAGACCCGGTACAGTCTCCACCCCTTATTCCATACCATTTACGTCATGCCCAGGTCCCACATAACACTCATTTATTCATTCCGTAAGCTTTCTTCACTCCTCCAGTGACTTGGCTCCCATCTGTCAAGATGGATGTTCAGGACAGGAGCAGTATGTTTGACTGTTGGACTCCAGCACCGGCTAGGTTTGGGTCATCATCGCACGTATCTGGTTCACTCTTCGTCGTTCCTACTTCCTCCATCACTTCCTGCAACATACAACTCAACCCACAGATTATTTTCCCCCCAAGGTTAAATCTCCTTGAGGCACACACTGAGTAGCCCCATTCTCCCGCATTACCCACCAAGTACATCCAGGTCCCTGAGCAAAAACAATCCCACGAGTGGGCTTGCCTTTTCCCAAGGGAGGAGCAATCCACACTGCCTTCCCCAGCCATTTCCCTGTGTGTACTACAGGGACCTTATCTCCTCCCACAGTATGAAAGGGTTTTGTTTGGGCAGGACCAGGACGGTTAACAGATCCTCTGGTGTTAATTAGCCAAGTGGCTTCTGCTAAATTTATATCCCAGTGCTTCCATTCCCCCATTGTCCAATGCTCTCAACACAGTCTTCAACAGTCCATTGTATTTTTCAATCTTTCCAGATGCTTGTGGGTAATAAGGGATGTGATACACCCACTCAATGCCGTCTTTCTTTGCCCAGGAGTTTATAAGATTATTTCGAAAATGGGTCCCGTTGTCTGATTCGATTCTTTCAGGAGTACCATGTCGCCATAAAATTTGCCTTTCAAGACCTAAGATGGTATTTCGGGCAGTGGCATGATTTACAGGGTACGTCTCAAGCCAACCAGTAGTTGCTTCCACCATGGTGAGTATGTAGCGCTTGCCTTGGCGCGTTCGTGGCAATGGTCCAATATAGTCAATTTGCCAGGCCTCACCATATCGAAAACTCAGCCATCGCCCTCTGTTCCAGGGAGACTTTACTCGTGTGGCTCGCTTGATTGCAGCACATGTTTCGCATTCATGAGTGACCTGTGAGATGGCCTCCATGGTCAGGTCCACCCCTCGATCACGAGCCCATCTGTACGTTGCATCTCTCCCGAGATGCCCGGATGTTTCATGGGCCCATCGAGCTACAAATAGCTCACCCTTGCACTCCCAGTCCAGGTCCAGCTGAACTACTTCAATTTTAGCAGCCTTGTCTACTTGCTCATAGTTTTGATGTTCTTCGGTGGCACGGCTTTTGGGCACGTGGGCATCTACATGACGTACCTTTAGAGCCACGTTTTCCACTCGGGCAGCGATGTCCTGCCACAGTGCAGCAGCCCAGATGGGTTTACCTCTGCGCTGCCAATTGGTCTTCTTCCACTCCTGTAGCCACCCCCACAGGGCGTTAGCCACCATCCAGGAGTCAGCGTAGAGATACAGTACTGGCCACTTTTCTCGTTCAGCAATCTTTAGGGCTAGTTGGATCGCTTTTACTTCTGCAAACTGACTTGACTCGCCCTCTCCTTCAGTGGCCTCAACGACTTGTCTTGTGGGACTCCACACAGCAGCTTTCCACTTCCTATGGTTTCCTACCACACGACAGGATCCATCAGTAAACAGAGCATACCGCCTTTCATCTTCTGGTAACTCGTTATATGGCAGTGCCTCTTGGGCACGAGCCACCTCCTCAGGCAGTGCTCCAAAATCTCTACCTTCTGGCCAGTCCATGATCTCTTCCAGGATCCCTGGACGGTTGGGTTTTCCCAGTCGAGCTCGTTGCGTGATTAACGCTACCCATTTACTCCAGGTAGCACTGGTTGCATGGTGCGTAGAAGGGATGTTTCCTTTGAACATCCAATGTAGTACAGGCAATCGCGGTGCCAAGAGGAGCTGTGCTTCTGTACCAACAACTTCGGAAGCGGCTCGAATCCCCTCATATGCTGCCAGTATCTCCTTTTCAGTCGGAGTGTAGTGGGCTTCTGATCCTCGATATCCCCGGCTCCAAAATCCTAATGGTCGACCCCGAGTTTCACCTGGTATCTTCTGCCAGAGGCTCCATGTGAGGCCATGCTCCCCAGTTGATGTGTAAAGTACATTTTGCACAGCTGGTCCTGTCCGAACAGGCCCAAGAGCTACCGCCCGAGCTCTCTCCTGTTTGATGTGCTCAAAGGCTTGTTGTTGCTCAAGACCCCACTCAAAATTGTTCTTCTTTCGGGTTACTTGAGAGAGAGGGCTCACCAGCTGACTGTAACCTGGAATGTGCATCCTCCAAAATCCCACAAGTCCTAAGAAAGCTTGTGTTTCCTTCTTGTTGGTCGGTGGAGACATAGTTGCTATCTTGCTGACAACATCCATAGGCACATGACGGTGTCCATCTTGCCATTTTATTCCCAAGAACTGAATCTCTTGTGCTGGTCCCTTGACCTTGGTTTTCTTTATGGCAAACCCAGCTCTCAGAAGAATATCAATTACTCTTTGTCCTTTCTAGAACACTTCTTCTGCCTCGTTGCCCCACACAATGATGTCATCGATGTATTGTAGATGTTCAGGGGCATCACCCTTTTCCAGTGCAGTTTGAATTAGTCCATGACAAATAGTGGGGCTGTGCTTCCACCCCTGGGGCAGTTGATTCCAGGTATACTGGACACCCCTCCACGTGAAAGCAAACTGTGGCCTGCACTCTTCTGCCAAAGGAATTGAAAAGAATGCATTGGCGATGTCGATTGTGGCGTACCACTTGGCTGCCTTTGACTCCAGTTCATATTGGAGCTCTAACATATCTGGTACAGCAGCACTCAGTGGTGGCGTCACTTCGTTCAGGCCACGATAGTCTACTGTCAACCTCCACCCTCCGTCAGACTTTTGCACTGGCGATATTGGGCTGTTAAAAGGCAAATGTGTCTTACTGATGACACCTTGGCTCTCCAGTTGACGAATCAGTTCTTGGAGGGGAGCCAGAGAGTCTCGGTTTGTGCGATACTGCCGTTGGTTCACGGTCCTCATAGCAATTGGCACCTGTTGTTCTTCAACTCGCAACAGTCCTACAACAAAAGGATCTTCTGAGAGGCCAGGCAGATTAGACAACTGTTTGACCTTCCCTGTGTTCACACTGGCCACACCAAAAGCCCATCGGTATCCTTTTGGGTCTTTGAAATACCCCCTCTTGAGGTAGTCAATGCCCAAGATACAAGGGGCTTCTGGGCCAGTTACAATGGGATGTTTTTCCCACTTGTCCCCGGTCAAGCTAACCTCGGCCTCCAGTACTGACAGTTCTTGACATCCGCCTGTCACTCCTGAGATCCAGATAGGTTCTGCCCCTCTATAACTTGATGGCATTAATGTACACTGTGCCCCGGTGTCGATTAAAGCCTGGTACTTCTGTGGATTTGATGTGCCAGGCCATCGAATCCACACTGTCCAATACACCCGATCATCCCTTTCCTCCTCCTGGCTGGAGGCAGGGGCCCTCTATTCCTGTTCTTGGTCAGAGTATTCACTGTCTGACCCTTGCTGTGCCAGGCCGGAGACTCCTTCATCAGGGCCAAGGGAGGTGATCTTAGTCTTCCTGTATCTGGGAGATCACTGATTACTTTCTTGTGGTTTCACACCAGCTACATTAACAACCTTCTTGGATGTTGTCTTCTTGGCAGGGGTCTTTCCTCGCAATTCATGTACACGAGCTTCCAACTTGAAGGTGGGTTGACCATCCCACTTCCTCATGTCCTCCCCCTGGTCACGCAGGAAGAACCAAAGTTCGCCACGTGTCATGTGCCTGGTTTTCCCTTTCCCTCTGACTGGGGTGGAAGAGAAGTGATTTCTTGGGGTGCTCCTGACATCTAGGGCGCTCGCCCGTAGAGATGAGGAGGTAACAAGACTCTCTTCAAAGTTCTGAAGCCAGGAAGAGACTGCCTCCATGCCGACGCGGAAGTTCCGGACACAACTTAGACAACCAATGTGATCAAGTTGATGCCACTTTATTAAAGGCTACACAGCAATTTATACTCTATCTCAAGCTTCACGCGCCGCTATCTTATTGCTAATAGGCTAAAGCTACTTTTTCATGTGCCCTTCTGCCCTCTATGATTGGTCCCGGTGTGGTGTCCACGCGCTGCTCTCCCCCCAGGTAGACCCCCTGTTTTCGACATTCCAACATCTTTATCTCTTGGCCAGGAATGTAGTTTCTCAGGCCGTCTCAGCCTTGTTTATGTCCTTGAACACAGCTGCAGCTTGCTGTTACAGTTGAGGCCCCTTGGTCTGGATCGCTCACAACATGTCCGTTGTTCTCCAGTGATTCCACAAATCCCCCTTTTTGTTTTTGAGCGATCCAGACCCCCCTTTGTTCCTGTGGTAAAAACATTGTACCGACAGTCCTCTGCAGGGCCCTTTGCAGAAGGCCAATAAGGCAAGGCAACGTTGAGAGCACAGTCACTACAATCAAAAGGACTACTCCGACAGTTCTGACTAATGTTATCAACCAACCAGATAATCCCCAACCTTTAAACATCCTTGTCAGCCAGTCCAAGCCATCATCTTCTGTTAAGCATTTGACTCCATCCTTCAATTGCTGAATGCTTTTAAAAATAGATTCTGAATGATCGGATAGATTCATACAACACATTCCTCCAAATTCAGCACAACCATGTCCTTGCGCTAGAAGCAAAAGTCAATCGCAGCTCTATTTTGCAACGTAGCATGTCTGACACTATCAACATCAGTTAAAAGACCACTTAAAGCCAAAGAAGTAGCATTAGTTTGTTTGCTAAGCCAAAACTGCAGTGGGTTCGGCCATGTATCCACAGGTATTTCTACCAAGCATGTAGAGAACGGATTTTCAGGGCTTGCGGTGGTATTTGGTTGTGAGACCACCCATCCTTCACCCTGAGGCAGGTTCCAATACAGGCCGAACACACCGAGCAGGAACCCAGCGAGAGCTGGCATCTGTGAAAACACAAACATAACCCCTGCTCCAAGTTAATATCTCATTCGGTTTCTGTTTCATCTTTCTTAACTTCCTTTTTCCAGGGTCGCACCCAGCGACTCGGAACCCATCTAGTGCCGGTATCGGTAATAACGCAGGCATAGCCTCGACCCGTCATTGTTAGTTCCACAGGTCCTTTCCACTCTCCTATAGCAACATCTTTGTACTGAGCAAAAGCACCATCTCCACACCAGCTTATACCAGATTTCAGACCCATACTATGTATTACTACTGGTGGTTCCTTCCTATCACCTGTGAGCCGTAAGTAATTTAACACATACACCGCTTTTGCAAGTGGTTCTGCAGCAGCCAAGACCTCTCCCCCTTTTTGTTTTTTCAAAAGCGCTTTTAAAGTTTTGATGCGCTCTCTCCACTATGGCTTGCCCCGTGGGGGAATGTGGTATAGCTGTGATGTGACGTATACCCCAGAGTTGACAAAAAAGAGTAAATTTTTGAGAGGTATAGGCTGGTCCATTATCAGTTTCACGGGTCAATTGAACTAATTCCCCATATTCCCTGGCCCATTCCGCCCTACCGCGATGGTAACTTCTCACAGCTTAGTGCTTTTCCACAGTTCAGTGTTGCAGCTGTCCGCTGTTTTTCCCTGCCCCCTTGGCACAACTCAGCAGTTTCCTATCTATCTTCCGAGGCCTGTTCTTCATCAAAGCCTAGCTATTGCTCAGAGGCTGTGTAAGGCTGACAGGCCAATGCCTCCCACATCTCCCCTTTCTTTGTTTTGCAGCAGCACCTGCAACACTTATTTCGAGACTTTATGAATTAAGGGTTAGGCAAACTTCAAAAACCACAGCATACTTAAAATAGTTTTACAGAATGCTAGAAACAATACAGCAGTTACAGTTACTAGGTAAAAAAGAGTAGGCTAATTTCAGTACCCATAACTAAGGGATATGACTAAATACTACAAAAATAAACAGTAAGGAAAAATACGGAATAGCACACTTACTTAATGGGGTACTAACATTCAGATCCGCAATTGCTGGGGAACCCTGGATGCAGCGAGAATTTAGAGTGCCCTTCCTCGCAAACCGGAAATCCTACGCGATGCGTCCATCCGTAGGTGAGGCATCCAACATCGCTGCAAGCAGGTCCAGCCTCTAAATCAACAGGCCAAAATAACTGGCAATTTTCTTTGAGCGGAAACATCTGATCTCATCCTCCTGTTGGGTTCCACCCAGAGCCTGGCCACCACTCAAGGGGGAAAACCAAGGGAGTTTCTAATAAGGTTAAACACTTGAGTTCTTAATTCTTAATATTGCTAAACAAAGAAAGCTGAATACACACATTCTTATAGCATTTCATCCCTATTAATAACTACATTTTGTCTAAGCTACATCTTTCACTAGTGACTAGTAAGCCTATATATTTCATTAAGGAGTTGCAATTACTGTTAGCCTTTTCTCTTAAAAGAGTTGGCAACTGTAGTGTGATTAAGGACAGAGATAGTGTATTTTGTCCTATTGCAGCAGCAAGCATTACCCATACACTCTGCTTGAATGATCAGTCGAAGAGACCGCAAACTGTCGGCACAGGGGCACCCACAGCACCCACAGCCGGCTCCTGAGTGTCCACCAAAAGCTGCCTCTCACGCCTCAGGTATGGTCGCACACACCTTGCCGGTAACCACCAGGGACCGTGACCTGTGGAGACACAAGCATAACCTCTTCCCCGGGTTATTAAAGGATATGGTCCTTCCCAGTTAGCACTTTCCAGGTTTTTTGCTAACACTTGAGTCTTGCCCTGGACTTCTTGTTGATCTGGTATCTGTGATGAGAAGTGACGCAATATTGAAGGCACCTATTTTAACGATCCACAGGCAGCAAAGCGAGTGACGTCAGATTGCCATAATTCTGAGGAGGTGAGTCCCCGAGGGTTGACACCACTAGCTGTTGAAGAGAGGGAGTCCTCTGGTATTCAGGGCAAGTCGCAGTGATGTCTTCAGCCTGAGGCCTTGATAAAGAAAACTGGTTTTGTATTGCCCTGGCCTTTTTGGTGGAAAAATTGCATGTGAAAGCCGAGCTTACCATGTTTCTGAGATGGCATTAGTTGCACGGTGGAGATCTTGTTTCGCTTTCTCTGTAAGTACTCTGGGTGATGTCAGTGAAGGATCTCCTTGAAAAATATCAAACAAGCTATGCAGATCATCATTAGTTAGGCCCAACAACAGCTATATCCAATTTATGGCTCCCAACAGTTTCTGTAAATCATTTAAAGTCTTAACATCAGTTTTAAGTTTAACCTGTTGTGGGACAATGGTCTGTTCACAAATTCTCCACCCCAGGTACTGCCACGGTGATGATCTCTGTACCTTTTCAGGTGCTATTTGTAACCCCATTTGAGATACTGAGTCTTTGGTTAAAGCAAGAGCCTTTTCCATGATCTCCTGTGTTTCTGCTGCTATAAGGATGTCATCCATATAATGATATATAACAGCCTGGGGGACCTGCATTCTAACAGGGCTCAAAGCCTTTGCAACAAACCACTGACACATCGTGGGGCTGTTTTTTATGCCTTATGGTAAAACAACCCAGTGGTACCGTGTTGTAGGTTCACTAACATTAATACTGGGAACAAAAAAGGCAAATTTAGGTGCATCATCCGGATGCAAGGGAATGGAAAAAAAAAATCTAATCCTTCAGATCAATTATTACAAGATGCCCGTTTCGGGGAATCATTGTTGGGGAGGGCATTCCTGGCTGTAACGTACCCATATCCTCCATGGCATCATTAATGTGTCGGAGATCATGTAAAAGTCACCATTTACCACTTTTCTTTGAAATAACAAACACCAGGGAGTTCCAAGGACTGGTGGTAGGTACCATATGTCCTGCACTTAACTGTTCCTGAACTAAATCATTAAGGTGACACAACTTTTCCATTGGCAAGGGCCACTGACCCACCCACACAGGTGATTCTGTTTCCAGGTTAGTTTCAGGGTGGGTTTAGGGGTGGGTTGTGCTGCAGTGGCGATTAAGACAAATTTGATCCAATTTGAGTTCCCCATCGAGCCATACAGTCACGACCCCATGATGTAATAGGGGTTTCCAATATAAATGGATGAATATTTGCTACCCAGTTTTCTTGGACCCTTACATGAATGAGTTATTTGCTTTGAAACATTACAGCATGACCACTGTCACGGATGAAAGTATTGACATGGTAATATTTAGTAAGAAATCTAGGTTTATTAATAACTAACAGCAATTTATTATTATAAAATAATTCAGAAATACTAAAAGAAAGAAAAGCGACTTATTCAGATTCTAAAATGACAAGATTCACACTAACTTACTTAACGGTACCTATATATATACATATATACACATGCATGCACATAACAAAATGGACAAACATACAGAAACAAAGGTGTTTGGATTCAGTAGAATGAACACAGAACAGACATACACACACAGAAACAAGGGTACGTACACACACACACACACACACAGAGTAAAGAGAAGCTAGCTCAAAGAAAATTTCCCTCTTGAGTTTAGAGCAAATACTCACAATGCCTTGGCATTCCTCAACGGGCGATAATTGAGACTCAAGCGGGGGACTTCGCCCTGGCCTTCCGTCTGGAGCAGACGACACCTTAAGGGTTTGGTACCTGAGAGGCGTCCCAGCTCAGGGGAGATGCTGGTCACAGGCCCCCTGCGATCCAGGAGAGCTCAAAGGGTCTCCCTGGTGGTCGCCATTTATAGGGTCCAAGATAATTGACTTTTGTCAAATACCTTCTGGTGCCTTCCAGCAGTTGCACAAGAATTTGATTAATGTGCGACTCTGTTATTGTTCCCATTTGACCACATCCCAGGCACAGGTGTGCCAGGCCCTTAGGAGATGATGGGCCGTTATAGCTGTTTCCGAGCAATCGGCAGGGGGCAGGAGCAGGCTCGTTAATGTTATCAGTCCTTATCTCCACAGACTGGTGTATAGCTCGGGGGATGTGGGTGGAATCGCACCTAGCACCAAGCAGCTCAACAAAGGGGGGGTGGTGGTGGTGGTGGGGGGTGGTGGTGGTGGTGGTGGGTGGTGGGGTGGGGGGGGTGGGGGGGGTAAGAATTGCACCACCACAATCCACCCCATGACGAAAGTCAATTTATCTTGTCCATAGAGTGGCAGTGTGGTTGCCTCTTGCCTCTATGCCTATAAACAGAGGATGCCATAATCCAGTTACAGTTGAAGGAAATTTTGTGTTTGATTAGCTTCAAAAAGAAAAAAAAATATTTTGGGATGGTGTACACACGGGGATACTTCTGCAACTGAGTAATCTGTTTAACCATCCTCCAAACCTTAATATACAATACAATTATGAGCAGTAAACATATTAAAATTAGAATTAAGAAAATCATGACCGGGTGGAACATGGAATTGAACAGTCCTGTTGCAGTTGGTGACCATCCAGATAAGCTTTCCCACCATCGATGCTCTCCATCCCTTTTGACTCTTGTTAACACTTGATGTATTTCTTCTATATCATGTTGGACCGTGATAAGAGTCTTTTGTCCAGTTTTCTGTGCTTGTTGCAGGAGGTCGATTAAGTCAGGATGTTGGAGGAGTCGTATGGACAGTACCATCTATTAATAAGGAATCACATCATGTTCGCATGCAAACACATCCTTTTCCAACATATATGACTACGCTTTCAGGGGTTTCATTTGGGTGGATCTCAAAGTGACAAATGTTTTGTTCAGTATCAAGACAAATGTCTTGAGCCTCAAGAGTATTTCCTTCACAAATGAAGCCTCGTTGTTCTCGCACAGTACATGCATTTACATCAATTGTTTGCCATTTCCCCTCCTTCTGGTGGGCCCATACTTTATGTTCTGAGGGACAGAGTATGTTTCCATTGTGATTTAGTCCTAATGCAAGGATTGGGTATATGTTGTACACTGAGGCATTGCGTATGGTGAGGACAAATGCAATAATCCTATCACCTTCTGTGTAGTGAGGAAAGTTGACCAATTAGACCTGCCTTGTAGTGTTTTGATGCTTCCAGTGTATCTCAGTAATGCAAGATCCCAAGGATTTGATGTGTGAGCCATTGTAAGTGTCTTTACTCTCATGAGCAGAAAAAGGAAGAGAGAAGAAGAGCCGTATAGACAGCATTGTTGTAGCAATCGAGGTATGATGGTGAGGGAGAGAAAGGGTAGGCATAATGCTGCAGAGAGTCTCATATTGAAGATGAGGGTTGTTCCCACAGTGCTACTGGTGGACTTGCTGGGTATGGTGTCTGCTTCCACAGTGTCGTTGGTGGAGTCGGTTATTTCTGAAAAGGAAAGAAAAGAGAACGGTCTCGGGGGGGAAGCTGAACAGGTTACCCCTTAGGATGCCGGATAAATCCATCTAGTACTGATTTTATGTTTTATTCCATTATTATCAATAGCATCCCATGCTAGAAATCCTCGTGGCTTGACCAGGGTTACTGGTATTGTTCCTACAGATGGTATTTTTGCCATCACGGGCTGTCCTGCTTTCATTGAGGACCAGGTGAGCTCATTGATGAGGGTTTTTCCTGAAGAAGGTGTTAAGAAGGCTCGAGTAATTGGACTTCCATAGGGACCATACCGATTATTTAACTGCTGTAAAATTTCAGAAAGACGGCTGTCCCATTGTCCTTCATGTGGTTTAAGATATTTTTTTCAGCAGTCCATTGGCTCATTCAACTATACCATTAGATTGTGGGTAATAAGGTGTGTGAAATACCCACTTTATTTCTTTTTGCTTTGCCCATTCCTGTACTTCTTTACTAGTAAAGTGTGAGCCATTGTCACTCTGGATAGAAGCAGGGACAGGTAAAATTGAGAACCATGAGGAAAGGCCTCGGATAGTATTCTGTGCATTAGCCTTTTGGCACTTGGTAGCTGTAAGGAGTCCAGATATTATCTCTACACCTGTTAAAATATATTTGTACCCAGCAGAGGATTTTAAAGGACCAATGTAATCAATTTGCCAAGTAGACCACAAAGTTTTCCCTTCTTTAATGTGTAAAGGTGGTGCTTTGGCAGGATGGTCCATCTGCAATTTTAATTTACACTGGGGGCACTCAGGATGGTTTCACATGTTTTCCTACTGAGGGGCCATCCCCAGCTTTGAGCTGAAAAGTAAAGTGCTTCTCGACCTGTGTGGCCTAATTTTTGATGAAACCATTCTCCCAATCGATACCATGTGGGGTTTGAGGAATCTTCAATGTCTATTTTCCTAATTTTTGTCAATTCATCCACCCTTTGGTTCAAATTTGTAGCTGGTTTGTTGTCATTAGCATGAGCTTTTACCCATCCTATTTGGAATGGTGTTTTTCTGGCCATGGTTAATAGTAATTGCCAGTCTTCAGTTCTCCAGATTGGGGATTTATTTATCTCCCAGTTTAGGGCTTCCCATTGACAAAGCCACTGTGTGGCACCTGCCCAGACAGCATAAGAGTCTACATAAATGGCTTTTGCTTCATTTTGTGCTGCCAAGACAACTGCTCTTAACTCTCCTACTTGAGCACTGCCTTCACCCTCTTCAATAACTTGTTTGCCTGTTTTGATTTCTAATGCAACAGCTTTATATTGCCATTTACCATCCACTCTTTTTGCCGAGGCATCAGAAAACCAGACACCCTCGGTTGGTGAATCTTCAGTGAAGGGAGGTGCATCTAAAATTGGTGAAGGTTTGAATGGTTGTTGTAATGCCAGGGGGTCAGTATTAACAGGCATTTGCAATTTAGAAACTTTTGTGTGTCCTTCACTTAATTGCATTTCATCTGCCACACCCACTAGATAGGCATACCATTTCCTAATTGTAGGTTTTTGTGCAATTCCCTCTGGGGGAGCAGTCCCTTTTAGGATTGTGTCTAATAAATTAAAGGGACCTCTGGTCTGAACAGCTTGTTCTTGACGTATTTTCTCAACTTGTTTAACTGCACGGACTAGAGACAAGAGACCCTTTTCCCACTCTGAATATCTTTGTTCGGTCTCTTTAAATGCAGTTGAGCTAAACAGTAAAGGTCTCTTTGGCTCATCAGGGCTGATTTGAAATAAGTTGCAATAAGTACCATGTTCTGCAAAACCCCATTCTGCTATAATAGGGTCACGAGGATGAACAGGTCCTAGGGATTGATAGGTTTTTAATTCCAGTATTGGAGTTTTAATTGCTTCTTCATGTTCTGAATCCCATCTCCACGATTTTCCTTTTCGTAAAAGTGAATAAAGTGGGCGGGCAATGATGGAGAATCCAGGTACATGTTTTCTCCAATATCCTAAAGTGCCCATTAGCTGTTGTAATTCTTTTCTAGATTGGGGCATTTCTGATTGGTCTATTTTATTTAGAGTATCTGGTGGGATTGCTGCACTTCCAGCAATCCACCAAGTGCCCAGGAATTTCACTTCTTTACTTGGTCCCTGACATTTTTCAGGTGGAATTTCAATTTTTGCTTCATGCAATGTTTGCCAAACTGTTGCTGCCACTTCTCCCACCTTGTTAGGAGAGGGTCCTCCAATTAGAATATCATCTATATACTGATACAGTTTTACATCTGCAGGGAGTGAAACTGTCTGTAAAAGTTCAGCAAGCGCAGCATGAGCAATTGTGGGTGTTTATATCCCTGTGGGAGTCTGTTAAAGGTATATTGGATACCTTCCCATGTAAACGCGAATTTTTCTTTATCTTTTTCCCTTAAAGGGACCATGAAAAACATGTCTTTTATATCTAGCACTGCCATCCAAGGATGTGCGGCGGCTTGCAGTGTAGCGGTTAAAGCTGCAATGTTGGGGACTGCCGCTGTCAATGGGGCTGTATTGGCATTTAAACGCCGATAATCGACTGTTAAACGCCACCTCCCGTCTGGTTTACGGACTGGCCAGACAGGAGAATTGTATGGGGAGTGAGTTCGGGAAATAATCTGCCGTTTTTCTAAGTCTGCAATTACTTTAGAAATTCCAGTTCGTGCTGTAGCAGAAATTGGATACTGTGGGACATTAGTAATTTTTGATTTGGGAAGTGCTGGAGCTGCACGGAGTACACGCACTGTGGCAGTTTGTTGATTTTTATTAGGGTTAGGGCTGGCAATTGAACCAAAAGACCACAGACTGCCATCTGGCAAACGCCAGGTCCGGCCGTTCAATGCGTCAAAACCCAGGATATTTTCATAATGCTCCTTGATCGCAAAGCGAAGAGATGTTACACGTTTTTCGCCAGGGAGCAGTAAATTAACTTTTGCTGTCTGGCACACAGTGCTAGTTCCTGTAACTCCGGTAATTTTAACCTTTCGCCGGCCAGGTCGTATGCCTAGCTTATTGGCATCTCGCTGTGTAATTATTGAAATTTGTGCACCAGTATCAATTAAAAATTTTATTAATTGATGTTGAGGACCAACTGGAATTAAAATGTAAGGGCCGTTCTCATTTATCCACTGATAAGCTTCTCCTTGCCGGACTGGCAGGCCCAATTGCCATCTGAACCTTATTAGTTTTTTGATCCTGTGCTTTGCAACTGATCCTCTTGAGGGAGGAAAGGGTTATCTCTTTTTTTTTCTCTGGGAGCTGGCGACGGGGGGAGTTGGAGCATTTGAAGCGATACCTTTTTGAAATGCCTGAATTAGACTCAGAATGACGCCGGTAGGCTGTCGCTGAATCGCGGCTCTAGGAATTCCTAGTGATAATGCTTGCTTCCATAGTTCATTTCTCCACTCCCGACCCCTAGATTGTCAGTCAGAAGGTTTTTGTTCCTGAGAATTATTTTGATGCAATTGTTTAATTTGCCTAACAGTGCGACCTATATTTTTTGTTTCATTGGGGATTTCATTCCATCCCATTTCTCAGGCATGATTTATAGTTTCATGCACTAAAGTTGCCCAAGTGGGTAATACTCTTGGTTCTAATTCTTCTTCCCCACTATTTCCAACAGTTTGTGTTAAATTTACCAATTCATTATAATTTAAGTCTCTCTGGATCTCATCCCATTTTGCAATGAGAAAAGGTTTGAGCATGGCAGGGGCTCCTTTTATCAGTACTTTAAGTATAGCAGGAGCTACAGTTGCTGAAAGAGGAACATCAGTAGGCTTACGCTGATGCATGGCTTGAACACAGGCAGCTTTTGTAAAAGCTGCAGAGAGGTCATTTAGAGATTTGATAGGTATTAACAGAGGTTCTCCTCTCTCTAAGGCATCAATGCCACCGGCCCAATATGCCACTCTGCTTGTTAGTGAGTGTGTTACCGAAAATCCGGAATAAAGAACTTATCAACACCAATTTGATGCAGATAAGCAGACACTTCTTTATTGACGGCCGGGCGCGCAGGGGAGTATTCTCACCAACAACGCGCACCAAGCACTAAAATCACTCATCTTATATAGAACTTTTCATATACAATTTCCAAGGACACAGTTTCATACACAAACACAATTCCCAAGGACACGGTTTCATACACAAACACAGTTTCCTTGGCAAGTACTTGTAAGCTGTTACGGTTGTTTCCCCAAGTTTCTATTAATCCTAGACTTTGACAACTACTTGTATTCTTCTGGTCCTATCTATATATTATAAATCAATTTACAGATCAGTTTGTATTTGGTTACCTAGGTTCCAAGCGTTTCTACTAAATGATTATGACCAATCTCTTCGGCCTTGGTATGGGACTGTATAGGTGACTCTAAAGCAGCAATCGGTTGCCAACACAAACCACAACAAACAAAAATTTTACTAAATATTTCTTATGATTTTATATTTCTATTAAATCAAACACAATTTCTTCTAGTTATTGGTAAATCGATAACAAGTGGGGGTCACTCGGGGGGTTGGGACCAGCATCCAAAAAGACACCAGGACCCCAATAACCACTGGCTTCATCGCTATCTAGTAAAATTCTATCTCCCCCATTTAGAGACACTCTCCATAGGTATTCAGTTTCAGTTTCTCCAGGCTTACGGCCGTAACGATCTTGTAAATTGGCTATTTGAATTGGATCAAAAGGGGTTGTTTTGCTGATGGGACTTCTCACACCACCCCGAGGTCCTGTTGTTTCTTCTGTTTTAATAATTGGTCTGACTGTAAGTGGGGGAGACTCAGGCGGCTGAAAATGATTATTTTCATCTGAGTCGTCATTATGTGTATCGCTCCAAATGTTACCATCCCAGTCTTCAGGGGACACAATTAATTTTCTGATTTGAACTATATCAGGGGGGTTCGGAGACTGCATTAGCATCATTTCAACGCGTTCCCCCAGTTTTTGTTGTTTCAATTGGGATTCCTGAAGTTGCTGTTGCAGCTGCTCTATTTTAATCGATAACAGGAGATTGGTGGATTTGTGCCCTGTAATTTCATCTTGTAAATTTTGTATTTTACGATTAACTTTCTCTCGTTCATGACAGGCAGCTTCCAGGCACACTCCCAACATTTTACAAATCATACCTTTATTTTTTCCAAATTTAGTTGCACCTCTAGCATTAGTTAACTGTTTTTCTACCTCTTCCCAGTTGTGCCAATTATTATAAGCCCAATCCTCTGGGAAGGTGGGATTTGGTTGGATACCGTGTTTTTGTTAGTATTTGGTGATTTTGCTTGTCATCCTGCCGACTACGCCAATTTGTCGCGGATGAAAGTATTGACACGGTAGTATTTAGTAAGAAATCTAGGTTTATTAATAACTAACAGCCATTTATTATTATAAAATAATTCAGAAATACTAAAAGAAAGAAAAGCGACTTATTCAGATTCTAAAATGACAAGATTCACACTAACTTACTTAACGGTACCTATATATATACATATATACACATGCATGCACATAACAAAATGGACAAACATACAGAAACAAAGGAGTTTGGATTCAGTAGAATGAACACAGAACAGACATACACACACAGAAACAAGGGTACGTACCCACACACCCACACACCCACACACACAGAGTAAAGAGAAGCTAGCTCAAAGAAAATTTCCCTCTCGAGTTTAGAGCAAATACTCCCAATGCCTTGGCATTGCTCAACGGGCGATAACTGAGACTCGAGCAGGGGACTTCGCCCTGGCCTTCCGTGTGGAGCAGACGACACCTTAAGGGTTTGGTACCTGAGAGGCGTCCCAGCTCGGGGGGGGGGGGGGTAAGAATTGCACCACCACAACCACCAACCCAGAAAGCACTTGAGTTACCCGAGCTAACAGCCAAAGTGCTCGCAGATATTACGGTCACATCCACACCAGTATGTAAAATGCCTGTCAGTTCAACAGATTCTTCTGCTTTAGTGAGGGCACATTTTATCAGGGGTCGACTTTGTCTCACTGTCTGAGCTCAAAATACTTGAGGAGTACATGCTGATCCAAATCCTGAGTCACCCCAGCCTCTTGGCATAGTATTAGGGGGAGCTGTAGTAAAATAAACAAGCTGAGTAATTTTTGACCCTTTTGTTACTGAACACGGGGGTCCAGGGGTCCAGGCCATAATTCTGATTTCCCCTTCATAATCAGCATCTATGACCCCTGGTAAAACGAACAACCCCTGTAAGGTTGTAGATGATTTTTATGACAATACTCTTCTCAGATAGATGGTACAAGGGTGCACTCTCCCCACAGAGTATGCACCTAAATTCAAGACAACAACTAACACAGAATTACTGCCTCCCACTAAAGGGGATATTTTACATATGACACTTAAAACACTGAGCCCGAACAAACAGGCAGCACCGATGACCCAGCGGGCACTAGGACGCTCTGTCAGAGAACTCCACACTCCGCAGCTGCCGCTGGGCTGCGTCTCACACCCGCAGAACAGTCACACAAAGAGGCCTCTTACACTTATTACTCACACAACATAAAATGACAAACACTACAAACATCAAACCACCATTAAGAATATAGAAAGCCATTGCTTGTTGATTATGTGGTGTTGGCAGACAAGGGGCGCCGCATCCCAGTGTCAGCAGCTTCTGTAAAAACTGCTGCTTTTGGGGGGGGGGGGGGGTGAGAGCGGGGGGCCGAGAGCGCGGTGCCGGGCTCAGCCGCAGGCAGGTAGGAGACTTAAGACTTTCTTAGTTTTCTCATTAGCATTATCATAAGTGAGCATATCAAGAAATTTAACTTTCATTTCATCATTTCAGTCAGGATTACCATTGCTAGCAGCATGTAGTCTATCAATAAATTTAGGCTAGGGCTCCGTGGGCCCCTGTCTTACTCCTGTAAATGCTGGTGCCGCTTTTTCATCCTGTACGGCTAAAATCGTTTTTACGGCTAATTCTTGGGTTAATGTAACACTTCTGGTTGAAACCCTGCTTGCCAGTCCGGGTTGGCAAAAGGGCCTGCGCCCATCAGCATCTGAGCTTGCACCCCATATAGAGGATCCCCTTGCTGACGGGGTGTGGCTGCCGCAGCCTCGCAGGCCACTTGCCAACGTTGGAGAAATTGCAATTGTTGGGAAGCTGTTAGTAAGGTTTGTACAATCATGCGCACGTCATACGGAGTTAATAAATGTGCTGTAAGAATATGCTGAATTACTGAATTAGTGTATGGCGATTTTAACCCATATTGTGTTACGGCTAATTTGGCCTCCTTAATCATTTTCCAGTCTCAGGCCTCCCACTCATTGCCCTGTGGGGTTACTGTTACCGGGAACACCACAGGTCCCAGCTCGTTAAACTGCCCCTCTATTATCGCATCCCGAGTAACTCCCCGCCATCGATGTGCCGGATTACCATTACCACCCGCGCCTCCCAGTGCCCCCCTCCCTTTGAGCCGACGATGGCCGCGGCCCGATTGCCACTGTTCCCCCTGACCGCCCCCCCCAGTGTCGGGGAAAAAGGGGTTAATCGGAAGAGGGGGCGGCGGCGGTGCCGGAGGAATAGGCCGAGCCGCTTCCTTCATTCGGATTTCAAGTTGCTCTAGTTTTCTCGTTAGGTCTTGCAGGTGCTGATCTTGTAAACCATCACGAGATTGTTCCTGCACCGGTCGGGGTGTCGGGGGCGAGGACGGGGGCAGGGCTGGGTCGGCGCCTTCCTCTGGCGAGGCGGCGGCGGGGGGCGGCGGGGTCGGGCGGGGGGCGGCGGGAGCGGGGCGGGGCGGGGCGCTCCGGGGATTGGTCCTTTGAGCTTGAGGGGGGGGAGTCGAGCTGTAGTAAACCTGTTGACTTTTGCTCTTGCCTTCCCTGCCGCACGGGTGCTGCGCGTGCAGCGTCCCCGTCCCTCCTTTTAGGAGCCGCCTTGGGGAACAGGGATCCCGCGAACGTCCCAGCAGTGGCGGAATCCTGAGCGCCAGCGCGTTCGGCCTCTGCTGACCAGGCAGCGAAAGCGGAGGCGGGGGTCTGCCGTTCTGCTTTCAGTTCTGTCAGAGTGTCTAGGACCAATCTCCACACGGTGGAGAGTTTCCCACTGTCTTTAGAGCCTGAGCTAATGTCGTCCCACAGTGCCGCGCCGATCTTTTCCCAAGTAGCTGCTTCAAAGGCTGCGCTCACTGAGGGGATTAGTCCGTGCTGCCGAGCCCACAACAGCACCCTCCTCAGGTTCCCCTGATAAGATAATCCTCTCTCAGAGAGTATGTGTTGGAGGAGCTTAACCACTGCCGCTTCTTCTTTACCCAGCGCGGACCCCATCTCCTCCCCAGCCGCTCACCTGATCAGGGCGAGATTCCCACGATTGCGCGCGCGTCTTCCCAGGCGCCGGGGCAGCGCCTGCTACGGCTGATACTGTCCCCTCTGGGCCGTCTTCTCTTGCTCGGGCGAGCACCGACGGGAGGGTCCCGATTCCCCAGGGCTTGAGTCCCGCGTATCTTCCATGAGGCTCCCTCGGGTCCCTGGTCGGGCGCCAGTTGCCGACGCGGAAGCCTCGGACACAACTTAGACGATCAATGTGATCAAGTTGATGCCACTTTATTAACGGCTACACAGCAATTTATACTCTATCACAAGCTTCACGCGCCGCTATCTTATTGCTAATAGGCTAAAGCTACTTGTCCACGCACCCTTTTGCCCCCTATGATTGGTCCCGGTGTGGTGTCCACGCGCTGCTCTCCCCCCAGGTAGACCCCCTGTTTTCGACATTCCAACATCTTTATCTCTTGGCCAGGAATGTAGTTTCTCAGGCCGTCTCGGCCTTGTTTGTGTCCTTGAACACAGCTGCAGCTTGCTGTTACAGTGAGGCCCCTTGGTCTGGATCGCTCACAACATGTCTGTTGTTCTCCAGCGATTCCACACCTCCACAGTTGGTGTACATCTTAGTCCTTCTCCCACATCCATTTCTGGATAGTCCATCGCAGCCAAGCCGGCAGAATACGAGGATGGTGCACCTTTAATCACCTTCCTCCACATGGCCCGTGTGCACAGGACATCCTCTGGATTTTTAGGGGCTTCATCATTATCTGGATCACCATAGATGACTTCCAGCACTGCTAGTTCTCTCAGGTACTGGACACCTTCATCCGCAGTAGTCCACTTCCCTGGGGAGTTGTCCGTAAGATCTTCCTTGAAAGGATATCTTGCTCTAACACTTGAAAGGAGCCGTCTCCACAGACTGCAAATTCCTGTTTCTTTTCCAATTCCCCTTTCAATTCCTCGATCTCTAGCAAGGGAACCCAGCTGTTGGGCTTCCTTACCTTCCAGCTGCTGAGCATCAGCCCCATTATCCCAGCATCGAAGCAGCCAGGCAGCAATCCGCTCACCCGGCTGGCGGCTATAGTCTTTCCGCAGATCTCGCAGTTCTGATGACGTCAGGGACCGGGTAGTTTCTGCCTCCTGTTTGAGTTCTGTTATTCCCTCTTCTGACCCCTTTGCTGAAGGACCCGCTTCTTCCTCCTCTTTTTCGTCCCTTATTAATCGAGGGTATGGACCTCTTGTTCTCCTTGTCCACTGTTTCTTTTTTACTACTGGGGCAATCTCTGCTGTTGTTGTTTTTGTTTGAGTTCCCGTTTCCACCACAGTCCTTTGAGAGCACTGAACTGCAGCTCGATAAGCACAGGCCAGGCCCCAGTACAGCGCTAGGAGTTGCTGATTTTCATCGGGATAGACAAGGCACCCTTCTATCAGGTGTTGTGTCAGTTTTGTGGGGTTGCTTGCCTGTTCAGGGGTAAGATCCCAGGCTACAGGAGGTGATAACCGTCCTAGGAATCTGCCCAAATCCTTCCACTCCCCCTGCCACCCAGGGACAGGCCGCCTCAGGGCACATTTTGGTATTGACTGACCCAAAATTTGCCTTCTCTTACACCAAAAACCTACCGAGCTCCACACAGCCCACAATAGGCGAACAGCATTAATGAACAGTATCAAAGAGCTAACATAAGGATGAATAAGTACTTTGGGAGCTTGCAGAATAAAACCACTCATGATGTTCCCAATTTCTTCCAGCATGTTCCCGAGCTTAGCAAAATAAAGAGAAGCAGAGCAATAAACAAACCCGTGACCAGCACAAGAGCTTGTCGCTTTCTAACTGCTATAGCTATAGCACAATTAATATAAAACTGCCGTTGTCTTTGCCCCACGTTGGGCGCCAAAAAAGACTGTGGTGGTTTGACCTTGGCTAAATGCCAGGTACCCACCAAGTCACTCTATCACTTCCCCCCCCTTCCCCCTTTTTTCTCAACAGGGCAAAGAGGGGAAAGAAAATAAGATAGGAAAACAAAACAACCCTTGTGGGTAAAACAACAGCAGTTTTAATATAAGCAAAGCGAAGCAAAGGTCCGTGTGTGGAAGCAAAAGAAGAAAACAGATTTATTCTCTACTTCCCATGAACAGGCGATGTCGGGCCTTCTCAGGAAGCAGGGCTCCAATACGCGTAGTGGTTGCCTCGGAGGACCAAGGGTGACCCCACCCCCTTCCCCCCTTTTCCCAGCTTTATACTGAGCAGACGTCATATGGTCTGGAATATCCTTTGGTCAGTTCGGGTCAGCTGTCCTGGTTGTGTCCCCTCCCAAGATCTTGCCCACCCCGTCCCACTGTGGGGGGAAATGTCAGAAAGAGCCTTGGTGCTGTGTAAGCACTACTCAGCAGTAGCCACACCACCAGTGTGCTATCAACACCCTGCCAGCTCCCAACATAAAACACAGCACCATGAGGGCTGCTACAGGGGAAAACCAATTCCAGCTCAGCCAGACCCAGTACACTTACTAACAAAACTCTCTGAGTAATATACAGAAAAAGCATACATATGCATTAGATTTCTTAGAAAAGGCAGTCTTATGCTAATGGGTTCTCAGAATTCATTTACACAGTCTGAGCATGCGTAGTAAAAATAGAGTGAGGGTCTTCTCCCCTCCTTCGGGGTCCACACAGCCTTTCTCACACTGTCCGCTAGTGAACTTTAGGTTTCTGGTGTCCATATATGGTTACAGAGTTACTTCATCCGTCCTTCAGCTCCTGTTTGTTCCAGCTTTCAGCACTTATCTTGACACTGGCGTCTTCTTAGGCCCTTGTTTTCTTTAGGTTCCTGCTATTAGGGATGTACTCAGGGAGCTTTTCAGACTGTCCAAGGTCTGTCTTATCTTTACTAGGCAAGGAGTTAAAGGTTTCAAAACATCTTACAAGTGGGTAACGACTACGGAGGGCAGTTAGGAAAAAGTATAAATGAAATTATATACATTACAGTAAAATACAGGAGAAATACAGGAAAAAATAAAAGCTAGTAAAATACAAGTGATGTCTAACGTTAAAAATAAATGTCTTATATTACAGGTCCCTGTACATTAGCAATTGCAAGTATACTTGTAGCAACTTCCCTTCAATATGATGTCATGCTCAGCAATAAAAGCGAAGAGAAAGGCGGGGGGAAGCATTCGTTATTAAGGTGTTTGTCTTCCAAAGCAACTGCTATGCATACTGAGGCCCTACTTCCCAGGAAGTGGCTGGACATTGCCTGCTGATGGAAAGTAGAGAATAAATCTTTTGTTTTCCTTTGCTTCCGCACGTGGCCTTTGCTTTTCTTTATTAAACTGCCTTTATCTTGACCCATAAGGGGTTTTTTCCATCTCATTTTCTCCCCCCCACCCTGTCCTGCTGAGGAGGGGGAATGACAGAGTGGCTTGGTGGGCACCTGGTGGCCCGTCAAGGTCAACCCACCACAGGTGATGATGTGCCACAGGGCTAGATCCCCAGCACCTACTACAGCAACTATTTCTGGAGCATTAGAGGCCTTAACTCATATCAAGCTCCAGAGGAAGAATACAGCTCTCTAGGTCTTGGGTTTCAGGGAGAGACTGGACCCTCTTGCTGGGGCTGGGGCAATGGAAGATGGTGTCCCTGACTGCAGAAGATGTGTGCTGGTGGAGGGACTGTATTGTCAATTAAAGGTGCTGTGGGAAGAAGTCAATAAACTGCACAACATGAAAGATGATAAGGAAGAGATGAACTGGACCTTCTTCAAGACCCTGCAGATAGGAGCATGAACCTCCAACTGCACTGAAGAAGGGGCAGTCAGACTCTGTGCTTATTGGGTTGGGAAATAGAGGCTCCAATGATGGTGAGGGTTGGAAGTTTGTGATTTCTGGCAGCAGGAGGATGGCTCTTCCTCCAACTGCAGATTCGCATCTGTAGAATGGTTTTAGTGCTTTGGTAGCAGATGAGCATCTGGAAGCTCTGTCCAATGAAGCAGTTGAGCCTGAACTACTCTAGAGCATCAGCAGGAGGAGCTGTAAGAGATAGTAGTGATTGACTCCCTGCTGCAGGAGACAGAAGTCCCCATCTGCCAACTTGACCTGCTGTCTAGGGAGATTTGCTGCTTGCCATGCACTCAGATCCAGGGCACCATGAAGAGACTGCTGAGGTTTGTCTGGCCCTCAGACTATGATCCCCTGCTGCTTATACTTGTGGGCACCAGCAATACTTCCAAGGGAGATCTGGAGCATATCAAGTGTGACTACATGGCTCCGGGGAAATGGTCAGGGCATGGGGACCCAGGTGGTGATCTCCTCAATTCTGCTAGTGAAAAGGTTTGAAGAGGACTAGATGGGTCAAAATCTGTTTATGCAGCTGGTGTTGACAACAGGACTCTGGATTTTATGACCATGGGGACATCAAGGATTGCTTGGAAGAGATGTTATTTATCTGATGAAGTGGGGCAAAAAAACATCTTTGGCAATAGTCTGGCCACCTGGTGAGGAGAGCTTTAAACAAGGAATGATGAGGGAGGAACGATCAAGTGAGGAAGTGATAGACTGGGTTGGGAAGCTGTATTGGGTTTGCGTGGCAAGGTTTTGGGGGGGGGGGGGGGGGGGGGGGGGGCCGCTACAGGGGTGGCTTCTGTGAGAAGCTGCCAGAAGTTTCCCTGATGGCAGATAGAGCCAATGCCAGCCAGCTCTAAGATGGACCCACCACTGGCCATGGCCGAGCCAATCAGTGACAGTGGTAGCGCCTCTATGATAACCTATTTAAGAAGGAGGGGTAAAAAACTGCCCAAGAGAAAACTGCAGCCAGAGAGAGGAGTGAGAATATGCGAGAGAAGCAACTCTGCAGACACCAGGGACAGTGAAGAAGGAGGGGGAGGCTCCTGGAGCGGCATTGGTGGGCACATGGCATCTAGCCAGGGTCAACCCACCACAATCAAAAAAAATCAGTTTCTTGTCTGCACTCTTTGCTTCTGTGGTGGGCTGACCAAGCATCTCTAACACTCCCCTCCTCAGAAGGATGAGTGGAGAAAATATGATTTAAAAGCTCACGGGTCAATATAAGGACAGGGAGAAAACAGAAGGAAGGCAAGAAGACTCGTGGATCGAGATAGTGACAGTTTAATATGGAAAGCAAAAGCTGCATATGCAAGCAAAGCAAAAAGACAAGTTCATTCACTACTCATGTATCCCATGTGTGGGACCCCATTCTGGAGCTGGAGAAGAGCATGAGGAGGAAGGAGAGGCAGAGACAACACATAATGAACTGACCGCAACCCTTATTCCTTGTCCCACTGAGCCGCTCAGGGGGAGGAGGTAGAAGAGTTGGGAGTGAAGTTGAGCCTGGAAGAAGCAAGGGTATCTGGCCCTCTGCCCCTCCATGTCAGTCTCTCCAGGTCATCTCTCACCCTTGCCCCCCCCCCCCCACTTGCTCGGGCTCTCTCCCCACCCCACCCCCGACTCCCTCTCACTCACTTTCTTCCCATCTCCCTGTCTCAGTCTTGCTTACACCTCGGCCTGTCTCTCCCCCCCCCTCCAGTTGCGTTCCCATTATCTCTCTCATTCTCTCTGCCTCTTTCTATCCATGCACCTCGGTTTTATTCTCTCTCGATCTCTCTGTGTCTCTCCCCATCTCATTCTCTTGGGGTCGCTCTCCCATCCCTCTCATCTGACTTTCTCGGTCTCCCTTTTGCAAGCTCTCTCACCTTCTCTCACTCGCTGCCTCGGTACCCCGTCCCTCTCCTTCTCCGCCATGCCCCCGGTCTCTCTCTGTCTTGGGCTCAGCATCTCGATTTCTCTTGATCATTCTCTCAGTCTCTATGTGTGTGCGCGACCCTCTTTCAGCCCCCCTCCCCCTTTCTCTTTTGCCCCCCCCCCCCCCCCCCCCCGACTTGGACACCCCCCTCCTGGTCACAGTCACGGCTCAGTCTCCCTCTGTCTTGGTCTTAGCCTTTCCCCCCCGTGCTACCCCACCTATGTCTCTCCTCCCTGTCTCTGTTCCCCCCACAACCTCCCCACATCCCGCATTTTTTGGTGTCGATAACTCTCTTTGCCTACCCACTTCTCTCTCCCTCTCCCCTGTCTCTCCCCCCACCCCCTCCTGCCCCTTCCCTTCCCTATATCTCTTCCCTTCCTCTGCTCTCTCTCTCCCACTCTGTTGTCTTCTCTTTTTCCTCTCTTTGTCCCTCCTTTCCCCTCATCTTTTTTCACTCTCATCCTATCTTTTTCCTCTGCTTTTTAATCCTCACTCTCTCTTTTGCCTCTGTCCTGTTCCCTCTTTCCCCTGCTCTCTTGATGCCTTTTTCCTGCTCTCTTCCTCCATCTGTCTTGCGCTCTCTCTGTGTCCGCCTCTTCCCCGTTTCTCTCTTCTTCTCTCTGTCTCCCCCAGCTCCTGTATCCCTCTCGCCCTCACCCATCTCCCTCCCCATCTCCCCCTTCCTTCTATTCCTCTCTCCCTCTCCTCCCTCTTTACTCATATCTCCCCCCCCCCCCCCCCCGCTCTCTTTCGCCCCCACCCTCTACCTTTCCCTCTCACGTCTCCCTTATCCGCCTCCACTCCCCCCCCCCCCCCCCCCCCCCCGCTCTCTCTGGCGCTCTCTGACTATTTTACCTCTTTCCCTCTCGCTATCTTTTGCGTCCTTTTTTTCCCTATCTTTAAACCTCTTTTTTGCTCTTGCTTTTACTCGTGCCCTGTTTTGCTCTCTTTTCTTTTTCTCACGGGGCTAAGGTGATTATTTTCAAGTATTACAAACTCTTCATATATCTTAGATATATCTCTCAAATAGATCTAAATATATAAAGACCAGCTCTTCTAAAGGTTTTTTGGTTTGTTGTTTTTAAAGCATAGCATTGTCAAAATCCAGTGACTGATGATCAGTGTTACTGAATTTTAGCTTATAATCCATTAAATGCCTTGTTTGTATTCTACTGAATTTTGTTTGTACACCTTTACATTCATATTGTTTGCTCGTTCTGATCCATAACTCTTATCCATATACATAGATAAGCAGTTGTCGAGATGAATTTTTTAGTATTGGTATGAACATTTAGAAGTACTGATATGGAAAAATGTAATGATGTTACCACGAACATAAAATGGAATAAAATAAGTGCTGGTGTAATTTTTTATTTTGTACTTTTTTTTTAGTTCTGTCGTGGTATGTTGCAATATATTTGACCTGTTCTGACAACTGTCTGTAAATATGAAAAAAGCTTAGAGAACAAGAGGTACACATATGAAAATGAAAATGTTTTATTTGGGGGTGTTGATGTCTATCTAAAGAAGCAATGTGTATATATAGCCATAAACTATTTAAACCAAAAGTGCAAAGCACTCTGATAGTTGAGTTCCTCTTTTTCACTTCTGTTTTTCTGTAAATTAACTAAATCCATGTTAATTTTTCCATTTTCAGTCATCAAGTAAACAGGATAATAATTTACCTACAGAAGACAAAGAGATGGATACTGTCAAAGATGATGTCCCCTTTGAAAAACTCAGTAGCAAAGTATGTGGAATGTTACTCTTTTTAACCTAAAGAAGTTAACTTCAGTACTGTGTACTTTGACTTGCAACTGTATCTTCCAATACTTAGAAGCTACAGTTGCTAGCACTGTGACTGTCTCGGGAGTGGTTTAAAATGTAGATGTTTCATATGTATTCAGATATATTTCTACCGCTCATTGAAGCTAATGGGAATTAGAGATATCATCAGAGAGCAAACTTTGATGTAATGATATTTACTAACAGAAAGCGTCTTGATGTGATGAAATTTTTTGCCTAAAAGTCGCATATCAGAAGCTTCAGTTATGTGATTTCCCTGAGAAATTCTTGATCATTTAAACTATATCTTAAGTTTGCTAAGACACTTTATTTTTTCTTATCTTCATAGGATGTGATGAAAACAAACGATATATGCATTCCTAAAGTTGTTAGAAGAGGAAGGAAGAGAAAGGTAGCAATATATTTAACTAACTTGTTAGAATCTGGATTGAAAGGTATTTTCTTATGGGATAGTCCGATTTCTTTAATAATAGATTGTGTCAGTTTATAGTGCTTTTACCTTCTCCTGTGCATACCACCACCCCCACCCCACCACCCCAATTTGAAAGGGATGTAGTAACTTCTGTTTTCCCAAAGGCCATTTTGCCACACACAATTCTGTGTTTGAACTTGGTGCAAAGTAGGGAGCTCCCATCTTTTCCTGGTTTAGTGTAAATATGAAATGTTAAGGAATAAATTGTTGTTAAACCACTAACAAAATAATCTCTTTTGACCCCCCCCCCCAACATTTCTGTAGCGTGTTCATAATACCGAATCAAACACTTGAAATATTGTCCCTTTTCATGAGGCTGTGCTTATGTAGTCACATTGATTTGGCAGAAATCTGGCCTTCTGAAAGCAGTGGTCCCAGCTGCTTGCACTTCTTGTGCAAGCATTAATGCTCATGTAGCCACACAGCAAGCCAGATCAGGGAGTTGATCTAGAATAAAGTGGGGTAAAGTCTAATTTTAAGTTGAAGCCATTTCCTGATTCAACTTGCTTGCATTAGTGCTGGCAGCAGAAATGAGTAGGAAGGTATAACCATGGCCTTAGTGTGCTATGCCATGAATCATTAGCATACTGCATATCAGAAAGATAAAGAAAGATGCAGCATTTGTATGTCCTTATGAGAATTACTTCTCCTTTTTAAAAAACAGAGTATAAGTAATACCTTATTGAAAATCCAGCCTCCAACCTGGGACACTGAGGAGCCAAAAGATTGTGTGGGTGTTTTGGGTTTTTTTAACTTCCCAAAGGGACAAAAACCTCTCGGATGACACTCTGAAAGAGAGATCTCATTCCTGAACTATTTAAACACTTGAGCTTTCTGGTTCTTTGGCCTCAAAATGGCTTCCAGGCCCATGATGATTTTCTCTGTCAGGCATGCGCAGTTCTGCTCAGATGAAAAAGGTGTTTGAAAACTCCTCCCATAAGTTCTTTAAAATGGATTAAGATTTTTTTTTTTTTAAGTCTGAGCCTGACCTTATTCATATAAAACTGGACTAATTGCATCCATCCCCATGTCAGTGGTATGAGCTAGAACTAGTTTTGATACTTTTGGTACTAACAAGGCTACAAGTATATGTAGTGGACAAAGATGTACAAAATTTTCTTTAATCTTCCTCTTCTGTCCAACATAGTGCATGTGTCAGTCAGGTTTGTGTCTGTATGTTCTTGTTTATGTCTCCTTTGACCAGATACCATTAAAGGAGCAGACACTCTCCTTCCACATACCTTTACAAAGACAGACATGCAGCTAACTGCCCACACCAACACAAGTGCTCACAGCCAAGTTCTCTTGTCAACTACACTTGCTGTTTTCAGCCCATTCTTGTGTTACAAGACAAGAGTTTTGAACTGTGACAAGAATGGGCTGCAGAAGGGAAGCGTAGGCAGGTAGGAGAATTTGGGTGTGAATATTGTGTTGTCATGGGCAGTGTCTGCAGGTCCTTGCACAGTCAAGAGGACAGCTCGTTGGTAAAGATGGTTTTTGGCTGGTGAGCAAGGAGAGTGCCCAGAGCTTCAATCAGAGCATAACAAGAATTAGCTGCAGAAGGCAGCTGCAGGCAGGAAAGAGAAAATGGCTGTGAGCACTTGTGTTGGTGTGGGCAGTGGCTGTGTGTCCTTTTTAAGTGAGCAGTTGAGAGGAGCTCTTAGTGGTAGACATGATTTTCAGCTGTCAAGCAGGGGGAAGCAAGGTGCTCAACTGCAGAGTGCAACAGAATAGGCTGTGGAAGGGAAGGCATATGCAGGAAAGAGAAGTTGATTCTGAGGACTTATGTTGGTGTGGGCAATGGCTGTGTGCCCTTAAGAAGTGCACAGTTCAGATGAGAGCATAGCAGTAGAAGTGAGTTTTGGCTGGTGTGTGTGGGGAAGCCCAGAGCTTGGGTCAGGGTGCGAGAAGAATTTACTGCAAAAGGCATTGTAGGCGCTCAAGAAAATTTGACTGCAAGATTGTGGTGGAGTGGGCAAGGGCTGGCAGGAAGGATAAGGGTTGGGCATGAAAGAGATGGGCTGTTAGGGTAGGGTTTTGACTTGAGGGAGTTGGTGTGCAGGGTAAGGGTTGGTCTTGGAGTGCTTGTCAGGTAGGGTATGGGTTGGGCTTGCAGGAGTTGGTGGGTAGGGTAAGGATTGGTCTTAGAGGGATTGCTGGTAGGTTATGAGTTGGGTTTGGTGAGCAGGGGAAGGATTGGGCTTGGAGGGGTGGGTGGGTAGGAGAAGGGTTGGAGCTGGAGGGATTGGACTTGGAGGGGATGGTCTTGGAGAGGCTTGGCTTGCTTCGAGGGGCTGTGTGTGGAATGATTAATGGGCTTGGAGGAGTTGGGAAGGATAAGGGTTGGGCTATTTGGGTTTGGACTTGGAGGGTTTGGCAGGCAGGGGTTGGTGGGTAGGATACGGGCTATACTTGGAAAGGGTGGGGGTTGAAGGAGTAGGTGGGCATGGAAAGGGTTGGGCACTGAGGGGTTGGCAGACAGGGTAAGGGTTAGGCTTGGAGGGGTTGGTGGGCAGGGTAAGGGTTGAGCTTGGAGGGGTTGGCAGCAGGGCTTGGAAGTATTGGGCTTGGAAGCTTTGGTGGTTAGGGCAGGGGTCAGGGTAAGAGGGGTTGGCATTTGGGTTGGGTAAAGCGTTTGAGTTTAAGGAGTTGGGGGGGTCAGGCTGAGGGTTGGGCTCAGAGGGGTCAGTGGTTAGGGTAAGGGTTTTGGTTAGAGGGGTGCGGTTAGGGTAGAGCGTTGGTGTTAGCAAGTTTGGTGGTTAGACTAGGCCTTGTGTTTAGAGGGGTTGGGGGTTAGGCTGGGGGTTGGGCTTGAGCTGCTTTCAGTTGGGGTCAGAGTGGTTGGGTTTTAGGCTAGGGGTACAGGTTGGGCTTGGAGGAGTTGGCAGGAAGGGTAAAAGTTGAGGTTGGAGGGATTGGCGGGTTGGCTAGGCCTTGGGCTTACAAGGGTTGGTGGTTAGAGATGTTGGCAGTTAGAGGAGTTGGGGTTTAGGCTAGAGGTTGGGCTGAGAGGGAGTTGGTGGCTAGGGTAAGGTTTGGGCCTAGAGTGCTTGGTATTTAGGGTTAAGGGATGGGCCTGGAGGGGTTGGGCTTAGAGGGGTGAGAAGCTAGGTTTAAGGGTAGGTCTTTGAGGGCTTAACTGTCTGGATATGGGTTGAGCTTGGAGGGCTTGGTGGATAGGGTAGGGGTTGGGATTGGAGGGATGGGTAGACAGGGTAAGGGTTGGGCTTTGACGGTTTGGGTTTGGAGGGGTTGGCAGGCAGGGTAAGGGTTGGGCTTGGAGGGGTTTGCTGGCAAGGTGAGAGTTGGGCTTGGAGGGGTTGATGAGCTTGGATGGGTTGGGCTTTGAAGTCCTTCATGGGTAGGGGGAGGGTTGGAGCCAGAGGGGTTGGCAGTTAGGGGATGTGTCAGGACTTGGAAGAGGTTGGTGGGTAGAGGAAGAGTTGGGCTTGGCTATTGGTGGAAGTTGGGCTTAGATGGGTTGGCAGTGGGGGTATGTTTGGGGGTTAAAGGACTTGGAGGTTAGGCTAGGTGTTGGGCTTGGAGGGGTTGATGGATAAGAAAAGGGTTGGGCTTGGAGAGGTTGGTGGGTAGGGTAAGGGTGGGCTTGGAGGATTTGGGGTTGGGGGGAGGGTTGGGACTGGAGGGGTTAGCGCATTAGGGGAAGGATTGGAGAGATGTATTGGGCATAATTGGCAAGGTTTTGGTAGCAGGGACAGGCTGCAGGGATGACCTGTGTAGGAGGAGGTCATGGACTGCCCTGTGCTGGTCACAGCCAGTTCCAGCCGGCTCAGCAACAGACAGAATGGACTGACTGTGCACCAATACTGAACCACTCGGATGACTTTACAGCGCCTCTGCAAAAACATATTTAAGGATGGTAAATGCTAAGAAAACAATGCCAGAGAAGGACGACCGGCCCATGGGGAACCCATGATGGAGCAGTCTGTTCCTGAAGGACTGTACCCCATGGAAAGGATCCACTCTGGAGCAAGGGAAAAGTGTGAGGGAGGAGCGGCAGAGACGAACTGTTATGAACTGACTGCAACCCCCCATTCCCCACCCCCGCCTGCACTGCTCATGGGGGCAGGAGGTAGAAGAGTCAGGAACAAAGGAGTGAAATTGAGTCTGGGAAGAAGAGGTAGGGTGGGGGGAAGGTGTTTTTAGTTTTGTCTTTGTTTCTCACCATCCTACTCTATTTTTAATTGGCAACTAATTAAATTATTTTTCCCCAAGTCGAGTCTGTTTTTCCCGTCATGGTAACTGGTGAGTGATCTCCCTGTCCTTATCTCGACCCATGAGCTTTTCCATCTTATTTTCTCCCCTTGTCCTGCCGAGGAAAGGGAGTGAGAGAGCGGTTTGGTGGGGGTCTGGCAGCCAGCCAAGGTCAACCCACCACAGTGTGTAAGTTTATTTGTATTGTATACCTCTGTTTGTGTGCCTACTGGGAATACATGCTTAGCCTCACTACTGGTTGGACCTGGGGACATGGAGCTGTGGCAGCCTCACTTCTCTCAGGCTGTCGGATTCAGCAACCCCTAACATCGGGGACGGAGAGAAAGGGGGAAGACAGAGAGGGCAAAAGGAGGGGCTGAGAGAGAGAGGCAGTGTCGTGGCTTAGGTTGGGACAGACTAAACACATGCATTAATTACTATGCAATAATTGTATCCACATGAAGGAGTTTGGCATAGGACCCTATCTCAAATGCTTACAGGGACAATTTTGTTTTGTTCACTGTCTATTCATAGCCATGGAGATGTCGAGCCATGCGTCCATAACTGACCAGCCATTATGACTGGTAATTCCACTCCTTGAACGTATGTAGCCCACACAGGTTGGTTTTTCCACCTAATTCTTAGATGTGCCCTCACATCTCGGGTGCGCAGCTCACAGCTAAGTACTTCTCCTATTGAGGTATTAGGAAGATGTAACATGTGGGCTCCGCTATCCCAATGTTTTCCTTTGCAGGTTAACCATACTTGTTCATTATTAGTAAAGTGGCCAGTTGCATACTTTGGCAGGTAGTGTCCAAAGAGTCATTCTGAACACCAGTAGAAATAGTCTTAGATACATTTTTCATGACTTCTCGGGTCTGTCTTTCTATTCAGTGCAATTGGAGGTGAGTCATTTCTAATTGGATGGCAGCTTTAGCTAGCCCCTCAAGGCACCAAGAGGTTAGTTGTCCAACCAGTTGCAGCTGGGCTTGGAGGGCTTGGATATCCATGGTGTTTAGGGCAACTCCTCCAAGTCCTAGCAATCCTGATATGTCTCTCTTAGCTCTTCTTGTTCAGGGAAAATGGCATGTTGAATCCTTATAATAAGAGGTGCACAGGTGGTATTGTGTCAACTTACATTCCAGTCCCACTTGATGTGGTACTCTTTCTCTTATTGGATTGCTCCAAGTAAAGTTTGCCACTTGCCCATGGTAAATATATTGGAGGGTGGTGTTACAAATTGTGGTGTTCACCACGTTCTTTGCCAAGATAATATTGAGGTTAGTTCACTAGTGTTGGTTTGTGTTTCTTCCATTAGATAGGGTCTCATATTAAAATTCTAATTTTAGACTTTTTTGGGTACATTTATAAATACTTGTGAAGCTGGTGGTCCAATTAAGTCTAGTCATCATACTGGTGAGAAGTCCTTTCTGTTCACTAATATAGCCTACATATCAGGCTTCATTTTTACCTGCTCCGCTCTGGCTGCTATTCTGAGTTAACTGGGTTGTATTATCTTTAGGGATTATTATACAGTAATACAGTCCCCTTCAATTTCCTACCATACCGTGAATCCTCCAATATTTTTTTTTTTTTTTTGCGCTACAGTTCATTTCGTATGATTCCCTCTCATTCCACAGTGGCGTGGTAGCTTGCGACCAGCACTGGGGGGTGGTTGTTTGTGCCACTGTTAAGGTCAAAGTCCAGACTGCTGTCCATACCAAAATAGGGTTCATCTTTCTGTGTATAATGAGGTTCACAGGGGGTTAATTACAGTCAGTGTGTGTGTAGGTACACATTTAACTTTTCTGTTTTGTAATATTACTCATGCTGTATGTCCCGGTTCATGTACAAACACTACCACCCACCCACCCCTGTGTTTTCCCTTTCCCTAAGGGGGTGACAGCCCAAACAATCATGTTTCCCATCCAATCGTGGCCTGTCACGATCGGAACCTTATCTCCAGCTACTGTTCTGACAGGCTGTGAGCAGGAGGTCCCACTGGAATATTAGGCTTCAAAACTAGCTAAGGCCTCTGATGGGAACCAGAGGTGTGATGAAAACTCTTCAAGGGCAGAAGTATGGTGTGAGCACTAACTGGGTTATGTCATTGCTCTGGTATGCAAACTGCTTGTGCTTAATTAGGAGTAGGTAAGGGTATCAAGGCTAAAGTAAGATAATTCTGTCCAAAAAGCATATAAAGGAAACAAAATATAACCATCATGGACCATAGAGTCAGGAGGGAGTTGTTGTGGGTTAACCCCAGTAGGCAGCTAAGCACCACCCAGCCGCTCGCTCACTCCCCACCCCCAGTGGGATGGGGGAAAAGGAAAAGAGTAAAAGCAAGAAAACTCATGGGTTGAGATAAAAATTAAGAAGCAAAGGAGAAGTGGAAGAAGAGAGGAAGAAAACAAAACAAAACAAGTGATGCAAAGGCAGTCACTCACCACCTCCCATGCCACTGATGCCCAGCCAGTTCCTGAGCAAAGGATGGCTAACCTACCTAAACCCCTCTCCTCTCCATTTTATTACTGAGCATGACGTTATATAGCATGGAGTATCTCTTTGGTTAGCTGTCCTGGTTGTGTCCCCTCTCAACCTCTTGTGCACCCACAATCTGTTCACTGGGGGGGGAGGCAGGGGCAGGCCAGGGCAGGGCAGGCAGAGATTACCATCACCCAACACATGTGGGACAACCAGATGATCAGGCCCAGTCAGCATGGGCTTATGAAAGGCAGGTCCTGCTTGACAAACCTGATCTCCTTCTACAACAGGGCGACCTGCTTATTGGATGAGGGAAAGGCTGTGGATGTTGTCTACCTTGACTTCAGTAAGGCCTTTGACACCGTTTCCCACAGCATTCTCCTGGCAAAACTGGCTGCTCGTGGCTTGGATGGGCACACGCTTCGCTGGGTAAAAAACTGGCTGGATGGCCGGGCCCAAAGAGTTGTGGTGAACGGAGTTAAATCCAGTTGGCGGCCGGTCACGAGTGGTGTCCCCCAGGGCTCGGTTTTGGGGCCACTCCTGTTTAACATCTTTATTGATGATCTAGATGAGGGGATCGAGGGCACCCTCAGGAAGTTTGCAGATGACACCAAGTTGGGTGGGAGTGTTGATCTGCTTGAGGGTAGGGAGGCTCTGCAGAGAGACCTGGACAGGCTGGAGCGATGGGCTAAGGCCAGCTGCATGAGTTTCAATAAGGCCAAATGCCGGGTGCTGCACTTGGGCCACAACAACCCCCAGCAGCGCTACAGGTTTGGGGAGGAGTGGCTGGAGAGCTGCCAGTCAGAGAGGGACCTGGGGGTGCTGATTGACAGCCGGATGAACATGAGCCAGCAGTGTGCCCAGGTGGCCAAGAAGGCCAATGGCATCCTGGCTTGTATCAGCAATAGCGTGGCCAGCAGGGACAGGGAAGTGATCTTACCCCTGTACTCGGCACTGGTGAGGCCGCACCTCGATGACTGTGTTCAGTTTTGGGCCCCTCACTACAAAAAGGACATTGAATGACTCGAGCGTGTCCAGAGAAGGGCAACGAAGCTGGTGAAGGGCCTGGAGCACATGTCGTACGAGGAGCGGCTGAGGGAACTGGGGTTGTTTAGTCTGGAGAAGAGGAGGCTGAGAGGAGACCTCATCGCCCTCTACAACTACCAGAAAGGAGGGTGCAGAGAGCTGGGGATGAGTCTCTTGAAGCAAGTAACAAGTGATAGGACAAGAGGGAATGGCCTCAAGTTGCGCCTGGGCAGGTTTAGACTGGATATTAGGAAGCATTTCTTTCCAGAATGGGTTGTTAGGCGTTGGAATGGGCTGCCCAGGGCAGTGGTGGAGTCCCCATCCCTGGAGGTGTTTGAGAGTCGGGCTGACATAGCGCTTAGGGATATGGTGTAGTTGAGAACGGTCAGTGTTAGGTTAATGGTTGGACTAGATGATCTTCAAGGTCTTTTCCAACCTAGGTGATTCTGTTATTCTGAGTGAGAAACAGAGAAGGCCTTGACGCTGTGCAACCACTGTTCAGCAATAGCTAAAACATTGATGTGTTATCAGCATTGTTTTGGTCACAAATCTAAAACACAGCACTATACAAGCTGCTATGAAGAAAACTAACTCCATCCCAGCCAGACCCCGTACAGGAGTCTTGGGATGCAAGGCCACCTTCATCTAGTACTAATACCATATTAGGCCAGAATTGCCTAGGTAACAGTGTCGGAAACACCGAATTTGGGTATAGATATAACAGAATTGGGACCAATGAGGAAAATGTAATTAGGGGTGCAATGTTTGTTTGGGACTTGTTTGGATGGAGAAAAGGAGGTTGCAGGGGTGGTTAAAAGGTGTGTTCAGGAAAAGAAAAAATGGGGAATAAGGTATAAAATCAGGTGGAGGACAAAGAACTGGGGGATTTTGCGATGGTAGAAGTGCAGAGGCCTACAGACGGTGGTGAAGCTGACCTGCAGACCCAAGCTCCCCAGGATGCTGGAGGGAACCCCCTTGGACAACCTGCTGGACTCTCCGTCAGGCCTATGTCCAGATGACTTGGTGTGGGAGGATGGAGTAAGAAGGAATAAACTTGTATGGAGGAATAGACTTGTGCCTTACTACTAAGTGCAGGAGGAAAGGCAATAGAATTGCAACTTAATAGCACTTATGTGTGTGTTTTATAAGTTTTCTTTATAGTAATATAACTGTATCAATAATAAGCAATAAAATCTTAACTCAATATTACTTGCAGTGATATAATTGTGTACTAATATTCCTAATAATAGTGGTGAGTTTGTTAGCCAACTAAGGTATTATTAGCTTTTTAAAGGTGTGTCTCTTAATCAGTAAATATAACCATCTCGATCAGCTATGTCTCAAGCCTTCAATCTAAAAGGGGAGAGTTGGACTTAGGGAGGTAACACAGGTCTAGCCTGGCCTGGGCCTGGTTGGGATGATGCCTCTCCAGTGTTTACAAGCCAAGCGGGTTCTGCCAAATGAACATCCCAGTTTCTCATATCCCCTTTTCCCTGGGCTTGTAGCATGGTTTTCAGGAGTCCATTATGCCATTCTACCTTTCACGAGGCCTGGGGATAATAGGGAATACAATATATCCAGTCAATTCCATGTTCAGCTGTTCTTAACTTTATCATTTCATTTTTGAAATTACATCCATTGTCAGACTCAATTCTTTCAGGTGTACCATGTCTCCACAAAATTAATTTTCGAGACTGTCGTGGTTTGAACTCGACCGGCAGCCAATCACCACATGACCAGTCGTTTACTTCACTTCCCCCCCCCCGGTGAAATAGAGGAGGATAGAGGAGGGACAAAAAAAAGAAATTCGTGGGTTGAATAAAAAAAAAAAAATTAGTAATAGTAACAAAACAACAGTAACAATAGTAAGTCCAAACGGGTAAAATGCAGCAGTGGCTTACCGACTGGCGACCGGTACGCAGCCCGCCCCCCCCAGCAGCGACCCCGACCGCACCAGAAATCCCGCGGCCTACCGACCGGGAAACCGAAACCAAAACGGAAACTGAGAGAGCACTGTCTGCCTATATACTGAGCATGACGTCACATGATATGGAATACTCCAATGATCGATCCGGGCCCGGCCCTCTAGCTGTGCTCCCTCTCAGCCCAAGGAAAGTTAACTCTATCCTGGCCAAAACCAGGACAGAGACCTACTACTGTGCTTTTATCAGTGACATGGGTCACTGGGTAAGTCTCCAGCCAGCTTGTAGTCATTTCTGCCATGTCTAGGACCTATCGATGCCCCCTAGTAGTCCTGCACAAAGGTCCAATGTAGTCTACTTGCCACACATCTCCAAATTGGTGGTTTAAATGTCATCTTCCATGCCTCAATATTTTTTGTTGTTTAGCTTTTTCACTAATGCACAAATTTCAGTCCTTTGTTATTTGTATAATAGAATCTTTAGAGAAGTCCACCCCTTGGTCTCTTGGCCAGCTATAGGTGACAGCTCATCTTATATGTCCTGACATTTCATGAGCCCATCGAGCTACAAATAGTTCCCTGTTATGTTCCCAGTCCAGCCCAGTTGCAGAGAGGTGGGGATGAGTCTCTTGAACCAAGTAACAAGCGATAGGACAAGAGGGAATGGTCTCAAGTTGCGCCAGGGAAGGTTTAGACTGGATATTAGGAAGTATTTCTTTCCAGAACGGGTTGGTAGGTGTTGGAATGGGCTGCCCAGGGCAGTGGTGGAGTCCTCATCCCTGGAGGTGTTTAAGAGTCGGGTTGACATAGTGCTTAGGGATATGGTGTAGTTGGGAACGGTCAGTGATTTAGGTTGATGGTTGGACTAGATGATCTTCAAGGTCTTTTCCAACCTAGATGATTCTGTAAAGCCTTTTCCCATTTGGGTTGCAAATTCTTTCAGGCTCTTGGTGTGCCTCGGTTTCAGTTCCCAAGCCGTTGTAGGACGCATCCAAACCAGGCACGGAGCCTCATCCCATCCAGGTACTGGAGGTTCAAGAGTCACTTCCCAGATTCCCTTGCTCTTATGTTAGAACAAGTTTCAAAATGTTTGTTCTATCCTACCTCAAGTAGGAGTACTAAACGTACTTCCTGCCAGACTCTTACCCCTGAGCGCCCACCTTCAAGATTACACTCAGGCAAGATTACACTCGGGCAAACAAATTTGGCAGCTGTAGGTGGTCTCTGCATTGTGGACAACTGTTGGATGCACTACAGCTGTACAGTCCTCTTTTCACAGTCCATAGCTTCCTTTGGATCCTACTTCTGACAGCAGTTTTAGTAATGTCATTGTTTAGGTCTGGACAGACTAAACACATGCATTGATTACTATGCAATAATTGGTTCCGTGTGAAGGAGTTTGGATATTTATTGTCCCCGTGAAAGAGTGATTATTAATGCAAAGAACTATTGGGGTCACCATTAGCCGGGGTCCTTATTTCTCCATGCGGGAACAGAAACGATGCAACACCAATGTGATGATCAGGTCGTCCATCTTTTTTTTTCCCAATCCTGGTTACATTTATATTCTACTAAGTTCCGTACACGCACTCATCTATCTTCTAATAGGCTACAGGTCATCTACACGCGCTGTTCACGCGCCTCTACAAGCATTTGCATTGGTTAATTGCAATTAGCACGTAAAGCCCAAAACTTGCCAAAACTCCCTTGTCTCATACCCTGTTTTGCTCAGACTTGTGTGCTTTTGCTGACCACAGGTGTTTCTCACTTATCTGCTATCTTGTGTGTTTTTGCCAGCCTTATTTTGCTGGCCTTGTCTTCGTCCTTGCATTCTTCTGCCTGCACTAACTTTCTCCCAGCGCGGCCCAGACTCCTACAAAGAACACTACAAAGTTACAGGAAAAGTGGCTATCTCTACTTCCCCTTTCCTTGCTGACAGGAGCAGCAGTTGTCAGGGGCTGGGAGGAGTAGGGTGCTGAGGGTGTCTGTCCCCGGCATCCCCAAAGGCAGAGTCATGCTGCCCCCCTTCGGGCTGAGGTGGATGTGTTTTAATGAGGTGGAGAGCACCTTCCAGATTATTTCATCTTTAGTTGTTGTTGGACTGCTCTGACCTGTCGCTCGTTGATTGGTGTAGCAAGTCGCCAGGCAAATATTCTTGTATAAGTTTAGTTCTGCTATTTCTGCCAATTATGTGGGTTTTTATAACACCTGCTTCGTTGTGCTTCATCTAACAAAAGTTACAACCCTAACGACTACATAGCAACATACCGAAGGTCAAACAGTGGGCCTCCAACATCAGTCTAGTTATTTGAGTGATGTCAGCTCAGTAGGCCAAGGCAACCAGAGGAGGGCAGAGAGTACAGGGGGCAGAGACAGCACAGGGGTTAGAGAGGGGGCGCAGAGAGAAAGAGAGAGAGCACAAGGGGCTGGGGATTGCACAAGAGTGGGGGCAGAGATGAGGGATTTTACAAGTGTAGCGCTTCTCTGTCTCCTTCCTTTCTTGCCTTCAGAAATCTTTACAAGGTTTTTTTTGGAAAACCTAAGTTCTAAACTCCTCAAGTTCTCACCAAGGAAAAGTTCTTAACAACTTTGATTTAGACATTCCAACAGTTATGGCCCTTATGAATGCCTTAATTTATACAATTTGAACATTAAACTCATACAAAGAAGTTGATTCTTAAAGACTTTAATTTTTTAAAAAAGCATTCAAGATTGTTTTCTAACCAATGTGAATCAATAGGTTCAGTGAAAACACCAGATTTCTTCCTAGTATGACATCTTATAATACCAAAAGCATACTATGAGAATTCACGCAGCATGAATTGGTACAATTGGTACATAGCATCACTTGGTACAATGTTTTACAAGAACAAAAATAAACTTTAACATTAACTGCTATAAAAACAATGTTTCCAACTTGTACAAAGCACAGTAAAAAGCCATCCTGACACATGTTGAAAAACTACACACTAACAGGTCAGTATGACTGGAAGAGAGTATGTTTTATACAAATGAAGCAATTAAGCAGCTGAAAAACTATTTACACTCTTTCCTGCTATTAACTGGACAAACATACAGGAGTCAGATTAAAACATACTACAACTCTGTCTCCTGTATTCTGAATGGGATTTTGAGATGTGTATTGCTTATTAATACTGGATAAAACCATCAGCAAAGCATTTAAATACTTTTCAAATGAAGATTAAAGGGGCTGTTATTCCACAAAATTTAACATTAAAATACTATGCTTATAAAATTTTTAAAACTTTTGGTCCATAGATTTCAAATGCAAAACTTAATAACTTTTATTTTGTATTAAAAAAAAAAAAGAAAAAAGAAAAAAAGACTCCAGTGGCATCATTCCTTTTCAAAGAGATTCCTTTGGATTTTCAAGCTCGCTCTCTTCACCCGATGTTCTAGAAAAATAATAAAGCAACATTAATAGCCATATAAAGAATTTTAGACGTAAGTCTTATTTTAAAGTTCATTGACCTGGAATAAGACTAGACTCTCAGTGTGTTGATGCACATTCAGCAGTAGATGAAGTTTGTAAGACTGAAGCAGTTAGTGATGCCAGCTTCTCTCCTTGAGAGGACAGTCCCCCACACGCCACACCCCCACACACCAATTGGGCTCAAGTCAACATGCCAAGCTGTGAACTGCAGTTATTCAGGATCTGATTTGTATCCCATTCAGGCGTTCCTGAATAGTAAGTCAAAACAGTTTTTTACTGTAGTTCTGACACTGGTACCAGTACCAAACTCAATGCCCTTGGAAGTGTAGAAAATGGAATCCAATATTCTTTTTGTGCTGGAAAAAGAGAAGGAAGTTTGTGTTGACTGCAGGACCATGCCATCAGCAGTGTGCACATTCAAGCGTGTAGCTTCCTTTTGCTCCAACCAGCACTAATGTATTGGTTTGCTAGAAAACTTTTCACATCCTTCTTATGGATTTTAGCAGTGGGGTTTCTTCTGCTGAGTTATAAAACCTGAATGATTGCAGCATATTGCTCCAGGTTGTTTGCAGTGACCACTGCAACAATCATTTAAGGCTTATTTTCCCCTTATAAACAGAGTGCTTTGTCCCAAATATTTATGAATTTTTATCCAGAAACTATTGGGCTTTTTATGCATCCTTACTCTACTAAACTTAAACTGCTTATTTTTTAGCGGTTTGGAAATATATTTTATGCAATATTTTAGGAATCAAGTAAGAAATAGCTGCTTTGCGGAGGAAGGGTCTATGGTTTTAATTTGTGAATTGCTTTCTTTAAATTAGGCTGAAAAACAAGCTGAAGCTGCAGAAGCTGTAGTGGCTGTGACTTCAGAAGTAAGCCCTAAAAGAGGAAGACCAGCAGGTAACTTTAAACAAAAAGGCATTTTATTTATTTTCCCCATACAAAATAACTTAATAGAGATGGTTGGAGGATTTATTACCCCCAGCTCTCCAGAGTATTACATATATTACATATTTCCTAATATGTAAACTTCCATTTTTTTTAATATATATATATATATAAATATATGTAGATATCTAAACTATCCTACATGGCAACCTGAAGTATTTAGCAATTTAGCATACAAAGGGCCTTAAAATGTTTATGTTTATGATCAGTCCCCTGAAATAAGGATCATTGTATCCCCTTGCAAGTATCACCTTTAGGAAAGCCTCCATAGGATTCTGCTAACTTACAGACTATGCAATAAGACCTCTGTTTCACTGTGGCTTCACAAAGGTTTATATTAATCAAAGATGTATAAAATTGTTACTTAAGTTGTGTCAGAATATCCATAAAACAAGTTTTTAAAAAAAGAGGGAGGAGCTCAGAGGACAGTGAAAACAAGTGAAGAGCTGGAGAGATTTTGCTGAAAAGGTGTTTAAAGGAAATCTCTGTAGACCGATAGACAACTGAGAAGAAAATATAGCTATTAGAAGCAGCATGTAATTTGAAAGATTTTGCTAATAGTTCTGCAGTACTTGTTTCTGAAAGTAGCAATGATTTAATTGTAATTCTTATGGCAAGTTTGCAAGTATTCTTGAAGGAAATGTTTTAAATTTGTTTACTGCTAACATGGGGAAAGTTATTGGAGCACTTAAATATGCTGTATGAGCATTTAGTCTGGGAAACAGATAATTTAATACTTTATACTCACCTGTATCTGGTGGCATTATGAAAATAACTTTTAGAAAGTGCAACCATAGTTAGCTCCCAAGGCAAACTATTTCAGACTAGATGCGAGGAAATTAAGTATTACCTTAGTACTTCACCCACTTTCATTATATTTACTAAATGAACATTTTTAATATTTTATTGTGTGTGGGATTATATTGATCTTTCAAATGAATTGTGTTAATACAAGAGCAGGAAAGGACCTTTACAAGAGATGCTTTGGCACCCTATGGGAAATGCGTTACTAGATGATGTACTGTACAGCATTCTCTCGCATTAATATGATGCATGCATCTCTTGCTTAGCAGTGCTCCACACTAACACCAGCAGCACTTCAAACACTGGGCAGTTCACTGGGGATAGCAGACAAGCATGTTCCATAAATTTTCATTTTACAGGATTTGAAGTGTATAGACATCGAGAAGGTGGCTAAACTCTTTAGCTCACTTTAACACTGAAACATGGTGAAATTGAGAAAATGTAGAACTGTGCTGTATACCTCAGTGTGGTGGCAGAATTTCTCAACACTGATCTACTCTCAGGGAAAGGGATGGAAGCTCCATGAAGCTCTTAAGACTACTACTAATAAATAGGCTGAGTTTAGATTTGCACACTAAATTACTTAAGTTTTTTCCCCCCACTTATTATTGTCTTATTATTATTTCACTTATTATTCTCTTGTTTCACTTATTATTCTCTTGTTTCAGGCTTTTTTTTGTTTTGTTAGCTGTGTAACATGAGGCAGCGCCATTCTGAGTGCACTGGGTGGAAAAGGCACAGGAATAGATGCTTTAAACTTCTTAAGACTGCTATCTTAAAGTACCAAAGTGTTGGTTGAGATTTTAATTTTTCAAAGGGATCTCGATTAAACTTTGATACACAGTTCCAACATTTGAATTTTTTTTAAATAGAGTATTTACCCTACTAAGTTTGACTCAAGTGTTGCTTCTATGTGTTGACATGAGAAACAATCCTTTTAGATAAGGAACAGGTGGTGGCTGTAGACTAACCTGTTCTTTTTGTATAATTAGCTACTGAAATAAAGGTTCCAAAACCAAGAGGGAGACCCAAATTGGTGAAACCACCTTGTCCTTCAGAGACCGACATGTGAGTTGGCTTTTTGTATAAAATGGCTGTCTTTATTTTAAACCAAGTGGTTGCATTTGATGATCTGTCATGACTTACTAAGTTCCTGCCCAGCATTTTCCTTGTAGTACTCAGTGTAAGTTGGATGTTGCAGTCAGGATGGGTGGACAACCAGATGGGTAAAAGAGTGGTTGGATGATTGGGCTCAGAGGATAGGGGTTAATAGGTTTTAATAGGTTGTTTTCTACCCGGAGGCTGGTAACAAGTGGAATACCACAGGGGTCTATCCTGGGACCTGTCCTGCTTAACATCTTTATCAATAACCTGGAGGAGATGATATAGTGCACTCTCTTCAAGTTTGCAGATGACAGCAAATTGCAGGGGGGTGGGGGGTGGGGGCAGTCAATACACTTGAGGGCAGAGCTGCCATCCAGAGGGAACTAGACAGGTTGGAGGAACAGGCTGACAGGAACCTCATGAAATTCAACCAGCACAGATGCAAAGTCCTGCCCCTGGGAAGGAAGAACCCCTGGCAATAGTACAGGCTGGGGACTGACTGCGGAGCAGCTCTGCTGAAAAGGACCTGGGGATCCTGGTAGACAGAAAGTTGACCATGAGCCAACAGTGTGCCCTGGTAGCAAAGGAGGCCAACAGTATCCTGGGCTGTATGAACAGGAGTGTAGGCAGTTGTATTGAGTCTGGCTGGGATGGAGTTCACTTTCCCCATAGCAGCCCTCATAGTGCTGTGCTTTGTATTGGTAGCTAGAAAGGTGTTGATAACCCACCAGTGTTTTGGCTATTACTGAGCAGTGCTCCCACAGCATCAAGGCTGTCTCGCCACCCCCCTCCCCACCTCCCCAAAGGCTGGAGGGTGGGCAAGAGGTTGGGAGGGGACATAGCCAGGACAGCTGACCCAAACTGACCAAAGGGATATTCCATACCATATGACATCATGCTCAGCAATAAAAGCTAAGAGAAAGGAGAGGGAGGAGGGGCGTTCGTTATTAAGGCGTTACTAAGGCTGCACGTACTGAGGCCCTACTTCCCAGGAAGTGGCTGGACATGACCTGCTGATGGGAAGTAGAGAATAAATATTTTTGTTTGTTTGTTTGTTTTTGTTTTGCTTTGTTTCAGGGCACGGCCTTTGCTTTCTTTCATTAAACCCATGAGTTTTTCATCTTATTTTCTCCCCCTGTCCTGCTGAGGAGGGGGAGCGGCAGAGCAGCTTGGTGGGCATCTGGCAGCCAGCCAAGGTCAACCCACCACAGCAGTAGATTGAGATAAGTGATTATCCCCCTCTATTCAGCACTTGTTAGACCACATCTAGAATCCTGGGTCCCCCAATACAAGAAAGATGCTGACTAACTGGAGCGAGCTCAGCAGAGGGCCACCAAGCTGGTCAGAGGGCTGGAACACATGTCCTGTGAGGAGGGGCTGAGGGAACTGGGCTTGCTCAGCCTGGAGAAGAGAAGGCTTTGGGGGAGATCTAATAACAGCCTTCCAATACCTACAAGGAGTTCATCAAGAAGAAGGAGCCAGGCTCGTCACGACGGTGCATGGTGGAAGGATGAGAGGCAATGGGCATAAATTGAAACAAGAGAGGATCAGACTGGATATAGGGAAATACTTTTGCACCCTGAGGACAGTCAAGCAGTGGGGCAGGTTGCCCAGAGAGGTTGTCCAGTCTCCATCCTTGGAGGTTTTCAAGACCAGACTGGAGAAAGCTCTGAGTAACCTGGTCTGAACCACCCCCAGCAAGGGGTTGGACAAGAGACTTCCAGAGGCCCCTTCCAACCTGAATTATCCTGTGATCCTATGAAATGAAAGATCTAAGAGTGAGCCAACTTTGTGCAGGTGGAGTACTTGATAGTAAAAACTAAAAAGTACATCTTCCTGAATTGAGAGTTAGGTTCTCTTTTAAGCTGGGTATAGATAATGAATAAGAAGCTTAGATAATTTTCTTTGTTTTAGTGTTCATGAAGAGGAGAAGACAAAGAAAAAAGGACTGGAGGAAAAGCCAAAAAAACAAGGGAAAAAAGATGAGGAGAGTCAGAAGGAAGAAGACAAATCAAGGAAGGAATTTGATAGAAGAGAAGCAAAGAGGGAGACCGAACCAAAAAGGAGAAATACTTCCCAAGTGGGTTCTGCATCAGCATCTGATTCTGAAGAGGATGAAGGAGAACATGAAGGTGATAAGGTATATTGCTCTTTATTGACTTACTTATTGTAAGGAACAGTAGTTCACTGAAAATATTTCTTAAAGCTAATACTAGGTCTTCAATTTTGTCTATTAAGTGTTGGGGCCCTGTGTCTGGCTAATATAGATGCATGTCTATGGAAATGAGAAGTTGCAGAATTCCTTTCTGTCAAATAATCTTTTCAATAACTTTTAGATATCTACAAAGAAAAAAAAAATCTAATACTTTATTTTTTTTAAAAGATGGATTTAAATGTAAGTGATTTATTGTAGCAAAAGTTTGTTGGTTTTCTGTTTGGTTGGGGGTTTTTTTAATATGCTTACCTGAATGCATTTTTTTTTTTGTCCTGAGCGTTGAGAATCTGTGGGGTCTGTGAAAGTTATTTGTGAAAACTGGAAGCTGTCTCTAGCTGATCATTTGGGAATGGCTTTGGGTTTTTTGGTGTTTGAGATAGTCTCCATATCTGAGAGAAAGCACTAATAAAACTCAGCTTCTTATCTGCATATAAAAGATTTGGATTTAGTTACAGAGGAATGCTAACTCTCATCAGGGTGTTTCATGGACTAGAGCAATAATGTGTAGACATCTAGAGCAGGTAGGCTTAACTATTAATGTTTTTGACGTTTAGTAATCTAAAGACTCCTTCTCTCTTCTCACCCTAAAACCCTAAATAAAAACAGAAGAAAAAAGGAGGGAGAAACTTTCAAGGAGCTCATAGAAGAAACATGTTACAAGGCCAACATGAGAGAGAACTGACAGAAAGAAAGTGTAGGCAGGAGGAGCAAATGGAATCTGAGCCGTGAGTATGTTTTAGTACTCTGAAACTAAGAGAAGACACAAAACCTGACAAAATTCCCAGTTGGTTTGCACTGTGTTCTGTGTCCTCCCTCTGCCTTTTTTTTTTTTTCCCCCAAGCATTATTTAAGTGGAGAATAAAAAAGCTCTTGTAAATCAATGTGTAGTATTGTGAGAAGATGGGAAAAATTGAATCCAGAAATTAAGTGATGTCAGTCTTTCAGTGACCTAGATTTCCTAACAGTAGGACAGAGTTGGTGGTTTCTGTTTAGAAGTATCCTAAGAATACCTGAAGAGAGAGATAACTCTCTTGTTCCAGCAGGGCCATGTATTACATTTTAAGTCAGTCTTGAATACATGAGATTGAGATTTATATTAAAATTCTATAGCCATGAATTAAATCGCTCAGGTTGTGAAATACATAGGGTTCCCTGGAAAACACTTCCTTCTCTGTCTGGCAGCTGGAGGCTATGCTATCAGACAGAACGAGGAAGAAGTTATGATTTATGCTACTCTGTCTCTGCAAAGCCAGTTGAGTAATATCAAGCAGTTTGCAGTCAGAAGACAAATTATCACAAATGAACCAAGCATTAGCATGGAGAGAAGATCCTGCCAGAAACTTAGGGGGTTGGGACAGCAGGAAGAAATCGATCTGACCCGTTCTCAAGACCTATTCCACAAGTGGGTGAAGAAGCCACCACCATGAGATTGAGATGTTCTCATCCGCACAGTTCTTGGGAAGGAGAAAGAAGGGAGAGAACAAGGTAAAAACTCTGGGAATTAGGAGAAGGAAAGGGTCCCCTTTATCTATAACAATAAAATTATAACCTTTCTCTATCCTTTAACAAGAATCTAGATTTATTTACTCCCCCCTCAAGTGATTTCGTCTCTTCCTTGTCAGTTATTCTTTCTCTAGAAACCTAAACGCACTTCTTCCTTGGGCCAAACCTAAACCTTTCCAATGTCCCAAAGACACTAAATTGTTTTTATCGTTTCTGCAATTCTTAATATATTATTATGTAAATCTGACATGCTTTTTGATTTCTGCAGTAAGTTGTCATGTGTTGTTTTGGTTATCAAAGAATCATAGAATGGTTTGGGTTGGAAGGGAGCTTAAAGATCATCTAGTTCCAACCCCCCTGCCATGGTCAGGGACACCTTCCACTAGACCAGGTTGCTCAAAGCCCCGTCCAACCTGGCCTTGAACACTTCCAGGGAGGGGGCATCCACAACTTCTCTGGGCAACCTGTTCCAGTGTCTCACCACCCTCACAGTAAAGGATTCCTTCCCAATATCTAATCTAAATCTACCCTCTTTCAGTTTAAAACCGTTACCCCTCCTCCTATCACTACACTCTCTGATAAAGAGTCCCTCTCCAGCTTTCCTGTAGGCCCCCTTGAAGTACTGGAAGGCCGTTATAAGGTCTCCCTGGAGCCTTCTCTTCTCCAGGCTGAACAACCCCAACTCTCTCAGCCTGTCCTCGTAGGGAAGGTGCTCCAGTCCCCTGATCATCTTCGTGGCCTCCTCTGGACCCGCTTGAGCAGATCCATGAGCTGGGGGCCCCAGAGCTGAGCACAGTACTCCAGGTGGGGTCTCACGAGAGCTGAGTCTTCTTTACTTTTAAATAGATTTCATATTTTATGCATCTAGGGAACTATACAGAGCTCCAGTAAAAGTAAGGAGCAGTAGCTTATCTTAGTAACTGTGCATAGTTTAGATTATACCTGATGCCTAATTATTAAGCACAAAACCTAATATTGATTAAATGTGAAAAGGTTTATTTTTCTTTTTGCTTTCTTGCAACTTCCTCTGTCAGCATAATGGATATAAATTGAATTTTTTGTTTCATTTTTTAAAATCATTATTTTCCATTTTTCTGGTCTAGGTAGCTACCCCATTAATATTTGTTAGGCAAACTCAATTTAGTGCTTTGTACATAAGACACAGCCTTGCTTAAAGAATGTGAGTCTGTGCAGGTACAACTGTGTTGCTCCTCAGTTTACTGACAAATTTGTGCCAACATCCTCAGCTATTCATCCTCTCAGTTGGTAAAAAGAAACAAAGAAGCTTGTTGAACAGCGTTGCAGAAAAGACCTTGACTTTTGATGTTTTAACATGCATTACTAACTACAGCTTTTCTTAGTACCAATGAATAATTCAATACGTCACAAACTTTAAAAAGATAACTTAAGGAAACAGCATATATGCCTATCAACACAACTGCAAGTAGCTCTTAAGCACAATCACTTGGAATACATTATTTTCTAGAATGCACAGAATCATAGAATAATTCAGGTTGAAAGGGACCTCAGGAGGTCATCTAACTTCAACCTCTGGCTCAAAGCAAGATTAGCTATGGGATCAGATTGTTCAAGTACATATTCAACAGGATATGAAAGCATCTTATCTCCAGTTATCAAATGGAGTAAAGTTACAGGAATATTTAAAATACAGAACTGAAGAGACATTTACAAACCATTTTCTCAGACTCAATACTCAGTGCTTATGAGTGTTTTGTAAATTCATGTTTTGCTCATGTTTTCTCTGCTTAATGGTCTCTTCTTTAAACAATTTAACACTGCATATGAAATTGTAAGCAAGTTTCACATGACAGAAATATAGTTTGCAGATTGTTTAAGTTTTAACGTGTGCAGCATATGCATTTCTCAGCATGAAAGGTGTACCAGTTTAGTCAGAGTGGTAAGCTTACAAGTGGACTTCTACTGCAAAAACTGTAAACTAACACTGGTTTAAGCAAGATAGGTTTGTGTTATGCACGCATTGTTTGATAATGGCCAATGCAAATAAGTAGCTCTTAAGTAGCCATGCAAGGGTTTATGTAAACAGGTTTGATTTCTTTGTTTAGATGAGTCAATGCTAACTGGAGCTTAGAGTTCAAGCCAATGCAAATACACACTCACACACACTCACTCTCTCTTGAATAGAGGGAAATGTATATTGGCAGAATGTAACACTAACACTGGCTCAATTCTTGGATGATATACTTGCAAGTTTTAAAGGACAAAAGCACAATATTGTGCTGGAATATTTAAAGAAATATATGAATTAATTTGACTGTAGTTGCTCGTTTGAGACAACCTGGTCAAGACATCTTGTGCAAGTACGTGAAGTGTTTGTCTTCAGTTTCTTTTGACCAGTAATGACCACTGGTGTGTCATGTCTGCACCCAAATAGCCTTATGCTTTTAACAGGAAATAAAAAGGGCAATCTGACTCAGTTTGTCTCTTGCCACTACAAAAATCCAAGTGAAAAATGTACCTTGGCGAGACAGTTATTAAAAGTGGCCATTTGTTTTCAAGTGATTGGCCAAATGCGTTCCACTGTCCAACCGCTTCATTTACAATTTCAATTGACTCAGATGCCACACTGCATTAATGTCATATAGCATTTTGAACAACTCATTGATTTAAGCACAGTGCTGTGTTGCATAACTTGGGTTCGGAACCCGCACTGATCTCTTGTTTATAAAAGGTACTCCTTTAGTATGCCACTTATCCAGGCAAAACAAACATCTGTAATTATCATTATTTAGCTGAAAACTCCCAAATGACATTTTTTAAAGCTGTCCAATCAGAAACCAATAATTCCAAGACTACCTCTGGAGCAAAAATCAAATTCCTGTTCATCTAGAAGAAGAGATAAAACATAACTTAAGTTTACCCTACTGCAATTAATAGTCAACATGTCCCACAGATTTATATACAGAGTTTTAGCTTCCAGGCAGCCAAAAAGAATGCTGGACACCACAAGTCGCTCAGACTCTTTCATGCTTCTAAAACCAAGGAGAACACTGCTGACAGTATAGCTTCCCCCAATGAATACTGCTGGACAAAAACAATCTGTGAGCACTGACTACAGGAGTACTTGAAGAAAACAAACTAGCACTTCAAGAAAAGAGTTCAGCTAAAAGTTGATCTTAGAATTTTTTCCCCTCTTTTACTAAATTCTGCAGAATTATATAATAATCTTAATCTTTTGGAAGTCTGATTCAGTATCTGAATAAAATGTGAAAGGAGTATGGAAACTGATATACATGCAGGATTTTTATTTAATGGATGCTTATTTTTATGACATTTGGAAAAACTCACAGAATGTTGGAACGTGACAATTAAAATAAGGCTTTTAAATTCTATGATAAAACAAGACTGAAGACTTGATAAATAGGGTTTGTTTGGGGTTTTTTTTTTGTGAATAAAAATATTTTAGGAATTTTCTTTAAAGACTGTGGTATACCTATAGCTTACTTATTTCTGTACTTCTTTTAGTAGAGTTACTGTGGGAGTTATTTTATTTGTCATATAATTGATATTTTCCCCATAATCCCCTGAGGTAAACTTGAATGTCAGTTTTAAATTTGGGTCCTCTTACAATATCCTCTCTCCATCAATCTGTTTCATACACTACAGTTTTATCTTAATTTTTTACATTTTAATAACACTTTCATTTGCTGCTTCCAGGGAAAACAGTCTGCTAATCTGGAGGATTCCTTCTCTGCAGTATATTAATAAATAAATTTAATTTATTTTGGTCTGAAGAAACCAGAGTTTGACTTCTGCATTTTTACACACAGTTTGAATATCTCAAAACATCCCATTTAAAAATAATAATAATAAAAAATACTCAAGACTTTAGAAGATAGCATTGTAAAAATGCTTTCATGTTTTGATAGGCAAAATAAAGAAGAAGGTAAGAAATCAGAAGTTAAGAGGATGGAGAAGAAGAGAGGTTAGTTTAAAGAATATTAAATATTCTTTATATATATACACATACACAGAATGTATAAATACACAATACTTTTTACTATCCTAATGTTTTTAAAAGAAATACATGTCTAGACTTACTGCTAAGGGGATTTTGAGATCTCAAAGATGTTTGATCTGTGATTACTTCCTTCAGATCTTTGAAGCAGTGTATTCTTGTTTTAGGCCTTCTACATTCTTTCCTTCAGCAGTGTGTTAGAACTGGTCTTCAGTATCCTCATCCTATTGTCATCCTAGTTTTTAAACCTTTTACATGTTCTCCATTCGCCAGCATATGAAATCAAAGTTCTGTTTCTTTGAACTGAATCGCTTTAGTTCTTTATCTTCACAACTAATTGTCTGTTCCATCATAGCAGAATAATCAGAGGGGACCCCTTGCAAATAGTCAGATGGTATCTTTTTCCAGGGAAGGGGCTTAGATTTGGGATAGTTACTGAGTTCTTGTCCACCAGACCAGACTTCCAAACCAACCTTTACAATAAGAAGTCATTCCCTTCTTAGTGTCCCTACCCTTCTTATGTCTTAAGGACAGTTCAAACCACTGCCTCCAGGTTCCACCTATCTTTTGTTATATAGTAGAAATCCAGTGGTTTAAACTGGAACCAGTTCCAGTGTTGGCAGGAGGAGAGATTTTTATATAAATGTGTCCAAGACAGATGGGACAAACAAAATAAGCAGTTTGCCTGCAATATTTCTTAGTATGTATACCACTTGTATACCAAAGAAAATCCAAATAAATGTTGTGATGGGTTGACCTTGGCTGGCTGCCAGACCCCCAACCAGCTACTCTCTCACTCTCCCTCCTCAACAGGATGGGGGAGAAATAAGATGGAAAAGCTCATGGGTTGAGATAAAGACAGGGAGATCACTTACCAATCACCATCAGGGGGAAAAACAGACTTGAGTTGGGGAAAATTAATTTAAGTTATTGCCAATTAAAAATAGAGCAGGATGGTGAAAAAAAAAGACAAAAACTAAAACACCTTCCCCCCACCTCCCCTTCTTCCCAGGCTCAACTTCATTCCTTCATTCCCAACTCTTCTATCCACCTCCACCCCACCCTGCCAGCACAGCAGGGATGGGGAAAGAGGAGTTGTGGTCAGTTGATAACAGTTCATCTCTGCTGCTCCTTCCTCCTCACACTTTTCCCTGCTCCAGCGTGGGTCCTTCCCACAGGCTGCAGTTCCTGTCAGGAGCATGCTCCAGCATGGACTCTCCACAGGCTGCAGGGTGGATACTTGCTTTGGCATGGTCCTCTCCACGGGCTGCAGGCGAATCTCTGCTCTGGCACCTGAAGCACCTCCTCCACCTCTGTACTGGGTTTATGTGGCTAAGTTTTGGTAGCGAGGGGGGAAAGGGCTGCAGCGGTGGATTCTGTGAGAAGAGATCAGGAGCTGCCCCCATGTCAGATAGAGCCAGTTCCAGCTGGCTCCAAGACGGACCCACCGCTGCCCAAAGCTGAGCCAATCAGCAATGTTGGTGTCACCTCTGTAAAAACATATTTAAGAAAGGGTAAAAAACACTGCACAGCAGCTGTGAGAGAGAGGAATGAGAAAAATGTGAGAGAAACAACAATGCAGACACCAAGGTCAGTGAACAAGGAGAGGGAGGAGGTGCTCCAGGCGCCAGAGCAGAGATTCCCCTGCAGCCTGTGGTGAAGACCATGGTGACGCAGGTTGTCCCCCTGCAGCCCATGGAGGACCCCATGCCACCGGAGCAGGTGGATGCGCCCTGAAGGAAGCTGTGACCCCGTGGAGAGCCCACACTGGAGCAGGCTCCTAGCAGGAACTGCAGCCTGTGGGAAGGACCCATGCTGGAGCAGGTTTTCTGGCAGGACCTTTGGCCCCACGGGGGACCCACGCTGGAACAGTCCATTCTGAAGGACTGCACTCCATGGAAAGGACCCATGCTGGAGCAGTTCTTGAAGAACTGCAGCTTGTGGGAAGGACTCACGTTGGAGAAGGTTGTGAAGGACTGTCTCCTGTGGGAGGGACCCCACGCTGGAGCAGGGGGAGAGCGTGAGGAGGAAGGAGTGGCGGATCCCCCTGTGCCACTCGGGGGAGGAGGTAGAGAAGTTGGGCATCAAGTTGAGCCTGGGAAGAAGGGGGAGGGGGAGGATTTTTTAGATTTGTTCTTGTATCGGGTCTGGCTGAGCCAGAATTGGTTTTCCCCTGTAGCAGCCCTCATGGTGCTGTGTTTTATGTTGGGAGCTGGCAGGGTGTTGATAGCACACTGGTGTTGTGGCTACTGCTGAGTAGTGCTTACACAGCACCAAGGCTCTTTCTGACATTTCCACCCCCCACAGTGGGACGGGGTGGGCAAGATCTTGGGAGGGGACACAACCAGGACAGCTGACCCCAACTGACCAAAGGGATATTCCAGACCATATGACGTCTGCTCAGTATAAAGCTGGGAGAAAGGAGGAAGGGGGTGGGGTCACCCTTGGTCCTCCGAGGCAACCGCTACGCATATCAGAGCCCTGCTTCCTGAGAAGGCCCGACATCGCCTGTTCATGGGAAGTAGAGAATAAATCTGTTTTCTTTTTTTTGCTTCCGCGCGCGGACCTTTGCTTCGCTTTGCTTATATTAAAACTGCTGTTGTTTTACCCACAAGGGTTGTTTTGTTTTCCTATCTTATTTTCTTTCCCTTCTTTGCCCTATTGAGAAAAAAAGGGGAAAGGGGGGGGAAGTGATAGAGCGACTTGGTGGGTACCTGGCATTTAGCCAAGGTCAAACCACCACAGTTCTTATTTCTCATTATCCTATTCTGATTTGATTGGCAATAAATTGAATTAATTTCCCCAAGTCGAGTCTGTTTTGCCCGTGATGGTAATTGCTGGGTGATCTCCCTGTCCTTATCTCAAGCCACAGGTTTTTAGTCATATTTTCTTCCCCTGTCCTGTTGAGGGGGAGTGGTAGAGTGGCTTGGTAGGCACCTGGCGGCTAGCCAAGGTCAACCTTCCACACCCTCCTTCTTCACTGACCTTGGTGTTTGCAGGATTGTTTCTCACACTGTTGGTTTGGGGTTTTTTTCTTAGTTTTTTTTCCCCTCACTCCTCTCTCACACTCTGCTGCACAGTGTTTTTTACCCTTTCTTAAATACGCTTTCACAGAGGCACCACCAGCTTCGCTGACTGGCTCATCTTTGGCCAGCAGTGGGTCCATTGCAGAGCCGGCTGGAATCGGCTCTGTCCGGCACAGGCGCAGCCCTTGGTCTCTCCTCATAGAGGTTACCCCTTCAGCCCCCCCTGCTACCAAAACCTTGCCACATAAACCCAATACAGACCTTTAGCACCTATGAGTTAGAGATCAACTTATTCGTTTGTCTTTACCACTTGTTAGGGCACTGTCATGGTTTAAACCCAGCTGGCAGCCAAATACCACGCAGCCGCTCGCTCACTCTCCCCCACCCCCGGGGAATGGGGAAGAGAACTGGAGGGGTAAGGGTAAGGAGACTCGTAGGTTGAGATAAAAACAATTTAATAATTGAAATAAAACAAAAATAATAATAATAATAGAAAATACCAACGAATAATGCACACTGTGATTGCCCACCACCCGCTGACCGATGCCCAGCCTGTTCCAGCTAGCGATCCCAGAGAAGAGAGAATCCTGAAACCACAATCCCGGAAGCCAGAGTAGGCTTCCCGATCAACCCTCATCTATATACTGAGCATGACGTTAGATGATATGGAGTATTCCATTGGCCAATTTGGGTCCGTTGCTCTGGCTATGCTCCCCCCTCCCCAGCTTCTTGTGCACCTGTGCACAGGCAGGACACGGGAAGTTGAAAAGTTCCTGATTTCTTAGCAACAACTAAAAAACATCAGTACATTATCAACATTCTTCTCATACCAAATCCCATACTGAATCCAAAACACAGCACTATTCTAGCTACTAAGAAGGAAAAAAAACAATTAGCTCTATCCCAGCCAAAACCAGGACAGGTACATCCATTTTGAACTAATTTATTTGGATGGATTTGGACTATGACTGTGTCCAAGTCTCTGAAATCGAAAGCATCAATATTCAGGTAGCCTCTCATCATAAAGCTTCTACAGTTTCCCATCTCTTACTATTTATTGAAACTTTATTTTAACCTGAGTTAACTTCTAGAAGGTGACAGTTGGTTATTACAGCAGAAAAATGTTCAGTTGTAACTCCATGTTGTTGTTGTGTGTTCAGTTAAAAAAAACCACAAAACAAACTACATTATTTGCTATCATAATGCACCTTAGGAAAACTTAATACCAGTTGCCTATTCATAGTTTTTTGCCTTCCATATGTCAAGTTCAGGTTTGTAGAAATGGTTCTACAAAAACATCTCATGAGATTATTAAATATACATGTCTTCTGTGTCTGAACTTTAGAAACATCAGTGGATTCCAGGCTTCAAAGGATACATGCAGAAATTAAAAACTCACTCAAAATTGATAATCTAGTAAGTAAATTTTATTCATTGATGTATGTGTACAATTCAGGTAGGAAATATTTTTTGAATGCCTGGTATGATTTATTAAACAATATATATTGAGAAGTAAAGGAATTCTTTAATTTGCAAGACCTGGTTTGGGGAACTACTTCCTTAATTACTCACCTGGTCTTCTCAGAGTGCCATCATGTGAAAAGTGTTGAAAGGTAATTGGCCTCTGACTTAGCACTTTTACTTCATGAAGGCTATTTGTGTAATATGAAACTACTACTTTAAGCAAAGAAGTCTTTCACAACTAACGCTGCAGTGACTTCTGTATTTAGCAGCATGTGAAGTAGTGAGCAGTTTTAATGCAGTCTACGAGTTTGTGCTGTCATGCTAAAGAGTAAAACATTTGTTTCTAGTACAGCCAACTCTTAAGTCTATAAATACATTCAAAGTAACTCATATTAAATTTAAAAATATTCACCTCAGAAAAATGATTCAGTTTAAATATTTTTCTGTCAGCTGAACTCCAGATAGTAAATTCACTTCAAATGTAAAAATAATTAAAATAAAAGCTCACAGATATATAATCTTATTCTTGCCTGGATTAGAAGATTTTATATTTTTTTCCTCTTAATGTGGCTACCAAAGATTGTTAGCATTTAAACAAAGTCTTCATATCAAACTTTTGTTTATATACAGGATGTGAACAGGTGTATTGAGGCTCTTGATGAGCTTGCTTCCCTTCAGGTCACAATGCAACAAGCTCAAAAACACACAGAGATGATTTTAACTCTAAAGAAGGTGAGTTTTGCAACTTCATTTAAAGCAACTTCAAAAGGGAAACATTTTTTTACATCAAGTTTATTTACTACTTTGGAGCATGTTTCACTTCAAGTCTAAAGATAACATACAATGAGTTAAGAATTTCATATGGCGCTTACTGAGATTAAGTAGATATGTGTGTGTATATATAAGTGGAGTTGACTGTTTTACCTTTTCATCTTCAGATACGGAAGTTCAAAGTTAGCCAAGTTATCATGGAAAAATCTACCATGCTCTATAACAAGTTCAAGACCATGTTTCTAGTTGGAGAAGGAGATTCTGTTCTCTCACAGGTACTAAATAAATCACTCACTGAGCAGAAGCAGTACGAGGAAACCAAAAAACCCAAAGAACATTGGAAGAAAGGTCCAACCAAAAAAATAGAAAAGGAAAAAGAACTAACAGGTAGGTGTTGGTGTACTTCATCCCACTCTCCCCAGGTGATTTGCCTATAGTAGCAAAGAAGCTGAAATGTTACCAGCTATGTTTGTGGTATATTTTTAATGAACTTCATAGCACTGTAGGATTTATTTAGTAACTAATTACACTGCAATTATCTTCTAAGTTCCATCATGGGAGTAGGGAAGGAAGAAGATTAGTACTGAAGTCAATTCAGTTAGCATACTTCTAGGGATATAATAGCTGAATGAGCTTCCATAGTTAATGCTTTATGTGGTGCTTTAAATAAAATAGTTATTTCAGTTAGCCTCACAGTTCATTTTTTAGTTTCTTGTTTATATCCAATCATCTCCACTACTTTCTGAGCCAAGTTCAAGTTAAGGGATATTCAAGAGTGGTTGCTTCCTGCTGCAGCTCTGGTCCAGGACTCCCTCCTGCCTAGCCATTCTTGAAATACATGCTGATCACTTCAGGTTAACTGTCATACACTTAATACTTCTCAAGTTAATTTTCAAATGTTCTTGAGTTTGTCTTGAAATGTGTTGTGAATTACCTTGAAACTGTAGCCTTCAGGAATATATGCTTGCTCATTTTATTTAGAGAATGCAATTTATGGGACTGAGGTATACTGAATTCTTAAGACATCATAATATCTCTTCTTGCTTTTATATATATTTTCAGCTGGTAGATTTCAAGATTATAGCAAAAACATTCGTAGTGTTGGAGTTGATGCTTCTTATGACAGAATTTTGCTTTTCTTGCTTCCTGCAGTGCTGATTCTTTCCCCTTCATTTTAAAGGTGCAAAGACACTAAATGGAGGCTCTGAAACTCAGGACATCAACCAATCACGACAGAATGGAGAGAACACTGAGGAAAAGCAAGAGAAGCATGAAGTTGGCACTAAGAAAAAGTGAGATAATGTTAGTAAGTTCACTGAAATAACCATTTTAATTTGAAGCTACTTAATCATGTTTAATGTTTTCTTTACAGGGTTTTCTCCTCAACTTTATAGAAATACAAGAGTATGTTAATTCCACTCTAGTTCTGAACAAACAATTTTAGAAGAAATGCTTCACTCATTTCTATACTGTAGGTAGAAGGAACTTCTATAGGATGTTCTGCTAGTGGGCTTGATAGCTTGAGGCGGGACAGAATTCTGTATATTATTTCTACTGTGTTTTGGAATGGTATTAAGTTGGAAGCAAAGGAACCTTGGACCATATTGCACAGAAAATCATGAGACTTATCAAATTTTTGAAAAGTCTCTTATTCTAGTCAGCAGGCAAGTAACTATGGAAGGCAAAAAAACTATGAATAGGCAACTGGTATTAAGTTTTCCTAAGGTGCATTATGATAGCAAATAATGTAAAAGGCTTTAATGCCTTGTACTGGGTCTGCCTGGGCTGGAGTTAATTTTCTTCACAGCAGCCCTTATAGTGCTGTGCTTTACAAGTCTGACTAAACCAGTGTTGATAACACACCCGTGTTTTACATATTGCTTAACAGTGCTTGCACAGCATCAAGGCTGTCCTGGTTTTGGCTGGGATAGAGCTAATTGTTTTTTTTCCTTCTTAGTAGCTAGAATAGTGCTGTGTTTTGGATTCAGTATGGGATTTGGTATGAGAAGAATGTTGATAATGTACTGATGTTTTTTAGTTGTTGCTAAGAAATCAGGAACTTTTCAACTTCCCGTGTCCTGCCTGTGCACAGGTGCACAAGAAGCTGGGGAGGGGGGAGCATAGCCAGAGCAACGGACCCAAATTGGCCAATGGAATACTCCATATCATCTAACGTCATGCTCAGTATATAGATGAGGGTTGATCGGGAAGCCTACTCTGGCTTCCGGGATTGTGGTTTCAGGATTCTCTCTTCTCTGGGATCGCTAGCTGGAACAGGCTGGGCATCGGTCAGCGGGTGGTGGGCAATCACAGTGTGCATTATTCGTTGGTATTTTCTATTATTATTATTATTTTTGTTTTATTTCAATTATTAAATTGTTTTTATCTCAACCTACGAGTCTCCTTACCCTTACCCCTCCAGTTCTCTTCCCCATTCCCCGGGGGTGGGGGAGAGTGAGCGAGCGGCTGCGTGGTATTTGGCTGCCAGCTGGGTTTAAACCATGACAGTGCCCTAACAAGTGGTAAAGACAAACGAATAAGTTGATCTCTAACTCATAGGTGCTAAAGGTCTGTATTGGGTTTATGTGGCAAGGTTTTGGTAGCAGGGGGGGCTGAAGGGGTAACCTCTATGAGGAGAGACCAAGGGCTGCGCCTGTGCCGGACAGAGCCGATTCCAGCCGGCTCTGCAATGGACCCACTGCTGGCCAAAGATGAGCCAGTCAGCGAAGCTGGTGGTGCCTCTGTGAAAGCGTATTTAAGAAAGGGTAAAAAACACTGTGCAGCAGAGTGTGAGAGAGGAGTGAGGGGAAAAAAAACTAAGAAAAAAACCCCAAACCAACAGTGTGAGAAACAATCCTGCAAACACCAAGGTCAGTGAAGAAGGAGGGTGTGGAAGGTTGACCTTGGCTAGCCGCCAGGTGCCTACCAAGCCACTCTACCACTCCCCCTCAACAGGACAGGGGAAGAAAATATGACTAAAAACCTGTGGCTTGAGATAAGGACAGGGAGATCACCCAGCAATTACCATCACGGGCAAAACAGACTCGACTTGGGGAAATTAATTCAATTTATTGCCAATCAAATCAGAATAGGATAATGAGAAATAAGAACTGTGGTGGTTTGACCTTGGCTAAATGCCAGGTACCCACCAAGTCGCTCTATCACTTCCCCCCCCTTTCCCCTTTTTTTCTCAATAGGGCAAAGAAGGGAAAGAAAATAAGATAGGAAAACAAAACAACCCTTGTGGGTAAAACAACAGCAGTTTTAATATAAGCAAAGCGAAGCAAAGGTCCGCGCGCGGAAGCAAAAAAAAGAAAACAGATTTATTCTCTACTTCCCATGAACAGGCGATGTCGGGCCTTCTCAGGAAGCAGGGCTCTGATATGCGTAGCGGTTGCCTCGGAGGACCAAGGGTGACCCCACCCCCTTCCTCCTTTCTCCCAGCTTTATACTGAGCAGACGTCATATGGTCTGGAATATCCCTTTGGTCAGTTGGGGTCAGCTGTCCTGGTTGTGTCCCCTCCCAAGATCTTGCCCACCCCGTCCCACTGTGGGGGGTGGAAATGTCAGAAAGAGCCTTGGTGCTGTGTAAGCACTACTCAGCAGTAGCCACAACACCAGTGTGCTATCAACACCCTGCCAGCTCCCAGCATAAAACACAGCACCATGAGGGCTGCTACAGGGGAAAACCAATTCTGGCTCAGCCAGACCCGATACAAGAACAAATCTAAAAAATCCTCCCCTCCCCCTTCTTCCCAGGCTCAACTTGATGCCCAACTTCTCTACCTCCTCCCCCGAGTGGCACAGGGGGATCCGCCACTCCTTCCTCCTCACGCTCTCCCCTGCTCCAGCGTGGGGTCCCTCCCACAGGAGACAGTCCTTCACAACCTTCTCCAACGTGAGTCCTTCCCACAAGCTGCAGTTCTTCAAGAACTGCTCCAGCATGGGTCCTTTCCATGGAGTGCAGTCCTTCAGAATGGACTGTTCCAGCGTGGGTCCCCCGTGGGGCCAAAGGTCCTGCCAGAAAACCTGCTCCAGCATGGGTCCTTCCCACAGGCTGCAGTTCCTGCTAGGAGCCTGCTCCAGTGTGGGCTCTCCACGGGGTCACAGCTTCCTTCAGGGCGCATCCACCTGCTCCGGTGGCATGGGGTCCTCCATGGGCTGCAGGGGGACAACCTGCGTCACCATGGTCTTCACCACAGGCTGCAGGGGAATCTCTGCTCTGGCGCCTGGAGCACCTACTCCCTCTCCTTGTTCACTGACCTTGGTGTCTGCATTGTTGTTTCTCTCACATTTTTCTCATTCCTCTCTCTCACAGCTGCTGTGCAGTGTTTTTTACCCTTTCTTAAATATGTTTTTACAGAGGTGACACCAACATTGCTGATTGGCTCAGCTTTGGGCAGCGGTGGGTCCGTCTTGGAGCCAGCTGGAACTGGCTCTATCTGACATGGGGGCAGCTCCTGATCTCTTCTCACAGAATCCACCGCTGCAGCCCTTTCCCCCCTCGCTACCAAAACTTAGCCACATAAACCCAGTACAGAGGTGGAGGAGGTGCTTCAGGTGCCAGAGCAGAGATTCGCCTGCAGCCCGTGGAGAGGACCATGCCAAAGCAAGTATCCACCCTGCAGCCTGTGGAGAGTCCATGCTGGAGCATGCTCCTGACAGGAACTGCAGCCTGTGGGAAGGACCCACGCTGGAGCAGGGAAAAGTGTGAGGAGGAAGGAGCAGCAGAGATGAACTGTTATCAACTGACCACAACTCCTCTTTCCCCATCCCTGCTGTGCTGGCAGGGTGGGGTGGAGGTGGATAGAAGAGTTGGGAATGAAGGAATGAAGTTGAGCCTGGGAAGAAGGGGAGGTGGGGGGAAGGTGTTTTAGTTTTTGTCTTTTTTTTTCACCATCCTGCTCTATTTTTAATTGGCAATAACTTAAATTAATTTTCCCCAACTCAAGTCTGTTTTTCCCCCTGATGGTGATTGGTAAGTGATCTCCCTGTCTTTATCTCAACCCATGAGCTTTTCCATCTTATTTCTCCCCCATCCTGTTGAGGAGGGAGAGTGAGAGAGTAGCTGGTTGGGGGTCTGGCAGCCAGCCAAGGTCAACCCATCACAACATTTATTTGGATTTTCTTTGGTATACAAGTGGTATACATACTAAGAAATATTGCAGGCAAACTGCTTATTTTGTTTGTCCCATCTGTCTTGGACACATTTATATAAAAATCTCTCCTCCTGCCAACACTGGAACTGGTTCCAGTTTAAACCACTGGATTTCTACTATATAACAAAAGATAGGTGGAACCTGGAGGCAGTGGTTTGAACTGTCCTTAAGACATAAGAAGGGTAGGGACACTAAGAAGGGAATGACTTCTTATTGTAAAGGTTGGTTTGGAAGTCTGGTCTGGTGGACAAGAACTCAGTAACTATCCCAAATCTAAGCCCCTTCCCTGGAAAAAGATACCATCTGACTATTTGCAAGGGGTCCCCTCTGATTATTCTGCTATGATGGAACAGACAATTAGTTGTGAAGATAAAGAACTAAAGCGATTCAGTTCAAAGAAACAGAACTTTGATTTCATATGCTGGCGAATGGAGAACATGTAAAAGGTTTAAAAACTAGGATGACAATAGGATGAGGATACTGAAGACCAGTTCTAACACACTGCTGAAGGAAAGAATGTAGAAGGCCTAAAACAAGAATACACTGCTTCAAAGATCTGAAGGAAGTAATCACAGATCAAACATCTTTGAGATCTCAAAATCCCCTTAGCAGTAAGTCTAGACATGTATTTCTTTTAAAAACATTAGGATAGTAAAAAGTATTGTGTATTTATACATTCTGTGTATGTGTATATATATAAAGAATATTTAATATTCTTTAAACTAACCTCTCTTCTTCTCCATCCTCTTAACTTCTGATTTCTTACCTTCTTCTTTATTTTGCCTATCAAAACATGAAAGCATTTTTACAATGCTATCTTCTAAAGTCTTGAGTATTTTTTATTATTATTATTTTTAAATGGGATGTTTTGAGATATTCAAACTGTGTGTAAAAATGCAGAAGTCAAACTCTGGTTTCTTCAGACCAAAATAAATTAAATTTATTTATTAATATACTGCAGAGAAGGAATCCTCCAGATTAGCAGACTGTTTTCCCTGGAAGCAGCAAATGAAAGTGTTATTAAAATGTAAAAAATTAAGATAAAACTGTAGTGTATGAAACAGATTGATGGAGAGAGGATATTGTAAGAGGACCCAAATTTAAAACTGACATTCAAGTTTACCTCAGGGGATTATGGGGAAAATATCAATTATATGACAAATAAAATAACTCCCACAGTAACTCTACTAAAAGAAGTACAGAAATAAGTAAGCTATAGGTATACCACAGTCTTTAAAGAAAATTCCTAAAATATTTTTATTCACAAAAAAAAAACCCCAAACAAACCCTATTTATCAAGTCTTCAGTCTTGTTTTATCATAGAATTTAAAAGCCTTATTTTAATTGTCACGTTCCAACATTCTGTGAGTTTTTCCAAATGTCATAAAAATAAGCATCCATTAAATAAAAATCCTGCATGTATATCAGTTTCCATACTCCTTTCACATTTTATTCAGATACTGAATCAGACTTCCAAAAGATTAAGATTATTATATAATTCTGCAGAATTTAGTAAAAGAGGGGAAAAAATTCTAAGATCAACTTTTAGCTGAACTCTTTTCTTGAAGTGCTAGTTTGTTTTCTTCAAGTACTCCTGTAGTCAGTGCTCACAGATTGTTTTTGTCCAGCAGTATTCATTGGGGGAAGCTATACTGTCAGCAGTGTTCTCCTTGGTTTTAGAAGCATGAAAGAGTCTGAGCGACTTGTGGTGTCCAGCATTCTTTTTGGCTGCCTGGAAGCTAAAACTCTGTATATAAATCTGTGGGACATGTTGACTATTAATTGCAGTAGGGTAAACTTAAGTTATGTTTTATCTCTTCTTCTAGATGAACAGGAATTTGATTTTTGCTCCAGAGGTAGTCTTGGAATTATTGGTTTCTGATTGGACAGCTTTAAAAAATGTCATTTGGGAGTTTTCAGCTAAATAATGATAATTACAGATGTTTGTTTTGCCTGGATAAGTGGCATACTAAAGGAGTACCTTTTATAAACAAGAGATCAGTGCGGGTTCCGAACCCAAGTTATGCAACACAGCACTGTGCTTAAATCAATGAGTTGTTCAAAATGCTATATGACATTAATGCAGTGTGGCATCTGAGTCAATTGAAATTGTAAATGAAGCGGTTGGACAGTGGAACGCATTTGGCCAATCACTTGAAAACAAATGGCCACTTTTAATAACTGTCTCGCCAAGGTACATTTTTCACTTGGATTTTTGTAGTGGCAAGAGACAAACTGAGTCAGATTGCCCTTTTTATTTCCTGTTAAAAGCATAAGGCTATTTGGGTGCAGACATGACACACCAGTGGTCATTACTGGTCAAAAGAAACTGAAGACAAACACTTCACGTACTTGCACAAGATGTCTTGACCAGGTTGTCTCAAACGAGCAACTACAGTCAAATTAATTCATATATTTCTTTAAATATTCCAGCACAATATTGTGCTTTTGTCCTTTAAAACTTGCAAGTATATCATCCAAGAATTGAGCCAGTGTTAGTGTTACATTCTGCCAATATACATTTCCCTCTATTCAAGAGAGAGTGAGTGTGTGTGAGTGTGTATTTGCATTGGCTTGAACTCTAAGCTCCAGTTAGCATTGACTCATCTAAACAAAGAAATCAAACCTGTTTACATAAACCCTTGCATGGCTACTTAAGAGCTACTTATTTGCATTGGCCATTATCAAACAATGCGTGCATAACACAAACCTATCTTGCTTAAACCAGTGTTAGTTTACAGTTTTTGCAGTAGAAGTCCACTTGTAAGCTTACCACTCTGACTAAACTGGTACACCTTTCATGCTGAGAAATGCATATGCTGCACACGTTAAAACTTAAACAATCTGCAAACTATATTTCTGTCATGTGAAACTTGCTTACAATTTCATATGCAGTGTTAAATTGTTTAAAGAAGAGACCATTAAGCAGAGAAAACATGAGCAAAACATGAATTTACAAAACACTCATAAGCACTGAGTATTGAGTCTGAGAAAATGGTTTGTAAATGTCTCTTCAGTTCTGTATTTTAAATATTCCTGTAACTTTACTCCATTTGATAACTGGAGATAAGATGCTTTCATATCCTGTTGAATATGTACTTGAACAATCTGATCCCATAGCTAATCTTGCTTTGAGCCAGAGGTTGAAGTTAGATGACCTCCTGAGGTCCCTTTCAACCTGAATTATTCTATGATTCTGTGCATTCTAGAAAATAATGTATTCCAAGTGATTGTGCTTAAGAGCTACTTGCAGTTGTGTTGATAGGCATATATGCTGTTTCCTTAAGTTATCTTTTTAAAGTTTGTGACGTATTGAATTATTCATTGGTACTAAGAAAAGCTGTAGTTAGTAATGCATGTTAAAACATCAAAAGTCAAGGTCTTTTCTGCAACGCTGTTCAACAAGCTTCTTTGTTTCTTTTTACCAACTGAGAGGATGAATAGCTGAGGATGTTGGCACAAATTTGTCAGTAAACTGAGGAGCAACACAGTTGTACCTGCACAGACTCACATTCTTTAAGCAAGGCTGTGTCTTATGTACAAAGCACTAAATTGAGTTTGCCTAACAAATATTAATGGGGTAGCTACCTAGACCAGAAAAATGGAAAATAATGATTTTAAAAAATGAAACAAAAAATTCAATTTATATCCATTATGCTGACAGAGGAAGTTGCAAGAAAGCAAAAAGAAAAATAAACCTTTTCACATTTAATCAATATTAGGTTTTGTGCTTAATAATTAGGCATCAGGTATAATCTAAACTATGCACAGTTACTAAGATAAGCTACTGCTCCTTACTTTTACTGGAGCTCTGTATAGTTCCCTAGATGCATAAAATATGAAATCTATTTAAAAGTAAAGAAGACTCAGCTCTCGTGAGACCCCACCTGGAGTACTGTGCTCAGCTCTGGGGCCCCCAGCTCATGGATCTGCTCAAGCGGGTCCAGAGGAGGCCACGAAGATGATCAGGGGACTGGAGCACCTTCCCTACGAGGACAGGCTGAGAGAGTTGGGGTTGTTCAGCCTGGAGAAGAGAAGGCTCCAGGGAGACCTTATAACGGCCTTCCAGTACTTCAAGGGGGCCTACAGGAAAGCTGGAGAGGGACTCTTTATCAGAGAGTGTAGTGATAGGAGGAGGGGTAACGGTTTTAAACTGAAAGAGGGTAGATTTAGATTAGATATTGGGAAGGAATCCTTTACTGTGAGGGTGGTGAGACACTGGAACAGGTTGCCCAGAGAAGTTGTGGATGCCCCCTCCCTGGAAGTGTTCAAGGCCAGGTTGGACGGGGCTTTGAGCAACCTGGTCTAGTGGAAGGTGTCCCTGACCATGGCAGGGGGGTTGGAACTAGATGATCTTTAAGCTCCCTTCCAACCCAAACCATTCTATGATTCTTTGATAACCAAAACAACACATGACAACTTACTGCAGAAATCAAAAAGCATGTCAGATTTACATAATAATATATTAAGAATTGCAGAAACGATAAAAACAATTTAGTGTCTTTGGGACATTGGAAAGGTTTAGGTTTGGCCCAAGGAAGAAGTGCGTTTAGGTTTCTAGAGAAAGAATAACTGACAAGGAAGAGACGAAATCACTTGAGGGGGGAGTAAATAAATCTAGATTCTTGTTAAAGGATAGAGAAAGGTTATAATTTTATTGTTATAGATAAAGGGGACCCTTTCCTTCTCCTAATTCCCAGAGTTTTTACCTTGTTCTCTCCCTTCTTTCTCCTTCCCAAGAACTGTGCGGATGAGAACATCTCAATCTCATGGTGGTGGCTTCTTCACCCACTTGTGGAATAGGTCTTGAGAACGGGTCAGATCGATTTCTTCCTGCTGTCCCAACCCCCTAAGTTTCTGGCAGGATCTTCTCTCCATGCTAATGCTTGGTTCATTTGTGATAATTTGTCTTCTGACTGCAAACTGCTTGATATTACTCAACTGGCTTTGCAGAGACAGAGTAGCATAAATCATAACTTCTTCCTCGTTCTGTCTGATAGCATAGCCTCCAGCTGCCAGACAGAGAAGGAAGTGTTTTCCAGGGAACCCTATGTATTTCACAACCTGAGCGATTTAATTCATGGCTATAGAATTTTAATATAAATCTCAATCTCATGTATTCAAGACTGACTTAAAATGTAATACATGGCCCTGCTGGAACAAGAGAGTTATCTCTCTCTTCAGGTATTCTTAGGATACTTCTAAACAGAAACCACCAACTCTGTCCTACTGTTAGGAAATCTAGGTCACTGAAAGACTGACATCACTTAATTTCTGGATTCAATTTTTCCCATCTTCTCACAATACTACACATTGATTTACAAGAGCTTTTTTATTCTCCACTTAAATAATGCTTGGGGGAAAAAAAAAAAAAGGCAGAGGGAGGACACAGAACACAGTGCAAACCAACTGGGAATTTTGTCAGGTTTTGTGTCTTCTCTTAGTTTCAGAGTACTAAAACATACTCACGGCTCAGATTCCATTTGCTCCTCCTGCCTACACTTTCTTTCTGTCAGTTCTCTCTCATGTTGGCCTTGTAACATGTTTCTTCTATGAGCTCCTTGAAAGTTTCTCCCTCCTTTTTTCTTCTGTTTTTATTTAGGGTTTTAGGGTGAGAAGAGAGAAGGAGTCTTTAGATTACTAAACGTCAAAAACATTAATAGTTAAGCCTACCTGCTCTAGATGTCTACACATTATTGCTCTAGTCCATGAAACACCCTGATGAGAGTTAGCATTCCTCTGTAACTAAATCCAAATCTTTTATATGCAGATAAGAAGCTGAGTTTTATTAGTGCTTTCTCTCAGATATGGAGACTATCTCAAACACCAAAAAACCCAAAGCCATTCCCAAATGATCAGCTAGAGACAGCTTCCAGTTTTCACAAATAACTTTCACAGACCCCACAGATTCTCAACGCTCAGGACAAAAAAAAAAATGCATTCAGGTAAGCATATTAAAAAAACCCCCAACCAAACAGAAAACCAACAAACTTTTGCTACAATAAATCACTTACATTTAAATCCATCTTTTAAAAAAAATAAAGTATTAGATTTTTTTTTTCTTTGTAGATATCTAAAAGTTATTGAAAAGATTATTTGACAGAAAGGAATTCTGCAACTTCTCATTTCCATAGACATGCATCTATATTAGCCAGACACAGGGCCCCAACACTTAATAGACAAAATTGAAGACCTAGTATTAGCTTTAAGAAATATTTTCAGTGAACTACTGTTCCTTACAATAAGTAAGTCAATAAAGAGCAATATACCTTATCACCTTCATGTTCTCCTTCATCCTCTTCAGAATCAGATGCTGATGCAGAACCCACTTGGGAAGTATTTCTCCTTTTTGGTTCGGTCTCCCTCTTTGCTTCTCTTCTATCAAATTCCTTCCTTGATTTGTCTTCTTCCTTCTGACTCTCCTCATCTTTTTTCCCTTGTTTTTTTGGCTTTTCCTCCAGTCCTTTTTTCTTTGTCTTCTCCTCTTCATGAACACTAAAACAAAGAAAATTATCTAAGCTTCTTATTCATTATCTATACCCAGCTTAAAAGAGAACCTAACTCTCAATTCAGGAAGATGTACTTTTTAGTTTTTACTATCAAGTACTCCACCTGCACAAAGTTGGCTCACTCTTAGATCTTTCATTTCATAGGATCACAGGATAATTCAGGTTGGAAGGGGCCTCTGGAAGTCTCTTGTCCAACCCCTTGCTGGGGGTGGTTCAGACCAGGTTACTCAGAGCTTTCTCCAGTCTGGTCTTGAAAACCTCCAAGGATGGAGACTGGACAACCTCTCTGGGCAACCTGCCCCACTGCTTGACTGTCCTCAGGGTGCAAAAGTATTTCCCTATATCCAGTCTGATCCTCTCTTGTTTCAATTTATGCCCATTGCCTCTCATCCTTCCACCATGCACCGTCGTGACGAGCCTGGCTCCTTCTTCTTGATGAACTCCTTGTAGGTATTGGAAGGCTGTTATTAGATCTCCCCCAAAGCCTTCTCTTCTCCAGGCTGAGCAAGCCCAGTTCCCTCAGCCCCTCCTCACAGGACATGTGTTCCAGCCCTCTGACCAGCTTGGTGGCCCTCTGCTGAGCTCGCTCCAGTTAGTCAGCATCTTTCTTGTATTGGGGGACCCAGGATTCTAGATGTGGTCTAACAAGTGCTGAATAGAGGGGGATAATCACTTATCTCAATCTACTGCTGTGGTGGGTTGACCTTGGCTGGCTGCCAGATGCCCACCAAGCTGCTCTGCCGCTCCCCCTCCTCAGCAGGACAGGGGGAGAAAATAAGATGAAAAACTCATGGGTTTAATGAAAGAAAGCAAAGGCCGTGCCCTGAAACAAAGCAAAACAAAAACAAACAAACAAACAAAAATATTTATTCTCTACTTCCCATCAGCAGGTCATGTCCAGCCACTTCCTGGGAAGTAGGGCCTCAGTACGTGCAGCCTTAGTAACGCCTTAATAACGAACGCCCCTCCTCCCTCTCCTTTCTCTTAGCTTTTATTGCTGAGCATGATGTCATATGGTATGGAATATCCCTTTGGTCAGTTTGGGTCAGCTGTCCTGGCTATGTCCCCTCCCAACCTCTTGCCCACCCTCCAGCCTTTGGGGAGGTGGGGAGGGGGGTGGCGAGACAGCCTTGATGCTGTGGGAGCACTGCTCAGTAATAGCCAAAACACTGGTGGGTTATCAACACCTTTCTAGCTACCAATACAAAGCACAGCACTATGAGGGCTGCTATGGGGAAAGTGAACTCCATCCCAGCCAGACTCAATACAACTGCCTACACTCCTGTTCATACAGCCCAGGATACTGTTGGCCTCCTTTGCTACCAGGGCACACTGTTGGCTCATGGTCAACTTTCTGTCTACCAGGATCCCCAGGTCCTTTTCAGCAGAGCTGCTCCGCAGTCAGTCCCCAGCCTGTACTATTGCCAGGGGTTCTTCCTTCCCAGGGGCAGGACTTTGCATCTGTGCTGGTTGAATTTCATGAGGTTCCTGTCAGCCTGTTCCTCCAACCTGTCTAGTTCCCTCTGGATGGCAGCTCTGCCCTCAAGTGTATTGACTGCCCCCACCCCCCACCCCCCTGCAATTTGCTGTCATCTGCAAACTTGAAGAGAGTGCACTATATCATCTCCTCCAGGTTATTGATAAAGATGTTAAGCAGGACAGGTCCCAGGATAGACCCCTGTGGTATTCCACTTGTTACCAGCCTCCGGGTAGAAAACAACCTATTAAAACCTATTAACCCCTATCCTCTGAGCCCAATCATCCAACCACTCTTTTACCCATCTGGTTGTCCACCCATCCTGACTGCAACATCCAACTTACACTGAGTACTACAAGGAAAATGCTGGGCAGGAACTTAGTAAGTCATGACAGATCATCAAATGCAACCACTTGGTTTAAAATAAAGACAGCCATTTTATACAAAAAGCCAACTCACATGTCGGTCTCTGAAGGACAAGGTGGTTTCACCAATTTGGGTCTCCCTCTTGGTTTTGGAACCTTTATTTCAGTAGCTAATTATACAAAAAGAACAGGTTAGTCTACAGCCACCACCTGTTCCTTATCTAAAAGGATTGTTTCTCATGTCAACACATAGAAGCAACACTTGAGTCAAACTTAGTAGGGTAAATACTCTATTTAAAAAAAATTCAAATGTTGGAACTGTGTATCAAAGTTTAATCGAGATCCCTTTGAAAAATTAAAATCTCAACCAACACTTTGGTACTTTAAGATAGCAGTCTTAAGAAGTTTAAAGCATCTATTCCTGTGCCTTTTCCACCCAGTGCACTCAGAATGGCGCTGCCTCATGTTACACAGCTAACAAAACAAAAAAAAGCCTGAAACAAGAGAATAATAAGTGAAACAAGAGAATAATAAGTGAAATAATAATAAGACAATAATAAGTGGGGGGAAAAAACTTAAGTAATTTAGTGTGCAAATCTAAACTCAGCCTATTTATTAGTAGTAGTCTTAAGAGCTTCATGGAGCTTCCATCCCTTTCCCTGAGAGTAGATCAGTGTTGAGAAATTCTGCCACCACACTGAGGTATACAGCACAGTTCTACATTTTCTCAATTTCACCATGTTTCAGTGTTAAAGTGAGCTAAAGAGTTTAGCCACCTTCTCGATGTCTATACACTTCAAATCCTGTAAAATGAAAATTTATGGAACATGCTTGTCTGCTATCCCCAGTGAACTGCCCAGTGTTTGAAGTGCTGCTGGTGTTAGTGTGGAGCACTGCTAAGCAAGAGATGCATGCATCATATTAATGCGAGAGAATGCTGTACAGTACATCATCTAGTAACGCATTTCCCATAGGGTGCCAAAGCATCTCTTGTAAAGGTCCTTTCCTGCTCTTGTATTAACACAATTCATTTGAAAGATCAATATAATCCCACACACAATAAAATATTAAAAATGTTCATTTAGTAAATATAATGAAAGTGGGTGAAGTACTAAGGTAATACTTAATTTCCTCGCATCTAGTCTGAAATAGTTTGCCTTGGGAGCTAACTATGGTTGCACTTTCTAAAAGTTATTTTCATAATGCCACCAGATACAGGTGAGTATAAAGTATTAAATTATCTGTTTCCCAGACTAAATGCTCATACAGCATATTTAAGTGCTCCAATAACTTTCCCCATGTTAGCAGTAAACAAATTTAAAACATTTCCTTCAAGAATACTTGCAAACTTGCCATAAGAATTACAATTAAATCATTGCTACTTTCAGAAACAAGTACTGCAGAACTATTAGCAAAATCTTTCAAATTACATGCTGCTTCTAATAGCTATATTTTCTTCTCAGTTGTCTATCGGTCTACAGAGATTTCCTTTAAACACCTTTTCAGCAAAATCTCTCCAGCTCTTCACTTGTTTTCACTGTCCTCTGAGCTCCTCCCTCTTTTTTTAAAAACTTGTTTTATGGATATTCTGACACAACTTAAGTAACAATTTTATACATCTTTGATTAATATAAACCTTTGTGAAGCCACAGTGAAACAGAGGTCTTATTGCATAGTCTGTAAGTTAGCAGAATCCTATGGAGGCTTTCCTAAAGGTGATACTTGCAAGGGGATACAATGATCCTTATTTCAGGGGACTGATCATAAACATAAACATTTTAAGGCCCTTTGTATGCTAAATTGCTAAATACTTCAGGTTGCCATGTAGGATAGTTTAGATATCTACATATATTTATATATATATATATATTAAAAAAAATGGAAGTTTACATATTAGGAAATATGTAATATATGTAATACTCTGGAGAGCTGGGGGTAATAAATCCTCCAACCATCTCTATTAAGTTATTTTGTATGGGGAAAATAAATAAAATGCCTTTTTGTTTAAAGTTACCTGCTGGTCTTCCTCTTTTAGGGCTTACTTCTGAAGTCACAGCCACTACAGCTTCTGCAGCTTCAGCTTGTTTTTCAGCCTAATTTAAAGAAAGCAATTCACAAATTAAAACCATAGACCCTTCCTCCGCAAAGCAGCTATTTCTTACTTGATTCCTAAAATATTGCATAAAATATATTTCCAAACCGCTAAAAAATAAGCAGTTTAAGTTTAGTAGAGTAAGGATGCATAAAAAGCCCAATAGTTTCTGGATAAAAATTCATAAATATTTGGGACAAAGCACTCTGTTTATAAGGGGAAAATAAGCCTTAAATGATTGTTGCAGTGGTCACTGCAAACAACCTGGAGCAATATGCTGCAATCATTCAGGTTTTATAACTCAGCAGAAGAAACCCCACTGCTAAAATCCATAAGAAGGATGTGAAAAGTTTTCTAGCAAACCAATACATTAGTGCTGGTTGGAGCAAAAGGAAGCTACACGCTTGAATGTGCACACTGCTGATGGCATGGTCCTGCAGTCAACACAAACTTCCTTCTCTTTTTCCAGCACAAAAAGAATATTGGATTCCATTTTCTACACTTCCAAGGGCATTGAGTTTGGTACTGGTACCAGTGTCAGAACTACAGTAAAAAACTGTTTTGACTTACTATTCAGGAACGCCTGAATGGGATACAAATCAGATCCTGAATAACTGCAGTTCACAGCTTGGCATGTTGACTTGAGCCCAATTGGTGTGTGGGGGTGTGGCGTGTGGGGGACTGTCCTCTCAAGGAGAGAAGCTGGCATCACTAACTGCTTCAGTCTTACAAACTTCATCTACTGCTGAATGTGCATCAACACACTGAGAGTCTAGTCTTATTCCAGGTCAATGAACTTTAAAATAAGACTTACGTCTAAAATTCTTTATATGGCTATTAATGTTGCTTTATTATTTTTCTAGAACATCGGGTGAAGAGAGCGAGCTTGAAAATCCAAAGGAATCTCTTTGAAAAGGAATGATGCCACTGGAGTCTTTTTTTCTTTTTTCTTTTTTTTTTTTAATACAAAATAAAAGTTATTAAGTTTTGCATTTGAAATCTATGGACCAAAAGTTTTAAAAATTTTATAAGCATAGTATTTTAATGTTAAATTTTGTGGAATAACAGCCCCTTTAATCTTCATTTGAAAAGTATTTAAATGCTTTGCTGATGGTTTTATCCAGTATTAATAAGCAATACACATCTCAAAATCCCATTCAGAATACAGGAGACAGAGTTGTAGTATGTTTTAATCTGACTCCTGTATGTTTGTCCAGTTAATAGCAGGAAAGAGTGTAAATAGTTTTTCAGCTGCTTAATTGCTTCATTTGTATAAAACATACTCTCTTCCAGTCATACTGACCTGTTAGTGTGTAGTTTTTCAACATGTGTCAGGATGGCTTTTTACTGTGCTTTGTACAAGTTGGAAACATTGTTTTTATAGCAGTTAATGTTAAAGTTTATTTTTGTTCTTGTAAAACATTGTACCAAGTGATGCTATGTACCAATTGTACCAATTCATGCTGCGTGAATTCTCATAGTATGCTTTTGGTATTATAAGATGTCATACTAGGAAGAAATCTGGTGTTTTCACTGAACCTATTGATTCACATTGGTTAGAAAACAATCTTGAATGCTTTTTTAAAAAATTAAAGTCTTTAAGAATCAACTTCTTTGTATGAGTTTAATGTTCAAATTGTATAAATTAAGGCATTCATAAGGGCCATAACTGTTGGAATGTCTAAATCAAAGTTGTTAAGAACTTTTCCTTGGTGAGAACTTGAGGAGTTTAGAACTTAGGTTTTCCAAAAAAAACCTTGTAAAGATTTCTGAAGGCAAGAAAGGAAGGAGACAGAGAAGCGCTACACTTGTAAAATCCCTCATCTCTGCCCCCACTCTTGTGCAATCCCCAGCCCCTTGTGCTCTCTCTCTTTCTCTCTGCGCCCCCTCTCTAACCCCTGTGCTGTCTCTGCCCCCTGTACTCTCTGCCCTCCTCTGGTTGCCTTGGCCTACTGAGCTGACATCACTCAAATAACTAGACTGATGTTGGAGGCCCACTGTTTGACCTTCGGTATGTTGCTATGTAGTCGTTAGGGTTGTAACTTTTGTTAGATGAAGCACAACGAAGCAGGTGTTATAAAAACCCACATAATTGGCAGAAATAGCAGAACTAAACTTATACAAGAATATTTGCCTGGCGACTTGCTACACCAATCAACGAGCGACAGGTCAGAGCAGTCCAACAACAACTAAAGATGAAATAATCTGGAAGGTGCTCTCCACCTCATTAAAACACATCCACCTCAGCCCGAAGGGGGGCAGCATGACTCTGCCTTTGGGGATGCCGGGGACAGACACCCTCAGCACCCTACTCCTCCCAGCCCCTGACAACTGCTGCTCCTGTCAGCAAGGAAAGGGGAAGTAGAGATAGCCACTTTTCCTGTAACTTTGTAGTGTTCTTTGTAGGAGTCTGGGCCGCGCTGGGAGAAAGTTAGTGCAGGCAGAAGAATGCAAGGACGAAGACAAGGCCAGCAAAATAAGGCTGGCAAAAACACACAAGATAGCAGATAAGTGAGAAACACCTGTGGTCAGCAAAAGCACACAAGTCTGAGCAAAACAGGGTATGAGACAAGGGAGTTTTGGCAAGTTTTGGGCTTTACGTGCTAATTGCAATTAACCAATGCAAATGCTTGTAGAGGCGCGTGAACAGCGCGTGTAGATGACCTGTAGCCTATTAGAAGATAGATGAGTGCGTGTACGGAACTTAGTAGAATATAAATGTAACCAGGATTGGGAAAAAAAAAGATGGACGACCTGATCATCACATTGGTGTTGCATCGTTTCTGTTCCCGCATGGAGAAATAAGGACCCCGGCTAATGGTGACCCCAATAGTTCTTTGCATTAATAATCACTCTTTCACGGGGACAATAAATATCCAAACTCCTTCACACGGAACCAATTATTGCATAGTAATCAATGCATGTGTTTAGTCTGTCCAGACCTAAACAATGACATTACTAAAACTGCTGTCAGAAGTAGGATCCAAAGGAAGCTATGGACTGTGAAAAGAGGACTGTACAGCTGTAGTGCATCCAACAGTTGTCCACAATGCAGAGACCACCTACAGCTGCCAAATTTGTTTGCCCGAGTGTAATCTTGCCTGAGTGTAATCTTGAAGGTGGGCGCTCAGGGGTAAGAGTCTGGCAGGAAGTACGTTTAGTACTCCTACTTGAGGTAGGATAGAACAAACATTTTGAAACTTGTTCTAACATAAGAGCAAGGGAATCTGGGAAGTGACTCTTGAACCTCCAGTACCTGGATGGGATGAGGCTCCGTGCCTGGTTTGGATGCGTCCTACAACGGCTTGGGAACTGAAACCGAGGCACACCAAGAGCCTGAAAGAATTTGCAACCCAAATGGGAAAAGGCTTTACAGAATCATCTAGGTTGGAAAAGACCTTGAAGATCATCTAGTCCAACCATCAACCTAAATCACTGACCGTTCCCAACTACACCATATCCCTAAGCACTATGTCAACCCGACTCTTAAACACCTCCAGGGATGAGGACTCCACCACTGCCCTGGGCAGCCCATTCCAACACCTACCAACCCGTTCTGGAAAGAAATACTTCCTAATATCCAGTCTAAACCTTCCCTGGCGCAACTTGAGACCATTCCCTCTTGTCCTATCGCTTGTTACTTGGTTCAAGAGACTCATCCCCACCTCTCTGCAACTGGGCTGGACTGGGAACATAACAGGGAACTATTTGTAGCTCGATGGGCTCATGAAATGTCAGGACATATAAGATGAGCTGTCACCTATAGCTGGCCAAGAGACCAAGGGGTGGACTTCTCTAAAGATTCTATTATACAAATAACAAAGGACTGAAATTTGTGCATTAGTGAAAAAGCTAAACAACAAAAAATATTGAGGCATGGAAGATGACATTTAAACCACCAATTTGGAGATGTGTGGCAAGTAGACTACATTGGACCTTTGTGCAGGACTACTAGGGGGCATCGATAGGTCCTAGACATGGCAGAAATGACTACAAGCTGGCTGGAGACTTACCCAGTGACCCATGTCACTGATAAAAGCACAGTAGTAGGTCTCTGTCCTGGTTTTGGCCAGGATAGAGTTAACTTTCCTTGGGCTGAGAGGGAGCACAGCTAGAGGGCCGGGCCCGGATCGATCATTGGAGTATTCCATATCATGTGACGTCATGCTCAGTATATAGGCAGACAGTGCTCTCTCAGTTTCCGTTTTGGTTTCGGTTTCCCGGTCGGTAGGCCGCGGGATTTCTGGTGCGGTCGGGGTCGCTGCTGGGGGGGGCGGGCTGCGTACCGGTCGCCAGTCGGTAAGCCACTGCTGCATTTTACCCGTTTGGACTTACTATTGTTACTGTTGTTTTGTTACTATTACTAATTTTTTTTTTTTTATTCAACCCACGAATTTCTTTTTTTTGTCCCTCCTCTATCCTCCTCTATTTCACCGGGGGGGGGGAAGTGAAGTAAACGACTGGTCATGTGGTGATTGGCTGCCGGTCGAGTTCAAACCACGACAGTCTCGAAAATTAATTTTGTGGAGACATGGTACACCTGAAAGAATTGAGTCTGACAATGGATGTAATTTCAAAAATGAAATGATAAAGTTAAGAACAGCTGAACATGGAATTGACTGGATATATTGTATTCCCTATTATCCCCAGGCCTCGTGAAAGGTAGAATGGCATAATGGACTCCTGAAAACCATGCTACAAGCCCAGGGAAAAGGGGATATGAGAAACTGGGATGTTCATTTGGCAGAACCCGCTTGGCTTGTAAACACTGGAGAGGCATCATCCCAACCAGGCCCAGGCCAGGCTAGACCTGTGTTACCTCCCTAAGTCCAACTCTCCCCTTTTAGATTGAAGGCTTGAGACATAGCTGATCGAGATGGTTATATTTACTGATTAAGAGACACACCTTTAAAAAGCTAATAATACCTTAGTTGGCTAACAAACTCACCACTATTATTAGTAATATTAGTACACAATTATATCACTGCAAGTAATATTGAGTTAAGATTTTATTGCTTATTATTGATACAGTTATATTACTATAAAGAAAACTTATAAAACACACACATAAGTGCTATTAAGTTGCAATTCTATTGCCTTTCCTCCTGCACTTAGTAGTAAGGCACAAGTCTATTCCTCCATACAAGTTTATTCCTTCTTACTCCATCCTCCCACACCAAGTCATCTGGACATAGGCCTGACGGAGAGTCCAGCAGGTTGTCCAAGGGGGTTCCCTCCAGCATCCTGGGGAGCTTGGGTCTGCAGGTCAGCTTCACCACCGTCTGTAGGCCTCTGCACTTCTACCATCGCAAAATCCCCCAGTTCTTTGTCCTCCACCTGATTTTATACCTTATTCCCCATTTTTTCTTTTCCTGAACACACCTTTTAACCACCCCTGCAACCTCCTTTTCTCCATCCAAACAAGTCCCAAACAAACATTGCACCCCTAATTACATTTTCCTCATTGGTCCCAATTCTGTTATATCTATACCCAAATTCGGTGTTTCCGACACTGTTACCTAGGCAATTCTGGCCTAATATGGTATTAGTACTAGATGAAGGTGGCCTTGCATCCCAAGACTCCTGTACGGGGTCTGGCTGGGATGGAGTTAGTTTTCTTCATAGCAGCTTGTATAGTGCTGTGTTTTAGATTTGTGACCAAAACAATGCTGATAACACATCAATGTTTTAGCTATTGCTGAACAGTGGTTGCACAGCGTCAAGGCCTTCTCTGTTTCTCACTCAGAATAACAGAATCACCTAGGTTGGAAAAGACCTTGAAGATCATCTAGTCCAACCATTAACCTAACACTGACCGTTCTCAACTACACCATATCCCTAAGCGCTATGTCAGCCCGACTCTCAAACACCTCCAGGGATGGGGACTCCACCACTGCCCTGGGCAGCCCATTCCAACGCCTAACAACCCATTCTGGAAAGAAATGCTTCCTAATATCCAGTCTAAACCTGCCCAGGCGCAACTTGAGGCCATTCCCTCTTGTCCTATCACTTGTTACTTGCTTCAAGAGACTCATCCCCAGCTCTCTGCACCCTCCTTTCTGGTAGTTGTAGAGGGCGATGAGGTCTCCCCTCAGCCTCCTCTTCTCCAGACTAAACAACCCCAGTTCCCTCAGCCGCTCCTCGTACGACATGTGCTCCAGGCCCTTCACCAGCTTCGTTGCCCTTCTCTGGACACGCTCGAGTCATTCAATGTCCTTTTTGTAGTGAGGGGCCCAAAACTGAACACAGTCATCGAGGTGCGGCCTCACCAGTGCCGAGTACAGGGGTAAGATCACTTCCCTGTCCCTGCTGGCCACGCTATTGCTGATACAAGCCAGGATGCCATTGGCCTTCTTGGCCACCTGGGCACACTGCTGGCTCATGTTCATCCGGCTGTCAATCAGCACCCCCAGGTCCCTCTCTGACTGGCAGCTCTCCAGCCACTCCTCCCCAAACCTGTAGCGCTGCTGGGGGTTGTTGTGGCCCAAGTGCAGCACCCGGCATTTGGCCTTATTGAAACTCATGCAGCTGGCCTTAGCCCATCGCTCCAGCCTGTCCAGGTCTCTCTGCAGAGCCTCCCTACCCTCAAGCAGATCAACACTCCCACCCAACTTGGTGTCATCTGCAAACTTCCTGAGGGTGCCCTCGATCCCCTCATCTAGATCATCAATAAAGATGTTAAACAGGAGTGGCCCCAAAACCGAGCCCTGGGGGACACCACTCGTGACCGGCCGCCAACTGGATTTAACTCCGTTCACCACAACTCTTTGGGCCCGGCCATCCAGCCAGTTTTTTACCCAGCGAAGCGTGTGCCCATCCAAGCCACGAGCAGCCAGTTTTGCCAGGAGAATGCTGTGGGAAACGGTGTCAAAGGCCTTACTGAAGTCAAGGTAGACAACATCCACAGCCTTTCCCTCATCCAATAAGCAGGTCGCCCTGTTGTAGAAGGAGATCAGGTTTGTCAAGCAGGACCTGCCTTTCATAAGCCCATGCTGACTGGGCCTGATCATCTGGTTGTCCCACATGTGTTGGGTGATGGTAATCTCTGCCTGCCCTGCCCTGGCCTGCCCCTGCCTCCCCCCCCAGTGAACAGATTGTGGGTGCACAAGAGGTTGAGAGGGGACACAACCAGGACAGCTAACCAAAGAGATACTCCATGCTATATAACGTCATGCTCAGTAATAAAATGGAGAGGAGAGGGGTTTAGGTAGGTTAGCCATCCTTTGCTCAGGAACTGGCTGGGCATCAGTGGCATGGGAGGTGGTGAGTGACTGCCTTTGCATCACTTGTTTTGTTTTGTTTTCTTCCTCTCTTCTTCCACTTCTCCTTTGCTTCTTAATTTTTATCTCAACCCATGAGTTTTCTTGCTTTTACTCTTTTCCTTTTCCCCCATCCCACTGGGGGTGGGGAGTGAGCGAGCGGCTGGGTGGTGCTTAGCTGCCTACTGGGGTTAACCCACAACAACTCCCTCCTGACTCTATGGTCCATGATGGTTATATTTTGTTTCCTTTATATGCTTTTTGGACAGAATTATCTTACTTTAGCCTTGATACCCTTACCTACTCCTAATTAAGCACAAGCAGTTTGCATACCAGAGCAATGACATAACCCAGTTAGTGCTCACACCATACTTCTGCCCTTGAAGAGTTTTCATCACACCTCTGGTTCCCATCAGAGGCCTTAGCTAGTTTTGAAGCCTAATATTCCAGTGGGACCTCCTGCTCACAGCCTGTCAGAACAGTAGCTGGAGATAAGGTTCCGATCGTGACAGGCCACGATTGGATGGGAAACATGATTGTTTGGGCTGTCACCCCCTTAGGGAAAGGGAAAACACAGGGGTGGGTGGGTGGTAGTGTTTGTACATGAACCGGGACATACAGCATGAGTAATATTACAAAACAGAAAAGTTAAATGTGTACCTACACACACACTGACTGTAATTAACCCCCTGTGAACCTCATTATACACAGAAAGATGAACCCTATTTTGGTATGGACAGCAGTCTGGACTTTGACCTTAACAGTGGCACAAACAACCACCCCCCAGTGCTGGTCGCAAGCTACCACGCCACTGTGGAATGAGAGGGAATCATACGAAATGAACTGTAGCGCAAAAAAAAAAAAAAAATATTGGAGGATTCACGGTATGGTAGGAAATTGAAGGGGACTGTATTACTGTATAATAATCCCTAAAGATAATACAACCCAGTTAACTCAGAATAGCAGCCAGAGCGGAGCAGGTAAAAATGAAGCCTGATATGTAGGCTATATTAGTGAACAGAAAGGACTTCTCACCAGTATGATGACTAGACTTAATTGGACCACCAGCTTCACAAGTATTTATAAATGTACCCAAAAAAGTCTAAAATTAGAATTTTAATATGAGACCCTATCTAATGGAAGAAACACAAACCAACACTAGTGAACTAACCTCAATATTATCTTGGCAAAGAACGTGGTGAACACCACAATTTGTAACACCACCCTCCAATATATTTACCATGGGCAAGTGGCAAACTTTACTTGGAGCAATCCAATAAGAGAAAGAGTACCACATCAAGTGGGACTGGAATGTAAGTTGACACAATACCACCTGTGCACCTCTTATTATAAGGATTCAACATGCCATTTTCCCTGAACAAGAAGAGCTAAGAGAGACATATCAGGATTGCTAGGACTTGGAGGAGTTGCCCTAAACACCATGGATATCCAAGCCCTCCAAGCCCAGCTGCAACTGGTTGGACAACTAACCTCTTGGTGCCTTGAGGGGCTAGCTAAAGCTGCCATCCAATTAGAAATGACTCACCTCCAATTGCACTGAATAGAAAGACAGACCCGAGAAGTCATGAAAAATGTATCTAAGACTATTTCTACTGGTGTTCAGAATGACTCTTTGGACACTACCTGCCAAAGTATGCAACTGGCCACTTTACTAATAATGAACAAGTATGGTTAACCTGCAAAGGAAAACATTGGGATAGCGGAGCCCACATGTTACATCTTCCTAATACCTCAATAGGAGAAGTACTTAGCTGTGAGCTGCGCACCCGAGATGTGAGGGCACATCTAAGAATTAGGTGGAAAAACCAACCTGTGTGGGCTACATACGTTCAAGGAGTGGAATTACCAGTCATAATGGCTGGTCAGTTATGGACGCATGGCTCGACATCTCCATGGCTATGAATAGACAGTGAACAAAACAAAATTGTCCCTGTAAGCATTTGAGATAGGGTCCTATGCCAAACTCCTTCATGTGGATACAATTATTGCATAGTAATTAATGCATGTGTTTAGTCTGTCCCAACCTAAGCCACGACACTGCCTCTCTCTCTCAGCCCCTCCTTTTGCCCTCTCTGTCTTCCCCCTTTCTCTCCGTCCCCGATGTTAGGGGTTGCTGAATCCGACAGCCTGAGAGAAGTGAGGCTGCCACAGCTCCATGTCCCCAGGTCCAACCAGTAGTGAGGCTAAGCATGTATTCCCAGTAGGCACACAAACAGAGGTATACAATACAAATAAACTTACACACTGTGGTGGGTTGACCTTGGCTGGCTGCCAGACCCCCACCAAACCGCTCTCTCACTCCCTTTCCTCGGCAGGACAAGGGGAGAAAATAAGATGGAAAAGCTCATGGGTCGAGATAAGGACAGGGAGATCACTCACCAGTTACCATGACGGGAAAAACAGACTCGACTTGGGGAAAAATAATTTAATTAGTTGCCAATTAAAAATAGAGTAGGATGGTGAGAAACAAAGACAAAACTAAAAACACCTTCCCCCCACCCTACCTCTTCTTCCCAGACTCAATTTCACTCCTTTGTTCCTGACTCTTCTACCTCCTGCCCCCATGAGCAGTGCAGGCGGGGGTGGGGAATGGGGGGTTGCAGTCAGTTCATAACAGTTCGTCTCTGCCGCTCCTCCCTCACACTTTTCCCTTGCTCCAGAGTGGATCCTTTCCATGGGGTACAGTCCTTCAGGAACAGACTGCTCCATCATGGGTTCCCCATGGGCCAGTCGTCCTTCTCTGGCATTGTTTTCTTAGCATTTACCATCCTTAAATATGTTTTTGCAGAGGCGCTGTAAAGTCATCCGAGTGGTTCAGTATTGGTGCACAGTCAGTCCATTCTGTCTGTTGCTGAGCCGGCTGGAACTGGCTGTGACCAGCACAGGGCAGTCCATGACCTCCTCCTACACAGGTCATCCCTGCAGCCTGTCCCTGCTACCAAAACCTTGCCAATTATGCCCAATACATCTCTCCAATCCTTCCCCTAATGCGCTAACCCCTCCAGTCCCAACCCTCCCCCCAACCCCAAATCCTCCAAGCCCACCCTTACCCTACCCACCAACCTCTCCAAGCCCAACCCTTTTCTTATCCATCAACCCCTCCAAGCCCAACACCTAGCCTAACCTCCAAGTCCTTTAACCCCCAAACATACCCCCACTGCCAACCCATCTAAGCCCAACTTCCACCAATAGCCAAGCCCAACTCTTCCTCTACCCACCAACCTCTTCCAAGTCCTGACACATCCCCTAACTGCCAACCCCTCTGGCTCCAACCCTCCCCCTACCCATGAAGGACTTCAAAGCCCAACCCATCCAAGCTCATCAACCCCTCCAAGCCCAACTCTCACCTTGCCAGCAAACCCCTCCAAGCCCAACCCTTACCCTGCCTGCCAACCCCTCCAAACCCAAACCGTCAAAGCCCAACCCTTACCCTGTCTACCCATCCCTCCAATCCCAACCCCTACCCTATCCACCAAGCCCTCCAAGCTCAACCCATATCCAGACAGTTAAGCCCTCAAAGACCTACCCTTAAACCTAGCTTCTCACCCCTCTAAGCCCAACCCCTCCAGGCCCATCCCTTAACCCTAAATACCAAGCACTCTAGGCCCAAACCTTACCCTAGCCACCAACTCCCTCTCAGCCCAACCTCTAGCCTAAACCCCAACTCCTCTAACTGCCAACATCTCTAACCACCAACCCTTGTAAGCCCAAGGCCTAGCCAACCCGCCAATCCCTCCAACCTCAACTTTTACCCTTCCTGCCAACTCCTCCAAGCCCAACCTGTACCCCTAGCCTAAAACCCAACCACTCTGACCCCAACTGAAAGCAGCTCAAGCCCAACCCCCAGCCTAACCCCCAACCCCTCTAAACACAAGGCCTAGTCTAACCACCAAACTTGCTAACACCAACGCTCTACCCTAACCGCACCCCTCTAACCAAAACCCTTACCCTAACCACTGACCCCTCTGAGCCCAACCCTCAGCCTGACCCCCCCAACTCCTTAAACTCAAACGCTTTACCCAACCCAAATGCCAACCCCTCTTACCCTGACCCCTGCCCTAACCACCAAAGCTTCCAAGCCCAATACTTCCAAGCCCTGCTGCCAACCCCTCCAAGCTCAACCCTTACCCTGCCCACCAACCCCTCCAAGCCTAACCCTTACCCTGTCTGCCAACCCCTCAGTGCCCAACCCTTTCCATGCCCACCTACTCCTTCAACCCCCACCCTTTCCAAGTATAGCCCGTATCCTACCCACCAACCCCTGCCTGCCAAACCCTCCAAGTCCAAACCCAAATAGCCCAACCCTTATCCTTCCCAACTCCTCCAAGCCCATTAATCATTCCACACACAGCCCCTCGAAGCAAGCCAAGCCTCTCCAAGACCATCCCCTCCAAGTCCAATCCCTCCAGCTCCAACCCTTCTCCTACCCACCCACCCCTCCAAGCCCAATCCTTCCCCTGCTCACCAAACCCAACTCATAACCTACCAGCAATCCCTCTAAGACCAATCCTTACCCTACCCACCAACTCCTGCAAGCCCAACCCATACCCTACCTGACAAGCACTCCAAGACCAACCCTTACCCTGCACACCAACTCCCTCAAGTCAAAACCCTACCCTAACAGCCCATCTCTTTCATGCCCAACCCTTATCCTTCCTGCCAGCCCTTGCCCACTCCACCACAATCTTGCAGTCAAATTTTCTTGAGCGCCTACAATGCCTTTTGCAGTAAATTCTTCTCGCACCCTGACCCAAGCTCTGGGCTTCCCCACACACACCAGCCAAAACTCACTTCTACTGCTATGCTCTCATCTGAACTGTGCACTTCTTAAGGGCACACAGCCATTGCCCACACCAACATAAGTCCTCAGAATCAACTTCTCTTTCCTGCATATGCCTTCCCTTCCACAGCCTATTCTGTTGCACTCTGCAGTTGAGCACCTTGCTTCCCCCTGCTTGACAGCTGAAAATCATGTCTACCACTAAGAGCTCCTCTCAACTGCTCACTTAAAAAGGACACACAGCCACTGCCCACACCAACACAAGTGCTCACAGCCATTTTCTCTTTCCTGCCTGCAGCTGCCTTCTGCAGCTAATTCTTGTTATGCTCTGATTGAAGCTCTGGGCACTCTCCTTGCTCACCAGCCAAAAACCATCTTTACCAACGAGCTGTCCTCTTGACTGTGCAAGGACCTGCAGACACTGCCCATGACAACACAATATTCACACCCAAATTCTCCTACCTGCCTACGCTTCCCTTCTGCAGCCCATTCTTGTCACAGTTCAAAACTCTTGTCTTGTAACACAAGAATGGGCTGAAAACAGCAAGTGTAGTTGACAAGAGAACTTGGCTGTGAGCACTTGTGTTGGTGTGGGCAGTTAGCTGCATGTCTGTCTTTGTAAAGGTATGTGGAAGGAGAGTGTCTGCTCCTTTAATGGTATCTGGTCAAAGGAGACATAAACAAGAACATACAGACACAAACCTGACTGACACATGCACTATGTTGGACAGAAGAGGAAGATTAAAGAAAATTTTGTACATCTTTGTCCACTACATATACTTGTAGCCTTGTTAGTACCAAAAGTATCAAAACTAGTTCTAGCTCATACCACTGACATGGGGATGGATGCAATTAGTCCAGTTTTATATGAATAAGGTCAGGCTCAGACTTAAAAAAAAAAAATCTTAATCCATTTTAAAGAACTTATGGGAGGAGTTTTCAAACACCTTTTTCATCTGAGCAGAACTGCGCATGCCTGACAGAGAAAATCATCATGGGCCTGGAAGCCATTTTGAGGCCAAAGAACCAGAAAGCTCAAGTGTTTAAATAGTTCAGGAATGAGATCTCTCTTTCAGAGTGTCATCCGAGAGGTTTTTGTCCCTTTGGGAAGTTAAAAAAACCCAAAACACCCACACAATCTTTTGGCTCCTCAGTGTCCCAGGTTGGAGGCTGGATTTTCAATAAGGTATTACTTATACTCTGTTTTTTAAAAAGGAGAAGTAATTCTCATAAGGACATACAAATGCTGCATCTTTCTTTATCTTTCTGATATGCAGTATGCTAATGATTCATGGCATAGCACACTAAGGCCATGGTTATACCTTCCTACTCATTTCTGCTGCCAGCACTAATGCAAGCAAGTTGAATCAGGAAATGGCTTCAACTTAAAATTAGACTTTACCCCACTTTATTCTAGATCAACTCCCTGATCTGGCTTGCTGTGTGGCTACATGAGCATTAATGCTTGCACAAGAAGTGCAAGCAGCTGGGACCACTGCTTTCAGAAGGCCAGATTTCTGCCAAATCAATGTGACTACATAAGCACAGCCTCATGAAAAGGGACAATATTTCAAGTGTTTGATTCGGTATTATGAACACGCTACAGAAATGTTGGGGGGGGGGGTCAAAAGAGATTATTTTGTTAGTGGTTTAACAACAATTTATTCCTTAACATTTCATATTTACACTAAACCAGGAAAAGATGGGAGCTCCCTACTTTGCACCAAGTTCAAACACAGAATTGTGTGTGGCAAAATGGCCTTTGGGAAAACAGAAGTTACTACATCCCTTTCAAATTGGGGTGGTGGGGTGGGGGTGGTGGTATGCACAGGAGAAGGTAAAAGCACTATAAACTGACACAATCTATTATTAAAGAAATCGGACTATCCCATAAGAAAATACCTTTCAATCCAGATTCTAACAAGTTAGTTAAATATATTGCTACCTTTCTCTTCCTTCCTCTTCTAACAACTTTAGGAATGCATATATCGTTTGTTTTCATCACATCCTATGAAGATAAGAAAAAATAAAGTGTCTTAGCAAACTTAAGATATAGTTTAAATGATCAAGAATTTCTCAGGGAAATCACATAACTGAAGCTTCTGATATGCGACTTTTAGGCAAAAAATTTCATCACATCAAGACGCTTTCTGTTAGTAAATATCATTACATCAAAGTTTGCTCTCTGATGATATCTCTAATTCCCATTAGCTTCAATGAGCGGTAGAAATATATCTGAATACATATGAAACATCTACATTTTAAACCACTCCCGAGACAGTCACAGTGCTAGCAACTGTAGCTTCTAAGTATTGGAAGATACAGTTGCAAGTCAAAGTACACAGTACTGAAGTTAACTTCTTTAGGTTAAAAAGAGTAACATTCCACATACTTTGCTACTGAGTTTTTCAAAGGGGACATCATCTTTGACAGTATCCATCTCTTTGTCTTCTGTAGGTAAATTATTATCCTGTTTACTTGATGACTGAAAATGGAAAAATTAACATGGATTTAGTTAATTTACAGAAAAACAGAAGTGAAAAAGAGGAACTCAACTATCAGAGTGCTTTGCACTTTTGGTTTAAATAGTTTATGGCTATATATACACATTGCTTCTTTAGATAGACATCAACACCCCCAAATAAAACATTTTCATTTTCATATGTGTACCTCTTGTTCTCTAAGCTTTTTTCATATTTACAGACAGTTGTCAGAACAGGTCAAATATATTGCAACATACCACGACAGAACTAAAAAAAAAGTACAAAATAAAAAATTACACCAGCACTTATTTTATTCCATTTTATGTTCGTGGTAACATCATTACATTTTTCCATATCAGTACTTCTAAATGTTCATACCAATACTAAAAAATTCATCTCGACAACTGCTTATCTATGTATATGGATAAGAGTTATGGATCAGAACGAGCAAACAATATGAATGTAAAGGTGTACAAACAAAATTCAGTAGAATACAAACAAGGCATTTAATGGATTATAAGCTAAAATTCAGTAACACTGATCATCAGTCACTGGATTTTGACAATGCTATGCTTTAAAAACAACAAACCAAAAAACCTTTAGAAGAGCTGGTCTTTATATATTTAGATCTATTTGAGAGATATATCTAAGATATATGAAGAGTTTGTAATACTTGAAAATAATCACCTTAGCCCCGTGAGAAAAAGAAAAGAGAGCAAAACAGGGCACGAGTAAAAGCAAGAGCAAAAAAGAGGTTTAAAGATAGGGAAAAAAAGGACGCAAAAGATAGCGAGAGGGAAAGAGGTAAAATAGTCAGAGAGCGCCAGAGAGAGCGGGGGGGGGGGGGGGGGGGAGTGGAGGCGGATAAGGGAGACGTGAGAGGGAAAGGTAGAGGGTGGGGGCGAAAGAGAGCGGGGGGGGGGGGGGGAGATATGAGTAAAGAGGGAGGAGAGGGAGAGAGGAATAGAAGGAAGGGGGAGATGGGGAGGGAGATGGGTGAGGGCGAGAGGGATACAGGAGCTGGGGGAGACAGAGAGAAGAAGAGAGAAACGGGGAAGAGGCGGACACAGAGAGAGCGCAAGACAGATGGAGGAAGAGATCAGGAAAAAGGCATCAAGAGAGCAGGGGAAAGAGGGAACAGGACAGAGGCAAAAGAGAGAGTGAGGATTAAAAAGCAGAGGAAAAAGATAGGATGAGAGTGAAAAAAGATGAGGGGAAAGGAGGGACAAAGAGAGGAAAAAGAGAAGACAACAGAGTGGGAGAGAGAGAGCAGAGGAAGGGAAGAGATATAGGGAAGGGAAGGGGCAGGAGGGGGTGGGGGGAGAGACAGGGGAGAGGGAGAGAGAAGTGGGTAGGCAAAGAGAGTTATCGACACCAAAAAATGCGGGATGTGGGGAGGTTGTGGGGGGAACAGAGACAGGGAGGAGAGACATAGGTGGGGTAGCACGGGGGGGAAAGGCTAAGACCAAGACAGAGGGAGACTGAGCCGTGACTGTGACCAGGAGGGGGGTGTCCAAGTCGGGGGGGGGGGGGGGGGGGCAAAAGAGAAAGGGGGAGGGGGGCTGAAAGAGGGTCGCGCACACACATAGAGACTGAGAGAATGATCAAGAGAAATCGAGATGCTGAGCCCAAGACATGAGAGAGACCGGGGCATGGCGGAGAAGGAGAGGGACGGGGTACCGAGGCAGCGAGTGAGAGAAGGTGAGAGAGCTTGCAAAAGGGAGACCGAGAAAGTCAGATGAGAGGGATGGGAGAGCGACCCCAAGAGAATGAGATGGGGAGAGACACAGAGAGATCGAGAGAGAATAAAACCGAGGTGCATGGATAGAAAGAGGCAGAGAGAATGAGAGAGAA